>NC_141883.1:7760822-8377460 GCF_030686135.1 Camelina sativa
GGTTTCGGAGTATTTATGACGCCCACCGTATTTTACTATTTTGTCTGCCTTCGTTTTTTTTTTTAATTAATACCTCCCGTTGACTAACTTTTCGAGGTTATTCGTACATTAATCTCGAAAATTAATTACTCCATAAATTTAATATTTTAACAAATTAATATATTAATAACTTTTTTCCACAGCTTTTTCACAACTTTTTTTTTTCGCTTTTTATATGCTTCACATTTGTCAATCTCAACTTTCTTTACACCATTAATCAAACACCCTTCATTTCATTCTAATATCTTCAATTTTCAAATACAAATTATAATATTTCAAAATCTCTATGTATTTCATGCTTTGATTTTTCATTTTTTAAAATGCAATTTAATCTTATTATAGAAATATTAAATAGAGTAATTTGGAAACATTATAAATAAATTTATTTTTTATTTCAATTTCATAAATTTTATAAACTATTCATAAAAATAAATATTATAAATAAATTATTTATAGAATAAATATTATAGTAAATGATTTTTTTTACAATTAGATACCATAAAGATTTACTCATGCATACCATGGATCCTTATCTCTAGTTAATCATAGTCCTAACTTATTAATTTACAGATTTTATTAAAATTTTGACTACTTTTTAAGATACTGAATCTTTGATTTGTTTGACAAAGAGTAATACACTAATTGTTATAAAAGTAAGATAGAGGTTTTAGTGTTTCTCTTCTTCTTATTCTCATTAACTCATAGAACAAGCACATTATATAGTAGAAGGCAAATCCTAATCCTAAACCGAATAGGTTATGGCCGATGGGCCTTACACAATAGGATAAGTAATGGGCCGGTTATGGAAGTCCACTCCAAGTGTTTTACAACACTCCCCCTTGGATGACATATCCGTGCCGATGTTAAGGGATCAGTACAATACATTTGGGGGGGCTGCCTCATTCAAACCTTACCAGGAAAACTCATTGGGACAAAACCATGGGGAAGGAAAAAGAGTACAACACGCATTGCTCCCCCTGTTCTAAGCATCATTGAAAGTCCTTAAGCCTCTGCATTCCAATCTAATTCGTGAGCTTGTTGAATGTTAATGCCGGTAAAGATTTGGTGAAGAGATCGGCTGAGTTGTCGCAAGACTGAACTTGTACCACTTGAACTTCTCCGACCTTCTGTAATTCGTGTGTGAAGAAGAACTTGGGTAATATATGCTTCGTCTGATCTCCCTTGATATATCCTTCCTTAAGTTGTGCGATGCAAGCCGTATTGTCTTCATAAATCACGGTTGGTTCCTTGTCATCGACCATACCGCAGTCCGTCCTGATATGTTGAGTCATCGACCTCAACCATACGCACTCTCGACTAGCTTCATGCATTGCTAAAATCTCTGCATGGTTAGATGATGTGGCCGCAATAGTCTGCTTCATAGAACGCCAAGAAATTGTTGTACCACCGTGCGTAAATACATAGCCAGTTTGAGACCTAGCATTATGTGGATCGGACAGATAACCTGCATCGGCAAAACCAACTAAACCTTCTTTGTTATGGTTAGTATAAAATAAACCCAAATTTGTCGTCCCTTGTAGGTAACGCAATACATGTTTAATACCGTTCCAGTGCCTTTGGGACGGACAAGAACTAAATCTTGCTAGGAGGTTCACGACAAAACAAATGTCTGGTCTAGTGTGGCTAGCCAAGAACATTAACGCTCCTATTGCACTGAGGTATGACACTTCAGGACCGAGAACTTCTTCATCGTCCTTCTTTGGACCGAATGGATCTTTATTCACATCAATGCTCCTTACAACCATTGGGCTAGTCAATGGGTGAGCTTGGTCCATATTAAATCTCTTGAGTACCTTTTCAGTATATGCCATTTGATGCACAAGGATTCCATCATTTATGTACTCAAGCTGCAATCCCAAACAGAATTTAGTCTTGCCTAGGTCTTTCATTTCGAATTCTTTCTTTAGATATTCGACTGTTTGGGCAATTTCACCAGAGGTTCAAAGGATGTTTAAATCATCTACATACACTGCTATGATTACAAACCCTTTGTTTGCAAACTTTTTTATAAAAATACATGGACTGATGCCATCATTCTTATAGCCCTCTTTGGCTAGGTACTCACTTAGTCTATTGTACCACATTCGCCCACTTTGTTTCAGTCCATAAAGGGATTTGTCTAGCCTTATGCAGTATTGTTCTTGAGAACCACTCTTATCTTTGAGCTCAATACCCTCTGGTAATCTCATATAAATATCATTTTCCAGTGGACCATATAAATATGCGGTTACAACATCCATTAACTGCAAATCTAGTTTTTCTCTTATAGCCAGACTTAGCAAATATCTAAAAGTCGTTGCATCCATCACAAGGGTGTATGTCTCCTCATAATCTATTCCTGGTCTTTGGGAGAATCCTTGTGCTACAAGTCGTGCCTTATATCTCAAGATTTCATTATTCTCATTTCTCTTTCTTACAAAAACCCACTTATGTCCAACTGGCTTTATATCGAATGGTGTCCTTAAGATCGGACCAAACACATTCCTCTTTTTTTAAAGAGTTTAACTCCACGTCAATAGCTTCTTTCCATTTTAACCAATCTTTACTTTGAGTGCACTTTAATATAGACGTGGGTTCATGATCCTCATTAATCTCAAGTGCTATCTTATACGCAAATACTTCATTAATGTCGACATCTTTACGGTTCCATTGTATTCTAGACATGATATAATTGATTGAGATCTCATTATTATCAATACCTTCAGGACCTTGAGGTTCAGTGTCCCGAACCTCATTTGGTACCTTAGGATTTGCCGCGGCCATGTCTATCATTTCCTTAACCTCGGTTTGATTTGCACCTTTCTTAGATTTCCGAGGGTTCTTATCTTTGGAACCTAATGGTCTACCTCATTTCAAACGGGCCTTAGACTCTGTAGCAACTTGATTATTGTGTTCCTTCTGAACATCAATACGTATTGGTGCATTACAAGCTGATATGTACGATTTTGTTACTCTCTTTGGGTCAGCAAAGGAATCTGGCAATTAAATAGCTAGCTTTTGCAAATGTATAATTTTCTGGACCTCTGCATCACAGGCTAGAGTCCGAGGATCTTACCAATTTAAGGATGTTTGATTCCATGATATTTCCTTAACCAGCTTGTTATTCTCTCCACCCAACATAGGAAACTCGGATTCAACAAAGTGACAATCCGCGTATCTGGCCTTAAATAAATCACCAGTAGTTGGCTCAAGATACATAAACGGCACACCCGAATGTTTTGAGATGGGATATGTCTGGCTCATGACCCGTTAATAGTTGGGATGGTGAATACTTATGTTCACTAGATGGCCTGATGCGTATCAGTTCTGCTGCATGTAATATTGCGTGTCCCCAAGCTGACACAGGAAGTTGCGACCTCATAAGCAATGGCCGAGCAATCAATTGAATATGTTTAATGAAGGATTCAGCTAATCCGTTTTGTGTATGGACATGTGCCATGGGATGTTCCACACTTACCCCCATGGACATACAATAATCATTAAACGCTTGGGATGTAAATTCACCAGCATTGTCTAGACGTATAGTCTTAAGTGGAAAATCTGGAAAGTGGGCTCGCAGACGTATAATCTGGGCCAGCAATCTAGCAAACGCAAGGTTTCTAGTTGACAATAAGCAAACATGCGACCATCTGGTCGATGCATTTATCATGACCATAAAATATCTAAACGTCCCACAAGGTGGGTGTATTGGTCCACATATATCTCCTTGGATCCTTTCCAGAAAGTTTAAAGTCTCTTTATTTACTTTGGTTGGTGATGGCCGTATAATAAGTTTCCCTTGTGCACATGCTACACACGTGAAATGTTTAGGGATAAATTTCCTCTCTTTAAGAGTGTGCCCATTTGAATTCATTATAAGCTTACGCATCATGTTCGAACCCGGATGGCCAAGCCGGTCATGCCATAAAGTGAATTGTTCATTGAACATCTTGTTCATTGCCAAGTTAGCTTCTATCATATCAATCTTAGCATGGTAAAGACTAGTGGCTAGTGCAGGTATAGCCTCTAGGACCTTTTTATGTCCTTGGGTGATTTCTGTAATATATAGAAACTCTTTGTTTCCTTCACCCTTTGTTTCAACATGGAAACCATTCAAACGAATGTCCTTAAAACTCAATAAACTTCTATTTGAGCTGGGTGAATACAAGACATCACTTATTTCAAGATGTGTGTCATTAGGTAGCAAAATATTAGCCTGGCCGTAGCCTTCAATTAGGTTTGCTATACCCGCAATTGTACTAACATTGGCATTTTTTATAATGAGATTAATAAAATATCTCTTACCCTTCAAAATTATGTGGCTGGATCCACTATCCACCACAAGTATGTTCTTGTCCTCAACCATTTCTAATATAGACAAGAATTTATATTTTTAAACTTTTAAAGTAATATATTGAAGGAAATAAATAATTTGAATTTAAACCAAAATAATTATCCAAAACAATAATCCAATCAAATGCAAAACATAAACCACAAAATTAAATCAAAACAACATTTGAGTTTAATTATCCTCTCCTAAACAATCAGAGGTTTCATAATCCAATAGGTCATCCTTCTCATGGTCGAAATCACCTTCACCATCGAGATGAACCAAATTAGCTTCTGGATTTTTCTTTAGACTCTCTTGATAGAGATCAACAAGGTGCTTAGAGGTTCTGCAAGTCTTTATCCAATGGTTCTCCATACCACATCTATGACAAGTGGACTTGGTCTTATGTTGCGGTTTAAATTGCCCGCGGCCTCTACCCCGACCACGACCGAAGCCTGATCGGTTACCACGGCCTTGACCGCCAAAATTGTGTCCTTGATAGGTCCCACGACCAGGACCACCACGTCCACCTCCTCTACGGCCACGGCCATACTTGTCCCTATGAACATAGTTAGACTCCTTAGTCTCTTTCTGCTCTTTTGGCTCTTGAGAGTTTTTCTTTGCCATGTCCACCTTGTGAGCTTCTGGTAATGGAACAGTACCAGGAGGTCTCAATGCACTATTCATCATCAATAGCTCATTGTTCTGCTCAGCAAGCAGGAAAAAAGAGATAAGGTCCGCATAAGTCTTAAACCCCTTTTCACGATACTCTTGTTGAAGCAGTATGTTATTGGAGTGAAAGGTAGAGAATGTCTTCTCTAGCAGATCCTTCTCAGTAACCTATGTACCACATAACCTTAGGATTAAGACTATCTTAAATAGCTCTGAGGTATACTCATCCACGAATTTATAGTTCTGGATCCTTAGGTTTTTCCAATCAAATTGAGCTTTTGGTAGGAGCACCGTCTTTTGGTGTCCATATCTGCCTTTCAGCTCTGTCCAAAGGTCAAGAGGATCTTCAACAGTGAGGTACTGGTTCTTGAGACTCTCAGCAAGGTGGTGGCGTATATGCATTATTGCCTTGTACTTATCCTTTTCTGCACATTCAACCTCATCCTCAATGCATTCGCATAAATCTTTTGATTTCAGATGGATCTTAGTGTCCAAAGCCCATTGCAAGAAATTGTATCCAGAAGCATTAAGGGCAACATAGGAGAGGTTTCAGCTTAGCCATCTGCATAATGCAGAATATACAACCGATCATTAGCATGCGGTATATGAGACCAAACCATGCGATCAATATTAGGCCATGCGGTATATGAGACCGAACCATGCCAATCACTTAGGATCATGCGATATATGAGACCGATCCATGCCACAATATTATACTCATAATTTCATGGTTTAGTATGCATGCAAAGACAACAATCCTAGATAGATTATATTCTAGCATGCAGAGTTTTCCTTTTACCAAAATTTCCTTTTCCTTAAATTTTTCTTTTTCTTAAATTATGATTAGAACAAAGTTTTAGGAAAAATATTTTTCTTAAACCTTTAAGATAATGATTATAATTAATTTAGAAGTTATCCAAATTTATTTTCATGCAAACACATAATAATTTCCGATTTTAAAATTTTAGTTTTTAGAGTTTGATTAAACAAATAATCTTAATCGGTTTTAATTCTTAGAACAATCAGTTTATATTTTCTTCTATGATTTTCGAATTTAATAGTTTAGTTCTAGAGTTTCTCATATGATTTTCGATAACCAATGCTAATGAGTAATGAGTTTGGGATTTTTATGCATCACTAATCAGAAAATTAGAAATCATAGTTTGGATGATATGGAATAGTAAAGTACAATGTAGTACAAATTAGACACTTACTTATACTCGTCGATGAATCCTTCGGAATAGTCAAACGCCCAATTGAAACACCAATTGAACCGCCAATCGGAATTCCTGTTTGCACAATTGAACCGCAAATGATAACTCTTTCTCATTTTTTTAGAATTATCTAATTTAATTACATAATCCATACAGTATTTTATTATAAATAAAGTCTTTCTAAAAAAAAAGAAAAAGAAGTCTTATATAGTTCTCTAATTCTGTTTCTTATTCTCACGTCTTTTTTATGTGTTGTGAAACACAAAATATTTACGTATCAGTTTACAAATATATGTTTTATGCTTTTGAAAGCTCTATCTTGTAGGGTTTATAATTTATTAAAAAAATCTCATTAACATTAGTCGTCAAAGGGTTTAAAATGGAACAGAAATATTTATTTGTTGGTTTGGGTTTACAAATTTCTCTCTTGTAAGGTTTAGTTTAAAAAAAACAATCTTTAGAATTATACTTTAGCATTATACAAAGAGTAACATTTAAGATGAAACAGACATGTTTACTTGTTAGTTTGGATTTACCAAATTCTGTTTTTGAGAAATTATATTGTGTTATATACTTATAGGCTCCGATTGGTAACCACGTTTAAAAGAGGCGGTTACAAAATTTATAGCGGTTGTAGAGAAGGTGGTTAAAAAAAGCAGTTAAAGATAGCGGATGGAAAATATGGTATTGTAAAAGAAAGCGGTTGAGTATTTAGTTTGATTGGTAATATTGTAGCGGTTGAATAGTATAAGTAATTATAAATTATAAAAATTGATATTTGTTTAGTTAAAAGATGAAAAAATGGAATAATAAATTTTTATCTAATTCATAATATAAAATATTAATATATTTAAATGATATTAAGGAAATTATCAAATGTGATATTAGCAAAATTATCAAATGTTTAATTTTAAGTCTCCATTATATGATATTAAAAAATCATAATCTCCATTAAAAAAAGCAAGTTACTATTTAAATCATAATCTTGACTTAATATATGTTGCTATTTCTTCTCAATATGTTTTTTTTAAGGTTAATAAGCCAAAAAGTAAAGACATATAAACTATGCAACCTTTTGTGAAAAAACAAATTGTTCAACCTATTTATAATACAAACGTTGGTTTTTGGCTCTGATTGGTAACCACGTTTAAAAGAGGCGGTTACAAAATTTATAGCGGTTATAGAGAAGGTGGTTAAAAAACGGTTAAAGATAGCGGATGGAAAAGATGATATTGTAAAAGAAACGGTTAGAAATTAATTGTGGTATATCAATGTGAACAAATTGCTAATAATTAAGAGAGAAATTGATGACACATGTCAAATATTAGCATTGCCAAAAGTCAAAATATTAGAGCAAGTTTTGAGGAAACCTTATCATATATATTTTTAAAAATATTGGAAAATAAATAAAATGGAAAATATTTAAGAAGTATAGAAATTAATTGTGGTATATCAATGTGAACAAATTGCTAATAATTAAGAGAGAAAAAGATCATTAATGTCAAATATTAGCATAGAGAAATTATTTTTGGTAAATTAATGAAAATGTAGAAATTGAGAAAATTTGTATATTTATTAATTTTTAATTATCATAAGTAGTGACAAATTAGTGTAAATAATTAAAAATATTACTAATAATTAAGAGAAACTTTTGGTTTCATATATGAATTTCTTCTCCACATTATATTAATAATAAAAGTGTGGAAAAAAATTTTAATAAAATATTAGAAAATAAATAAAATAGAAAAATATTTAAAAAGTATAGAAATTAATTGTGGTATATTAATATAAACATATTGCTAATAGTTAATAAAGAAAAAAATGACACATTCAAATATTCGCATTGCCAAATGTCAAAATATTAGAACAAGTTTAGAGGATATCTTATGATATTATATAAGATTAGTGAAAGCACATCTCAAAGTGTCCAAGAAAATCAACACACAAAGATGCCTGCCGGATCAATATGGGGTTTCACGGGCAAGACGATGGCGAGTTTTATGTTCTTCTGGTCAATGTATAATCAGTTTGTGCCATACCAAATCAGAGCCTACTTGGAGAAATGGTTTTACAGGGTGATCGGTTTGGTCTCAAATTCTGTTCACTTAAGATTCACTGAATACACTGAAGATAAATGTCTCACGAAAAGCCAAGCCTACGACACCATACGCAACTACTTGTCCTCGAAATCAACGGCACATGCGCAAAGGTTAAAGGCGAACGAATCCAACAACAGCAAATCGTTGGTGCTTAGCAGCCCCGTCTTAAACAAATATGGGACCTCTGTCAAATTTTTAAAAAACCTAAAAACCTTTAATAAATTTTTTTTTTGAAAAAATTGGACCCTTTTGCTTGAAGAAATTTTTTAATATTTGGGATGGACCCATGGCATTTGTCTACTCTGCCATGGGGTAGAGACGGCCCTGGTGCTTAGTTTGGACGATCACGAAGCAGTTGAAGATGTGTTCCGAGGGGTGAAGGTGGTGTGGTCATTGAGCGTGTGTAAGAGTGATAATCAATTTGATTCGACGGAGAAAAGGTACTTGACTCTGAGTTTTCACAATCGGCATAGAGATATGATCACAACGACTTATCTTGATCATGTTGTGAGAGTTGGGAAAGAGATAGGGTTAAATAACAGAGAGAGGAAGCTTTACACTAATAGTTCAAGTGAAGATTACTCCTCTTGGAGGGAAGGAAAATGGAGCAATGTTCCTTTTGATCATCCTGCAACGTTTGAGACTTTGGCTATGGATCTTGAGAAGAAAGATGGGATTAAGAAGGATTTGATAAAATTTACTAAAGGGAAGGATTACTATAGGAAGGTTGGGAAGCCATGGAAGCGAGGTTATCTCTTGTTTGGACCGCCCGGGACTGGGAAATCCACGATGATATCAGCTATGGCTAATTTCTTGGAGTATGATGTCTATGATCTTGAGCTGACAACAGTGAAAGATAACTTGGAGTTGAAGAAGCTAATGTTGGACACAAAAGGGAAATCTATTGTTGTGACTGAAGATATCGATTGTTCGCTTGATCTTACGGGACAAAGAAAGAAGAAGAAGGAGGAAGATGAGGATGAAGAGGATATTGAAGAAAATAAGAAGGAAGCTGATAAGTTGCTTAAAAGGGAAATAGGTAAGAGAGAGAGTAAGGTCACTTTGTCAGGTTTATTAAATGCCATCGATGGGTTGTGGTCAGCTTGTACTGGAGAGAAGATTATTGTGTTTACAACAAATTTTGTGGATAATCTTGATCCAGCATTGATGTAGAGGAAGAATGGACAACCACATTGAGATATCTTATTGCAGATTCGAAGCATTCAAGGTTTTGGCTAAGAATTACTTGGAGATTGAGTCACATGATATTTATGGAGAAATCGAGCAATTGTTGGAGGAAACCAACATGTCTCCAGCTGATGTTGCTGAGAATTTGATGCCGAAATCTGATGAAGACAATGCAGATATTTGCCTTAAGCGCTTGGTTAAGTCTTTGGAGGAAGAGAAGGAGAAAGCAATGAAGTTGGCTAAGGAAGAAAAGAAGAAGAAAGCAGAGAGAGATGCAAGGAGGAAGAACGGAGGAAGAAGAAGAAGGAACTAGAGGAAAATGGCAACGTTGCTCAGGATAATGTTAACCAGTCTAGATGTGATGAATTAATAGTTAATCAGTCTTTAGTTTGTGTTTTTGACCTTTTGGTTTGATGTTGTCAACTAAGTTTTAAATGCAATATAAATAGTTTATTGGGTCCTATCTCCTATGTGTAATCGTTCTTAATACAAAAAGAATAATTTAATTCGATGCATCACAAGTCAACATGCAAGCAAATTGCTGTGACTGAACGTCCAATGCTCTTATCAAATTATGATGTACTATTACAACCACATATTATTGGCTTTATGCAGAACAGTAGAATTTGTCTTTTTTTTTTTCCTTGGCATGTGGAGATATCAAACTATCATATGTTGATTTGAACTTGTGTAGGTCATTAGGAGGAATCAACCTAAATGATCCAACCATATCAATTAACCAAACCAGCTCGTATCGTAGTATGTTCTAAGTTCTACTAACTTGGTAATATTCTTGTGATCTCAAGACTCCTTGTGGCTTAACACACTCTACGTACGTACTATAAGGAAACATATCGGGCTGACGAGCTATATGCCCGCGAGAACTATTATATCAAGTTGGATAGACTATATATCTCCGAAAACTTTTTTATACATGTTCTCCCTTGAATCATTATTTTCATCTATTTCCCCATAAATTAAGGTTTAATTGGTTTGCGCACTAAACCCGATAAAAACTACACAAACCTAATATAACCGAAATAAAAACCGGATCCAATCTAAACCTCACCCAGTTTCTTTATCGTCTTCACTCAACCATTTTATTATTTCCATGGCTTCTCTAGAAGTAATACTGATTAAAAAAAAAGGATATTGGCAAAGTAGTTCAATCAAAATAGAGCTATGAATATTAAAAAAAATATATAAGTCCAAGTCCGATTCTCTCGAAAAATATATTTTCATATCTAAACTAAACTCATATTCAGACATCAAGTATACTACTGTGCTAATTTTTGCCTCACCAAATAACTATTACAAATTTACTACTAAAATTTTTGAATTTGTGTAATATCATACATCTGCTACTATAGTGGCAAGATTTTGAAGACACATGTGAAATGACATAGATAACACGGTCACATAGTTAACAACTCGGTTTTTTTTCCTATTTCTAACCATTTAAACTTATTTGTTAAGTTTTGCATAAATATTTTACCCATTTTGCATAAGTGTTTAGACCCAACTCGGTTTTTTTCCCCTATTTCTCCGTCACATAAATATATAATATCTATCTCCGTCTCTTCTTCCACCGTGAAACATAACCAAAAAAATAATATTATTAAACTAGTGATTAAAAAAATTATTTTAAAATCCATTATAATTAACAATTAAATTTTGAGGACTTGAAGGGATTTTAGATCGGCTCCTAGATGCTTGTTCTTAAAGATCCTATTGATACGGTTGTGTAGGCTGCTAATTGACGAAAAACAGCGGCGAATTTGTTTGTCCCTGAGAACGGAGCCATAAAGTGATGTTTTCCCAGCTTGAGAACCACTTTGCCAAAGTGAAACTGAGCCAGTGACCTTCTTATGTACGTTGAAAATTTCATATGTATTAGGTGAGATTTTCCGATGTGCTCTATAAAAGGGAAATGTGATGACTAGCTATATGAAATGAATTGACTCCGGTCAACACTAGTCAAGAGTAGTCCGAAATGGGCCGCTCTCAGAGAGAAGGGAAAGCAAGTAAGGGAGTCGGGCTTCGGAACTCTCTCACAAGTCCAATATGCGGGGTATGCCAGGTCTCCGATAGATTACTGCAGGAGTAGGTTTCAGGCAGACAGAGAGCACGGACTGTCACAGACAATGAACCATAGAAGAGGACATCAGCTACACAGCTCGGAGAGCTACTAAGACTCGGAGCTTCCTCAGCTACCCCTTGCTGACTAATATTTAAGTCAGCTTCGTGCGATTATAAATTCGACACTATGGATATGGATAGGAGCTTGTCGCAAGTGCAGGTGTTGTGGGAATTTAGGCTTGGAGAATTAAACTTATATGGTTATTATTTTGTTATCTTCAAGAGTTTATGTAATGAATTATAATGGTAGAGTACACTACACCTTTGAGTATCTTTTTTTTTTTTTTTTTTAATCTCTCTAAGTTATGTGATTATGTCAATCAGTACATAGGAAAACAAAACATCCTTGAGTTAAATACTTGTGGCTCTTAAACTTTAAAAACACAATAGAATTAAAATAATCCATGCAACTTAGTATGCATCCATATACAAGACAACATGTTAAAAGATTATATTTATAGCAAAGAACTTCATATAGATTGAAAGCAACCTTTACACAAATAAAAGGAAAACCATGAAACCATGTGTAGATTTAGTAGCAAAATATTTGAATCCATACGAGGAAAATTAAAAATTATTAGATACAAATAGCATCAGAAAAAAAGAAAGATGAGATCAAATAAAACTCAACAAGTTATAAAAGAATCCAAATTACATTTTGTAATACGAGGGTGGCCATGAAGCTTAGTACTCACTTTTTGGAGGTGTGTACGATGGTGGGGGTGGAGAACTGTAGACATACGGGGGAGGAGGAGACTTGTATACAACTTTAGGAGATGGAGAGTAGTATGGTGGGGGTGGGGAACTGTAAACATATGGTGGTGGAGGAGAGTTGTAGTCTACCTTAGGCGCTGGAGAGTAGTATGGTGGTGGTGGAGAACTGTAAACATACGGTGGTGGAGGAGATTTGTAGTCTACCTTAGGTGCTGGAGAGTAGTAAGGTGGTGGTGGGGAACTGTAAACATACGGTGGTGGAGGAGACTTGTAGTTTACCTTAGGGGATGGAGAGTAGTATGGTGGTGGTGGGGAGCTGTAAACATAAGGGGGAGGAGGGGATTTGTAGTCTACCTTAGGGGATGGAGAGTAGTATGGTGGTGGTGGGGAGCTGTAAACATACGGTGGGGGAGGAGACTTGTAGTCTACCTTAGGGGATGGAGAATAGTATGGTGGGGGTGGTGAACTATAGACATACGGGGGAGGAGGAGACTTGTATACAACCTTAGGGGATGGAGAGTAATATGGTGGTGGTGGGGAGCTGTAAACATACGGTGGTGGAGGAGACTTGTAGTCTACCTTAGGGGCTGGAGAATAGTATGGTGGTGGAGGAGAGCTGTAGACATATGGTGGTGGAGGAGACTTGTATACAACCTTAGGGGATGGAGAGTGGTATGGTGGTGGTGGGGAACTGTAAACATATGGTGGTGGAGGAGACTTGTATACAACCTTTGGAGGTGGAGAATAACATGGAGGAGGTGGTGGACACACACATACATGAGGATGTGGTGGAGATTTGTATACAACCTTAGGGGATGGAGAGTAGTGTGGTGGTGGTGGGGAGCTGTAAACATACGGTGGTGGAGGAGACTTGTAGTGTACCTTTGGGGCTGGGGAGTAGTATGGTGGTAGTGGAGAACTGTAGACATATGGGGGAGGTGGAGACTTGTAAACAACTTTAGGGGATGGAGAGTAATACGGTGGTGGTGGAGAGCTGTAGACATATGGTGGAGGAGGAGATTTGTATACAACCTTTGGGGATGGAGAGTAGTACGGTGGTGGTGGGGAATTGTAAACATATGGTGGTGGAGGAGACTTGTATTCAACCTTAGGTGCTGGAGAATAGTATGGTGGTGGTGGAGAGCTGTAGACATATGGTGGAGGAGGAGACTTGTAGTCAACCTTAGGGGCTGGAGAGTAGTATGGTGGTGGTGGGGAACTGTAAACATATGGTGGAGGAGGAGACTTGTAGTCTACTTTTGGCGATGGAGAGTAGTATGGTGGTGGTGGGGAACTGTAGACATACGGTGGTGGAGGAGACTTGAAGTCAACCTTAGGGGCTGGAGAGTAGTATGGCGGTGGTGGTGGGGAACTATATACAGGTGATGGAGACTTATAGTCAACCTTAGGCGATGGAGAGATATACGGTAGTGGTGGTAGAGACACGTATGGTGGTGGGGGAGAGTTGTATTCAACCTTAGGAGATGGTGTAGAATACGACGGTGGTGGAGAACTATATGTGTATGGCTCATAAGCAGCAACCATTGTCGCCATGATGATAACTCCTAGAGCGGAAATGAGATGGGTAGAAGGCCCCATCTTAGAAGAAGATCTCATTGTGATTTAGCTTTTCTCTACCAACGCTTAGGTTGGTAAGTGTTTCTTGTTTTGGTTTGTATTGTTAGGAATGGGTGCTTGGGTTTATATAGCAAATATTTTCTCTAAGTACAGCTATACTTTCCCTGATGTTTTGGACTCCATCTAACTAAATCGTGTAGGCATGTCTACTTGTGTGAGACGTGCTAGAACGTTTAACGAAAGTTAACCAGCCACTTTCAATTTTATATTGAGCAATCATCAACGTCGATGTGTCATGAGTGTATTATTTTTGTCAACGGGCTAGTTTATTATCGCTTCTAGCTTTTTAGTTTTTAGGGTCACCTCATAGGCTCATACCAAGTTTTTAATGCATTTGCGCATAAATTTTTTTAATAGACAATCATTTTGAGTTATAATGTATTTTATCTACTTTTATATATTTATTTATATGTATATCTTCAGTAAAGTTATTTGACCTTTTCGTAAATATGGTTTATAAACAAAATATTTTTTAGATTGCGTTAAGTTGATAATTTTATCTTAAGTTTTTTTTTTTCGTCTTGATTTTTTCATTAGAATTTAGACACATTTTGTATTCCACCTGCCAAACGTGTGTGCCGTTCTCTTTAAACCAGTCCAGTGAGTCAGCGATCAGAGGAGGCAATGCGGCTATCTTAAGAGGGGATATGGTCTCTGGGAATTTGCTTTTCTTCTTCTTCGTCAAAGTTGGGAATTTGCTTCTTTAAATACCCTTTTGAATACCCTCTTTATTTATGAAAGATAGATCTTTATAATTGGTGTTTTTTGGGCCTTGTTTCATGTTTTGTCAACCCATATTTATTATCTTCTTATATCTTGTCATATCATCGATGCCGTATTTAGAAGTGAGCCATAACCACTAGAATCAGTATTTGGCGTCGTTGGTAATTGTGTGCTACAGTTGATCTTAGGGCCCTTAAGAGTAACCTAGTTTTATTTGCGCAGACTTGTTTTTTTTTATCTACCTGTTAAATTATTATTAGTGACTGAAAATTAATAATAACTTAACAATCATTCAAAAATATTAAAATTGAAAATACATGTGTTCAATATCAAACATGATAGACTGATAAAAGTCAACTTTGATGTACCTTCATAAATTTTAAGAAAAATGTATTTCTTTCTTAAATTTCAAAACTCAATACAAAAATTATCAATAACTATCTTCATAACAAAACGGAATATAACAAAATAATTTATTAAAACAAAATAAATAACTTTTGTGTCGGAGCAACTTAACATTTTAATATTTAAACTGACTATCTTGTTATATAAAGTATGGTTTCAAAAGTTACTAATCCACCATATCGTGACACATGTCAATATGACAATTATCAATTTTACACAAAAATTTTAAAAAGGAATCTTTAAAAAAAATAAAGAAAATAAAAAAAATTACTAATCATAAAATAAATTATAAAGATAATCTTACGATAAAGATACATGTAGTTCCCAAATAAAATCCTTCCACAATAATTATATTTACACAAAACAATCCTATGTTATATTGAATTCTTTGCCTAATCCTAGAAAAAAAAGTCTTAAAGATATGTAGTCTCTCATATCTTTGTCATACATATAGTTCTGGAAGAGGTCATTCCAATATATCG
Organism: Camelina sativa; assembly: GCF_030686135.1. Lineage (NCBI taxonomy): Eukaryota > Viridiplantae > Streptophyta > Magnoliopsida > Brassicales > Brassicaceae > Camelina > Camelina sativa. The sequence continues at coordinate 7,776,466 of NC_141883.1, forward strand.
AACTCAATTAGAATTTTCAAACATGAGCACTAGAGATGGAAACCGAAACTATGAAAAGAATGAAATGCCAGCCAACAAAAGGAAGTTTTGATTCTTGGGTTATATTGTGAGTCAAATTGTGGATCCCTCTTTTGGCTATTTATATCAACAGAATGTCGATCTCGGATATGTTCATTTTCCTTATTCCTCGGGGCGAAGATTTCTTTTTCTCGGAGTTGTTCCATATTCTGTTAGATTTCATCCTATCCTTTCGTAATCTATTCGTAGGTCGGGTTACAAAACCTTTGGAGACCGAGTTGATCAAGCTTCATTTCTCCCAACCAAGTTAATATCTAGGCCGAGTTCGCCAGTTCCATGGGCTCAATTAATTATTCTAGGTTTACATCAAGCTAACCGGATGGTGCTAAACCTTGGACCTACAATAAGCCCCCCTTCCCCCAAATGACATTAGCTTGGTTTTAATTAAGAATAATAGATCAAACTTGGACTTGTTAATGTTTAAACGAAAATTTAAGGTTTAGAAAATTCATTGGATAGATAGTTAATGCTACAAAAATAGGTTAGCATTTGAGTTGAAGAATGGTTTTTAATACAATCCTGTTAAGCTATCTTATTTGTTGTTATGGACGTTGATGATTTCTTTTTCCGAACACTTTTATTGATTGATTTTATTTATTTTAATTATTTTTTGAACAATCCAAGTCATTTTTTTAATCAAATCCTATATATAATAGCACAATTTTCTCTCATCTGAGGTATTTTTTTATGCCCAACTAATATAAGCTCATTTGAACTGATTGAGTATGATGAAATTAAAAATCAAAGAGCCCGAGAAAAACGTCATCATGATTAATTTTTTTCAGATCATCTCTCCAAAAATCGTCTGATTAACGATTCTATTTCTGTGGACTTTTTCTTCGTCAAGGTCCCATTGTTGGGTAAGTCCTTTTTCCTTTCTATCTTGCCCATTATTAACGATTCTATTTCTGTGGATTTTAGCTTGGTAATCGTTTTTTTAGTTGAGTCTCAAACCCCAACTATGATTCCTCCTATTGCAATTTTGAAGTAAAAAACAAAAGTTTTAATTTATTTTTATTGCGTTTGTGAATCTAATTTCTCTCGATGTCAAAGTTAAGCGCCAAAAGTTTTAATTTGAAACCTCGCTCTAGATCTGTTGTATCTCCCGAGGGTGCTTTTCCAATATCTATAATCTATATTCTAATCGTTTGTTCTTTTCCATATGATCAAATATATTTTTTTAACCCCCCATTTGTCATACACATCGAATACATATAATCAAAAACATAAAAGAAAAAAAACAAAACAAAAAATACATAAAAAGATACATTAGCATCAATGTCGACTAAGCACATGTGCTAAAGGTGCAAAAACACTGAGTCCAAAAAAAACATGCTAATTTAAAAAATATTTTATAAAAATAGTATATATGTAGGTTTTTTTTATTAATGATATACCACTCGGTCTACATAAAATTTGAGGCAGACCTGATTAGCATACAACTCTGCGCAATGCGCGGGTTTTCCTCCTTAGTAATTAATAAACCCATAATCACTAATCAATTCTGGCGACAAAACAAAGCAACCATTCAACAGGTAACCAGCGGAATCAACATAATCCAAAACCAATTAACCAATAGAAAAATAAACCAATTTCTAGAAATAGCAATACCATAAACAACAAACTCCAACAATATAAAAAAAACAATAAACCAGCAACCTAACATCCATTCTAACGACTCCACATCTAGCAACCTATTTGAAGCCAGACATCACACAACCGAGCCAATAGAATAACTTCATATTCATCGCCTTGATTCCAAGATCACATGTTGCCTTACCTGCATCACCATCACATTTTGTCTTTATCTACATCGCAACACAAAAGAGATGCATAAGTATTTCCAGAAATACGTAGTGAGAAAATCCTCTAGTATAATGGGCTATACACACAAGCAATAAGATTTGAAAGCAACAAACAATAATAACAATCAAACAAGGCAAGCAAAAGAAACACGTAAATCGCCTACTGAGAACTAGTGTCGACTGACACCCGCCACCAGTGTTGACCGACACTCTCATCGATCACTCGTGATACATCGCGATTGGTGTCGAGCGACACCCACCTGTTGTCGAGCGACACTAATGCCCTAGCATCGATCCCAGCCAACCCCACTGAAAGAAACTCAATCACGCAAATTACCAAATCGTCCAAGACCAATATAGTAGCCACACAAGGCCATAGAAACCACGATAAACACATAAACAAGCAAAGAAAAAGCAATCCACTAAATCACAAAAATAAAAAACACAGAGATCTCATGCTCAAATAAGCCATGATCATGAAGTCACCTCTTAAACAGAAAGCTAAGACTCAACCAAGATGAACAAGGCACTACAACAAGCTTTACAACCGATCACCACTCTAGATCACCATTCCAAAGCTTATAACTCTCCAAGAACGACACATAATTCTTCATAAACCTCTAGAAACTCACAGAATTGACAAAACTGGCTAAGAGCGTAAGTGTTGTCGAATTTTGATCCTTAAAAAGTGAAGCCCTAGATTTTTCTTCACCAAACTTAGTCAAACCGGCGATTTAACACTGGTGTCGATCGACAGCCCCTCCCCCCAAACCTTCCTTTTAGTTCGTGGGTCTCACAATTCTCCCCCATCAACAATGATTCGTCATCAAATCTCGAAACATCATCCATCCGCCAAGGGTCTCTGTGCAACCGTCGCCACAGTCAGCACACCCTCCCACGGAACTCCTGAGGTCTCCTTTTAGTCAATATACTTACGCCCTAGACGTTATTTGCTCTCAACTCATCGCTTCCCCCGTCCACGGGTCGCAACCCACAAAACATTTCATCTTGCTATCAGGCATCTGCCTTTAGCTACGACATCTAGGAAGTCACAGACACACTCATCTTGCTCTCAAGTCGCAAAATTTGAAACATATTGGCTCACTATCAGGCCATAACCCTCAGCTACGAAGTCCAGCAAGTCTCAAAATCCGCTCTTGGGTCGTCGCGCTAAAGCGCGCTCCTGGATCATCATCCAAAGGCAACATACCATTCCCACTCTCAGGCCAGAAAGTCCATTGAGCTATTGGTATCACATGAGTTGGGAAGCAACCAAGTCTGGTGTCTTGAAGCATATCTCTCGACCAGATTTACCTCCATGGTTTGGCGTATGATCTCCCAAGTCATAGTACAACCATATCCCCCAAACAGACAAATTCTAACTTTTCATAAAACTTTTATAGAATTCACAAAAATATTTCCTTCTCAAAATAACACAAGTCAACTCCAAGAAATACTCATCTTATAAATCCTCCAAAAAAAATGCCATAATCGTTACAATTTCAAACAAAAATACATAATGAAAATAAGATAAAACATAGCACAAAGCTGAACTGAAACTAGAACCAAGGATAGAGAAGCTCAAACGACTTGCTTATCGAACCACTTATTGAATCTTACATTCATCCTCACCTATGGCTCCCAAGTATTTTCCTCAATCATCACAGTCCCAAAGGACTCTCATCAAAAGAATCTTCTTCCACCTAAGTTTCTTGACTCTCCTCTCGAGAATCTTCATTAGTCTCGCCTCCAAATCTCATGTTGGGCTGAAGATCTGCAGGAGTATTAGCCAACAACTCTATAGGAGTATTAGCCAACATCATCCTTGTGAAGACACTTCCTCAGCATCGACATGGTGAAAACCTTATGGAACGCACACATAACCTCAGGCAACTCCAACCTATATGCCACTGGTCCCACCCACTCAACAACTCTAAACAGAACCATGTACCTCAGAATTAACTTAGTCCTTGAGAGTGAAATTTTGGGACCACGGAACATGGCCACCTTGAGGTACACTCTATTTTCAACCTGAAACTCAAGATCCTTCCTCCTCTTATCAGCATAACTCCTCTGTCGATCTTGAGTTTCCTTCATGTTCAGCTTCAGAATCCGGATCTTCTCCAAGGTTTCCCGAACAAAATCCGCACCATATATGCTCTTCTACCCCACCTGAGTCTAGCATAACAGTGTACGATATGGCCTCTGAAACTGACTTTCTTTGTGGTGTATGAATGAATGATGTATGGAATGATGATGTATGGAATGAATAGAAGTCAGGGTGTTTCAATTCCCCTTATGCAGTTTCAGTATAAGAGGTGTCAATCCTATCTGAGTGATTGTGAACAATTAAGATGTGCATATGAGTCTAAGTCAAGCCAATTGTAAAGATTGTTTGTCACTAACAATCCTAAAATGAGATATGAAATGCAGAAAGTAAAAACAACCAGAACAGGATACTAAATGCAAACAGAACAAACAAATTAAAGCTATAATGAAACTAGAACAAAGATAGAAACTATGCTAATGAACTAATGCAAGACAAGTAATGAACAGGAAACTACGTGAATGCAATGGAAATGAAACAGGAATGAAACAAGACAATCACAAATCAAAAACACAAGTTCTGGGGATGAACTCGAGCAGCACTCGACCGAGTGTAGGTCGAGTACGTGGTCGAGCTAGACTTAAACGTGAAAACAGAGCAACACAAGAAAAACAGAGCAATGCTAAAACCAATCAAACAACAAGCAAACAATGATATTTAGACTAGGATTTCAATAAACAAAGAAGGTCTTGAGGAGGGATTCATGGGCTGAGCTAATCATTGTGGTTATCTAACTTGGTCAACAAATCTCAAGCAAACATTGAGCTGATCTCTAGACATACTATTCTAATACATGTTTAATCCACTCTCATGGCAAGAAACAATCAAACCTATGCAATTCTAGACTTGTTCTCACAAAGAAAAGAATCTACACAAGCAGGCATTAAGCAATACATCTCAAACCAAACAAGACTTCTAATCTCTTAGCAAGCCTAATGGTAAGCTCTAGATCTAGCCTTATCTATGCTCCTTAGACATTGGTGTGATGCTAAGATACTTGAAATCAAACCCTACCCTCTCAGATATAGGATCAGCATTAAGATCATCTAGCCTAGAAGAGATCTACAACAATCAAGCTTGACCAAATCAAACAAACCACAAGATCAACCCAGCCTAACCCATCCTCAAGGTCCTAAACAAACTACTCACAAGAACACATGGTGAAATATGTCAAAAACCCAGAAAATAATGAAACTTGCATCATTAGAAAGATGAAACAGAGATCTACAATATTGATGAAGGAATAAAACTCGAAATCTTAATACTTTGAAAGTTATGAAACAAACAAAATATAAGAATCTAGTCTTTCTCTCTCAAACAAGTACAAAATCTAAAATAAAAGAAAAGTGCAAAAGGAATAATATCTAAAAAAGGTAAAAACTAGGTTTTAGACTCTCTAAAAAGCTGCCCTCTTTGGTGGCTGCAGGTACAAGGGCTTTATATAGAGGGTGAGGTGGAAGCCCTAAAAATACAAAAAGTCAAAGTAGTCAACGGCTCGGTCAACTCGACCAGTGCTCGGTCGAGTGGGGGGGGGTCGAGCTGGCTTCTCTCGTGCGTTCTCCACTCGGTCGAGTCCGCCTCAGCACACGGTCGAGTGGAGGTCGAGTGGTGCGGTCGAGTTGGACTCCGAACCTTGATTCTACAGCCTTAACTCTCTTGTTTTCTCCTCAGGATTGCTTCACTTCTCCTCAACATTGCTTCCATGCTCCTTAAGCTCCAAAATCACCTGTTTATGCATGAAAAGATGCAAATGCAATGCAACTACACTCTAATGCTTGATTAGTCCTAAAGCTACACAATAATGGCCTAAATGGATAGCAAAAGATGCAAAAGTTGTGAATAAACTAAGGGAAAACAAGGTAAAATATATGAACATCAACACCCCCAAACTTAGTCTTTGCTTGCCCTCAAGCAAATAATCAAGACAAAAGAAGGTAGGTGAGGTTTGAAAGTGGGATCTCAGCTCCTAAAGCTTGCAAATAGACTATCTAGAATCAATGTCCAAGTTACTAGTACTATGATGCAAGTTGAATGAGCTATACTTAAAGACTTTAGACAAGCATATCACAACCTTCACTGATTTGAGCCTTAGACATCCACATGCATTCAAATCAACCATTTCCTTTAACATTCATTAATCAAGAACATGAATCAATTCTATGCAATGCTTAAACTCATTTGGCTTGGCAGTAAAAGGTTTAGAGACAATGATGGTCTCTTTTTAGAGTAGGGCTTATCAATATCAAGGTTCTCTCATAAAAAAAAAAAAAAATGAATTGAGCTTTAGAAGAATGCTAAAGGTAAGAACACTTAGACACATACAAGAACAAAACCTTGTCTACCCAAAGGCACCCAAAGTGTTTATCCTATCAATATAAACCCAATTGGTCCTAGTGCTACCCTTTAACTTCTTTTCTTCTTTTTCACCCTTTTCTCTTTTGGTTTTAAAGTCTTAGGAGAGGTTTCTTATTTGATCTTTCTAGTGGAATGGGGGATTCTTACTTATTTGCTATGGTTCTCTTTTCTTCTTATTCTTAAGACATATAAGCATTTTGCTAGACTTCTCTTTTCTTTCTTTCTTTTCTTTAACTAGAACCATCTTTAAACAACCTTATTCTTCCCATTCTTTCACTAGACTTTAAATTTTCTTAAACACATTCCCCTCCTAAAGACTCTAACCTTTTCTTTCTCTTTTTCCTCTTTTCTTTTCATAATAGCCAAGTCCCAAACCCAACAAGTGAACCACCTAGTCCTATCTAGTTTGAAAAATGCAAACTAGAACTACACAAGGCTTTACTCTTGTCAGTTCAAACCTAACACTTTCTACCAAGCTCAATCCCAAAAATAGGCCTCACACACACAAGAATAAACATGGCTTGAAAGAAGGTTTGGTTTAGGGGTAGGGGAACTGATTCTTAATGAGGAAATCAGCTACTTGGATCAACAAGAGTGGTAAAAAGGAAGAAGATGATCCAAATATGTATGTGGTATCCATGAGTTTAAAGCATTGCACACATTGATAATTGAAAGTCAATATTAGGTTCTTATAAATAGGAAATGGTTTCAAATCTCAACATGCTTCAATTTAGACCAAATGCAATGTAGGAATTCAAGGCCTGGTTCAATCTTATTCTAACCACTCAACTAGCATCAAAGTACTATTAACTTGGGCATTGATCCTAGTCTAGTGAATAGACAAGCTAATAAGGGAATAATCATCATAGATCCCTAATGCAAGTACTATACAATCCTACATGAAACATGCTAAACAAGATCCTAACGTGCAGTGCAAACTACATGAACACTCTTTTTTTTATAAAGATTTTTGCAAAAATTTTCAAATTTTTAGGGTTTTTCTATGCCTTAGATGCTATGCAAGTATTAACATGATGATGCTAAAAATTTGAAATAAGAATCACAAAACACAATGTCAAATGCTATCTCAAACCCTCCCCCAAACTTAAATCACACAGTCCCTGTGTGAAAGAAATTTGATTGAGGATTCAAGATGAAAAACAAAAAACAAAACACAATGTCAAATGCAATGATATCTACAAGGGAAGGTGATAGTGGTACCTTAGGGATTGTGGAAGTAGTTGTCCACATCCATCTGCATGTTATCATAGGAGTAGTTGGGGTCTTGTTGGTGACTTGGAGGTGGAGATTGGGGCTGCTCGACGATGGGGATCGACCGGGACTCGGTCGAGTACGTGCTCGAGTGGGGGGGTCGAGCTGGACCACGAGTGTCAAAATGTTGACCTTGCTGCTGGTAGAACTGCTGGTAGAGTGCTGGATCCATGAAGTACTGGGGTGGGATGGGAGGGTAACCTTGATGTCCTGGATAAGCAGCTGGAGGTGGGAAGCCATAGGTTGATCTGGGCTGGAACTCGGCCGAGTGCATTGGAGGTGCTCGGTCGAGTACCTTGAAAAGGGTTGTTCTCGGGTACTTGAGCTCCTCTTCCTCTGATTTGGCTCATACATTGAAGCCCTAGCTGGTTCCACAGGGTTCGCAACTCTAGAAAGTGCTCTAGTTGAGCTACTCCTCCTCAAAGGGCTTGATGGTGTAGGTGAAGAATTCCCACTCTTCAACTCAGCAATCTCCTTCTTTAAGCCCTTGATGGACTTAGCCATGTTGGTCACCTTCTTCTTCAGCTTATCAAACCTCTTCCCATGCCATTTGTTCCATTTTTGCAGAAGGGTTAATCTCTTGGTAGCCTCCCTCACTCCTCTACTATCTCTTGGGTTGGGCTCATAATGCTCAAAGTAAAATTGCTCCTCCCCATCAGCCATTTGCACATCTCCAGCTTCATCAACTCTAAGTTGAACTATCCCATCAAACAAATGCTCCTCAGCTGGCCAAAAGTCAATGTTGGCTCCTTCTTGAATGGTGGTGAGCTCTTGGTTAGGCAAAATCAGTTGCTTTTTTCCAAGTGTTGGTAGTTCAAAGTTGAAAATGTGATTCCCTTGATGCATCTCCTTGGCTAGGATGATAGTAGAGGTGAGGTAGCTAGAGTCAATCCATCTTGGTGAAACCCTTTCTCCTCTAAGTGGAACCTTAGCAGCTTGAAGGATTGGAGTAATGATGCCTCCAATGGTTAGTGCTCCTCTTGATCCTTTATTCTCCAACTTGCCTACCCAACTTCTCAAGTAAATCATGTGATCAATGAGCATCATTGCTAGGTCAGTCTCCACAGTGCTCTCAAGAATGATGGTGCCATTTCTTGCTTGGAAGATGACTCCATTGAGAGCCAAATCAATCATCTTTAGCTCCCCCTCATTAATATTCCCAGTTTCCTTCCTAGCAAAGAAGGTGTTGGCAAGAGCTTTGTGGAAGTACCTTAGGACTGGGCTCCTTATCCTTGAACTCTTGGAATTGGAGGATGAGTAGTATTTGTTGTCCCCAATGGTTTCCCACACAGCATAGAGCTCTTCTCTTGGAATCATCAAACTCCTATTGCTCCCAACCTCAAAACCAAACACATTGGCTATCTTCTTCATTGAAAGTTCATACCTTTTTCCCTTGATTGTGAAAGCAATGTGACCAGCTCCAAACTCAGCATCCTTCCTTGCATATGTATGCAGCTTGACTGTGGCTAGAAACTCACAACTCTCTTCTTTGTAGTCCTCCATGCAAAGCCCCATAAACTTGGTTAGGTTGCTCTTCTCAAAGAGGTACTCCACATCTTCACCAATGGCTAGCTTCTCCATGGTTTCCTTGTGTGGATATCTAGTCCCTAAGAACTCCATTCTCATGAAAGCATCATAGAGTTGCCTCTTTGACAACCCACAGGACTCAGCTTCTCCATCATCCTCTATATCTTCTTCTTCACTTTCTTCCTCACTCTCATTCTCACTCTCCTCTTGTTCAACCTCAACTGCTGGCCTCTTCCCTTTGGCCTTGTGTCTCCTCATGAACTCATTGAGAGTTGACTCCCTTTCCTCCTCACTCTCAGTCCTCTCAGGATCTTCCTCAACTCTCTCTCCCCTTGGACGCGGCATCTGACTCGACCGGCTGCTTGAACCACCACTCGGTCGAGTGCATGATCGAGTGGGGCGTCGAGTGGTCCTTCCAGCTTGTCCTCTTGATTCAAGGCTAGCATCATGACGTTCCATGGAGGTTGCAGTGGTTTGTTGAGACTTCCTAGTGATTCTTGAAGACATTTTTCAAATAGAACTGAAGTGAATAGACTCAAAGCTCAAAGTTAATAGGTTAGTGAACCAAAAACTTGAAAGAACTAAGCTTGAGCAAAAGATAAGCTATGAGAGAGACTTTAAAACTTTAATTCAATGGTTTTGAGCAAATGAGAGAATGTGAGAGGCATAGTTTCGTGCAAGGTCTATATAAAGAAGCTAAGGGGACAAAGAGACAAGGGTGGAGCGTCCATACCATTCAAATTTGAAATGGAAATCTTTGACCTGCTTTTTGCTGCCACTCGACCCCACACTCGACTGTACACGGTCGAGCACCTTGACCAAAATTTGAAATTTCAAAATTTTTCTTCTTGTTCTTCCCTCCACTCGATCGTTCTAGTGATTTGAAGATCAAATGGGCCTCAATTCCTTTCCAGCTCGGTCGAGTACCTCTCGTGGGTAGGTCGAGTGGGCTTGCGAGTCTCCTTCTCCAAGTCTAATTCCCTCCTTACCCAACTACATTCTCACCTAAAGGCCTGTCCAACACAAACAAAAAAGAAAACACATCAAAACTACAAGGAAAATAAACCATATTTACAAAGGATACCTTAGGGACTTCCTCCCTAGTGAGCTTGTTTAAAGTCACTAAGCTTGACTTTGGTGTCCTTTTTAGACTTGGTTTAGATACCAAGGAGGTGATGAAATCCTCCCTGGAACCTCTTGATCACTGTGAAGTTGATCCTTGATCACCTCACCCTTAACACACAAACCATGTTTCTTCTTGATTTTGAGCCTTGGTCTTGCCTTCCTTAAGGATCTCTTGTTCAGCTTAACTTGAAGATCCTAAACCATACTAGTCAACTCTTGAACTGACCTCTTAAGCTTTTCCACAGAATCATCTTGAAAGGAGAGCTTAGCCTTTGGAGTAGCTTCACCACTTGAACCTTCTTGACCTCCTTTGTCCTTGATAGTAAAAGGTTGATCATCAATGGTAGGAAGGTTGGTTGGGTTATAGATGTTAAACTTCATGGCTATATCTTCAGCAATGTTCAAGGTCACAAGACCCTCTTTGACATCAATAACTGCTCCAACAGTGGCTAGGAATGGCCTTCCAAGAATGATTGGATCTTCAGGTTCCTTGTCCATCTCCAACACCACAAAATCAGTGTGAACCCTTGCCTTCCCTATCTTGACTGGGACATTCTCCAACCTTCCAACTATCTCTTTGTTTGACCCATCAGCTAAACATATATGAAGGTTGGTGGACTTGAAATCAGTTCTCCCAAGCTTTTGTGCTATGGAGTATGGCATCACACTTGTTGAAGCTCCCAAATCACAAAGGCATTGGTTGTAGTGAAGATAGCTAAGTGTGCAAGGCAGATAGAATGGACCTGGATCCTTAAGCTTGATTGGAATGATAACTCCTCCAAGGTCCTCAAGATCCTTCTCATCTTGAGCTTCAGCCTTCTTCTTTGACAAATCAAGCAAAAAGTCTTTGTAGAGAGGATATGGATCATACTGTTCCAAGGCAGGTCCTCTCTCTTCTTCTTGGTAAGCAATGGTGATCTCTTGTATGGCCAACACTTCCTCAACCACAGCTTCTTCCTTTAAAACCCTCTCTTCTTCTTGTTGCTTAGCCATCATCTCCTTTCTCTCAATGATTTCCCTAAGCTCCTTAATCTTTTGTGCTTTGAAACGTCCTGGGAATGGAAGAGGTGGCTTGTAAGCAGAAGGAATGTACTTAGCAGGCTTGACACCTTCTGAGTCTGCAACTCGATCGACCACTCGAGCATGCACTCGATCGACCACTCGAGCATGCACTCGATCGGGTGGCTGTTCGAGTACTTGGTCGAGTGCAATAACGGACTCCAGTTGCTTTGCACAAACGTCACTTGGGGCTTCAGTAACTAATGAATTCCCCCAAACTTGGACTTCACTGTCCTCAGTGACTTCCTCATCAGAGATATGAATGGCTTTTGCAGTGAACTCCCTTGGATTTTGAACAGCTTTTCCAGGGAGTTGGTTGGGTTTAGGAGCTGAAGTAGAGGCAACGTTGCTCTCCATATACTTCACTCTGGAGTTGAGACCTTCAAACTTCATGTTCAGATCATTGTACTGTGATGTGAGCCTTTGATTCAATTCAGCAAACTGTTTGGCTTCCTCAATCTTGCCTTGTGTTTGCCCAATCAACAACTGTTGCATCATTGCTCTTAAGTCTTGTTCCTGGCCTTGGTTAGTCTGAAACCCTGGTGGGGGACACAATTGGGGCTGGAACACTTGGTGTTGTTGCTTGGGGATGTAGTTTTGTTGCTGTTGAGGTTGAGGAGGTGGATAGACCTGGTCTTGAGGGTTGGCCACATTGGTGCTCCTATAAGAGAGATTGTTGTTCTTGAAACCTCCTTGGTTGTAGCCTTTGAATCCTCCCTGGTTCTGCATGTAGCACAACTCAGCAAATTCAGGCTCCCCCTCTTGAACTGGAGCTTCCTCTTCACCAATGAAGTGAATGGACTTGGATTGGCTGAGGAGGATCTTGTCAAGCTTCTCATTGACCATCTTCAAATCCTTCTTATACTTGTCCTCTTGATCAGTTGAGGAGCTCCTTATGGTCCTATCATAGTCCTCATTATAATTGCCATCAGATTGAGCAAGATTCTTAACCAATTCCCATCCTTCTTCCACATTCTTGTTGAGGAAGTTGCCATTAGAGGCTGTGTCAAGAAGCATTCTTATCTTGGGAAGCACTCCTCTATACAAGGTGCTTAGAAGTGACTCATTGCTGAAGCCATGGTGAGGACACTGAGTTTGGAATCCTTTAAACCTCTCCCAAGCTTCACAAAAACTTTCATTATTCCTTTGAGCAAACCCAGAAATCTCATTCCTCAGCCTAGCAGTCCTTGCATTGGAGAAGAACTTGGCCAGAAAAGCTTTCTTGCATGCATCCCATGTGGTGATAGCTCCAGTAGGTTGAGTCTTCTCCCAAAGGTGAGCTTTGTCTCCAAGAGAAAATGGGAAGAGCCTTAATTTGAATCCATCTTCACTCACTCCATTGATCTTTGTGAGGCCACATATTCTGTCAAACTCATCAAGGTGATCTAGTGGATCCTCCATTGGCAACCCATGAAACTTGTTTGCTTATATCATTGAGATCAATCCACTCTTGATCTCAAAGTTATTGTTTGCTACTGAAGGTGGCACAATTCCAGCCCTTTGGTTGTGGGTATTGGGTGCATCTCCTGCACCAATGTGTCTTGGTCTCTGCTCATGGATAGCTTGTTGCTCCATGATGTCTTGACCTTGTTGTTGTTGAACTACTCTTCCTTGCTTATGTCTCAAACCCTTTTGTAGCCTGTGGATGTTGTCAATAGGCTGTTGAAGACTATCTTTGCCTTTTGACCTTGTGTGCATCAACAAACTCTACTACGGACTCGAATAGGTACACGGTCGAGCGCAGGCTCGAGTGGGTGGTCGAGTCGACTGGGAAGTAATGGCTAATTTGATCCGGCTTCTGGCTCGACCAAGTGCTCGATCACAGCTCGGTCGAGTGGTGGTGGAGTAGGTGGTAGAGTGGGTACCTGAAACACAAAACAGCCAAGCAAAGGAAGATTCCAGTTCAGTAACTGCACAAGTGTTTAAAACGAACTTAATCTTAGACTAACAATGATCCTAAATGTCACAAAACACACTCAAATGGGCAACGGCGCCAAATTGAAACTGACTTTCTTTGTGGTGTATGAATGAATGATGTATGGAATGATGATGTATGGAATGAATAGAGGTCAGGGTGTTTCAATTCCCCTTATGCAGTTGCAGTATAAGAGGTGTCAATCCTATCTGAGTGATTGTGAACAATTAAGATGTGCATATGAGTCTAAGTCAAGCCAATTGTAAAGATTGTTTGTCACTATCAATCCTAAAATGAGATATGAAATGCAGAAAGTAAAAACAACCAGAATAGGATACTAAATGCAAACAGAACAAACAAATTAAAGCTATAATGAAACTAGAACAAAGATAGAAACTATGCTAATGAACTAATTCAAGACAAGTAATGAACAGGAAACTACGTGAATGCAATGGAAATGAAACAGGAATGAAACAAGACAATCACAAATCAAAAACACAAGTTCTGGGGATGAACTCGAGCAGCACTCGACCGAGTGTAGGTCGAGTACGTGGTCGAGCTAGACTTAAACGTGAAAACAGAGCAACACAAGAAAAACAGAGCAATGCTAAAACCAATCAAACAACAACAAGCAATGATATTTAGACTAGGATTTCATTAAACAAAGAAGGTCTTGAGGAGGGATTCATGGGCTGAGCTAATCATTGTGGTTATCTAACTTGATCAACAAATCTCAAGCAAACATTGAGCTGATCTCTAGACATACTATTCTAATACATGTTTAATCCACTCTCATGGCAAGAAACAATCAAACCTATGCAATTCTAGACTTGTTCTCACAAAGAAAAGAATCTACACAAGCAGGCATTAAGCAATACATCTCAAACCAAACAAGACTTCTAATCTCTTAGCAAGCCTAATGGTAAGCTCTAGATCTAGCCTTATCTATGCTCCTTAGACATTGGTGTGATGCTAAGATACTTGAAATCAAACCCTACCCTCTCAGATATAGGATCAGCATTAAGATCATCTAGCCTAGAAGAGATCTACAACAATCAAGCTTGACCAAATCAAACAAACCACAAGATCAACCCAGCCTAACCCATCCTCAAGGTCCTAAACAAACTACTCACAAGAACACATGGTGAAATATGTCAAAAACCCAGAAAATAATGAAACTTGCATCATTAGAAAGATGAAACAGAGATCTACAATATTGATGAAGGAATAAAACTCGAAATCTTAATACTTTGAAAGTTATGAAACAAACAAAATATAAGAATCTAGTCTTTCTCTCTCAAACAAGTACAAAATCTAAAATAAAAGAAAAGTGCAAAAGGAATAATATCTAAAAAAGGTAAAAACTAGGTTTTAGACTCTCTAAAAAGCTGCCATCTTTGGTGGCTGCAGGTACAAGGGCTTTATATAGAGGGTGAGGTGGAAGCCCTAAAAATACAAAAAGTCAAAGTAGTCAACGGCTCGGTCGAGTGGGGGGGGTCGAGCTGGCTTCTCTCGTGCGTTCTCCACTCGGTCGAGTCCTCCTCAGCACACGGTCGAGTGGTGCGGTCGAGTTGGACTCCGGACCTTGATTCTACAGCCTTAACTCTCTTGTTTTCTCCTCAGGATTGCTTCACTTCTCCTCAGCATTGCTTCCATGCTCCTTAAGCTCCAAAATCACCTGTTTATGCATGAAAAGATGCAAATGCAATGCAACTACACTCTAATGCTTGATTAGTCCTAAAGCTACACAATAATGGCCTAAATGGATAGCAAAAGATGCAAAAGTTGTGAATAAACTAAGGGAAAACAAGGTAAAATATATGAACATCAGCCTCCCATACAACGCCTCATAATGAGTCATCCCATTACTCCCTTGGTAACTATTGTTGTAAGCAAACTATACCAAGCTCAAGTGATCTACTCAGTGGTCACCCCAATCTAACACACACATCCTCAATAAATCCTTTAGAGTCTGGATTGTCCTCTGCGACTGCCCATCCTCAATAAATTCATATGCACCTTAGTGCCCATCTATGCCTAAAACGCTTTCCAAAATGCCAAAGTCAACATGAAATATCTGTTTGACACAATGCTCGTAGGCACATCGTGCAATCTGACTATCTCACTTTTACTTTGGAATAGATAAACTCTGCAACAAACAACTCATAACGCGATGTTTAGCCTTCACTAGCTGGCAGAGATCACACTCTGCGACCCAGCTAGCTACATCCTTCTTTATCCCACCCAATGATAATACTGTTTCAGGTTATGGTATATCTTGGTCTGTCCTACATGAACAGAAAACATGCTCGCAAGAGCCATCTCTCACCTCAACTCTTCATCCTTGGGCACACAAATTCAACTGTGCACAAGAATAGTCCCATTGGTGGAGACATGATACTTAGAAACAACATCCTTAGAGGATTTTGGCATTGATACTCCAAAGTCAATCACAATGCATTGTTTCAATCAAGCCACTATTCATATTGCATCAAACTCAGTATTTCATGAGAGAACAAAACATATAAAAATAGACTGCCACAAATTCAGAGAACAAATCTAACTAGGAATCATCTTACCATGCTACACCGAGAGCTCTAAAAAATTGGTGGATATCTTCACCAAATCAGCTAGTCCCAAGGTTTGTGAGTACATACACTCCAAACTTGCATGGACGTGACTAGGACATGAAACAATACCCTAAACTATGAACTCTATATTATTTCTCTTAGTATGGTTTTGTCGGATTTTCCATACTAAGTTTTTAATGAGGTGGGTGTTCATTGTTCCAAGCTTAGCCATTATTCCAAATAGTATCTTTGTTTTCTTTTTTGTTACCCTAGTTATATCCTATAAATACCTTGTACCTAAGTTAACTTTATTCAAGGAATGAGAATTGCTCATTATCCTCTATTCTCAGTCTCTCTCTCATTCTTCGTTCAATCTCTTACACTCTCTCGAGATCTCTCAATCTAATTCTCTCTTAATTCTCACATGTAGGGGTAAAATATCTAGGCCACAAACCAAAGGTGTAGGAAAACCCGGATCCTCAAGCGTCGCCACATGGTAACCTGACTTTACTATATATTTGCCTGATTTTGTAAAATTTCATCCTAAGCTGTCTGGTTTGTTACAATCTCCCAGAGGTATGGAATAAATCAAAAAGACATCCCCGGGTACAAAGGTAGTGTTAAACATAGCCATATTCCACGAATTTGTCCGCTTATCTACCAAACTTCTAACTTGAAACGAGGGATCAGATAGAGATCTTGAATTTAATGTTGGTCTTGAGAATTGAGCTGGAATCCAATGATAATTCTATACTGAAATGGAATTCCCGGAAACAACTCCTTTAATAAATATTTTCTTAATCATATAAATTTAAGTCACAATTTAATATAAAACTAGAATAAAAAGGATAAATTTTCAATTAAACCTTAAATAAAACACATTTAATCATATACTTTTAACTCACACTTTAATATTAAACATAAAAATAACAAATATTTCCAATTAAACCATAGATAAAACACATTTTGTCATATACAATTAACTCACAATTTAATATAAAATTGGAAAAAGTATTTCAAATTAAACCACAAATAAAACACATTCAATCATATAAATTTAACTCACAATTTGTAATAAAACTGGAAAATATTATTTCCAATTAAATCACAAATTAAACACTTTTAATCATATAAATTTAACTCACACTTTAATATAAAGCTAAAATAAATTAATTAAACCATAAATAAAACACATTTAATCATATACATTTGACTCACACTTTAATATTAAAACTGAAATAAAATAAACTTATATTAACTATATTTCTGCACTCAATTTTCTTCAACACACAATAAATTAGAATTAACTCCCATACTTTTTTTGTTTCTAAATTGTAACGCCTATCACTTTCCATCCTATAAATATTCATTTTCTCATTCTCTTTCACTCTATCTTAAATATTATACTTTTGGTGTATTTTTGTTGATGGAACGTTGTTGTTGTATGTGTTTAAAAAACAAATTAAACATCATTTTAAAAGTTTAATTCTACATTTTAATTTTAGAGATTATATGATACGTATCTTTATTTTTTTTTGATTTTTTGAAGATCCATCTCTATTTTCTCTAAAACAAATATTCTCAAAACCAACCTATTAGTACTTACAGGTCTTTTGTCCATATGTCAAAATCCACATATGACCACTTAATTGGGTTCATATTACGAATAACTCATGTACATACACCTAGCCTAGATTTTTAAATTGAATTTTTTTTCTAATGGCATCTATTGCTTAACTGAAATCCTACCTTCCTCCTATTTCCAAACTAAATTACTAAAGATTTCTATAAAAGATAGTAATGTCAACATGAGCATACATCTAAAATAAATATATATTTATATATAATTGTTGACAATATATTACTTCCTCTCAAAAATTCATTATTAGCTACTGTATATTAACTCATGTGCTGACTAGGATAGAAAAATATATAGATGTGTCATTATGCTTTACCATGCTTTAAACTCTTCGTAATTATAAATTTCATCACTAGTACACCTACAAATTTTCTTACGACACCATTATAAATTAAACACATTTACTTGGGAATACAACAACTAAGTATGACACCCCGGTTTCACCACAAATTTCATCATGAATATATTGCAAGCTCGTTACATCACAACATAACATGTCCTAATTGTATAATAGAAACAGTGTAAGCTTTAATACATTTTTTAATCTAACAAAACAACCATGAATAATAGAATTATTTCAAATTACGAGACTGGTTTTTACTTCATTAATCATTTCAAAAAGAGTGAGCTGATAAATTTATATATATTTAAAACAAAAGGTAGTGAAAAAACAATTCCAAAATACAAAAACACGTTAAAAAAAAAAGAAGGAACTCTCCATTCTCAAATAAGATAAAACAAAACAAATAAATGAAAATTCAATTCTATAAAAAATCAATTTATAGAAACAAAAATGTTAAAAGACAATACACAGTTGCACGAGACTTTACCTATTATTATATATAACTAACCTCTTTGAAAAAAAAACAAAAGAAATATGTTAGAGAATAGGTGCAGAGAGAACTTGAACTCTCTGGTTAGAGGGACCAAATGAGTTATGTTTTAACCAAATGAGCTAAGTTTATTCTTATTCACTACCTAACATAACAAATTATTATAATTTAACTTAGGTCCGGCGTGCAGCCAGTGCCGTGCTTACCCCTTAAAATTAAAGGGTACTTGCCCAACCACAATTTTTACACTTGATTTTTAGACCACATTATTAAAAAAATCTGGTTGGTTTAGAAGGTTTTAAGTTTTCTTAGATATTGATTTTGCTTAAAATTTGATCTAGCATAATTCCTTTATTATTATTATTATTATTATTATTATTATTATTATTTTTTTTTTTTTTTTTTTTTTTTAACAACAAAAGATCAGCTCATGAGAGCCAATAAGAAGGGAAATCGTTCACAAACAAAACAGGATGCGGAAATATACGCGCGTGGCGTGCCAAAGAATCCGCACTTACATTAGCATTTCTTGAAATTAGAGATAAAGAGAAGAAAGAAAAATTCTCCCTATCCATCTTGATATCATCAAGATATGTCTTGAAAGCCGACCAGTCTTGAGGAGAAGACACCATCTTCACAAAGTCTGAGCAATCTGTATAAAACGCCACCTCTCGAAAGTGATGACCAATCATGCACTGCAAAGCCCAAACAAAAGCTTATACTTCCGCATGCAAAGGGGAGAGACTGCATCGGAAATTGGCGGCGCCTCTCTTCGGCGAAACGTACTGGGAGGATAAGCACACCCAACTTGCACCGACAAAAACATCTTCCGCTTTCCACGATCCATCGATGAAACACTGATAACCTGAGAAAACAGAAGATAGTTGACCTACACGCCCCGGTTCCCGAACCCTAGAATCCCTGGGACCTTGGGCTAAAAGCTCCTCCGCGTCCTCTGTTTGAGTCTGCAACCATGTAGACGCCTTACCCAAGGCTAACCGAACGACATCTTCTGGTTTTTCTAGAAGATTCTCAAAGAGGCGAGCATTCCGCGCCTTCCATATATACCACATTATCCAAGGAAAGGCTGCTACTTGGGAACCCGGATTGGACCAACCCAGGAAATGATCCACATTAGCAAATAGGAAGTCTGTCGGAAAAGAAACTGGACCAACTAGAACCTGAGCTAAAGCCCAAGCCTGTCGAGCTGGCGGTCATCGGAAAATAGCATGATTAATGGTTTCTTCATCAGCCTCACAACGAGCACAACCTGAATCACATGCAAAACCTCGCCGCTTCAGGTTTGCTGAAACCTATATGCATCCTGATAAAACTTGCCACATAAAATGCTTAATCTTCGGTGGACAGGCCACCCTCCAAACGCCCGCTAATAGAGGGGTGATGTCCGGTCCATACCGAGTAACCTGAGAAGACCTCTGTTTTTCCAAACGTTCCACATTGTACCCCGATTTGACCGTATACTTACTTGTTTTCGTAAAATGCCAACCTAAGGAGTCTTCCAGTTGAGAACTACCCAATGGTAAAGCCCCTATCAAAACAACATCTTCCTGAATAAAATGCTCATGGAGCATATCCATACGCCAAGAATTAGTACAATGAGATGAGATATTTTTAACGAAGGGTCCTGAAAAGGTCTCTTGCTCAAAGCTGGTCTTGGGAATTGAGCTGGTATCCATGGATCAGTCCATATAGAAATGGACTCTCCAGAGCCAACTCGTTTAATAAGTCTTTTGTTTACTAAAGATCGAGTGAAACAATACTCTGCCACCCATAGGAAGGAGAGTATGAACGTATCGGGTCCATAGGATTAGAATTCCTATAATACCTGCC
The DNA here is from genome assembly GCF_030686135.1 of Camelina sativa. Taxonomy (NCBI): domain Eukaryota; kingdom Viridiplantae; phylum Streptophyta; class Magnoliopsida; order Brassicales; family Brassicaceae; genus Camelina; species Camelina sativa. Next base: position 7,796,602 of record NC_141883.1, read on the forward strand.
TTTGAAAACCCATGCAAAAAGGGAGTCAGGTGCCTCAATCAGTTGCCACAATTGTTTAGCCAACAGAGCGGTATTAAAATCATCAACATTGCTAAATCCCAAACCACCCAACTGCTTACTCCCACATAACTTCTCCCAGGCTAACCAATGCATACCTCCGAACTGTCCCGAGCTCCACCAAAAATTTGCCACTGCAATAGTAAGTTTGACGTGACAGTTTTTGGCAACCGGAAACAGGACATGACAAAAGTCGGGACCGCAGTGGCAACCGATTTTATCATGACCTCTTTTCCTCCTCTGGAAAGTTGTTTTGCTGTCCAACCATTTGTTCGACCCTGGAGTCTATCCCGAACAAAAGAGAAACCTTTATTTTGGACCCTCCTAGGCTCTCAGGTATTCTTAGATATGAACCCATCCCTCCCAGATGCGATATCCCAAGCACACCCTGGACCTCCCGCTTCACCACCTCGTCAACCTTGTGTCCAAATTGAATGGAGGAATTATCAAAGTTTATTTGTTGTCCCGAGACCACCTCATATTTCTTTAAAACATCCAAAATTACCCCACTCTGATCCTTATCGGCCTTGCAGAAGAAAAGAGTATCGTCCGCAAACAACAAATGCGTAATTGGTAGACTCTTATTAGCCACCTTGATCCCTGTTATTTGTTTATCCGTCTCAGCCTTACGAATATTAGCAATTAGCACCTCCGTACAAAGAATAAACAAACAGGGAGAAAGAGGATCGCCTTGCCGCAATCCTCGCTCCGGAACTATCAAACCATTGGGTTGGCCGTTAATCAATACCTTGTACTCAACCAAAGATACACAGAATAAAATCCAGGAGATCCATTTTTCCGCAAGACCCAGCTTTCGTAATAAGCCTTTAATAAAACCTCACTCGACCCTGTCATACGCTTTACTCATATCCGTCTTTATTGCCATATATTTTCCTTTACATGACGGATTACTCCTAAGACCATGGAACATCTCCTGAGCATTCAAGATGTTATCGGAAATCAAACGACCTGGCACAAAGGTGGATTGAGTTTCCGAGACAAGATTTGATAACATCCGGTTAAGCCGTTGACACAAGATCTTAGAAATGACCTTGTACCCCACATTACACAGACTAATCGGCCGTAACTCTGTCATCCGAGTTGGCTTGACCACCTTGGGTATAAGACAGAGATGCGTACTATTTAGACTTTTGTCAAAAATACCCTCCTCAAAAAACCAGGTAACCATAGATACTAGATCTGTTTTGATAACCCCCCAGGCCTTTTGGAAAAACAAAGCGGTCATTCCATCCGGTCTCGGCGCTTTATACGGATGCATCATAAACAAAGCCTGTCTGACCTCCCCCTCCGTTACCAGGGCTGTAACCACTCATTCTCCTCCTTTGATATTACCGTGTCAACCTCACTAAGAGTCTCCTCGAAATCTGCTGGATTAATCGAGGTAAACAAATCTTCAAAATATGACACTGCAGTAGTGCAGATATCGTCCTCCTTCGTAGACCAAATATTATTTCTATCAAACAGACCGCTAATTCGATTCCGAGCCCGTCGCTGCTTTGTTTGCGCCTGGAAATATCTTGTATTCTTATCCCCTACTCGCATCCAGCGGTTCTGACTTTTCTGAAACCAATATATCTCCTCATCCATGTAGGCCTCCCGCAAGCGACAAGTTAAACCCGAGATCACACTTGGGTCCACCACATCATCCGCCTGAGCCACCTCGAGCTGTCGTTTCAGATCCTCAATCGTATCCCGTCCAAAAGGAACCTGAGCTTTCCGCCATTGTGAGATTGTCCGTCTGCAACTCCCAATTTTTGACACAAAATTAGAAGAGTCCCCAGCAGGTGCGCCCCCCAAACCTGCGGAAATGGCATCCATCAACCCCACCTTACCAATCCAACGTCTATCAAACATAAAACACTGATGCCCTCGCGGCCGTTTGGCCCCGACACTAACCACCAAAGGTTTGTGATCAGAGCCAATCATTGGTAGATATTCTGTAACCGTGTCCGGAAAAAGATCATGCCAATCCTTGGTACCTAAAGCCCGGTCCAACCGACATCAAATCGGTTTCTTATCCCACCAGCCTCTCCAAGACATGCAATCACCGAGATATGGGAACTCCAGGAAACCGCAATCCTGAATCATTCCATTGAAGGAACAAAAAGAAGCGCATGGCGAAGTTTACCTCCCCCCCCGTTTTTCATGGTTCCCTGTTAATTCATTAAAATTTCCAAGAACAAGCCAAGGCGTTACTCTTGAAGAACCTATCCTCAATAACCGCTCCCAAACCATGTCCCAGTTTTTGGGTACCGGGTCACCATATACAAAAGTGATGTTAAAAATCCTTCCGTTATGAACCGCTTCAATATCAATTAATCGATTGGTTGCCAATAAAATTGAAATATTAAAATCATCTTTATTATAAAATAAAGTCAAACCTCCACTACAACCAATAGGGTCCACTGTTTTTAAATCTTTATAACCAAAATGGCCTACAAATTGTTCCAAAAAAGAAAAAGATTGTTTTGTTTCCATGAGAAATAAAAAATTTGGCCTATGTTTATTCCATAAATCTCTGAGATTTCCAATGGTGGCCTTATTTCCAAGACCTTGACAATTCCAACTTAAGATATTCATTTAGAAATATTTGGCTTTGGTGGTTTTGCCCCACCATGGCCTCCTTTAGCCCCTTCCTGGGTCTTAAAACTAGTACTGTTTGCTCCAAGCTCTTGTCCATAGGGAGGAGGTCTTCGCCGTGGTGACAAAAGCATGTTAGCGTTCCTCTTTTTGGTAGAAATTCTTCTAAGCACCAAAACCCCCCTTTCCTTTTTTCCCTTTCTCGCTTAACTCCAAATTGTGAGGAGCCCCCGGACCCTTCCCTGACAAACTGGTATCCTCACCTGCGGTCTTGTCTTCATCAATCTCCACGTTAGACTGATCGATCTCCGCATCCTCCAAATCATCAACATCCAACTCCATACCAAGTTTCCCCCCAACTACATCTCCTATAGTCTCGTAAACCATGGCCTCCCCACAAGCTGCATTGAGGTCCATCTTAACCAATCCAGAAGCTTCCGAATTTATATCAGCTCCAGGCAACTCGTTATTCGCGACATTCTCTGTAGTCTTGCAGAACAAAACCTCCACCCTAGTACCCTCCACCTCCCCAACAGGCAAATTCTGGGCAGAACCCGCCCTAGATCCCCAACATCCTCCGCTGATACCGTCGATGACACCCCAAGAGACCCATCAGCCCCCCCCCCCACCACAGCCGGCTGCACAACAACCCCCGTGACCTCTGTTGTTTCCTCCAATATCTGACCCTCTTCAGGATGACCAGAAACTTGACCAGAAACATGGGCAGTCTGATCCATGGATACCTCCGCCACCTTGGGCTTCTGGAAAAGAGCTTTCTTAACATGTTTCTGTCTTCTTGGCTCAAAAATAGTTCCCCTTACCTCCTCCGAAATCAAAGGCAAGTGAGGACCATTATGCTGTCGTGTCTGACCTCGCGCACCCCCATTTCTCCCCCTTTGATCCTGTGATCTCCCCATACTGGAAGATCCTTTAGAGTACCCCTTTTATTCCTCTTATTATATAGATTTAGACCCTTAACTTTGTATTGTAGCTCACTTTTTCTCTTTTGATTATATTTTAGGTTTTTATAAAAAAATTATTCGACTAAATTTGATAGGCCACATTTTCTATTTCGTCCAAAGCCCCAAATAACCGAGGCACAGCACTGCGTGCGGCTCAGAAAAATTCAAAATTTGGTAAAGAGATGGTAAACATCCGTATCTAACCACATGAGGAAATGGTTTGTCATTCATGTTTTTATTTTGAAATGCAAGTTATCCTAGGTGTACTTGTGCAGATTCGATCTATGTGGTGACCAATTATAGTTGCCAACTTTAAACTATAATCTTAACCAAACTACGTTTTTATACCGTTGGAAAATTTACGTTGTCAAGTTTTTAGAATAAGTTTTATTTCAGAGTAAGAGTGAAATGATTATGTAGTACCAACACTTGGACGAGTTACGAAAGAGCCATCTTCAACACCGCCCGACATTGTTTCTCAAACTTGAGAAGAAAAGCCTTAAACTAAAGAGACTTGGAAACAAATCAAAACAGTCGTTTTAAGTAAACGATATGTTCAACAAGACTTGTATAGTTGGAGTCATTCAAAACTGCTCGGATATAAGTAATAAGTTTAGGCGAAAAACCTTGTTGTACAACAGAAACATCATAATGTATAGCAAAAACATATTTTTATGCAACAAGAACATCTTGTTTTACATGAGGAGAAACAGAGTGGTCTGCAAAACATTGCAAAAAAAATATCCTCACTTAGAGCCAAAGGGATACCCCCTGTCTACGGGAGTCGGATTAATTGACTAGTCTTCATCAAAACACAACTCTGAAGACAATATTGACGAACTTTGCAATGCAGAATAACTTCACTACTCGCAAACGAAAATACATCCTCTCTAAGTAAGTGACTATATTAGGTCAAACAGTAGATAGGGAAACAAAACATCCTTGAGTTAAATAATTGCATATCTTAACCTTTGAAAATATAATAGAATTAAAAGAATCCATGCAACTTAGTATGCAATCCATATACAAGACACATGTTAAAGGATTACATATTTATTGCAATGGACTTCATATAGATTGAAAGCAACCTTTACACAAATAAAAGAACAAACATGAAACCATGTGAAACATTTGTAGAAAAATATTTGAATCAACACCAAGAAAATTAAAAATTATTGGATACAAATAGCATTAGAAGAAAAGGAAAGATGAGATCAAATAAAACTCAATAGGTTATAAAAGAATTCCAGTTACATATTCAAGTAATACGAGGGTGGGGATGAAGCTTAGTACTCAGTTTTTGGAGAAGGTGAGTATGACGGTGGGGGTGGGGAACTGTAAACATATGGTGGTGGTGGAGACTTGTAGTCTACCTTAGGGGATGGAGAGTAGTATGGTGGTGGTGGAGAACTGTAAACATACGGTGATGGAGGAGACTTGTAGTCTACCTTAGGGGATGGAGAGTAGTATGGTGGTGGTGGAGAACTGTAGACATATGGGGGAGGAGGGGACTTGTACTCAACTTTAGGAGATGGAGAGTAGTATGGTGGTGGTGGGGAGCTGTAAACATATGGTGGTGGAGGAGACTTGTAGTCTACCTTAGGGGACGGAGAGTAGTATGGTGGTGGTGGGGAACTGTATACATATGGGGGAGGAGGAGACTTGTATTCAACCTTAGGAGATGGAGAGTAGTATGGTGGTGGTGGAGAGCTGTAAACATACGGTGGTGGAGGAGACTTGTAGTCAACCTTAGGAGCTGGAGAGTAGTATGGTGGTGGTGGAGAGCTGTAGACATATGGTGGAGGAGGAGACTTGTATACAACCTTAGGGGATGGAGAGTAGTATGGTGGTGGTGGGGAGCTGTAAACATATGGTGGTGGAGGAGACTTGTGGACTACCTTAGGGGCTGGTGAGTAGTATGGTGGTGGTGGAGAGCTGTAGACATATGGTGGAGGAGGAGACTTGTATACAACCTTAGGGGATGGAGAGTAGTATGGTGGTGGTGGAGGGCTGTAGACATATGGTGGAGGAGGAGACTTGTATACTACCTTAGGGGATGGAGAATAATATTGTGGTGGTGGAGAACTGTAGACATACGGTGGAGGAGGAGGCTTGTATACAACCTTAGGGGATGGAGAGTGGTATGGTGGTGGTGGAGAACTGTAAACATATGGGGGTGGAGGAGACTTGTATACAACCTTTGGAGATGGTGAATAACATGGAGGAGGTGGTGGACACACACATACATGAGGATGTGGTGGAGATTTGTATACAACCTTAGGGGATGGAGAGTAATATGGTGGTGGTGGGGAGCTGTAAACATACGGTGGTGGAGGAGACTTGTAGTGTACCTTAGGGGATGGAGAATAGTATGGTGGTGGTGGAGAACTGTAGACATATGGTGGAGGTGGAGACTTGTATACAACCTTAGGGGATGGAGAATAGTATGGTGGTGGGGGAGAACTGTAGACGTAGGGGGGAGGAGGAGACTTGTATACAACCTTAGGGGCGGGAGAGTAGTATGGTGGTGGTGGAGAGTTGTAGACATATGGTGGAGGAGGAGACTTGTATACAACCTTTGGGGATGGAGAGTAGTACGGTGGTGGGGGGGAACTGTAAACATATGGTGGTGGAGGAGACTTGTAGTCAACCTTAGGGGATGGAGAGTAGTATGGTGGTGGTGGCGAACTGTAGACATATGGTGGAGGAGGAGACTTGTAGTCTACCTTAGGCGATGGAGAGTAGTATGGTGGTGGTGGGGAACTGTAAACATACGGTGGTGGAGGAGACTTGTAGTCAACCTTAGGGGCTGGAGAGTAGTATGGTGGTGGTGGAGAGCTGTAGACATATGGTGAAGGTGGAGACTTGTATACAACCTTTGGGGATGGAGAGTAGTATGGTGGTGGGGGGGAGCTGTAGACATATGGTGGAGGAGGAGACTTGTAGTCAACCTTAGGGGTTGGAGAGTAGTATGGTGGTGGTGGAGAGCTGTAGACATATGGGGGAGGAGGAGACTTGTACTCAACTTTAGGGGCTGGAGAGTAGTATGGTGGTGGTGGCGAACTGTAGACATATGGTGGAGGAGGAGACTTGTAGTCTACCTTAGGCGATGGAGAGTAGTATGGTGGTGGTGGGGAACTGTAAACATACGGTGGTGGAGGAGACTTGTAGTCAACCTTAGGGGCTGGAGAGTAGTATGGTGGTGGTGGAGAGCTGTAGACATATGGTGGAGGTGGAGACTTGTATATAACCTTTGGGGATGGAGAGTAGTATGGTGGTGGGGGGGAGCTGTAGACATATGGTGGAGGAGGAGACTTGTAGGCAACTTTAGGGGCTGGAGAGTTGTATGGTGGTGGTGGGGAACTGTAAACATATGGTGGTGGAGGAGACTTGTAGTCTACCTTAGGGGATGGAGAGTAGTATGGGGGTGGTGGGGAGTTATAGACATATGGTGGAGGAGGAGACTTGTACTCAACCTTTGGAGATGGAGAGTAGTATGGTGGTGGTGGGGAACTGTATACAGGTGGTGGAGATTTATAGTCAACCTTAGGCGATGGAGAGATATACGGTAGTGGTGGTAGAGAAACGTATGGTTGTGGGGGAGAGTTGTATTCAACCTTAGGAGATGGTGTAGAATACGGTGGTGGTGGAGAACTATATGTGTATGGCTCATAAGCAGCAACCATTGTTGCCATGATGATAACTCCTAGAGCGGAAATGAGATGGGCTGAAGGCCCCATCTTAGCATAAGATCTCATTGTGAATTAACTTTTCTCTACCAACGCTTAGGTTGGTAAGTGTTTCTTGTTTTGGTTTGTATTGTTAAGAATGGGTGCTTGGGTTTATATAGCAAATATTTTCTCTAAGTACAGCTATACTTTCCCTGATGTTTTGGACTCCATCCAACTAAATCGTGTAAGCATGTCTAATTGTGTGAGACGTGCTAGAACGTTTAACGAAAGTTAACCAGCCACTTTCAATTTTATATTTAGCAATCATCAACGTTGATGTGTCATGGGTGTATTATTTTTGTCAACGGGCTAGTTTAATATCGTTTTTATCTTTTTAGTTTTTAGGGTCATATCAAGTTTTAGATGTTTAAATGCATTTGCGTATAAATTTCTTTAATTTCATAACCAATAATTTTGAAATAAAACGTATTTTTATCTTATTTTATATATGTCTTTATATCTATTGAAGATATTATTGATCTTTTCATAAATATTTTATAGCCAATATATTTTTGAGATTGCGTTAATAATTTTTTCTAAAGTTAATTTTTTTTCTCTTTGTTTTTCTTCATTAGAATCTAGACATGTTTTCTATCATGTCACCAATAAAATAGGAATGTCATCTGTCAATCGTGTGTGTCACTCTCTTTAAGAATGTGTAATAACCAGTCCGATCAGAGGAGGCAATGCGGCTTACTATTGAGAGGGATCAGGTTGGGAATTTGCTTATTTAAGTCCCCTTTTATGGGTAAATATTTAATGCTTGATTCTTCCATCCCATGATCGGCCTCTTTTTCATCAAGGAGAGATATTTATAATTTGGTGTTTTGGACCTTGTTTCGAGAAATTTATATATTTAAATATCGTTTTAGGCTTATATAAGTTACAGCCAGTGAGATTTTTTTTGTCAAGGTGTAGCTTGTTTTTCAAGATGACTTCAAATCTCTAGAAAACTTTTGTAGATGTTGCAGGACTGTGTAAGGGTTTGCAAGTAAGTGCAAGGGTTTACAGGTCACGCTCAAGGTAACTGGAGGTTGTGTTTCTGCATTGAAGAAAAAATCGGAACCTAGAAAGTTTTGGTTCGCCTGTTTGCATCTACAAAGATGATCTGGTGGATCAATCTTCTAAAAGTTTCACTTGCAAGAAGTTTAAGTGTTTTGTTGGTAACAAGATGACACTTAATAAGCAAGCATGTTAGTATAAGGGGAAGATTCAAGTAGAACTCTGTTGGTTAAAGATGTAGGTTATCATAAACAAGACTAGTAGAAGCCTAGTGGGTTAAGTAGCATCATTAAGTTTCTCAAAAAATTCACCTACATGGAGATTAAGTTAAAATTCATCAATGGTGAAGACATGTCAAGCTGGTATTGATGGATGGTGTGAAAATGTATGATGTTGGTACCAATTTTCTTCTTGGTAAGGTCTGCAATTGTGAAGAACTATTGCAGAGTTATATTACAGCAGGTGTGGCTTCAAGGATTCTAGATTGAAGCACTTAAGATTGTTACAGGGAGACTAGCAAAGGTTCAAAAGTTGATTGGACATCTGTTTTAACATGAGGTTGAACAAGAGGTTGTATTATCAAATCGTACAAGTTGGGTTCATAAGTTAGTTGGTTAAATAGATGAGATGTAAATTTGATCTTAAGGTTAATGCATTGGGTAGAGATTGTTTTACAGGATGAATCAGGGATTGTTTCAAGTTTGAAGCATGTATGATTCATGTGTTTTGCATGGGATTCGAGGAAGTTTGGTTCAAGCTCAGTGCACATGAGAAAATTCAAAGGTCGACCAAGTGAATCAGGTTGTAGACGAATACAGTGATATACAATCATGATAACAGGTCTGTGGTCCTTCCCATAAGCCATGGAAAAGGTTGTGACGGTTTGTGCTGAGAGGTTGGTATCTCAGGTTTTACTTTTTCTAAAGGTTTTCAAGACCAAAGTTCTACAAGCAAGTCAGGTGTTACATGTGGGTGAATCAAACGTTCTGGTTCTAGGTGGAGCTGTTGTGAGAAACATGGGGAATCAAGTAAAGGTCTTCATAAGTGTTTCTAAGACCAGGAGAAACAAGGTTAAAGAATATGGTTCATGTAAGGAGTTACACGAACTTGTTGGGACAGATGAAGAGCACCGTAAGCTATTCAGAGAAGTTGTCAAGAACAAGAGAGAAGTTGTATGGCTTGTAGACTGAAATTTCAGAAATTTCAAACATAAAGACAGTCATGAAACAGTCTAAGGATTCGATAGGTGCTGGGAATTTCAAGACAATGTGAGAGGATGTCATTGGAGAACACAAAGGATCATTCAATTGTTGGTTGTATTATGTATAGATTATCAAAGCACAAGTTTGTTGGTTTCATTGGTCAGAGTTTTTCTACAAGTGGGCATATAGTTATCATGAGAAGGAAGCTTGAGGGAGAGTAGCGAATCTCTTGAAGTTTCTGAATATGAAGTTGAAAATTCCTAAGTACAACGAAAACAAGGATCATTGGAAGTTGTAGGTTCTACTAGAAAAGACAATTTTTGTTTTTTCTTCTCAGGGAAATATCAACACAAAGAGGATTTTTTTGTCAGTTGGACCAAAATTGAAGCAAAAGGTGGAGATTGTTGTATATGTTTGCTTCATATGGACAAATTTGGTCTAAACCATAAGTTGGGCATTTATTGGTGTGTAGCCCATACAAGATCTGAGTTATGTAGTCTGCAAGATAAACCGACATAAGCTCTAGGGTTTTACTATATAAGAGAAGCTAGGGTTGAAGAAGGACACACGCCGCAAGCTGAAGAGCACGCACAAAAGAGGCTAGATGTACACTGGTGACAGCTGTGCATGGTAGATGCAAGAGAATGGCATCACCACAGATGAGCTGAAGCTTCTCCATGGCGGCAAGGTGAAGAGAAATGACAGAGTTATCATCGTTGATTTAAAGACTTCTTCTTTAGAATGCAATACTGATATATATTTTCGATTTCCTGTAACAAAACAAGAAAAAAAAAACCAAAGAAAGATTCAATTTTGCAGTATGAATTAAACCAAAACCCTAATCCCAAAATCATAAAACCCAAACTTAAAAAGATATGAAATTTCTTGATATTACTTAAATCTCATCACCCACCACCGAAGATACACCATCATACATGGCCGCAACATCGAAATCCGGCAAAGATCTGACTCTCTCTTACCAGCATTGATCTCCTTTTCACTTCGAACTACTTCAATTTATCTTATCATCTAAATCGCTTTACTCTTCTCTCGTTCCTTCATCCAAAGAGAGAAAAAGAGTCTAAAAGGCGAAATAGAATCAATCGAAAGCTTAGACACATGAGCAATCTAGAAAAACAAGTTTCAGAAGCAAGAGAGAAAGAGATATAGCACAAAAAGCGGAGAAAATTAATAAAATAAATTCCGACCGTTTTACAACCACTAGTACGGTCGAAATTTACCGATGGAATTATAATGGAAAACTAAAATCCGTTAGAAATTAGTCTGGAAGAGGTCAGTATTTACCGACGGATACATTAGTGAGAGATTTTGTCAGAAATTACTGACCGATTTCCAATCGTTTTAAAATGTTAGAAATTACCGATCGATTTCCAACTGAGTTTTATATTTGTCGATTAATGGTTGGAAATTTACCAACCAATAAATTTGTTGGAAATTTGGTCAGAAACAACTATATTTTTGTGTAGTGTTAAATGACTCTAACATGTATAGAAAAAGAATGAGAGTAGACATGTGAAATGCTCGATACCGCCCATTTACTGGTTAACGCTTTCTTAGACATTGCTTTGATGAAGTATATAATCCTCTAAATAACTATCATGGGATGCGTACATGTCAAATGGTCCACGTGAACCACTTTTTATGTGGATTGTATTTGGTCGGTTTGTAATGGACAACGGTCCAATAAACATATTTTACGCCCAATAAAGACCATGTCCCTAGCCTATTTGACATCTCTACTCTTATTGTGAGAGATTTCTGGGGGTGGGAGGGGGAAGGGGAAGGGGGGTTTACACTTTATTTATGATGTCATCTGTGACTTGTCTTTTTGTTCACTTGGTCAATAATTATTAGTGATTAAAAATTCATTCCAATAATAACTTAATCACCACCATTCAAAAGGATTATAATTGCAAATGCATACCAAACATAATAGATTGATAAAAGTCAACTTTGATGTACTTTCTATAAACTTTAAAGAAATGTATTTGTTTCTTAGATTTCAAAAGTCAATACAAAAAATAATTATAACTAGCTTGATAACAAAATTGAATAATGTAACAAGTTAACTTATTAACATAAAATAGATAGATAAGGCGTTAGACTAACTTATTAGCAAAATGAATAAAATGCCAAAGTATTTATATTGACTAAATAAAAGAGTCTATTAACATCAAATTAGTCTATATATCTTAGCATATTTATGTATATGAATATCCTTTTAAATTTAATTCTGATCTACCAACATATGTAAATAACATGCAACTTGTTGATCAAATTATGGATCCCAATGCTAGTCATCTGTGTTAGCTAACATTTCCAACATAACCTTGTATTGCTTCAGCCTTTTTAACACAAATAAAATACATGTTGCCTTGTCTCACTATATAATTTTTATTATGAAATGTTAAATTTATTAATCATCAAAATAATTTTTACAAGAAGTTAGAGTAACAATCTATATATAATAATAAATTCTCTTTTACGGGTCTACTGATGTCATCATTTTAATTTAACGAATAAGGTTATTTTTGTCATCCAATCTAACCTTTTATATTTGTTCATAATCTCAAAAGTTGCAAGATTTTCTTTCTAGCAATTGTTTTATCTTCGTACCCTTGGCTTTTAATGTGCGCACATGTTAGTTTTTCACACCTTTTTGTTTATATATATATATATATATATATATATTAATGGACCTTGAAAAGAGTTTTTGTTTCACTGAATATTGTTTCACATCTCCAAGTCAAAATCTGAGTATTGGTTTTCTTTCAATTTATCAATCAGCGTTGATTCACTCATTTTTGTTAAAATTTAGATTGTTTTATTTATTGATTCTTTTATCCAACCCTTTTTGGTGTCGTTTTCCATCTTATACCGCATTTATCATCTCTTCAAGGTATTAATCTATGTAACTGATTTTTATTTCTAATTTTTCATAGATCTATCTTTTTGGAACAAATCTAAGCCTTAGGAGCCACAAAAAAAACGCAAAGAACTCAAAGGAAACAATCATATAACACATACAAAATCACATAAACAGAGATCTTAGCTTAGATAAACCATATTCATGCACTCACTTTAGCCAAACAACGAGATCTAAACCCCAAACGATGAAACTAGCACCACAGCAACCTTCCCACCACGTTCCTAGCTTTGAATCCATACTCTCTAGAAAGAAAACTCACTCACAGGACAAAGGATCTCCAAAACCTCTATGACACCCCGATTTTAGAGACTTGCGGAGAGGTTTAAAAGAATTGATTTTGCCACTTATGTCACTAAAGTGCAATTATCTTTTTGGTCAAAAGTCCTCAGAGAACTCCACAGTTAAGCTTGCTTATGCTTGAGTAGTTTCAGGATGGGTGACCTTCCAAGAAATGATTGTCGGAACTGTGCGAGTGATGACAAAACCCAGGGAAAAATCATATGGTGAATTGTAGGGACGAGAAATAAGTCTTTAAAGCCTCCCCGTAATCAAAACATGACTTTTTACCGTCCGGGAGGCTTTGTCACAAAAATATCCTTATATTTATTTAATCAATGTTTTTAGAAGTTTAACCCTTTTATCATGTGGTATATTACAAAAAAAAACTAATACTTCATCCGTTTCAAAATATAGAATGTTTTAACTAAAGCACGCAGATTAAGAAGTTTTTACTTTTAACAAGTTCAACCAATCAGAAACAATACTGCATAATATAAAATACTAAAGTAATCTAAAAATTGCATAGAAAATTGAAAACATCCTATATTATGAAACAAAAAACTTCTCTAAAACATCCTATATTATGAAACGGAGGGAGTATATTTTAGTTAATTTAATAATTAACAAAAGAAAAGCTTATATTGATTTATAAAATAAGAAAACAATATTTTGAACTTATTTAATGAAATTATGTAACAGATTTCATTTATTATTTCATAAATCTTAGGAAACAATGACAAACTATTTAGAACAGTTGTAAAACATAATTTTATTTATAAAAATAAGATTAAATATTTGCATCCTTAAATCGTTTAATAATGATAGATATATATATATATATATATTCAAACTAAGATACAACATTGCTATATTTTAAAAATATATAATATTATATCAAATTTATTAAATATTTTTGGCATTGCACATCGACGTAGTGACATCTTATTAAAATCTAATAAATCACAAATGTTATATTTTATTCAATATAGCATATATAACTTTTAAGAAATCAAAAAGTTAAATCAAGATTTGTAAACACGACTGCTTTAATATAGATTTTGTTTTATTTTATAGATTTTATCAAATTTATATAATTTACGAATTTAAACATTGTATCATGTCCCAAAGATGAGTTGAAATCAGAGTATGAAACTAAATAAATTAAATATGAAAGATTATAAAATTTATAGATTAAATCAAATAAAACTTCTATTATTATTTAATAACTAACAAATTATAGTTAAGTTTACGGAAACATTTCATTTCTCCATACTGTAACAGAGACACTCATTCCCCCCCCCCCCCCCCCCCCAATACAAGAATGCTTGATTCGGTTTGAAAGCTTTATCGTGGTTACACACAATTAATGGTAAGGATAATTACCAAATAATAAGGACGCATGCTTACATACAATTACAATTGAAATGTCAATAAATATATATATATATATATATATATATATATATATATCGGCTTGATCTAAGTCCATATAAAAGGAAAAAGCAAGCAAAGAGTTTTCGGGGGAAGCAAGCAAGAGACTGACGATGATTCCAGCGACGAACGGAGCAATGTGGGGATTTGCGGGCACAACCATAGCGAGTCTTATGTTCTTCTGGTCAATGTACTGACAGTTTGTACCATATGAACTCCAAGCTTACGTAGAGAAGTTCATTTACAAGATGATGGGATGGGTCTCGATCAAGTTCAATGAGCATACCGGTGAAGGTCTCCAGAGAAGCAAAGCCTATGACTCGATACGCCATTACCTATCTGCAAACTCAGTGGCTCTTGCTCAGTATGGACGTTCACGAAGGTCTCGATCAAGGTCGTATGTGTTTAAAGGTGTGAAAGTGAAGTGGTATTCGAGCGTGGAAAAGAGCGGTACTAAGACTAAAATGAGGGAGAAAAGGTACTTTACGCTAACTTTCCATAGGCGGCACAGAGGGATGATTGTAGATAGATATATGGAGCATGTTTTGAGAGAAGGGAAAGTGATAGGGTTTAAAGAACAGAGAGAGGAAGCTTTACACTAATAACTCAAGTGGAGATTGGTCTTATTACGTGGAAGGAAAGTGGGGAAATGTTCCTTTTCATCACCCGGCTACGTTTGAAACTTTGGCTATGGATCCTGTGAAGAAAGAAGGGATTAAGAAGGATTTGATAAAGTTTAGTAAAGGGAAAGATTATTCCAAGAAGGTTGGGAAGCCGTGGAAGAGAGGTTATCTCTTGTTTGGACCGCCCGGGACAGGGAAATCTACAATGATATCTGTAATGGCGAATTTCTTAGACTATGATGTGTATGATCTTGAGGTGACAACAGTGAAGGATAACTCAGAGTTGAAAAGATTGTTGTTGGATACAACAGGGAAGTGTATCATTGTGATTGAAGACATTGATTGCTCGCTTGCTTTTACGGGGAAGAAGAGGAAGACAAAGGAGGAGGAAGAAGAAGAAGAAGAAGATGATGATGATGATGAGAAGAATAAGAAGAAAAAGGAAGCTGAGGAGAAAAAAGACGAGAACAAGAGTAAAGTGACCTTGTCGGGGCTATTAAATGGTATAGATGGGTTATGGTCAGCTTGTAGTGAAGAGAAGGTTATTGTGTTTACAACAAATTTTGTGGATAAAGCTTGATCCTGCATTGATACGTAGAGGAAGAATGGACAACCACACTGAGATGTCATATTGTAGGTTTGAAGGGTTTAAGGTTTTGGCTAAGAACTACTTGGATATTGAGTCACATGACTTGTATGGAGAAATTAAGAGATTGCTAGAGGAAACGGACATGTCTCCGGCTGATGTTGCCGAGACTTTGATGCCGAAATCTGATGAAGAAGATGCAGATATTTGCATCAAACGTTTGGTCAAGACTTTGGAGGAAGAGAAGGAAAAAGCGAGGAAGTTCGCTGAGGAAGAAGAGAAGTTTAAAGCAGAGAAGAAAGAGAAAAAGAAGAAGAATATAGAGGAAGAAGAGAAGGAGAAAACGAAGAAGAGAAAAAAGCGGAGGAATAGACACTGAAACCGTAAGTCGTAAAATTGTTCTAGAAATAAGATTTCTTGGTTACATTGTTTTCCTGAATGAATCTTTTTCTTATTAAGTTACATCATGAAACATATTCTATTTTTCCTTATTTTTTTATTTGTTTTTGGTAACAATATTGTTGATGCTAAGATCGATCACAATTAAAATGTTTAGTTAGGCAAAATGGGGTCAAAATGATCTTTATTAATCGGTGTCGGGGAACAAAAAGAATAGGCTACAAAGTGAGCTAGACGAGCTAAAATAGCAAAAAGGCAAGGTGAAGAACGAGCTGCGAGCTCGCCGATTCTAAGCTTTGAACGAGGAAATCAACACTTCTCATTCGTCTTCTTTCCTAATTTTTGGTCAATCCCTCTTTACGGACACTGAACGTCTGTATTTATGGGAAACTATGTCGGTTCGTCTCCCAAGAAGACCAAAATACCCCTCCTTCCTTGGAGGTTTATTTGAGCCTTTAATGAGTCGAGCCTTCTCGTAAGGGGTGTGGATCTACCCCTAACAGTATTCCCCCCTCACCTTCAGTTCGTAGTCTTTAGGTGGAGAACTTTGTCTAAAGAAATCGCCTTCTTCTTGGTGGCTCGGCGTTGGGGTTTAACTCGTCCAAGGGTTCTTAGATCTTGAATCGGTTATCGGGGCGATAACACTGGATGAGATCTGAGGAAGACACGAAAGGTCGCGCGTGAGATTCCACGGTTTTCGTCGCTAGAGGTCGAATCGCTGCGTGCGGTTCTCCTCGCGCGTGAAATCCGGAAGTCGTTCCGTCACCAAACGCGTGTTGTAATGATTACGCTTTGGGGGCCTCCCTTTCGCTCCTATAAATACTTGCCTTCTCCTTCATTTTCTTCATCTTATCTGCGAGTCATCTCCTGCTTTCGGGTCATCAGGTATATTTCTTCCTTCCCTTTCTTAAGGTCATTCTTCTCTTCTTATTCGTCTTCCATGTCTTCCCCCGGATCTATCTCCTCCGATTCCTCCGCCGCAAGTCACCACCGGCAAGCGACCTCTTCAGACTCTGATGATGTCAACAGATCGAGTCGTGGCGGGCAAAAATCGTCGACGAGCTCTCACTCTACGTCTTCCGACTCTACCTCGCTCGCTGAGCTTCAACGCCGAGCTTTCTTCCATGCGGCGGTTACGAGTTCTTCTAGTCTTCCCTGTGCGATCCCCTCTCTGATTGATGAGAATTTAGACGATTCAGGTGTTCCCGAGGATCATATCGTCGTTCGTGGTTCGTTGCTCATGGTTCTAGGAGGCATATTCTCTCGCATGTTCCTCGGAGCATTATCGAGCTTGAATTGGCAAAAATATGGTTGCATCCTCTTCCGCCTATTATTATTCCGGACGAAAGTCAGCGTCCCTGGGATGTTCCAGATGGTCATATCTGTCTCTCGAAGAAGCTTTTTACCGAGTGTGCGATCACCTTTCCCCTCCCTGCCTTCCTGATGTCTTACTTGGCGAATTACAAGATGGCAATATCCCAGTTCGCAGTGGCGACCTTCCGGAATGCAGTCAGTATCTCTATCTTGGTCGAGGCAGTAGGGATCGGCCTTTCGGTGGAACATTTCGAGGAGCTTACTCGGTTTATTCCCACGAATAGGAACAAATCGTCTGGCGTCTATTACGTTGGTTCGAGGAGGCTGATACTCGTCAAGGGAACAAAGGGAAAAACCTACAACTGTGCCGGCTCGTACTTCTTTGTGAAGATAGTTCCGGGGGTCGTCGAAGACCCTTCAATTCCCTTATATTCTGGGTGGAATCTTTCACACGGTATTTGATCTCCTCTGTAGCTTCCTTGTCTTTGATTTTCTGGTCTGGTACTTAACTTTCTTTTCTTTTTGCAGTTTCTGTGCCGAGGTGTCTACTTCCATACCCTCCTGCTTTTCGTGCCAAGATAGACAAGATTAGGTCAGTTGGTCCGTACGTTTGGCCAGGATCGAGTCATGCGACCGGAAAAAAATCAGCGAGGGGTGCTTCGTCGTCAAAATCAAAGATTTCAAAACCTTCAGTATCGACAAGTAAGTATTTAATCGAGCTAAACAAAGATTTCAAAACCTTCGTCGTCGAGTTTTTTTTTTTTTTTTTTTTGACGACCTGCTGGGACATCGTCTACTCCGCCTTCCGGCCCTCGTCCTCTGCGCGATCGCTCTGATGACCCGCTGCCCGAGCCTTTGGCATGGAACAAGACTGCTTTGTCGCAGGACGCCCGTCATGCGGAGGCACGTGCGGGGAAGAAAGCCGTAGTTCCGTCCCCGTCTTCGAAGCGTCAGGTCGAGCCGACTGAGACTAGGAAGAGAAAAGAAACTTCTGGCCGTCCTGACGCGGTGGAGCGGGTTGGAGCGAGTACTCCTTAGAAGAGGAAAGATGATACAAGCTCGTCGGTTCCCGAGTCAGCGAAGAGGCAGAAACAGGGGAGGTACGAGTTGTATTTCCGCTACTCCACTACGACTCGTTCTTTCCCAACCGATTCCGCCTCTTGTACCAAGCTATTTCGCAAAATTCACTTTGGTACAGGGAGTCTCATACTGGTCGACCAACTGAAGGAGAGGGATTCGGTTGTTGACGTTGCGACGACGTCCTTCGAGGTTTGCCTACCTGTTCCTTGGTTATTGTACGACCTCGGCCGTTCCATCGTTTATGACCCCCCCCTTTTGTTTTGCAGCTTATTGCGGCAGTGAATCGGGCAGTTTCTCGTTACGAGCGCAACATCCGCGAGTTGGAGGCGGCGGCTAAGCGTCCTGATCCTTCTGCCGACAAAGTCAATTGGCTCACAGATCAACTAATGGCTGCTTTAAGCTCGAATCCAAAGCTGAAGGAACAGGCCGTGAATTTTAAGCGTAGTTATAGCGGGCTGGTAGCCGAGAGGGATGAGTTTTGCACAAAACTTGAGATCGCTGAGTCGTCGCGCAACGAGCTGAAGATGGCGCTGGAGTCGGAAACGAAAAGGTTGCAGGGTCGGCGAGAGGAGTATGGTGATTACATGAAAATTTCTGCCTATCGCCATCTCGTCGGTCGTGCCCAGAGGCTCCTGTCGAAACATAAGAGTTACACTGATGCGTATGAGGCTTCTCGCTCAAAGTTTTTGGAGTACAACCAGGCCGTCGTGAATAAGCGTATGTTGGAGGCACTCGTCGCGGATGGTCAGATTGCTCTTCTTGCTGATGGGGTCGTTGAGAGGGTTGATAGTGTGGTCGCCTAGCTTAAAGGAGAAGTTGAGCAGATTTACATTCCAGATATCAGCGATGATGACTTTAACACATCGTCGTGTTTTGCTATGCCCTTTCCGGAAGTAGAATGAGTTAGGTCGTCGGGCTACGAAGAGGGTCGGCACGAGTGCGAGGATAGGGCGTGCGGCGAAGAGGAAGGGTGGTCGATCGAGGCGCAGGCATCTGCCTTGGCGATGGGGACTCCAGCGAGTGAACGAGTGGAGGTGCAGGGGGAACCTGGCGACCAGGAGGAGAACGTGCCGGTCATTGCTAATTCAGAGGGGGCGGGTGAGGAGCAAACCGAGCAAGTCGCTGCCCAGGAACGAGAAGATTCTACGGTCGTCGGACTGGTTTGTGAAGATCGTAGCCGTGTTGGGGATCGACTCCCAATATTACTGAATTATTGCAAGCTGTGGGCTGCCGTGTCCAGGGGTCGACTCCCTTCGTTTTTTGTTTATGTATGGTGTCGTCGTATTTTGGGAGGTCGGCGTCCCTTTTTGAACCCTTGGGATTCTCCATTTGCTGTTTTTTGAAATGCTTTGAATTGATGATGTTTTAGTCAATGCCTTTTAACCTATGAAACGTATTGGTCATTTAATGGGTGTGCTTTCCGAGGCTTCCTTGATTTATTTCTCTCCTTGGGAAAGCGCACTTTTCGATCTATAAATTGCACATCCGATCTCCACCTTCATTCTCCTCTGTTTGTGAGAGAATGCATTACGATACCTGTAACAACGAGGTCGGCGTGGTTGAGGAGGGCGCGGGAACGGCTCGCTGTACGACCTGATGATATGATTCGTTCGGAGCTGGAGTACTACCATGCTCGGATTCAACGGCTGCAGGATTATATCGTGGCAATGCGACGACAGTTCGAGCGTCAATTCCACTTTTGCCGCGTAGATGGGACTGTGGAGCATCTCCATCTTTTGATTGACGTTGGGCTGTTCGTCCCTAAATGGAGATGGGGCCGACTGCTCGAGGAACGTTCCCGCTGTGAGGCGTTACTTGCCGAAGCGGAGGTTCCGGATCTTGAAGAGGGCAACCTTGGACCTATTGGCAGGAGGCCATACGAAGACCATGTGGAACTCAACGCGTGCGAACTCGGGTCGACGTGTTACGGCGGTACATTAATCAGCTTGAGAGTATGGAGCACTACTTCTGCGAGAGTAGTCGTGTTGAGAGGGCGTGCTCCTATCTCGAGAAAATGGTCTACAGGGGTGTTGTCGTCCCAATGGACAGGCTGAAAGAATCGAAAGATTCGTGCCGTTTCTGGCAGACGACTGATAACTCTCTAATTTACATGTTTTTAGCATCCTTTTTTGTCCATATTTTGCATTGTTCATAACCTTAACTTAGCATTTTTAGGTCATTAACTGTAGGAGTTCACTTTTAGACCATTTAGGGTCTTGCATTTTTGCATTTGCATGTTTTGGATGAAAACATGTGCTAAAAAGCCTAAAATGGGGAAAAACAAGGACAAACTCGAACATGTACCCGACGGAGCCATTAAGCTGGAAGAACAAGTCCGAACCCCAACACGATTGAGGAGGATCCAAGAGCATGAAGAACAACCCGAAGATCCACCCGAGGAGTAACCCCATTTCATCCTCGTGTACCCCATCGAGTAGACCATCAGGCAGGTCTAGGAAACTAGGTCAAAAGAGTTTCCATATATAAACCCCCTCCTCTCCTAGCTCGCAAACGAGCACCCCGCAGACCCTCAAACCAGAGAGCGAGAGCTTCTGCGAGAGAACTGAGCGTCTCAAACACTTTTCCTTTTGTTTTTACATTTTCTTTCATTGTTTTTATCATTTTTCTACTTTACTCGACCACTTACCCGATCAGGTACACGATAACTTGTATCGAGTAATACCTCGAGCTGTTCATATCCTAATTGCTTACTCGATCACCCCACATGATCTTGTACTCGATTGCTTGTATCGAGTGCTTAGGTCGTGTGGTTTCTTTGTTTATATTCTTGTATTTCATTTATTCTAGGACTGTTAGATCAAAACCCTATCTGCTTGGCTTGACTTGTAACCTTTTGATCATATCCTTCCTGCTAGCAATAGACAACCATTTGGATTGATAACCCTTTGTACTACAACTACATAGGGAATTGATACCCTGGGTGAAAACTTGTCTATCAATTTGGCGCTGTTGCCATTTGGTTGATTTCATTTTGCTACGTTTAGGATTTCAGCACTTGCTAGATCAAGTTCTTTTTGTTTATATTGGTTCGGAATCTGACTTGTTTGCTTTCTCTCTTGTTTATTTTGAATCTCAGGTAGAACCCGAGCACCCACCTGACCCGTCACTTGATCACCTGGATCGAGTTGACCCTCGACCCTCGTGTACACACTCGGACACTTACCTTTGCATGCAAACACGATCTAGAGGTAGCCAGAACCTGAGTCCATTCATCGACAACATCGACAGACCAAGGCTACTCAGACAACAACAAGTTCCACCGGAACCAGCAATCATTGAAGAGACGATGAATAATCAGAACGGTCAACCAGCTCATCAAGCAAGGACCAATATAGGAGCAGGAGATGCTCCATCTACTCATACTCAAAGGAATGGCATTGTGCCCCCAGCTGTGCAGAACAACAATTTTGAGATCAAGAGTAGTCTCATCCAGATGATACAGAGTAATAAGTTTCATGGTTTGCCAATGAAGGACCCATTGGATCATCTGGATGAATTTGATAGGCTCTGTAGCCTCACTAAGATCAATGGAGTTAGTGAAGATGGATTCAAACTCAGGCTTTTCCCATTCTCTTTGGGAGATAAAGCACACATCTGGGAGAAATCACTCCCCAAGGAGTCCATCACCACTTGGGAAGCGTGCAAGAAGGCATTCCTGGCCAAATTCTTCTCCAACTCCAGAACGGCAAGGCTGAGAAATGATATTTCCGGCTTTGTCCAGAAGAACAATGAAACGTTCAATGAAGCTTGGGAACGTTTCAAGGGATACATTACCTGATGACCACATCACGGCTTCAGCAATGCATCATTGCTGAGCACACTTTACAGAGGAGTGGTCCCCAAGATTCGGATGTTGCTGGACACCGCAAGCGATGGTAACTTCCTCAACACGGATGTTGATGAAGGTTGGGATCTAGTGGAGAACTTGGCTCAATCTGATGGCAATTACAATAAGGAATATGATCGCTCTGTGCGATCTACAGAAGAGGAAGATGCCAAGTACAAGAGGGACATGAAAGCCCTCAATGATAAGCTCGATAAACTCCTTAACCAACAGAAGCATGTTCATGCACTATCAGAGGAAGAGCAGTTTCTACAACAAGATGGGGAGACTATACAGATAGAGGATGTTAACTACATCAACAACCAAGGAGGTTACAACAGAGGGTACAACAACTACAAGCCAAATCCGATTGTGCCTTTACAAAACCCGTTACATAGCCCGATACCACCATCTAGTTCGTCCTCGCTGGATTTACTATCACTAATGCACACAGTCCTATCCACTCAGAAGACATACACAATTAACATTAATACAAGATTCGACAATCTCGCTTGTCGTCTGTCAGCCAATTTCCAACAACTGCACAACAAGTTTGATGCCTTCAGATCTCGAATTCAGGTGATTACGGATAACTCGGCTTCCACCTCAAAAAGTCACATGGAGTCTACAAACGCGATCGCTTTACGGAGTGGCCGACAATTACCCCCGAGAACAGTAATGATCTAGATGGGGAGGATCTCGGTGAACCGACCACTTCTGCTGAACCACCAAGCCACTCCCCAGGACAACCCGACCACACTACTCGGATAGGTGATCGGGTTGACCCTCCAGTAACTCTGCCTCCTGTAGACAAACCAGGAAGAGAGAAGCAGAAAGAAAGGAGATTCATTCCCCCACCTTACAAGCCACCTCTGTCGTTCCCTGGACGATTTCTCAAGGAACTCCTGGAGAAGTACAAGGCATTGTTCGAGAAACAGATGCAAGAACTCGAACTTCGCATGCTCCTTATGGATGCCTTCACCTTGATACCTCCTTACCAGAATTTCCTGAAGGACGCAGTCATGGAGCGAATCAAGCAAGTTCAAGGGATGTTTATACTCAATCATGAGTGCAGTGCCATAATTCAGAGGACTGCCGCACCTAAGAAACTGAGCGACGCGGGATCGTTTACTTTACCTTGCTCGATTGGACCATTGAAGTTCGGACGATGTCTTTGCGATCTGGGGGCATCAGTCAGCTTGATGCCACTTACTGTAACTAAACATCTCGAATTTGAGAAATACAAGCCTACCAACATCCAACTGGTTCTGGCAGATCGAACTACGAGGTTGCCAAGCGGAGTTTTGGAAGACCTGCCGGTCAATGTAGGGTCAGTAGACGTACCAACCGACTTTGTGGTTTTGTAAATGGATGTGGAACCAAGGGATCCGCTTATCCTAGGACAACCATTCTTAGCCACAGCGGGGGCAATGATTGATGTAATGAACGAGAAGATCGATCTGAAGCTCGGGGAAGATCTCACTATGCAGTTTGACATTCGGGAAACTATGAAAAAACCTACGATAGCTGGGCAAACCTTATGGATAGATTAGTTAGAAAAACTACGCGAGGAGGCATTTAAGGAGATTGCGATAGGGGATTGTTTACAAACGGCGCTGACAAATGATGGTAAGGAGGGATCCGTGCATCAAGAAACGGAGCTCTACAAGGAATTGTTTGATACTTATCTAGATGTCATTGAACCAGAGCTAAGTGAGAACATGAAGGAAGCTGAAAGAGAGGGAGTGATGCTCGACAATAGAAGCTGGGACAAGTCAGTGGTCAACTCCTACGTCATATGCTGCAGTTGCTCGACACCAAACAACCCGGACACTAACCCGATTGCCCCATCAAGTAGAGTGATCGAGCACAACCTCGAGCAGCAACTCCAAACCACCGATGATTGGTCCGAATCTAAGGCGCCTAAAGTAGAACTCAAACCTCTTCCAACTGGGCTAAGATACGCTTTCTTAGGACCCAATTCCACCTATCCAATGATCGTCAATTCTAGCCTGCCTGAAAGGGAATTGGATTTGCTTTGCACTCAATTAAGAAACTATAGGAGAGCAATAGGCTATACTTTAGATGATATCAAGGGTATATCTCTTGATCTTTGCACCCACCGGAAAAACCTTGAGGATGAATCGTACTCTAGTGTAGAACCTCAGCGTCGGCTGAATCCGAACCTGAAAGAAGTGGTGAAAAAGGAAATTCTGAAGCTGCTCGATGCTGGAGTTATCTACCCTATACCAGATAGCACTTGGGTGTCCCCAGTGCATTGCGTTCCGAAGAAAGGAGGAATCACCGTCGTCAAAAACGAGAAGGATGAGCTAATTCGAACAAGGACGATAACTGGTCATCGAATGTGTATCGACTATAGGAAGCTCAACGCAGCCTCTAGGAAGGATCATTTCCCCCTGCCTTTCATCGACCAGATGCTGGAACGACTGGCTAACCACCCGTACTACTGTTTCCTAGACGGGTATAGTGGATTTTTCCAAATCCCAATTCACCCTGCTGACCAAGAGAAGACTACGTTCACCTGCCCTTACGGTACATTTGCCTATAAGAGGATGCTTTTCGGTTTGTGCAACGCTCTCGCGACTTTCCAAAGATGCATGACATCTATCTTCTCTGATTTAATAGAAGAAATGGTGGAGGTTTTTATGGATGACTTTTCAGTATATAGAGCTTCTTTCACATCCTGTCTGTCAAACCTCTGCAAGGTGCTGAAAAGATGTGAAAAAACCAACCAAGTTTTGAATTTGGAAAGGTGACACTTTATGGTCCAGGAGGGAATAGTTTTAGGGCACAAGATTTCAGAAAGAGGGATAGAGGTCGACAAGGCCAAGATCGAAGTAATGGTTCAGCTGCAACCACCTAAATCGGTGAGAGATGTCAGAAGCTTTTTAGGGCACGTAGGGTTCTACAGACGATTCATTAAGGACTTCTCTAAGATCGCACGACCGTTAACGCGGCTCCTTTGCAAAGAAGCAGAGTTTATTGTCGACAACGACTGTTTAGACGTCTTCAACAGGATAAAGGAAGCTTTGGTGAGCGCACCGATAGTTCAAGCTCCTAACTGGGACCATCCCTTCGAGATTATGTGTGACGCGTCAGACTACGCTGTGGGAGCAGTACTAGGTCAGAGAATAGATAAAAAGCTCTATGTGTTTTACTACGCCAGCAGAACCATGGACGATGCCCAGACGAGGTATGCGACAACTGAAAAGGAACTCCTTGCAGTGGTTTTCGCGTTTGAGAAGTTCAGAAGCTACTTAGTCAGTTCTAAGGTAATTGTCTACACGGATCATGCCGCCCTACGGTATATTTACTCAAAAAAAGACACCAAACCTAGGTTCCTTAGATGGATCATTCTTCTGCAAGAATTCGACATAGAGATCCTGGATAAAAAAGGAATTGAAAACGGGGTAGCAGATCATATGTCCAGAATGAGAATCGAAGATCCACTTCCAATAGACGACTCAATGGCCGAAGAAAGACTGATGCACATCGCCTTCTTGGAAGAAATGAGCAACACGATCGGACACACGATAGCTTACTCGACCCCCGAGTCAATCGGGTCGATCGAGTTCATGGCAATCGAGTCGGCTGAACTCCCATGGTACTCAGACTTCGTGAACTACATGGTGTGGGGAGAAATTCCTAAGGACTATGACGCTCACAGAAAGAAGAAGTTCTTCAGGGATGTCAACAACTATTACTGGGACGTACCTTATCTTTACAAGAAAGGGACGGATGGCCTGTTCAGAAGATGTATAGCACAGGAGAAAGTCTAAGGAGTACTAGAGCACTGTCATGGGTGCGCTTATGGAGGACATTTTGCCACTTTCAAAACAGTCCAAAAGATACTCCAAGCTGGTCTTTGGTGGCCAACAATGTTCAAGGACGCACAGCTCTTCATAGCGAAATGTGATTCGTGCCAGAAAATGGGTAACATAAGTAGAAGAAATGAAATGCCTCAGCAGCCAATCTTAGAAGTCGAAATTTTCGATGTTTGGGGAATAGATTTCATGGGATCTTTCAACCCACCCTCGAATGGAAACATGTACATCCTAGTGGCAGTCGACTATGTCTCAAAATGGGTCGAAGCAATCGCCAGCCCGACGAATGATCACAAGGTCGTAATAAAGATGTTTAAAAGCATAATTTTCCCGAGATTTGGAATCCCAAGGGTAGTGATCAGAGATGGAGGAACCCATTTCATTAACAGGGTTTTCGATGGTTTATTGAGAAAGCACGGAGTCAAGCATAAAGTCGCAACAGCTTATCACCCACAGACCAGCGGACAAGTGGAAGTAAGCAACAAACAGATCAAGGCGATATTAGCCAGAATCATGGGAATCACATGATTCTGGGCATTCAAGCTGGATGATGCGTTATGGGCCTACAGGACCGCTTATAAAACGGCGATTGCGCGGACCCCTTTCCAGCTTCTTTATGGAAAAAATTGTCACCTTCCGGTCGAGGTGTAATACAAAGCAATGTGGGCGACGAAGCTGTTGAATTTGGATATAAAGACTGCTCAAGAGAAAAGAGCAATGGATCTCCACGAACTCGATGAGATACGGCTAGAGGCCTATGATAATTCGAGAATCTACAAGGAAAGAACAAAAGCTTTTCATGACAAGAAGATACGACACAAGGATTTGAAAGCTGGAGACGAAGTCCTTTTGTTCAACTCAAAGCTTCGGATATTCCCTGGGAAGCTCAAGTCAAGATGGTCAGAATCCTTCGAAATTAAAGAGGTTTTGCCCTATGGAGCGGTCACTCTGCTAGGTAAAGATAAGAATGAATTTACGGTGAATGGGCAGAGAGTGAAGAAGTACATGGCAAATGAGAGCACAGAGGTGGAATCATCTCTGTGTCTCGACGACCCCGCGCCAGTCTGAGATGAACTGAAAGTCAAGCTTAGAGACTATAAAGAAGCTCGCTTGGGAGGAAATCCCAAAGGTAGGTTTGTAAATATAATTTCCATTTTAAAGTCTTTTCTCTTTTCCGTCGTACTACCCGATACCTTACCCGAGGAGCTACGCGATCCCACCCTCGATCAACACCTCGGATGCTGGTCCAAGTAAGTCGTCCATGCGTATTTCCGAGCTCTCTGACGAGCAAACACCGGCACCTGCTGAAGCCGGAGACGACCTTGGCTACACGTTGGCGAGTATGGAGGCTGCTGCAACCTCCTTCTTCACCAACCCATAACGTACCACTTTCATCCGACCCCTGTATATAACATTGCATTTAGTTTAATTCATTTTGTGTGATTCTTGGACTCTTTTTCCAACTTTTATTTACACAGAGACTGTGTAATTTAAGTTTGGAGGAGGGTTCTAGAATGTATTTAACTTTGTGTTTTATTTTTTTATTTTTTTATTTCAAATTTTTGCATGCTAGTTTTATTCATTTGAGTCTGCATCTATGTGCATTGAAAAATCCAAAAAAAATATATATATTTAAAAAAAAAAAAAAAAAAAAGTGTTCATGTAGTTGCATTTACATATTAGGATTGAGTCTAGTTTGTTTCATATAGGATTGTTGCATATGCATCTTAGGGGACAATGATTAAAACTACCTTGTTTAAAATTAAACCTTAGGATTGAAGCTATAGCCCTGAGTCACAGTTCATTGTTGCTAGATCAATCTTTGGAAAAAAATGAAAAATCTTTGCTTAAAACCTTGTGTCTTTTGAATGCTTCCTCCACTTGTTTAACATTAGAACATCTCTATATTATTGGATTTAATTTGAACTTTAATTGTCTTGCTTATGGAACTTGAATACTTGCTCATGGTAACTCTAAACTCGGGTTAGCACTCCATTTTACCAATCTTTTTCATTTAACCCGATTGCTTGTCCTACCCATGAACCCAAACCTTTCTTTTAAACATTGTTGTGAATTGTTGAGTGAGGCATTTTTCATTGTGCTATAGGTTGTGAAACCTTGAGAGTATTGAGAACGACAAAGAACTGCCTCTTGATTTAGCTAAGTTAGGATTTGAACTACCTAATAGATTCGGTTTTGAAAGATAGGTGGTTAGTATGTTTATTTGGGGTTGGGTTATGGAATAATAAAAAAAGAAAGTCCCTAAGGATAGAATCAATTAGCTCTAAGTCTCTAAGTAAAAGAAAAAAAAGGGGAAAGATCATGCTATAGTCTCCTAGAAAGAAAGAAGAATATATATATATTAGAAGTCTAGCAAAGAAAGAAAAAAAAAAAAAAAAGCTGGAAGTTTAAAGTTTAAACCTTAGGGAGTAAAAAAAAGAGAGAGTTAAAATCAAGGATGAGGATAATTTAATTCTAGGGGGTTTGACAAAATAAAATAAAAAAGGAAAGTGAATGAGAAAAGGGTAGATCATCAAGAGTTAAGCTTTCTATGCCCAAATTGTTCTCAATCTTAGATAGTTTTCACAACTGTCTAGCATTCCTTCTTTTGAGAGAAAACCACCCAAAGAATTTGTTTGAAACCACCATACTAAAAAGTTTTCCCCTTGAAACCGATTGAGCTTGATTCACCTTCCATTTGCAAGAATTCGCCAAACACTTAATTGAATGTGAAAGAGATGTTCTCTATCTTTAGTTGGAGGTTGAATTAGATCGATGCGTGGTAATAAGCATAGAAAAATATTTGTAAGTATGTTGATTGATCTTAGCACCATTAAACTATCTTTAAGGACTATAGCTTGAATCCTTCGCTTAGCATATAAAGGTTATGAGTCCCCACTTTCAACCCGAACCCTCTTACTTCCTTGCTAGAGGACTAGCAAGATTTAAGTTTGGGGGTCTGATAACTCTCTAATTTACATGTTTTTAGCATCCTTTTTTGTCCATATTTTGCATTGTTCATAACCTTAACTTAGTATTTTTAGGTCATTAACTGTAAGAATTCACTTTTAGACCATTTAGGGTGTTGCATTATTGCATTTTCATGTTTTAGATGAAAACAGGTGGTAAAGAGCCTAAAATGGGGAAAAACAAGGACAAACTCGAACATGTACCCGAAGGATCCATCGAGCTGGCAGAACAAGTCCGAACCCCAACACGATCGAGGAGGATCCAAGAGCATGAAGAACAACCCGAAGATCCACCCGAGGAGTAACCCGATTTCATCCTCGTGTACCCCATCGAGTAGACCATCAGGCAGGTCTAGGAAACTAGGTCAAAAGGGTTTCCATATATAAACCCCCTCCTCTCCTAGCTCGCAAACGAGCACCCCGCAGACCCTCAAACCAGAGAGCGAGAGCTTCTGCGAGAGAACTGAGGGACTCAAACACTTTTCCTTTTGTTTTTACATTTTCTTTCATAGTTTTTATCGTTTTTCTACTTTACTCAACCGTTTAATATAATGCAATTTTCACTCTTATTCGTTGTTATGTTTCTTGTTATTATGTCCGAGTAGTGTAGTAAAGTTTCTAGGGATGGGATAGATGATTTTGTGTTCTTGATCGGTTAAGATGCATTAGTTTGATTGTAAATGTTTGATAGATTTCCTTCTACATTGGTGTTCACTCGCTCTGAGTAAGAGATTAGATGAGTTAGGGTTTACTGACAATAATGAATCGATTACCTCATCCTTAGAAGCTTTCGTATTTTAATTGTTTGCATTTTCTTCATTACTCGACCACTTACCCGATCAGGTACACGATAACCTGTATCGAGTAATACCTCGAGCTGTTCATATCCTAATTGCTTACTCGATCACCCCACACGATCCTGTACTCGATTGCTTGCATCGAGTGCTTAGGTCGTGTGGTTTCTTTGTTTATATTTTTGTCTTTCATTTATTCTAAGACTGTTAGATCAAAACCATATCTGCTTGGCTTGACTTGTAACGTTCTGATCATATCCTTCCTGCTAGCAATAGACAACCATTTGGATTGACAAGCCTTTGTACTACAACTGCATAGGGAATTGATACCCTAGGTGAAAACTTGTCTATCAACGACCATCGGCGGGCTGGAGTTTGACGAACCCTCGAACGCCGACCTGGGGATTGAGTAGTGGATCTTTGTGCGGGGTGCTCGATAGTAGCGATTTTAATCATTTCTTGCTCCCCCCTTTTTTTGTTTTGGTATGTGTCGTATTGGGCTCGGCTCCCGTTTTGAATTTTTGTCGGGTTGGGGGTCGGCTCCCCTTTTTAACTTTTAAAACGCAGCTCTTATATTAATGCTTTTGTTGTTATTCTGGTGCAACGCGCGATGGTTGGCTTACCCTTGATGTGCAAGTTTGCAACTCGACTCGTTGCTATATCTCTTTTTTTTTTATCAGGAGCGACACGTGAGGATCGGCTTACCCCTGAATTGCGAGTTGCGACTCGGCTTAAGTGAAACACTGGACGTGGAGTCATTAATGACTCGGCAAACTGTCCATTTAAATCGAATGTGATTCGTGGATCGGCTTACCCCCAATTTGCGAGTTGTGACTTGGCTAAAGTAAAATGTCGGAACAGGATAATCGACATAAATTGCTCGTTTAGCAGATTGTTGATAAGCGTAAGAAAAGTATATTATTGGCAGCTGTGTCTCGTAAACGAGACTGCCCACGTACCCCCGATCATGAGGGATCAAGTCGCTTGTAGTTCACATTACATGGATAATTGAAACTATAGAAAACGGGTTATGCGCAGCCAAATGTCGCCCCTCTTTGTTGTTTCTTCGTTTTCTTTTTGAGTAATAGTAGCGCTTTAGATGCATGACGTTCCAAGAGCGGGGTACTGGCTCGCCGCTCATTGTTATGAGCTTATAACCACCGGGGTGGACGACTTTGGACACCTGATACGGCCCTTCCCAGTTGGCCCCCATTTTTCCGGCGTTGGGCTCGGCGGTATTTTCGAAGATTTTTCGTAAGACAAGATCTCCCTCGTCAAAGTGCCTCGACTTTCTTGTTGTAGTACTTGGCCGCGGCGAGTTGGTAGTTCTGAATTCGTAGAAGCGCCTTGTCGCGTTCTTCTTCCAGCTCATCTAGCCTATCCAGGATCATCTGGTTGTTGAGTGTTGTGTCTTGGACAAGCATTGTTCGACGAAGGCTTGTACTGCCGACCTCAGCTGGTGCCATTGCTTCCATCCCATAGGGTAGGGAGAATGGGGTTTAGTTTGTAGCTTGTCGTGGGGTCGTACGATAAGACCAAAACACCCCGTCGAGTTCAACGGCCCAAGCACCCTTCCTTGCATTCATCCTTTTCTTTAGGTCGTCAAGTATGGTTTTATTCATCGCTTCGGCTTGCCCATTTCTTTGTGGGTATCTTGGCGTCGATTTCCTTAACTTGATCCTCCACTTTGCACAGAAGTCTTCGAATTGTAAAGAAATGAATTGCGAGCCGTTATCGGTGACTATTTCATAAGGCAGGCCATGGCGGCATATGATATATTTCCATACAAAAAGCTCAACGTCTTTGGTTTCGATGTTGGCATAAGATTCGGCTTTGACCCACCTAGTGAAGTAATCGGTGAGGACGAGAATATAACGTTTCTGTTTTGATGTGAGTAGCGGGCCGATAATATCCATCGCCCAGCGCATGAACGGGTACGCGGCTATGTCAGCACGTAAAAGTTCCGTTGGCTGATGGATGACGAGCGCATGACGTTGGCATTTCTCGCACTTGGCTACAAACCTTTCGTAGTCGGAGATCATTGTTGGCCAGTAATGGTCGTGCTTCTTGATTCGTAGTGCCAAGGCTCGTCCACCTGAATGGTTACCTCCGGCCCTTTCGTGGGTTTCCATCATGACCCGCTCCGTATCGTCGCCGTGTAGACACAACAGTAACGCTCCTGAGGCAGTCCACCGAAGCAAGTGATCCTTCATCAGTGTGTAATGGTGCAGCTTTTGTCTTTAATCGTCGTTTAGCCCACTTATCCGTTGGGATGTCCCCGTCGGTGAGGTATGAGCGAATCTCGACTCGCCAGTCTGTTGTATCATCAAGCGACGGAGGCTCGAACTGTCGTTGCGAGGTTGCGGCTTTCCAAATTGTCCTGATTTCGTTTGGTTGATGAAGGGCGAGGCAGGCCTCTGCCTGATTTCCTTTGATGTTGGGCGTATCGATGCTCTCCACCGGGATAATTCGGCGAAGGTCGGGATCTGATGTTGATGCGAGTGCTGCAGGAGCGTCAGCTGGAGCATTGTCTCCTCTGGGTATCTTGACGAGTTTGAACTCATCGAATTGTTTGGTTAGTATCCTTATGACGTTGAGGTAGGCAGCCATTGGCTCGCTTTTAGCTTCATATTCGCAGCTAAACTGGTTGGCGACGAGTTGAGAGTCGCAGAAAGCTCGAATGCACTTAACTTGCATTCCGCTGGCGAGTTTGAGTCCGGCGATGAGAGCCTCATACTCGGCAACGTTATTGGTTGCCTAGAAACAGAGACGAAAGGACTGTTCCAGAATTTCCCCAGTCGGAGACGTGAGACGAATTTCTACCCCGGAACCTAGGAGAGAGGATGCTCCATCGACATGTAGGGTCCACTGCCCATCTGCTGGATTGGTAGGTGCAGATTCGGTTCCCTCCAATGGTAGTTCAATTAGGAACTCGGCCAACACTTGGGACTTAGCGGCTGGGCGGGTGTGGAACTCGATATCATACTCGCTAAGCTTGATTGCCCACTTGGTTAATCTTCCGGACTGGCTCGAACTGTATAGTATAGACCGCAGGGGTTAGTTGGACAGGACGGCGATGGTGTGTGATTGGAAGTACGGTCGGAGCTTTCTCGTCGCGGTGACGAATGAGAGAGCGACCTTTTCGACCGTCGGGTAGCGAGTCTCGGCGTCGTCAAGTGACTTACTTACATAGAAGATAGGTCGTTGTTCTCCGCGGTCGTCTTTGACGAGTACTCTGCTGATGGTTGATGCTGAGACCGCGATGTATAGGAGCAAGACTTCACTGAGTTCAAGGTTAACCTCTTCTGTTACGGCGATGCCCTGTTGGATTGGAGTCGGCTTCCCGTTGGTCGGGGACGAGCTGTCGTCGCAGACCCGTTGCTTTGATTGCTATAACTTCTTTGCCGTACGAATCTTGTGTTCAATCAGGAAACTCGCTCTCGAACTCTGTTGGTTGCCACGCAATGTGTATACGCCTTTCGGGGTTGGAAACTTGACGCACTAATGATATGTTGATGGAAAAGCGCGCATCTTGTGGAGCCATGGGGTTCCCAGGATGATGTTCTAAATGGTAGGTTTATCAATGACGGCGAACCGAGAGTACCGAGCCGTTCCACCGACAAAGATCGGTAGATTTATCGTACCAACTAACATGAGAAAGTCCCCATCGAACCCGGTTAGCGAATGGCATTCTGCCATGATGTCACTTTCGCTTACTTCCATTTGTGCCAGGACATTCCTTTAAATCACATTTACCGAGCTTCTAGTATCGATCAGGATTCTTGTGACTTGGCTTTCGCTTATGAGGAGCTCGACGACTAACGGGTCGTTATGTGTCAGGTCTAACCCTTCTAGGTCGCTATTGTCGAAGGATATCGGTGTGTTTACAGAATCGATCTTGGGAGGCCAAGACTTTCATTTTGTCCTTCTTGGTGTAATCCCTTATCAACCTAATTGAGTCATTACACCTCGCCAGACCTCCCATGATCATGTTTATCCGTCGTCTCAGCTGTGGTGGGTGTTGCTCGAGTTTACAATCTGTACGAGGTCGCTTTTAATGGGTGACGTCGGTTGGTATCTCTAGCTTGTCCCCACTTTGGTCGTCGAGAATTTTGGAATCTTTACTTTCGAACTTACGGGCAATAGTTTTTCCTCGCTTAGAATTGCTTCTCCCGGGTCGGGGTATCTTGCTTCTGTCAGACTCGACGACTATTACACCCTTTTTGTATCGCTCCATCAAGATCGTTTGGAGGTAACGACATTTCTCGGTTGCATGAGTGGAGCTTTGATGGTAATCGCAGTACTGGGTCGCGCTGCTTTCCCCTCCTTCTCTTCGGACGTAGACGTTCCATGGTTGTTTCTGTTGTGCGTCGTCGCCGATCGCGAAGGTCCGGCAGGTCCGATCTTGATTCCGAATGAAATGCTGTCTGGGCACGGTGTGCTCGACCTTTGGGGCTACGACCGTTGGCTCTTTGGTTGGGGTGCTTTTGGCCACTGCGTGCTTCTTAGCGTTGACGACATTTTCCTCTTCGAGCTCAATATGCTTTGCTGCTAGGATCAATGCGTCGGTTATGGTTTCCACGTGTGTAAAGGAAAGTTCTTCCTTGAAACGAGACTCATACCATAGGGCGTTCTTGAGTGCGACGATTGCCGCAGCATCAGGGAATGAAACGTTGAAGATGACTTCCTTGAACCGTCATTTGAACGAGCGAAGCGATTCCTAACGTTTCTATGTCAGGGCATAGACGTGGGCGTGGGACTTTTTGTTCTCCATCAAAACCGAGAATTGCTTCAAGAACTCGGTTATTAGGTCCTTTATACTGTCAATCGACCCATATGGGAGCCATGAGAACCAACTGAGAGCAGTGCCTGTCAGATGCTCGGCAAAGACTTGACATGCTCCGGCATCGTACTCCTCCGGGCTGAATTGCAGAGGGCCGAGAGATACCCCAAACGTGCGCAGGAAGTCTCGCGGGTCGGCAGTTCCGTCGTAGTAGCCTAGTCTTGGCTTGATCAGTCGTCGTACCGGCGTGGTCATGAGTCTTTTTGAGAATGGAGTTCGTTGTGTTGCTTCGAGTACCAGGTCTACTTATGGTGCCTTGCTCATCACTCTGTGGAATATTGTTTCCATTTCCTGCATATTCTCTCTGATTGTCGTTAGCTCTGCGTCTTTTGCCCTACTAGTTTGGTCGTCGACATGTGTGAGAGGGTGGCGCTCTTGCTCACTAGCTTGCACTTGTGGTCCTACCATCGTCCCGACTGGGAGGAGGTTCGCCGGGTTGGGTTGAATAGCGTGGAGGTGGTTGATTTCCTCCTGAGAACTGACTTGTGCCGCGGTGAGCGCATCTAGTCGAGTGTTGGTTCGCTGTTCTTGCTGGTCAAGGCGTGTTAAGATTCCGCGAAATAGCTCGTCTATCCTAGAGACAGGCTGATTGTTGTGCAGGGCAAGTTGTGCAGGATTATGTGTCACCACTGTGCTTGGTGGGCTCGTCAGGTTTGTCGCGATGACAAATGTCTCTAGGCTCTCGACTGTAACGGTTTTTCTTGGAGCGTTCGGAATTGGAAGGATCGTAGGCTCTGCCTGATCTGTTCCTGGGGTGATCGTTCCACCCGACGACTCCGCTTCTTTGTGTCCTTCGTTCGTAGTTCCAGTCATCTCGTCCAACTGTAGTAGATCCGTTCTTCAAATCCTTAAGAAGATTTCGACTTGATTCCCCTTACCTGGTGCGCCAAATTGTTGATGCTAAGATCAGTCACAATTAGAATGTTTAGTTAGGCAAAATGGAGTCGAAATGATCTTTATTAATCGGTGCCGGGGCACAAAAAGAACGGGCTACAAAGTGAGCTTGACGAGCTAAAATAGCAAAAAGGCAAGGTGAAGGACGAGCTGCGAGCTCGCCGATTCTAAGCTTTGAACGAGGAAATCAACACTTCTGATTCGTCTTCTTTCCTAATTTTTGGCCAATCTCTCTTTACGGACACTGAACGTCTGTATTTATAGGAAACTGTGTCGGTTCGTCCCCCGAGAAGACCAAAATACCCCTCTTTCTTTAAAGGTTTATTTGGGGCTTTAATGGACCGAATCTTCTGGTAAGGAGTGTGGATCTATCCCTAACAAATGCGAAGATTTTATACCATTTTTGAAAATTTTGACAGAAATACGGAGATAACAAGAAAGTAGAATAACCAAAAATCTATTTTTCCTTATTATTAATTCTATTCAAGGATATACCTAAGACTAGCACTCACCGACTCACGTTTTACGTAATAAGTAGTTAATTAGTATTGTAGTATAACCACTAAACTGTCTTTCAAACTGATAAACAAAACTGTATGATATAATCAGAACTTTTTTTAAAAAAATCTTTTTTAAGACAATAGTGTTTATGGAGTCTATATTATATTTCTTAATAAAGTGTTTCTTTCTTTCAAACTTTCACTAGGCAACAACCAGACGACAACAGAGAGCCAAGCCAACCACAAGCAACTTTCACAAATAACACTTCACAATTAATATAATTGAAAAAAAACTTTCTTTCAAACTTTTACTAACACTTGTAAGTTAATTATTATAATAACAGAAACCAGTTTAAGGATGATTGAAACTAGGCATGGCTTTCGTGAGATCATCATAATGAATGGGTTGGAGTACTGTTTTAGCCAGGATCATGTGTTGGGTAACCTTTTTGGAGTTAGATATATAAAACCTACTCAAATGTGGACTTAGGTGTTGACAAGATTTTTTGAATTATACAGACCTAGCTAATTGAATTTGGAGTATTTGTTGGATCTGACTTTCAAGAAAGGACTAAGATCAATTTCCTGACATGCAGCAGCTAATTGATATCTTAAATCAATTTCCTGAAGAGCCATAGAAAAACTCGTGATAGTTGGCTCGCTTGCCCCTCCCACATTATATGGGTTCTAAGGACGTTTTCTGACTTGTTTTCTACTTAAGCTTGTGATTTTTCACTTTTGAAGAGGTTAGACCATGCCTCGGTCAACTCTTACGAAGTGATGAATATTATTGTGGATGGGTTACTATTATGCCTCTGTATACCTTTGCATTTCTTTGTTGAGATTTATTCTTCCCTCGTTCGGATACTTTGGCTAACGGTTAACTTGTCGATTTACTCTGTTGAATATACTCTTGCGAGAACAACGACTCATTTTTTATTTGGTAATAGTACTAAGAACTAAAGCTATTAAGATTTATCATTTTGCAACTTTATGAAATTTTGTAATTTTAAGATAAGATTGATGAAGATATGAGAAAGACACAATCCGCAAAAACAAATTCAAAAACATAATGCCATAATGCATCATATATATATATATAAATGTTTAATAAAGTTTTATATTCATTTATTGTTATAACTAAATTAATACTTTAAATAATATAATTAAAACCTTTACAGCAAAATTATCACAAATCAATAATGTTGACACATAATGAATCATATTGTTACAACAAACTCACCACATAACTCAACATTTCATCACATATTTCTAAAATACGCTTGTATATATACGGTTTACAATTTACATACACGGTTGGAAACCCATATACATAGATGTGCAGACTTTTAAAACGGTAAAGTGTCGTACTATATTCTATATACAACAATTTTTTTAAGGTTCAAAAAAAAAAAGAACTGTCGTTTTGTTAGTGTTTTGAAACGAAAACAAGAAAAAATATTGCAACACGTCTAATGCAAATTTAAACCAACTTCACGTGAAAATTAAAAAAAAAAAAAAAAAAAAAAAAAAAAAGTAGGTGACTAGGGAAGCTTGTGACTAGGGAGTACCCAACAGACCATAACTCTGTACATAATACCATAACTCTATATTCAACATCGAACGCTTTATTACTTGCTCCAGAATTGTGGTCAGAACTCAGAATCATTTTGGTCCCCACGCCTACCTTCAAACTCAAAGCATCTTCATGATTTAAGCAAATAAATCAAAATCTTTGAATACTTTTAGTCAAATTCGTACTCAAGAACATGAAAAAAATATATATATATGAATTCAAAATATAATATATATTGTTTCATTAAAATAACAATTAAAATTTCGTGGCATTTTTTTTTTTTTTTTGAGACACTCGATAAATAGAGAGTGAGTGGTTAAAGAGAGATAAGACCAACAAACAGAACAAAAAAAAAAAGATGTCTGAGACAGGATCGAGTTGGGGATTCACAGGCTCGACTATGACGAGTCTTATGTTCTTATGGGCGATGTACAAACAAATATTTCCTTACCATCTCCAAATCCACGTCGAGAGATACGTTTACAAGTTGATGGGATGGGTTTCGAGCTCTGTTCATATCAAGTTCAACGAGTCTTCTGGAGAAGGTCTCGAGAAAAGTAAAGCTTACGACTCCATACGCAACTACTTGTCCACAAAATCAACAGCTCTCGCAAAGAGATTAAAGGCCAACGAATCTAAAAGCAGCAAGTCTTTGGTGTTGAGCTTGGACGATCACGAGACAGTTGAAGATGTGTTCGAAGGTGTGAAGGTGAAGTGGTCTTCAAGCGTGACAGAGAACGGGAACAAGTCTAGTATGAACCGTGATAAGGGTTCTGTGGAGAGAAGGTACATGACTTTGAGTTTCCATAGTCGTCACAGAGAGATGATCACAAAGACTTATCTTGATCATGTTTTGAGAGAAGGGGAAGAGATTGGGCTGAAGAAGAGAGAGAGGAAGCTTTACACTAACAACTCGAGTCAAGACTGGTGGTCTTGGAGATCAGGAAGTAACTGGAGCAACGTTTCTTTTGATCATCCTGCAACGTTCGAGACTTTGGCTATGGATCCTGAGAAGAAAGAAGAGATTAAGAAGGATTTGATCAAGTTTAGTAACGGGAAAGATTATTACAGGAAGGTTGGGAAGCCGTGGAAGAGAGGTTATCTCTTGTTTGGACCTCCCGGGACAGGGAAATCGACTATGATATCGGCAATGGCTAACTTCTTGGGGTATGATGTGTATGATCTTGAGTTAACGACAGTGACAAATAACTCAGAGTTGAAGAAGCTAATTTTAGAAACAAAAGGGAAGTCTATTGTTGTGATTGAAGATATTGATTGCTCTCTTGATCTTACGGGACAGAGAAGGAAGTTGAACTTGGAAGATGAGGAAGAAGAGGATATAGAGGAGAAGATCAAGGAAGCTGAGAAGAAGAAGCAGAGCAAGGTTACTTTGTCAGGGCTACTTAACGCCATTGATGGGTTATGGTCAGCTTGTAGTGGAGAGAAGATCATAGTGTTCACAACGAACTTTGTGGATAATCTTGATCCGGCATTGATACGTAGAGGAAGAATGGATAATCATATTGAGATGTCTTATTGTAGGTTTGAAGCGTTTAAGGTGTTGGCCAAGAACTACTTGGAGATTGAGTCACATGACTTGTATGGAGATGTCAAGAGATTGGTGGAGGAAGTGGACATGTCTCCCGCTGATGTTGCTGAGAACTTGATGCCAAAATCTGACGAACAAGATGCAGAGATTTGTCTTAAGCGTTTGGTTAAGTCTTTGGAGGAAGTGAAGGAGAAAGCTAAGAACTTGGCTGAAGAAGACGAGAAGGAAGCTAGGAAGAAGATGAAGAAGAAAGCAGAGGAAGAAGAGAAGAAGACATTGAAACCATAATCAGGATGAAGCTGAACTAAAACGGTGGCTGATTGATTCATTTGCTTAATGTTTTTAGTTTATTTGGTAATTGAGTATTTTAAGTTTAATCTTAGAACATGTTTTTTAATGTTTTTTCTTGGTAATGTCTCTAATTTTCCCTAACAGCAAATAGCTGCTATCTTAAAGAAGTGTTGAACGTTCGAATACTTCAAAACCTTTCTTCGGTTTCTGTATTGTGTCGATGTTCATATCTCCGGTAAATCAGACTTTTTAGATCCGACGACTTATCCCATACTAGTAGTAGTCTTGCGATATATTTGATATTTTGTTGTCGTGATATTGTAAAAGAATGATGATACCAATTAGTAGAACCAATGTTTCTTGGTCTTTGGTTATATGACCTCAAATAGAATCAACAAAAGATTCTCTGTGGCGAATCTGAAGATATGAAAAGATGTATAGCTTGTTCCCCAAGGAACCATCTCTCTCTGCAGTCCTATCATAAACTACTGCATGGTCTGACAACAAAGTACTCTTTTGCTGTTGTATAATTTATCTCCACTCGACTCCTCCACTCTCCAGCTTCTGTTAACCAATCACGAGTAGCTTAGACATTATCTACATTAAATAACAAATTTGTGAGATTTTTAAAAGTTTTACTTATGAACAAATTTGTTGTGAGTTTTAAAAGTTTTACTTGTGAACAAATTTGTTGTGATTTTTACTTGGCTATATAGGAATATTTCTGTGATGAATATATAATAACTTGATAAAAGAAAAAGCAAAATAAAGATTATTTGAAAATCTTGGTATGACGTAGTGGTACATCTCAATTATTAAAGCAAATATTACAAAAATATTTTTGAATAATTTTTCAGTCAATTTCGTACCCAAAGCAAGTTGGAAAAAGATATGAAATTGAAGTGTACATAAAGATAAAAATTTAGAAAACTTGGTAAACAGGAAAATAGTAAATAATAAAATTTGGCTATGTAAAAAAATTTATATGAATCTACCTATTTGGGCGAAACGACAATGACATTTTGGAAGAAAAAAAAATAAGTTTATGAACAATACAAGGATACGAGTTAGGTGTGTATATCAATGGACTGAAGTGACTATGTTGGGTTACGCCCATGGATGGCATGCGAAAATTATGGTTCAAATGGCTTCTATTAGGCATAGGTTTACGTATTAGAGTTTACAATAACCATTTCTAAATCTCCACCCATATCATAATGAAATAAAACTTCCCATCCAAAAAACAAAAAAAAATAAAAGACAATATTTATCAACCAACAAACACATAAACCACAATATAAAGAAGTAAAAACATAAAAAATAATAGTAATAAATAAAAACATAACAAAATCTTATAAATTCATAATAACACTTTAGCGCGTAGCGCGGTCAACTTTTAGTAACTTATAGAAAGAAGTCTAGAAGATTTCCATTAAATAAAAAAGAAAAATGTAAAGTAATTAAGCAAATAAATCCTTTATAACATTTGATAAATCATCAATTATCCTAAAAATGTCAAAATAGTTTGACCAAAAAGAAACCTTTTTAGTAGGAAGATATTATATGTACTATTTTCTTATCAAGAATAGGCAAAGATACAAAATAAATACAGAGCCATGAATTAGAAAGCGATTAGAAAAAAACTCTTCCACCTTCTTCATTCTGTTACATAAGGGAGAGAACGAGAGACACACAACACATACACAACACAATCAGAGATTATGAGCCAAACCAAAAAGAGAGAAGATCAAACCCTTCAAACTCACAAAACCAGGAAACCAATCATCAAAATCTTGATGGGATCGATCGTGAAGCCAATGTTTGGAAATAGCCTGACAATGATTGGATCAAACATAGCTGGTATCTTCTTCGTCTGGTCAACTCTCAAGCGATACTTCCCTTGACAGATCCAGCAGCTTCTCTTGAATGCAATCCAACGAGTACCCATTCTCAAGAAACTCTCAGACAAGATCATCGGATTCTTATCCCCTTATGCTCACATCAGTTTCAGCGAAATCGAAGAGCGTAGATTCAACTTTGCATACGCAGCTGTCAAGACCTATCTTGGTGCAAAAGTTAACTCTGGAGTGAAGAATCTCAAAGGGAACCAGCTGAAGGAGAACACGTCTTTGGATTTGAAAAGGGACGATGTTAAGATCAAAGAGGAGTATGAAGGTGTGACGATGTGTTGGGAGATTTTGAAGTGTGCTAAAGGGAAGAAGATATGTAAGCTTACGTTTCATAGACGTAACTGGGATGTTGTCACTGGTTCTTACTTGAGCTACGTTATGGAAGAAGGGAGGTCCATTGAGGCTAGGAAGAAGAAGGTGAAGGTGTATATGAATAATCCAAGTTTACATTGGAAGCATCATACGAAAGGTCTATGGACTAGTGTTGATTTCGAGCATCCTGCAACTTTTGATACATTGGCGATGGATACTGAGAAGAAGGATGAGATTTTGAGTGATCTTTTGGCTTTTAGAGATGGCAAAGAGTATTACGATAGGATCGGGAAAGCTTGGAAGAGGGGTTACTTGTTGTTTGGGCCTCCAGGGACAGGTAAGTCTACGATGATTGCGGCTATTGCCAATCTGATGAAGTATAATATCTTTGATCTTGAGTTGACTTCGATAGAGAACAACTGGGAGTTGAAGAAGCTGTTGATATCAACGACTAGTAAGTCCATCATTGTGATTGAGGATATAGACTGTTCCTTGGATCTCACTGGAGAAAGGAACGGTAAAGACGTGAAAGGCGATAAAGAAGGGAAGAAGAAGAAAGCGCTTACACTCTCAGGCTTATTGAACTTCATAGATGGGATTTGGTCAGCTTGTGGGCAAGAGAGGATCATTGTGTTTACAACGAATCACTTGGAGAAACTTGACAGAGCTTTGATTAGAGAGGCTTATTGCACATTCGG
Organism: Camelina sativa; assembly: GCF_030686135.1. NCBI lineage: Eukaryota > Viridiplantae > Streptophyta > Magnoliopsida > Brassicales > Brassicaceae > Camelina > Camelina sativa. The sequence goes on from NC_141883.1 coordinate 7,838,844, forward strand.
TGCTTTCAAGATTCTTGCCAAGAACTATCTGAATCTTGATTCACATCCCTTGTTCGGAAAGATCGAATCTTTGCTTAAAGAAATGAAAATAACACCAGCTGATGTTGCGGAGAATCTGATGGTGCAAGATCTTCAAACTGAAGTTGATGGCTCACTCAATGGTTTGATCAGAGCTTTGGAGATAATCAATTGGAACCAAAATTTGAAGGCCGATGGACAACACAGCAAGGAGATTAGCCAAATTTAAAACCAATGATCTTCTCCTAATTTGATAATGTAACTTCATTAGCTGCTTTGAGTTCAAATCTAGCTTGTAAGATCAAACTTGTTGAATTAAATAGGTACCTTAATATTAATGTAAAAGTTTACATCTTATACATTTTTGATGGCAACCATTACCATACCAACCTGTGTTACATTGTGTTGGTACTCTAATTAATGGTCTTAAACCTTGCAGCTAGCGTTTGAAAAAAATATATGAAAAACTTATAAACTCTGAGTTGAGAACGGTTCTTTACGGTGTATATAGTTGATAAACTCACTATATCTCATACTTGATTCAAACACTCGCTCGGAAAGACTTTAAAAAGAGACTTGAAACAGAACAAAGAACACAAAAAAAAAAAAAAAAAAAAAAAAGAGAAATTGCTGAGACAGAATCACGCTAGAACCAGATCTCAAAACGACACAGTTTACTCTAGGTACCTGACGTCATTGTGAAAAAATGTTAAGTGAGATGGGCTTGGGCCTACGGGTTAGCTTAATCTTCTTTAAAAACCCTCTGGTGCGCAAGAGTCTTTTGCAGTAGACTTAGACGTTTCATATGTGAACAACTCAACTCGAAGACAACGCCACAATACGATTCCTCTAAAATCAAGAAGCTTCATAAGAAACTAACTATAAGAACTCGTTTTTAAGTATTCAAAGACAATCAAAGACACGACCAATTCACAACAGGGAGATTGACAATGACATCATTTAAGTATTTAACCGATGAGATTCTAGTATTTTATATAGTTTGATGCTACTGTAATAGCTATTTTGAATTAAATAGGTACCTTCGTGTTAATATAAAAGTTCACATCTTATCTTTGTGTGTAATACTGATTATCTTTACAATTTTGATTTCTCAGTTTACTTTTGCATCTAATTAGAATGCTAATTAGCTAGTAATAGTTTTTGTAAAACTAAATAAAAATTGCAAGGTATATGTACTATATGGTACAATTGAAGTGAATTTTCAATTTTATTTTTTAACATCGTCTACAATAGTTTGTGCAAGAAAAGTAGGCTGTTAAATAAATATTGCAAGGTTATCAGTCTGGTTATGATTTCACTTTTGCATCTAATTAGGATGTTAATTAGCCCAGTTTTTCTTTGCACATTTTTCACTTAAAGAACTTTTGGTTATTGATCATTGTTTGCAAAATATAGACATAGTACTTGGTTTAGTATGATAAGTCAAAATAATAATTATGTTGACACATCAATATGTATCATGATCCTATTAATAATTAATTTTGAAAATCAAACTTTATATAATAAGATATGCGTTATCTTTGTGAGATTAGTAGAAGAACATATCACCATAATCTAATTCCCATGAGAACAAACTCAATATCATGCAACCATTTACCAAAAATCATAATAGGTTTAGCTCGGGACCAACCCAGCCCATGATCATGCCTTCAAGTTTTGTTTTAGACATTTTCCATGTTGAATCTGAGAACTATGAAATTAGAGAGGAAACGTCCAATCAGAGACGTTCTCTTTTTCGAGTCAGTGGACCTAAACTAACTCATCAATTGTCTGTATCTGTGACCGTATAAATTGGACCTTGAACTTATAATCATAATAGTCGTACTACGTTAGAAAAACAAACGTCTTCAAGGAAACTCATAATTCATAAACATTCTGAATTTCTGACACAACCCACGAGAACTCAACAAAATTTGTTTTTATTAGATACATATCTCTATCATTTTAATTGACGACCAAGAAGAATCTTAAGTTTCTAATGGATACCTTTAAAAAATTCAAAAGAAGAAAACTCTTTAAAACTTAGATTGATGCCTTGCTAACTTCCAAACACTTAAGATTTATTATGAATTTATTTCTGCGTTATTGATGTATTGACTGCTCAATTTGATTTCGAGCTAGTCGACGAAATTTTAGATTGATGCCTTACTAACTTCCAAACGCTTAAGAAATTTTAGATATTATCCAATCCTATTCTTGTTCTTTATGAAAGTTAGTTATCAAAATGCTTTTCAACCACTACAAAAGTTAATATATGTAATAAAAACAATGCAGTACACGTAAGATTCATTTAGCAAAGTAGTAGGGTTGTCTATTTGTAAATCTTATATAATAAAATAAGGTTTTTTTTAACTTTGCCTACCAGTATGATATTTGGCACTCTACTTTTGTGACATATGTCATTCTGGTTAATTTTAAATTTAACATTCTATTTTGTTTTATTTGACTTTATTTTATTTGTATCTTATGTAGTGTATAGTTTGTTAAAAAAAAGATAATTGTTGTATAGTTTGTTTTCTTAAAAATTTTTTCAACATTGTTACAAAAAATATATTCCTTACATTTTTTAGTTTTAGCATCTAATATATTTCATAACGAAATCATACACCATAGAACTTAAAAAAAAAATACTGATCAACCCAACAAAAAAATATAAACAAATTGAAACCAAATAAGAATAGAAAATGGTTTCATATTTTTAAAGTAAAAACTGAAACCAAATTAATTTATGATAGATTAATTTAAAAATATAGAAGATTTTCTAATATATATATATATATATATATACATATATCACATTATATTCAATAATCATATATAATATATTAAAGACACAACTCAAATTTGTATTTAATAGTATTCTATAAGTTACAGTTTGACTGTCTTTAAAACATATATACTAAAAAAAATGGTATGATAACATAATTGTTTTATCTCCCCCATGAAATAATAAAAAACAATAGTTTCAAAATTAATTTATTGTTAATTATACTATTTATTTTAAAGTAATTAGAAATAGAGACAATTTATAGAAGAAAAACATATTTATATTAAATTTGACACACTTTTATTTTCATGAATTTTATAAAAAAATTAGTTAGACTTAGCTTAGAGTATAAGATATTTGTTTTGTGATATCATATCAATAAATTATTTTAAAATTGACTTATCATATTATAAAATTTTTTGTTGTTAACTATTACTTTTATATATGAAAATAAAATTAATATATAAGACAACATAATTTATCTATCAAAGTAAGGTCTTACACCTTTTTTTCTTAGAATACTTATCAGTTTTTTTTTCCAAAAAAAAATAAATTATAAATAAATTAATTTATCTTAATTATTTAACGAACAGACAAAATTTAATTAACTTTGTTGTAACTAATTGTCCTATTACTATAAAATGGTTTCATACATTTCAAAGTAAAAACTGAAACCAAATTAATTTATAATAGACTAATTTAAAAATATAAAAGATTTTCTAATATAGAAAAAACTCACATTATATTCAATAATCATATATATTGTATTAAAGACACAACTCAAATTTGTATTTAATAGTAATTTATAAGTTACAGTTTGATTGTCTTTAAAACATATGTACTTAAAAAAACATAATGGTATCATAACATAATTGTTTTATCACCCTTTGATATAACAGAAAATAATAATTTCAAAAATTAATTTATTGTTAATTATACTATTTATATTCAAATGATTAGAAATAGAGACAATATATAGAAAATATATTAAATTTCACACAGTTTTCTTTTCAATGATTTTTTTATAAAACTGGTTAAACTTATATTATAAAATATTTGTTTTGATATTGTTTTAACAAATATTTTAAAATTGAGTTATCATATATAAAAATATTTTTTGTTAACTATTACTTTTAGATGATGACAATAAAACTAATATATAGGACAACATAAAATTATCTATCAAAATAATTTAAGTAAGATCTTATTTTTTTTCCTATACTACTTATCAGTTTTTTATTTTTCAAAAATAAAAAAATATAATTTATAATTTATCTTAACTATTTAACGAAAATACCATATATAGTTGACTTTGCTATAAGTAATGGTCTTATTATTATAGTAACATACTGTTTAAATAATTTCAACAATATATTGTAATCAAAAATATTTACTAATATGTACTTCAACTTGACTCTTCTATGAAACAATATATTACATATATATATATATATATTATAAATTGTAGTTGAACCGTAGTATTATGAATATTATTTTTCAAGACATATATTAACAATTACATCTGTAAATTTCATATATAATTGAATAGAAACTTCATTTTTTAATTTCAAGTTAATAATGCATACATAAACCAGGGCTATTTTCTAGTATTAAATATTATAAAGAACTGATAGTAGAAAAAGCACATTTGAGTTTTTAAACCAAGCAATTTCCTTGTCTTTTCGATTTTTTTTGTTTTGTAATGCACTTTTTCCATATAAGTTTCGTCATTAGGTAGCTTCCTGTCACATGTGCATGCGCAGACGTACGACATAACAATTAATAATATAATGTTGAATTGTTGATAGAGACTTCTCAAGTATATTTATTAACAGTTTAATGTATCCGAACCACCATCCTCTTTCCACCATCTTCTTCACCAATAACTCAAAACTAAAGCTTCACAAGAAAAAGAAAAAAAAAATGGCAACGATGGGTCAGTTATGGACTAACACAGGCTCTGGTCTAGCAACTCTCATGTTTGTATACACAATCTTCAAACAATTCTTCCCTCAGTTTGGAGACAACTTGGAACCGTTGTTTCATAGAATCTTCGGTCTCTTCTACCCTTACATCCAAATAACATTCCATGAGTACAGCGGAGAGCATTTCAAGAGAAGCGAGGCTTACTTGGGGATCCAGAGCTACCTCAGCAAAGACTCATCTGCTCGAGCCAAGAAGCTTAAAGCCAACACAACTAAAGGAAGCAAATCTCTTGTTCTGAGCATGGATGATAAGGAAGAGATCACTGACGATTTCGAGGGCGTTAGGGTTTGGTGGCAGTCGAAGAAAGAAGGAGCTAGTAGACAATCGTTCTCGTTTTACCCTGAAGCTGATGAGAAGAGGTTTTATATGTTGAGGTTCCATAGACGTGACCGAGAAGTAATCATAAAGAAGTATCTTGACCATGTTATGAGAGAAGGGAAGACGATAGAGCTTAAGAACAGAGAGAGGAAGCTTTATTCGAATACTCCAGGACAGAACCACGGAAACAACACTAAGTGGAGTCATGTAACGTTTGAGCATCCAGCTACGTTTGATACTCTAGCTATGGAGGAGACGAAGAAGGAAGAGATCAAGAGCGACTTGGTTAAGTTTAGTAAGAGTAAAGATTATTACAAGAAGATTGGCAAAGCGTGGAAGAGAGGGTATCTTTTGTTTGGACCACCCGGGACTGGGAAATCGACCATGATCGCTGCAATGGCTAATTTCTTGGATTATGATGTTTACGATCTTGAATTGACAACGGTGAAGGATAACACACATCTGAGGAGGTTGTTGATTGAGACGTCGGCGAAATCGATTATTGTGATTGAAGATATAGATTGTTCTCTTAGCCTCACGGGACAGAGAAAGAAGAAGGAGGAGGAAGAGGAAGATGGAGATGATAAGAACATGATTGAGAAGAAGATGATTAAAAACGAAGGTGAGAATAAAGAGAGTAAAGTTACTTTATCAGGGCTACTTAATTTCATTGATGGGTTATGGTCAGCTTGTGGTGGTGAGAGGATCATTGTGTTCACTACAAACTTTGTGGACAAGCTAGATCCGGCTTTGATTAGGAAAGGAAGAATGGATAAGCATATAGAGATGTCGTATTGCTGTTTCGAAGCGTTCAAGGTGTTGGCCAAGAACTATTTGGATGTTGAAGAGAGTGAGCTGTTTGAAGAGATAAAGAGGTTGCTTGAGGTTGAAGAAATCAAGATGACACCAGCGGATGTTGGGGAGAACCTGTTGCCGAAATCAGAAAAGGAAGGAGCTGAGACTTGTTTGAAGCGGTTGATTGAAGCGCTGAAGGAAGAGAAGGAGGAAGCGAAGAGGAAGGTCGAGGAAGAGGCGAAGCAGAAGAAAGAAGAAGAGGAAGAGAAGCAAAGGAAAAAGGAAAGGAAAGCAGAGATGGATGCAGAGAAAGAGAAGAAGAAAAAGATTGAAGAAAATGGTGAAGAAGAGCATCGAGTTTGAAGGGAACATGTTGGACTATATATTATCTAGTCGGAAAGAATTGTAGTGTTTTATGAATTGTAGTGTTATATTATCTCGTCCATCTTATGAATGTTTTGTGTTTTATTTAGCTAACCAGAAGATTCAGAACATTGCTCAGCCGTGTATCAAGAAGAAAACTAATTACTACACCAAAAAGTCATCGTTTCTAAACGAATAATATCATAATATTAATAGGGAAACAGAGTCTCATCTCTACGAGAGTTTCCCACGAAAGATCATTGCTTGAAGCCTAGAAAATTTCAGTGTTATGTTTAGACCTGCTTAATCAGTCATTTCATAGCCAATCCTTACCGGATTTATTTGCAAAAAGAACATAGAAAAAAAAAAAAAAACAGACATCAAATAATTATACATAAATTTTTCAAAAATATTTATAAAAATATTTACTGATTTCTTTGCAAAAGGTTGTAGTATAAATTGGTCATCATCAGTAATTGGATAGATCATAGAACTTTGCTGATATATGTTAAAACATTTTTACCGATCCTCATCGCCGGAAAAAATTCTCTACTAATCAATTTAAAGTCTTAAAAGCCAAACTTTTACCAATTATGTCTATTTTTATTGTTTATAGTTTGTACGTACAGATTTTTTAAGTCACAAATGTGAGACTTTTTTGCTGTAAAAAATAAATAATAATAAAGCTGTAGTTTATTTTTCTCTATCTTACTTTCCCTGATGATTGAAACATTCTTTTTTAATCTATGTATAATTTATCATAAATGATTTATTAAAATAGGTTTTTTATTTCTATTATTTTGAGATCTATTTTTCATAATAATTTTTGCATCAATAACTATTATAACCCATAATCAATTATTTTATATCTTTATATCTTTAATTTGTTGAAAATCTTGATCTAATCATTTTTATGAGTTTTTCTATTTTTAAAATTTTTATTTTTGATAGAATTTATTATGTTGCCACATAAATATATTCTTAGCATAATTTATATTTATGAAAAACATACAATAAAAATAACAGTCAGTATTAAAATTTTAACAGTTAAAGTTTCTACAGTCAAAGTTTCTACAGTCAAAGTCTTTAGAATTAAAACATTTACAGCCACAAATAACAGCCGTCACAAATCAGAGCCTAATAAATATTATTTGTTTATATAACAGTAAATTCAAAAAATTAGAAAATATCTTAAGGCCAGGATATGTGCTGTTTAAATTAAAAGATGTGCTCTTTGTGAATGAGAGCAAAATTGTGTAAGTTATTTTTATTAAATGTCCTCCGATTGTGGCAGTGTGAGATACCACTTCCATAAATCGAATGTCTCATCTTTGTTCTTAAATGCGACATGCTACATGTTTTTTGAATTCGTATTGGTCTTCTTAGTGGATCTCGTTTGATTTAGATATGCTCATGCATTATTGTTATAATTTCCAACTTATTGTAAGAAAACGGTATACTAGATTTAGGAAAAGGGTCAACTATTATGCGGCTCCAAGCAAGCGTAATAATAGAACCGTATTGAATGTATTTTAATATAAAATCTGAAGATTTTGTAATGGCAGGAGGAAAGTGTTGGCAGGTAGGGGATTCGACATTCATTGGGTGGCGGAGTGTCGGAGAGTTGTTCTACTCCGGAAAGCTTTTGACGGGTCAGGTTTTTCGCTGGTGGCGGTTCGGAGACCGGATCCGAATACTCCGGTCAAATAATCTATCTGGCGATGTAGTCGCAAAATTGTGGGCTTTGTATTCGCCGGAACTAGTAGATTTGATTCTCTGCCTCCGCTTAACCGCCCGGCTTCAACCTTGTAGCTGTTTGGTTTACAGGTCTTGAACCCGTTAAAGGATGAGACCCATTAAAAAAAAAATGTTGGCAATTTCATAGAAGACGGAAGTATGATATTGTCTATGCATGGAACAAGTTTTTAACTTGGGTGGTGAAAATGTGTTTTACGCCAAGTTGTTGGACGCCATGGTCGCAAATTTTCAAAGATCTATTAACTTCCTCACACCTAGAACAGTCATCTTTGGCTTAGGTTTCAACTTCACACAACAAATTACTTGACTTACATTTTTTTTTTTTTTTGAATTACTAAAAGGTTTCGGGCCTAGGTCCGTATATCCTCTCATGCCAGAGACCAGAACATTTGATATGGTCTCCTCCCAAGCGCCGTCCCTCGAACCAGCGACCTCTAGACTTTGATAAAGAGTCTTTACCAGTTGAGCTATTGACGCTTGGTTACTTGACTTACATTTTTAGACCGAACATTTTCGGATAGTCTGTGGTTTAACGTTTTATCTTTGTGCTGCCAAATTCTTATACAAGCAAATCATTCTTTGTTGTAGCTTCACAAAAAAGTCCTTGATCATAGATTAACTACGCTCCCAAAAAAGACGAGTAACATTATTATTCGACCAGTATTTCAAACTATATACACAAGATGAAGAATGGAGCATTGAACCAATCGACTTAATGTTAATTGGTTTTTATGGAAATCAATAACGAATAATGGTTTAGTTTACGTAAACTTGTTCACATATAACTAGCAAGCACATCAAAACATACTAAAGTTGTCAACTATGTCCCTGATCATCAACTACGAAAGTTCCAGAGAAAGACGAGTAACATGCATGATTGCTTGGCCAGTCTGCCATATGGAAGTCAACTCCGGTAATCCTATGAGAGGTTCATTGGTAACCGTAATCGGAGAGGTTCATCCAACAATGGAGACTTACTTATTAGAGAATGTATGTAGTTGGTTTACCTTGGTTTAATCTCTCGTATAGTTTGGTTAGCATAGTGGTTAAGTTTCACTTGTATTTTAATCTTAATTTGTATCTTCACTTCACACTTGAATGAAAAAATTATCTTTTCCCAGATTCTGTTTTCATCTTTCTCAATCTTGTTCATGGGAAAGTTGATAGTACTTTAAGCGACATTGTGTAAAGTAGTTGTCATTCAAGTTATAATATAATTTAGGCGAATACGATAAAATTTATGTAACGTACGTTCATTTGTTAGCTTGAATTAGAACTTTGAGCCTCCTCAGCTTCTAGTTCGGATCATTTGTTTGCAGTGGCGGACGCAAGGCATTGAAGGGTGGGGCACGTGCCCCACACTGTTTTTTTTTTTCATCTTTTCTTCATACAATTTACACAATTATTTTCAGTCTAATAGGTAATTTTAAAAGGTGCCCCTAGGGCTGGGCACTTGGGTAACCCGTTCGGGTTCGGGTATTATTCATTCGGGTTGGGTAAACGGGTTTAAAAAAATAGAACCCATTGGGTATTTTTAGATATATGGGTTCGGTTCGGTTCGGGTACTACTGGGTTCGGGTCGGTTTGGGTTATAAATTTTAGAACCCGATTAGTACTCAAACTACCGGGTACCCGAAAAAATATAATTAAAATTAATTAAATTTCAATAAATTTAGTTAAATTTTGACTTATGTAACAAAATATTTTAGATATTTTGATTATTTTTGATATTTAGGTATAAAACTAAATGAAATATTCAAAATTATAATCATATTTTGGGATAATTACATTATATTAATGATAAATATTATAAATATGTTTATGCTTTCGGGTATAATGGGTACCCAAACGGGTACCGAATATTACCCGACCCTAACCCGAACTCACAGGTATTAGAAAATAGAATCCAATAGAGTTTTATAGGCAAACCCGTACCCAACCCGAACCCAATTTTTCGGGTCGAGTTCCGAGTTGGGTATTCGGGTACGGTTTTTATGCCCAACCCTAGGTGCCCCACTCTAATTACAAACCAAAGATGGGCTTTAACGCTAAACGGCCAAACCAGTCAAATTAAAGAAGGAAATAAAATATTTCAACCCAAAACAAAACACCCATATAAATTTTTTTATTTTCATAAACAAATGTATCCCACAATTATTTCTTTTATTTGTGCAAAGAAAGCCTGCGAATTATAACAACGATGGAAGATTTATATATAGCAATATAGCATCATTGACCTAGATATCAGGAATTTTTAGAAAATTTATATATATCAGGAATAAACCAACCTTTAGAATATATCAAAGTAATTCTTTCTTTTTTATTGTTTTTTTTTTCAGTTCTAACTTTTAAAACAAACGTATTTATACTTTATAGTAAGTAATATTTTGTGATTAATTTATACAATGGAAAATTTTCTAGTTAGAATAATCGTTTTTTTGTCTAGTTTTTTTTGTCTAGTTTTTTTTTTGTCTAGTTTTATAAAACTATTTTCTATGCTTCAAACTTATGCATTATGTTATTTTATATTCTAATTGATAATTTGTTCATATATCAGTATTTTAATCCAAAATAAAATTAATGGTTTCTAAAGGATAGTCTAATTTCGTCTAAGGAAAACTTTTAATATGAAATATATGGATCGGATGATATAAAGCTTTTACTTATCGATACCATGAGCCCACATATATTATACTTTCTAAACTTTTCGGAGCTCTTGGCAACAAATAATTGCTATAAAAATTCGTTTATTTATTAGCCAATAAAAAACTGATAACTATAGGAATTGTAACTAAAACTAGTTTTCTTCCTATAACTATATTATATAGGAATTTAACTATTGAGCATAAGCATAAGTGCATAACACACTCACACACACACAAAAAGAGTAGAACGTCCGTAGTAAGATAGATTCCGTATATAGAAGTGTAGCACGTAGTAGAAAACGGTCTAGACGATGTTGATTACATTTTAGAACCACCTATGATTAAAAATACTGTGAATTTAGACAGAAATGAAAATACAATGAACGCGTAAACAGTTTAACTAATTAAAATGTGCGTAAGTTATTGTATTTATTTTCCATTTTGTTACCGCTATCCGTGGTTTTGTCGGAACTCGTACACACGATATCCATATCTTATCAGTTATCACATTCACATAGTTGTTGTAATGATTCATTTGAGCACAGAGCACCTACGAAAGTGGTGTGAAATTGGCTTTTAAAAACACGCAGGACGAAACGTTCACATTACACGGTTCTTTATTTGGACAAACAGATCTTTATCTTCTTCAATAAGTTGTGGAAAAATGTGGCCAAACCTGATATGTTTATTATATACACATTTAAACAAATATAATTTGTAATATATATATTGGAGTAGGAAAATGACAAGTAGAAGCTCGGAAACTTCGGAAAAGGTAAAAGTTATGCAGATTCGTAAATGATGATCATATAAAGATTAAAGACAAATATTTTTGGTTTTTATCCAACAAACTATTAATAAAAAATTGATATTTTGGTCTAAAACTTGAGAAACGTGGTATGGGAGAGTGTAAATATATCCCTATTTATTTTTTATGAAATTTTAAATTTATTTGTATTTAATTATTATCAAGTTATTTCATAATCTATATTTCTAATTTTAAAATTTAATAAAAAAGTTATAATTATTTTAAAATTTTGGAAATATATTTCCTGCCATGAGGATATTTAAAAATTAAAATAGACCGACCAAGTTGACTCTATTGGACTTATGGCACTACAAAAAACAAATGGTTGATTGCATCACTTAAATAGTATCACAAAAGTAAATGATATCAATTTAAATGACTTATTAATAAATGATGCATGATTATGTGTTTAGCATCAATTATTATTATTGATGTCGTAATCGAATAATTTGATATCAGTTAAATAAAAGTGATATAATTTTATTTGAATTTGCATCAATTCAAAAATATTTAACAGAAAATATAATTTACATCACTTAATATAATGATACAAATTGTATTTCAATTAAATAAATGATACAAAATTGATATCAATAATAAAATGATGTTAATTCAAACACATTCGATTTAAATTAAATAAATATATTCCAGAATTTTATTATATCAGTTGCATATAACTGATGCAAGTCAATATTAATTTACATGTGTCAAAACTCAAAATATTCAATATTAATCTCTTTTATTTTCCAAGGATCAATTTATTTTTCCATAAAAATCAGAATCAAACATATATTACTATTTCCCAAAAAAAAGTTTTATAAATTTCTATTATTAATTATTTTAAAGATACGAAAATAATATTTTTAAAAATATAAATTATGTTTATTTTATTTTATTTATGAAAATATAATAAATACGTTTTCCACCTAACAAACCTGCAAAACAAAATTATTTTCAAAATAATTAATCATTATTTCACAAATATTTCCATAATTAATAATTATTAAAAAAATCGTAAATGTTTAAAAATCAATATTATCACAATTAATCAATATTATCACAAATGTTTAAAAATCAATATTATCACAAATATTTTCCATAAATAATAATTATAAAAATAAAAGAAAACAGATCTGTTTAGATATCTTAACATGTTCTCCATCTATATAAGAAAGAAAAAAAATTGAGAGTGATCAAATCAAAAACTTTTGTAGAAGTTCTTCTTTGAATGTCAACAAGACAACCACTGGTAAATCAAATTATGCATTTACAACACATTTTCAGCATATAATCATCACATCTAAAACATTTAAAGGTAAAATGTATTTTCTTCTCCCTATTTTATATCAAGTTTTTTTTTATGATCAAATATAGAATTCTAATTGTTCCTCTGTTATTTTTGTTTTATGTACTCAGAAAATCTCAAGATGAAACAACAATGTCATAAAGACAATGAAAAAGAAAGGGAGGGAACAAAAGCAATATGTGTTTCATATAACACTTATGAAGATACATATGACACTTCAGCAAGAAGAAAAAAGCTCTGTTATCAATTTATTATCTGAGTTCATATCAGTCTTTTTTTTTTCTGTTTGTAATTCAACGTTGAATTTATGATCTGATCAATTCATATCAATTTTTTCTTTTTGTTGAATCTATATTAAATTAGATGCATTGTATTTATGTTTATTTATTTATTTTGTAAATAACAATTTTAATAAAAGATATTAGTACAGATTCAAAAAGATTTTAATAGATATCAAAGACAATTTTTTCATATTAAAATAATTTCAAAAATATTTTAAATAAATGAATCTGTTATTATTATTAAAACAAGAAATCTTTTATTAGTATCAGTTATTCATAAATGATACCAAATATTAAAATCATTTATAAAAACTGACACAATAATTTAAAATTATTTGTTATAATTGATTTAATATAACATCAGTTTGAAATAAATTGATGTAAATTATTTGCATCAACAAATAGTAAATCATTTTTTAAAGTGATACAAATTATATTTCCATCATTTAAATCTGATACAAATATTTAAAAAAAAATGATTTAAAACAAAAAATATTTGTAGTGTGGATTGATAATTCGTCGCTTGTATCATGCATTTTTATATAACTTTCATCATCGTCCACTAGTCACTACTACGTACGTACTAAATAATATGCTAGCTTTTAGACGATCGTGTTTGGAAGGGTCATTAGGCAAAAATTTCTACGTGTTCAATAGTATTACAAAGAGAAGAAATAATATGAAAATTTCTACGTGTTCAATAGTATTACAAAAATTTCTACGTGTTATGGCGACTCTTTGTTAATTGAACCAAATAAAGCTAACTATAGTTTCTATTGTAACCTAATAAATGAAACAAATCAATACACCAACATGAAAATCTTCTGAAAAAAGCATATATAGTCAAATTGTGGCTCCTCATAATTATCAAAACCAGATAAAGCTTACTAAAATGTTAACTTAAATAATAATATTTGGTAGTGAAAAGGAAAAACAATAATACTTGTGGCCCAAGGACTTCCAAAGTCGAAACATATACATACATAAAGCAAAAAAAAAGTACATGATTTCTTGGAATATATACACACGTTACTTTTACTCGTTTCTTTGGAATATACACATTACCTTTACAAGTAATACACCCACTATATATTACTCATAGCCAAACACAACCAACTCCTAAAAAAAACAAAAACAGATTTTGCTCTAAACAATGATGATGATGGGAAATACATTTGGTTCAAGCTTGGCGAGTTTATTCTTCTTGTGGGCAACAATTCAACAAATCTTCCCTAACCACCTCAATATCGCTATCAAAGAGTTTCTTATTTCCACAATCCAACAACTCTCATTTTTCCAGAAATTTTCCGACAGATTCATCAACTTCTTCTCTCCGTATGTCGAAATCAATTTCTCTCAGTACGAAGACTATCAATTCAATCATGCTTTCTCAGCTATCGAGACTTACCTTGGGGCAAAAGAAACTGATAAAGCAAAGCACCTAAGAGCAAGCCAGGTTAGAGAGAGTAAAGGCTTGGTTTTGAAACGAGACGAGGCTAAAGTCCGAGATGAGTATGAAGGAGTTAATATCTGGTGGGAGATTGAAACTGATTCCAACGGATATAGAACGTTCAAGCTCACTTTCCATAGACGGTCACGAGATATTGTAACCGATTCTTACATACAATATGTTGTTGAAGAAGGCAAATCGATTGAAGCCAAGAACAAGAAGATGAAGTTGTTCACAAATAATCCGAGTTCTCAGTGGGAATCAAGCAAGGCTAGTCTTTGGAGATATATTGACTTTGAGCATCCTGCGAACTTTGAGACGTTAGCTATGGATCCAAAGAAGAAAGAGGAGATCTTGAGTGATCTTGTTGCGTTTAGCAATGGTAAAGATTATTACAAGAAGATTGGGAAAGCTCGGAAGAGGGGTTACTTACTGTATGGGCCACCGGGGACCGGTAAATCGACAATGATTGCTGCAATGGCGAACCTTTTGAACTATAGTATCTACGATCTTGAACTCACAGCTATACAGAACAACTCGGAGTTGAGAAAACTACTCACTGCTACTTCTAATAAGTCTATTATCGTGATTGAAGATATTGATTGCTCATTGGATGTTACGGGTAATAGAAAGAAGAAGGAGAGCTACTGGACAAGATTGACTAAAGATGGACAACAAGGTGATGAAGAAGACAAGAGTAGTTTCGTAACACTCTCGGGGCTTTTAAACTTTATTGATGGAATCTGGTCTGCTTGTGGACAAGAGCGGATTATTGTCTTCACGACAAATCACTTGGCCAAACTTGACCCGGCTTTAATCAGGAGAGGGAGAATGGATATGCATATTGAGCTGTCTTACTGTACTTTCGAAGCGTTCAAGATTCTAGCCAAGAACTATCTGGATCTTGATTCTCATCCTCTTTTCGAAAAGATTGAGTCTTTGATAAAGGAAACAAAGATCGCACCAGCTGATGTTGCTGAGAAGTTGATGAAGAAGAATCGTGAGATAGATGCTGATGGATCTCTCAAAGACCTGATTCAAGCTCTAGAGAGGAGGAAGAAGATTCAGAGAGATCAAGTAGATGAACACAAGGACAGAAAGAGTTACAAGCAACTAAAAGCATTTCGCATGTTATTTTAAGCCTGGCTCATGGTTAACGTTTTAGAATCTAACCATTATAGTTTTATTGAACTTTTGAGCAATTTCAGAGACAGTGTAATGTTCCTAACGTTTCCAGCTTTCGTTTTCTGCAAACTCATGCTCCTTGCCTGAAAAGAAAATCAAGAACACAACACTAAAAATCTTGTCTGTTCTAAGAATTCAAGAATATATAAAACAAGAAAACCAGAAGGAAAACTTTGATAAAGTCTTTAGTGTTTTTGATAAACTCTGTGAATTCGACTAATATTAGATGAAATGAAATCCCATACAAGTACGTACCTGTTTCCTAATATACCCTTAACAATCTCTAAATACATTATTAACACCACAAATTAAAAAAACAAATAAACCTCTTTTTTCTCTAATCCAAAGCCAAAGAAACTAAAAAAGGGTTCCAAAGTACCTGGAAACATTTCCCATGAATGATCATCATCTTCAATCCAATCCTTGAACGTAAACTCGCAGCCTTGGCCATCCCACAGATCCCTGTTTCAGGTATAGGCAAAGCTAACATTGATATCATTTTCGAATTCAAAAATGAATGTTTGCAGGAAAGATTGAAATAAGCAATCAGATTTTACCGTTTGTATATGACGTTAAAGGATTCTGTAAACGATTTTGGTTTTAAAAGATGTATCTGTAATTTGATACAACAGAACAATAATGGAGATTTTCAAAAAGGCTGAAACCGTGCGTTTACGTAGCTACCACGACAAGTACCTTCTAGCAGAGGAGGACGAAGAATCCGTGAGCCAGGACAGAGACGGGCGGTCTATGAACGCAAGATGGACGGTGGAGGTTGTAGAAGAGGCGGATGTGATTCGTCTCAAAAGCTGCTTTGGCAAGTACCTAACCGCTTCAAACATCCCAATGTTCCTTGGTATGACCGGCAAGAAGGTAACGCAAACACTACCACGAAGGCTAGACTCATCAACTGAATGGGAACCCGTTAGAGAAGGTGTTCAGGTTAGACTCAAGACGAGGTATGTGTCTACTTTGATCAGAGGCCATCTCTCCCCTATGTAGTCTTCTTGAATATGAATGGTGTGTGAGAATTTGAATTCAATAGGTATGGACAGTATCTCCGAGCTAATGGGGGTTTACCGCCATGGAGGAACTCAATTACACATGATATTCCTCATAGGTCAACCACACAGGACTGGATTTTATGGGATGTTGATATTTTGGAAAGCAGAAAGAAGAAAGCACCCCCGGTGGCTGAACCGGTTTATACGCCTCTCCCGTCTCCCCCGCCACCACCAGAACTTCTGATGGAAAGAAAAGATGATCATCCAGAACCCAATTCACCCAAAGGATTTTCTCTCAGGTCCCCAAGATTTTCCAAAACTGAGGTTTGATCAGTTCTACACTATTATGTTCATTACTAAATACACAAGTAGTTGTAGCATCTAATCAATGAAACAAGATTTTTCTGTGAATGATTGCATCAAAAAGTACTGACCTACACCTTTTGTTTTTTACACTTTATGATCAGTCTGATGACAGTGTCCGCTCACCAGTCAAGGCAGATGGCAGGCTAATTTATTATAGAATTGGGGACGAAGATGGGAACGTGGATGAAACAGCAAAGGAAGAGCTTTTCTGCTTCAAGGGTATGGGACTAGAAGAACTGCAAGAGAAGCTTAAAGGAGAGACAGGTCTAAGTGATTTATCAATCTGTTCCAAGAACCCTTTAAACGGGAAATTATATCCCCTTCGGTTGCATCTCCCTCCCAACAATACAAAGATGCACGTCGTCTTGATCCCTTCGAAAGGTTAGTTAGCCTTTAATTGGTTCATATTTTACCAAAACAATGACTCATGAAGAACAAGAACATAAACTAGACACTGCGGTGAACATAACAGTTTTAATTTGTGGATTCTGGTTTAGTCATGAAAATGTGTGATATGGATGGTTATTATTTTCAGTTAGTTGGTTACGTTCTTTGGTTATATGTCAACTGTGGCTTCCCCTGAATCAAAAAAAAATTGAAGAGAATGTGTTGAAATTTTACAGGGGATGCGAGCACTTCTTGAAGAATGTTTCAAAATTACAAAGAGTTCGTTGTCCAAGACCACAAACTTTTATTTTCTGTTATTGTGTATTTCAGTAACACGCTGTATATCAACAAAACCTTTTTACATGAGTACACCACACTTGATGCTAAATGAATCTAACGTAAGGCTGTATGTGAAATGCCTACCTAAGCGACCAAAACCCAATACTACGCCAAACATTCAAGAAGACATCGTGTTGAGATTTTGGTAAGGTTTCCCAACACGTAACTGTCAATAAGCTTATTTTATTCTTAGTGAGATACATACCACTAACAGATCAAATTGAGTGATATGTTAAACAAGATCCTAAATCTGTGAAACATCAAGTTTCTACAAGTCAAGAAAAGTTTCTTAGGAGAACAACATGACTCAAGGCAGTTACGAAAAGAGTGTACCTGAGCCAAACCATTGTTCCTGAGTCAAGACAAGACAGACACACCCTTATCAATCACAGGTAACCTGCAAATTTCAACTGTAGCTACTGTTTTTCCTTTTTTGGCTCACGCTCTTCTGTTCCACTCTCCAGACACCATAAATTCTGAATCAAACACATCATTACAACGTTACTCTCAAGGGCCCTCGTGAGAGGCTTATCCATTTCTTCAGGCCTTGCTTAAGTTTCCAGTTCCTGTTTTAGGTGGTCAAATGTTGCATCGAGTTCAGAAGCTCCTCTTGGTCCTTCATAAGTACTCCTTGTCCCCATTGCCACATAACCTTTGGAAAACCCTTTAGTTTGTATTGTGGCTAAGAGGTGCTCTAATATGATTTTCAGCTTCAAAGTGAGTGTTACAGAATCTGCAAGGCATCAACAGACAGAAGATGAATCACTGTGTGAATTTCTGGGTGTGACACATCTCCCGAAACAAATGTGCTAACATTCCCATCCACCTCTAACACACTGCATCCTGGTGCCTTTCTTATTCCCTTCTGATCCATCATCCCACGAATCTTAGATGCCTCCAAATTTCGTTGAGCACTAAAGTAAATATTAGATAGTTGAACTAGGGCTGCTTCCTCTTCATCAGCATTTCCTTTCTCTAACTCGAGAAGTTTTCTAACAGCTAGTTCCCCGAGTTCAACATTCTTATGTGTTCGACAACCATTCAGTAAAGCACCCCAAACAGACGCAAGCGGTTTCATTGGCTTTTTTTCAATAAGACCAAGTGCATCATCTAATCTTCCAGCTCTACACATCAAATCTACAATACAACTGTAATGCTCATGCTTCGGAGTAATTCCATATCGAGCTTCCATATTATCTAACATTGTTCTACCTTCTTGAAGAAACCCTCCATGAGCACAAGCAGCTAAGACCCCAAGAAGAACTACACTATCAGGCTTAATAGCATCTTCTTGCTCCATCTGATCCAAACACATGATAGCTTTCTTTGCATAACCATAAGCAGCATATCCTCCAATTAAGGCTGCCCATGAAAACACATTCCTCTTACTCAACTTTTCAAAAACTTCCACAGCCGTCTCTATACAACCACACTTAGCATACATATCAACAAGTGCAGTTCCAACAAATACATCAGACTTAATCCATATCTTCTTCTTCTTCTTCACAAACTCATGAATCCACTTCCCCTGAGAAAGAGCCCCAACTTGTGCACAAGCCGTTAATCCCGTAGTAACCGAAAACTCATCAGGCTCAATTCCTCTAACCAACATCTCCATAAACACCTCCAAACCTTCCGATCCTAAACCACATCTAACATACCCATTCATCAAAACATCCCATTTCACAACATCTGGCTCAGGAATTTCATCGAACACTTTGCGGGCATCCACCAACACTTTATCTTCCACATAGACCCTCAAAAACCCCAGTCTGTACATGACCATCAGATAAAAAGACACCATTTTTAATCACCCAACAATGGATTTGCTTACCCACAGAGAACAAACAAGCTTTCAAACACGCAAAAATCAAGAAATGGAACGTGAGATAACTTGGAGCTATATCTTCTTCTTCTTCTTCTTCGACTTCACTCACCATTAACCGAAAATATCGTAAACCCAAGTGAGGAAGAGAGCTTCTTGAGCAAATTCTTATCATAGTATCGTAAACGAACGAGTTACGAGTCTCAATCGAATCGAATATAGCGGAAGCGTAGTGAAAGTGTTTGTTTAAATTGGGAAGATGGAGAAACGCTGTGAGAAGTTTGCTAATCGCGGAAGTGTTTCGATGGAGGCCATGGATGATGAATAGAGAATGTGTTGATTTGATTTGCTTCACTGTGTTGCAACGTTGGCTGGCGAGAATCAAAGTCTTCCATGATTGATGGAAGCTTGAGAGAGCACTCATCGTCGTCGTATTGACGTCAATGAGTAACGGCTGATTTTTAAAAAAACGGTACGATAGTAGTTGCCGAAACAGGGTTTAAACGGGCAGGGCCGAAACAGGCCCGGGTTGCCCATTTTAACATCACTACATATGGGTTAGTAGCTTAGTTGACAAAGTAATTTTCAGATATGTTTCCAAGTCCCCAGTTCTATTCCGTGAATGAACTTGTTATTTTGCTTTTTTTTTTTTTTTTTTTTTTTTTTTTTTGCCTGATCAATTTTATATTTGTTCAAAGTCTCAATTAATTACTTTAGTCTCTTCCTTTTTAGTCTTTTTTTACTACTGGATGTATTTTTCTTTTTCTATTTTTTATGTTTCTTAGGTAAAATTATATACTTTCAATTCTATTTTATTTTTCTATTTCCAGATTAACTTTAACAAACTTAATTCATATTTCTACTGTATAGTATACAACTATACATATAACTTAACTGAAAATGTTAGTAAACTAGTCAATTAGTAACATTAAATTAACAATATTAGTTCATTATTATATTTAGAGTTTAAATTTGTGTGATATGGTTAGATAAGTATATTTAAACCTAACACCTATATTTTATAGTTT
This sequence comes from Camelina sativa, assembly GCF_030686135.1. Lineage (NCBI taxonomy): Eukaryota > Viridiplantae > Streptophyta > Magnoliopsida > Brassicales > Brassicaceae > Camelina > Camelina sativa. Next base: position 7,859,494 of record NC_141883.1, read on the forward strand.
AGTGTGAATTTTAAGTTTGTAATTTCTAATTATTAAATACAGTATATATCTAATATAAATAATTAAGTATAATTATAAACCAATATAACAAAAACTTTGGCATATATTTCGATTTCAAAATTTAAAATTATGAAAAATGTAAGATATAATTTAATGTTGTTATTTGTTAAATATATATTTATTTTACATAAATATAATATTATTACTTATATGTGTTTGTGCCCCATGCAAAAAAATGTTTGCATCCGTCACTGTGTATAGATATGTTTATGCTTTATTAATTATAATTTCAACTAACAAATATACATTGGCAAAAACTAATCTTATAATTACAAAATACTCTTACTAGTATATAAATATAATATTTAAATTAATGTTTATGATCCAGATTTTTGTCAAGTATGAAATGATCAAAATTTGAATTTTTTTAGTAGTAATAATAGAATTAGGTTTCGAGTTATGATAGTGGATCCAACGATATAGAGTAAAAATATGGTACGATTTAAGTACAATTTGTTAACTAAGAAATAAATTATGTGAGAAAAATGCGATTAAGTTTGAATGGTGAAAACCTCAACATGCAATATAGCAAAAGATTTGAATGGTAGAAACTCCAAGAAATGGTGTGGCATTAATTAGATAACATATTATATATAATTAAAATGGAACAAGAATAATATTACAAAATTAAGTTTCCTTATAGTATCTTAGCATCATCTTTATAATAATAATTAAAGCAGTTATAATAATAATTATTGTTACTATTATTATTATTAATATTATTATTATTCAGATATACTTATAAAATTTAGCAATTATAATATATGTGATCGTAAAAAGGCTGTCATTAAGTCGTTAGAATCTTCTGTCGAAAATCTTAAATCTCCAGCTGTAAATGCTCTAGAAAGCATTGTTTTACCATTTCTCTTAGATCATATTGGCAATAAAGGGGAAAACCAATATTTTCTCGTTCAATCACTCAAATATGTATGTTTTTTTTTCAACCTACAAGTATCATCAATATTATATCATTGCATTACAGATTTTGTATTATTTTAATTGTTATTGTTAGAGCGGACTTCGAGAGTTCATGTGTTGATAGAATTATGAGGTTATTATTTAACCTCTACGAAAGTGTTGATGATATTGTATGGGATGTGGTGACCCATTATTCATTTCCTCTTAATTAAGGAAACAAATTATATAGATCAATCAATTTTATAATTATTAATTCTAACATTTATAATAGTTTTTAATTATAACATTTAAACCCAAAACGACATATAATTTTGTTTAATTGTATAATTTAAACCCTAATCACTCTTTTATAAACCCAAATCGACATATAATTTTGTTTAATTGTAAAATCTATACATTAAATTCTAACCATTCTTTTATAAACTCAAATCGACATATAATTTTGTTTAATTATAAAATCTAAACCCTAACCAATCTTTTGTAAACTCAAACTGACATATAATTTCGTTTAATTATAAAATCTAAACTTTAACCACTCTTTTATTAATCCAAACCGACATATAATTTCATTTAATTGTAAAATCTAAACATTAATCATTTTTTTATAAACCCAAACGGACATATAATTTTATTAATTAGAAAGTTTAAATCCTAACCACATACGACTGTCATTTATGTGGTTGAACCGTTAACTTAACTCACTAGTGTTAGAGAGACCGGTTTAATAAAAACGGACTTCATCTCTTCACCCAAAAAATAAACAAAAATCACTCAAATCCAGAAAGGGACGATCTTTCAGAAAGAGGTAAGCTTCTTCTCTATCTCCACGTTATGGGGAATCAATTCCGTTTCTGGGTTTTTTCAATTTCTACTTGGATTTATGTGATTTCGATGAAAAAGTTTCAATCTTTGGATTTTGTTGATTCTGGGATTTCGAAAAGCTATAATTTTTGGTTGTTGCAGGGATATCTTTCACTCGTTAAACAATGGTGAAAGCAGTGGTTGGAGAAGATACTAGACTTACTTCTGTTGAAGATCGTCTCTCTCACTCAGCTATTCCTGCTGAGGTAAATTTGATTAGTTTTCATGTTATTGTAAATGCATGTATGTTGTCTCCTCTGCCTTGAGAGAAAGATGTGATTTTTTATTTTTCAATTTTGTTTTGAGCATAGGTGGGTCTTGTGATAGGGAAGCTTAGCTCTGTTCTGGATCGTGGATTTTTGTTTGATTTGATTCCCACACCGAGCAATGATGATGGAGAACCAGCTTGCTTGGTTTTGGAGACTAGAGATGATAAAAAGAAGCCTTCCAAGTCAAAATCTGAGTCATCTTCTCTATCGATGGATTCCGATTGGGTAGCTGAACATGCTCGACAGGTTTGTTTTGCTGTTTGTCTGACTCCTAGTTTTGTTGTTAGATGCATGTGTTTGGTTCATGGTGATTGGCATTGTAATGGATCAGGTATCGAGAATGCTGTTGGGTGGAATGAAGGTTGTTGGTATCTATGTGTGGGCTAGTGATGCTGCTTTTAAGAATTCTACTATGATTCTTTGCCAGGTAACATTGGAGATTTAATGTCTTTTATTTGCTAAGTTAAGATTTTAGGGTGTTAGTGAGTAAACTCACTGTAAACCATGATAATGGATCTAAGTGATGGGAAACTTTATCAGGCTATCAAGGGAGTTACAGATGCAATACGACATTTGGATCCTAGCTTGGATGAAGCTCTTCTTATTCACATATGTTACAGTCCAAGGAGGTATTTATTCAGTTTTTAGGAATTTGGTGAACTCTCTCGGGTACTTAAACTAAGGATGACACATGTTTTTGCAGATGGAGTTGTCGAACTTGTTTGTTGAGCTCAAGTATTACATCAAGTAGCCTTCGACCTTGTGACTTTAAGCTGGGAAGGGTATTAAGTTCTCTACAGAGATTTAAGTGCAGCTACAGCTTTAATTTCAGGTAATGTCACTGCATTTTGATTTGGATTTTGGAATTATACATTCTATCTCTTTTTATGAATGTAATGTTCATGTATAAAAATATTTCACAATGATATTCTTGTTAATTATGTTGAAAGTTGATTTGGAGCACCAAGTTGCCAATGCGTTTAACTTTGAAATTTGATAAGCTCTCAGGCGCGTTCTTACAATGATTTCTCTGAATGGCCATACTTTGATAAATAGTGGAACTCATTCTTTTTGTATTTATTCCTGACGACATCAATCTAATGATATTTTTATTCACTTTTTCGCAAGTAGATTACCAATTTACCGTGAGGGTGAATCAACTGTGCAAACATTTACTGATATCCTCCGTCGAGAACTTGCAATTCATGCAAAAGAGCTGAAGAGTGCAAATGCAATGGTTGATGGGGACTTGGTGAGGAGAAAGTAAAACTTATACGGTCTATATTTCTATGTTGATTGTTGGATATTGTTGGATGTTGAGTTCTTAAATTGATTTCTAGCTCTATAGCTTGATGCTTCTTTCTAGTTATTTAATCAATAGTATCATGCAGTTAGATTATCCTTGTGGATGGCGTCGGTTTGAAATGTAGCTTCATCGAGCGTTGTTATGTCAGTTAAATTATATAGAGTGTAGACTACTAATAAGGGATGCTATCTTTGCTGGTAATAACCTTCCCTTGTTTCTAATTTTTTTTCTTAACTGATGTTGGGCTAAAGGTGCATAACGACGAGCCTTGCAACACGGATGGCGAACATGAAGTTGAACTATTATTCCCATTCATGAAAGATAGTCGTGCTGAAGGTATGTTTTTCTCACACTCTACTTAGCCATACTGATTTGGTTTGCTATTGGACATGTCTTTCTGATGATTGTATCTGATATCATGTATATGTTGAGAAGCATTAACTGCAAAGAATATTACTGGAATTCTACTCTTCGGTGGTTCTATATTCTCTTATGCCTACTTGAACATGAAAGAACCAGTTTCACAAGCTATTACTGATATTAAGGTATTGCAACGATGTCTCTTCCTTTTTTTCACAAGCTTGTGCCATTTCTATTGGAGTTATTGAATTTTTAAATAATTTGTTGATGGTGGTATATTTCTTTTCAGGCTGACATTATTAGGAGTCTGCAAAGTAGATTGGACATTATCTGTGACGAGGCTGAGCAGGATGTCATTCCAAAGGATGTTGGAGACGATGAGGATGCAAATGGAATGTCAAAAATTCCCATATCCAAACTCATCTTCAAATCATCAACGTGAGTTAGCTGTTAAACATAACAGTTTCTGATTGTCTGATACAAACTTAACGTTTTAATGTTTGTAAACAGAAAAGTATGCCATCTCCGTCTTCCTAGGAGAGTTCTTGTTCCGTGGCTGGCGGATATGTATATCTGCGATTATCTACAGCCATTTGAGTCACACGAGGTATATGAGCAAACCTGTCTCACATTCATTACACCTTTGTTAACTCTTCTTCCAAATGTTAATGCGTACGTTTGATGATTTTCTGAAAAGGTGGTAAAAGAACGTTGCATTGAGTTAATGTCCATGGAACATTCTTCTATTGTCGCATCAAAGATTTCAGAAGTGGAAACCGAAACTTCTTTATTGATCGCGGAATCAATGTGGGACGTGATATCTCACGCGACTTCTGCTTCCAATTTCCGGTTAGAAGGGAACGTGGAAAGGACAATGGGTGGAGACGAAAGCAAGAGAACAAGTAATGCATCCAACGTCCCTATTTTGGTAGGGGTTTTCGTGCTTTTACTCTCGATTGTAATAGGATTCATGCTTTACCAGAGCGATTAGCAAATATCATATAAATCTCTGTTTTGATCAAACCACAAATGAATTGAGTTATGTTTCAAGAATTTATACTTATAGAGCGAGTTTTTTTTCCGATGATATCGGTTTAGTAACTGAGATTGGCATCACGAGAGACGAGACTGAGAAAGCAAACGAGTCATTGAGCTCAGCCTGAAAGGCACTATTTTTTGTGACATGTTCCGATGCACAAGATGTCTTAGTTATTATACGCAACTCCAATATCATAATGGGGATGTAGCTAAGATGGTAGAGCGCTCGCTTAGCATGCGAGAGGTACGAGGATCGATCCCTGCATCTCCACTTTTTATTCTTTCCCTCCTTTGATAATTTTACATAGATGTCCTCAATGTTTTGATAGTTGCCTTAAGACCCAGAAATAATTACAATATAAACCTGACCCAGTCTAAAACACCTATGATGTATATTAAGAAAGATATTTTTTTGGATTCACCCTCTTATTCATCTCCTCTTAATTAACCAATCAAAATATAATAATATGCCATGTCATTTTACATTTAAAAAATAAATCAAAATTAAAATAAAAAGACAAAACAAATTAAGTAAACAAATGATGTAGATTTTTTCTTAAGGAATTTATGTCGGTTTAAGTTTATAAAGGAGAATTAGGGTTTAAACTTTATAATTAAAAAAAATATATGTCGGTTTGGGTTTATAAAAGAATGGTTAGGTTTTAGATTTTATTATTAAATAAAATTATATGTCGGTTTGGGTTAACAAAAGAGTGGTAAAGTTTAGATTTTACAATTAAACGAAATTATATGTCGGTTTGGGTTTACAAAAGAGTGGTTAGAGTTTAGATTTTACAATTAAACAAAATTATATGTCGCTTTGGGTTTATAAAAGGTGGTTACAGTTTAGTATTTAGATTTTACAATTAAACAAAATTATATATTGGTTTGGGTTTATAAAAAAGTGATTAGGGTTTAAATTACACAATTAAACAAAATGATATGTCGATTTAAGTTTATAAAAAATGGTTAGAGTTTAAATGTTATAATTAAAAACTATAATATAATATTAGAATTAATAATTGTAAGATTGATTGATCTACAAAATTTGTTTCATTAGTTAAGATGGGGTGAATAAGAGAACTTGACCCGTAGTGGTGAACATAAGAATTGTTATTTTGTTAATGAGCCACCACATCTCGTATAATATCATCAATAATTTCAGAGAGTTTAAATAATACCCCATAATTCCATACACACATGAGTCTGTAATACTAAGTCTGTAATACAATGATACGATATTGATAATACTTGTAGGTTGAGAACAAAAAAAAAACATACATCTTTGACTGATTGAAAGAGAAAATATTGGTTTTCTCCTTCATCGCTAATATGGTCTAACAGAAACATTAAAGCATTGTTTACAAGAGCATTTGCAGCTGCAGATTTAAGATCTTCCATAGAAGATTGGAAAGACTTAATGAGAACAATTTTACGATCACATATATTAGAATTTCTAAATTTTATAGGTATATTTGAACTCTTGACATACCATCACATAAATAATAATAATAAAAAAACATAAAATGCAAGAGATATATATGCATGATTATATTTAAGTAAGTTATATATTTGGATATTGTATGATTTGAATAAATAAAAGAGTAAAAAATATTAATGACATTTAAACTAATTTGTTATATTTATTATTATTTACCAATAATAATAATAATAATAATAATAATAAAAATAAAAATTATAAAAATAATAAAATAATAATAATCATAATAATAACAATGATGATGATGATGACGAAGATGATATAGGGAACTTAATTTTCTAATATTATTCTTATCATTATTATTACTATTAATCCATTTTAATTTTATATAAGATTTTATCTAAATATTAGTTCCACTCCATTTCTTGCATTTTTTACCATTCAAATATTTTGTTTTGATGCATGTTAGGGTTTTCACCATTCAAACATTAATTTTTACTACTTATTTTACATTATCGACATTCGTCTCACATAATGTATTTCATATTAACAAATTGTACTTAAACAGCACCATATGCTAATCCTATGTTGTTAAATATAATGTCATAATTCAAAACATAATTTTATTTTAAAATCTAATTGAGTTTTATTTGTCTTTGTGCTTGTGGGATAACAAAGAAACTATTTGTGAGGTGTGACCTAGTAAATATTAATATTAAACTTTATATACAACGGGAATTAAAAATAGAAAGTTAACACTTGTATAATATTTTCTTATTGTCAAATAAGTAGATTTACCATTATTGAATATGTAAAGAACTTGCTAGACAAATTTTGACATTGTATAAATATAATAAGGCTAAAGGCTAATGAAAAAATGAGAGTCTTGATCCTATTTCCATGGATTATGGTTCTTTTATTTTTCCGCATTTAAAAATAAGACCTATGTTTTTCTATTGATTTCATCTTTGTTTCTCTTTGACCTTGTTTCCTTCTATCTATCTTTGTTGGAATAATCTTAATTTTTATAATTATAAGTTTGTTGTTTGCTTAACTTTGTTTGGAATTTTGATTTTAAAAAAGAAAAAAAAAGAACCAATTGTCTAATACTACAAAGGAGACGTTCATTGATTGATGATATTGATGTGGATTTTGAGCATGGACCGTTGATGGGTTCGTTCAATTCACTTATCTAATCTATCTTTTTCAGGTTTTTATGTGGTTATATCTAACACTACAAATAAGATGTAACCACAAAGATGATGAACTCCAATAGATATATACATATCAGATGGGGTGATGACATTGTGTCGCTGTGAACTTGAGCATAGACCAATTGATGAGTTCGTTCAGTTCACATGGTGACATAAGGTGATGGAGATACAGTATTCTTCACCAAATTGATGACCTTAAGGGGAGGTTTAAACGCCATTGATGACTCTATCATGAGTATGAAGACCGTTGATGATATGATGAGTGTTCAATCTCATATGTGTTACCATATATGAGCTTGTGGGAGGGTATTAAGATATTTCGAAGATTACAAGATCGAGTTAAATGGAAGGTTAACATTTGTATAATATATTTTTTTTTTGGTAATGGACGGGGGTGTTACCCCCATCATTTATTCAAATACAAAAACAAACGCATTAAAAAATAACTCTCCTTGGGCGTACAGTCCTAGACGCATCATCACTCAAAATCGAACCAACATCAGCAGAAGCCGAAGGAAAATAATGAAATCCCAACGGCAAGGTAAATGCATAGTTATCTAACCCATCAACCAAGCCGTTAGCCTCCCAATATACATGAGTAATCCGGACTATCCAGTCCCTAGTGATAAAGCCATGGCACAAGCGTACCATGAAAGACAATGGGTGCAATTCCCCTATCCCTGTCTTGAGAAAACCAACTACGATCTCAAAATTCACTTCCATATTCCACCCTCGTTAGACGCTTCTCCCAAGCCATAACCAAACCATAGTACACACTCCATAATTCTGGAAGAGGTCCAGTACAACGGCCACTGTTTAACGCAAATCCTCCACACCATTCCCCCTCTGAATTTCGTAACATACCTCCTGCAGCAGCCAGACCCGGGTTACCTCGTGATGCTCCTGCAGCAGCCAGACCCGGTACAACGGCCAATGTGTAACGCAAATCCTCCACACGGACCACCTGAGCCGACTGCCTCAAACTCTCTACTTGTGCAGCAGACACCTCGTTAGACAGATCCTTTATAAACTTTACACGATCTCTCCAACTTCGAGTGTCCCCAAATATGCTACCACACCTCCACTTCCAACCCCACTACGTTGCCAAAGCAAAAGTCGTCGACCAAGAACCTACACCCGCCTCCGACTTATCACACAAATTTCCATATACCCATTCCAACAAAGACTGCGCAAAGAACGCTTGTCTGTGTCGTGGCGGTACTTGACGAAGCCACAGGCCAGCCATTACCGGACAATCCCGAAGAACATGAATAATAGTCTCAAACCCATTCTTACAAATGGACAGACATCTGAATCACCCAGATGACGTCGTTTTCGTTCCACATTGGTCATCAACACTTGGTGCACAACCAACCAAAGAAAAACTTTCACTCTCTCCGGAGCCACAACCTTCCACACTTGATCAAACAAAGAGCTTATTATATTCAGACTCTGAAACACATCTCAAGTTAACAAATTATAAGCATAACTCACCGTAAAGCGTCCATCAGAAGTCTCACCCCAGGACAAATGATTTGTAGCCCCTGTAACTTTGTCAACAACAACGGCTTGAAGGTGTAGCAGACTAGTCTCCGCTAAAAATGGAGTAATCTATGCAAGATCCCAGCCTCTTCCTTCAATCCAGAGATCACACACCCTCTTATCCTCAACCCCCACTGGTAAATTGTGGCAAGCTCCCATGACAAATGGCTTCTCTAAAACCCAACGGTTAATCCAGAACCGCACCTCTTTCCCATCACCAATAACCCAGCTCAAGTCAGGATAAATCACCTCACGAAGGCCCACCCCACACTACGCCAAGTAGAGGACCACGCCCCTTTAGCTCTCAACCATGATGTATCATGTATATCTCCCACTTTATACTTGCTCCTGACCACCCTTTCCCACAGACTAGTCTTGTCATGGAGCACTCGCTAACCCACCTTAGCTATTAAAGCTTTATACATCTCAGCAGCCAACCGAATACCAAGTCCACCCTCATGTTTTGGCAAGCAAACCCGGCTCCATCGCAGCAAATGCTGCTTCCTTTTCTCTTTCGTACTCTCCCATAAGAAGGATCTTGAAATTCTGTCCAATCGTTCTAGCATAGACTGAGGCAGCTTAATTGTGCTCATTGTATGCATTGGAACCAACGCTAACACAGACTTCACGAGAGTCAGTCTCCAAGCAAAACTCATCATCCGTCCTTTCCAACCTGCTAACCGGGAAGAGACTTTTTCCAACACATCCCCAAAAGTGCCCTTGTTAATCCTCTTTTGTAAGATCGGCATCCCTAAATACTTACCCAACTCCTTGGTGGACTTGATCCCACTTTCATCCGAAATCAACTTCCCCAAATCACGAGAGATATTCTTAGAAAAAAAGATTTTCGACTTCTCCAGGCTAACTTTCTGCCCAGAAGCAACATAAAACCTTTTAAGAACACTGCAAATTACTCTGACCTGGCCTACAGATGCCTCTACAAACAAAATGAGGTCATCTGCAAAGCAAATATGGGTCAAAGCAGGTCCACCACGTGATATCTTAATCGTTTTCCACTGTTTATCCCCAACTGCAAACTCAATGAAGTGACAAAGGCGCTCCAGACATAGGACAAACAGATATGGCGACAGAGGGTCTCCTTGTCTGAGTCCTCGCTGTGGCTTAAAAGCCTCTGTCTTCTCTCCGTTCCACAATAAACTCATCGATGTTCCAGTTACACACTGCATTATCCATCACACCCAATTCTCTTCTAAACCTGCCGCTTGCAGTGTGTCTTGTAAAAAATCCCAGCAGATCCTATCATAAGCTTTTTCCAAATCCAACTTCAACAACATCCATCCATTCCTTTCCTTCTTTCTGCGCATTGAATGCACTGCCTCCTGAACCACTACAATGTTATCAGTGCTCAATCTACCTAGCATAAAGCTTGTTTGTGTTGGACCAATCAACTGGTTCATAACACCCTTCAACCGACCCACCAGTACCTTCGTTATTGTCTCAAAGAGCACATTGCACAAACTGATTGGCCAAAACTGTGTAATTAGCTTTGGCTTACTCACCTTTGCAATAAGAACCAAAATAGCATCATTTGTGTCCCTTGGTAGCCTGCCAGATGCGAAAAACTCCAAAACAAAATGAGCCACCGACTCCACCACGACATCTCAACACTTTTGATAAAATACTGGCTAGAATCCATCGGGCTTGGAGCCTTAAAACTTCCCATACCTCACACAACTCTCTTCATTTCCAACTCTGTGAATGGTTTTCTGAAGCTCAACTGCTCCTCACGAGAGAGCCGCGGAAAACCCTGTGGAGGAAGCTTCGCAACCACTGGATCAACGTCTTCCAGAGAATAGAGTCGCTTGTAGTAACTGATAGCTAACTCTTCGAGGACCTTAGCGTCAGTTATCCATCGCCCATAATCCCCTTTCAACATGTCAATTCTATTCCTCTTTCTCCGAATTATTGTCGAAGTATGAAAAAATAATGTATTTCTATCACCCTGCACATACCACTTTACCTGAGACTTTTGGAACCATAACACTTCTTCCTTTTCAAAAACAATCTCAAACTCCTTCAATAAATCCCCATTTCTTTGTAACATATTGTCTGTCTGTATGTGCTCAAGGAGAGCTTGGACCAATTTAATATCACTCATTAACCTCTCCTTGTTCCATGTCTTAAGCGTTAACTGCAGTCCTCTCAGAGCTTGCAAAGTGTTAATCTGACAATTCCATGAATGCGACATTAACTCTTTGAACCCCGGATGATGCAACCATGCCGCTTCAAACATGAATGGTCTTTGTCGTGGGTTATTCCCTGGGACAGGAACCAACTGAACATACACAGGGGCATGATCAGATGCTAGGAATGGCAAGTGAGTAACTTTTGCTTCCATCCACTGTAATCTGGCTTGTGCACATCAAAGTACCCGATCCAGCCTCTTCGCCACAAAAAAACTCTCAGAACACCTTATTTTCCATGTGAACTGGTTCCCTTGGAAACCCATGTCTATCAGCGAGAGTTCATTAATCCAATCTCAAAAGGCTAAAGAGTCAGAAGACAATTGGCCATTCCCACCAGACCGTTCATCCAACCTCACTATAGTGTTAAAATCCCTGCCTATAATGACTGGTCCTTTGACATACCGAACCACATCACTCAGCCTCTGCCACAGACTACTACGACGAGACGCCGAAGGAGCTGCATATACCACTATTAAATTCAGAATCTCCAACTCGTTCACCAATTTAGCATAGATGAATTGGTCCGAAGAATCCACCACTTCCACATCACCAACCCTTGACTGCCACAGGAGCCATAAACCGCCACTCTGACCTTCTGCATCAACCCTGAATGAGTTATCAACCCCCAACCCCTGACAGATCCTACCCGCTCGATCACCACCTGCATGGGTTTCGATCACTGCCAACACGTCTGTGCTATGCCGCTTGAGCATGTATCGAATCGATCTCTGGAAATTGGGTTTATTAGCCCCCGACAATTCCAAAACAAAAGATTCATCATAAACTTGAATTGCACAACCAGAATTACCAGGGACAATCGCTAATCCAGTCGATCAACAACCCCTCCTGCCTCTTGCTCCTCAAAAGCCGACTGCACCGTGGGAATGCCATCAATGCCTCTCGAGTTACTCCTGTCAACCATCTCTGTCAACAACCTGTTCGGAACCACCGCCATATCACCTTGTCGCCCCAAACCTCCGGCAACAAAAACTCCACCCAACTGTCCCATATTAACTTCCTCTACTCGCAGACGTTTACCGGACATCGACAATTCAGATTCTCCACGAATTGGGCCAAAGATTAACCCTTTCGTAGCAGGTGTGGGCCTCTGCACTTTGTCCTTCAGCCCATTTTGCATCTGTCCTTTAATGTTGCTGGGCTTTTTAGACACTTCCCTCTTCTGATTTGGCCCACTTCTACCCTTATCCCCCGCACCGCCAAAAATCATAGGCTTGCCTTGGTTCAAACTCTTCCCATGATTCGACGGGATCTCATTTTCCTTATTCTCCCCAGTACCCGTATTTTCTGTCCTAATGTCCAGAGATACCATATCCAACTCCCCCTCGCTTGTACCTACCTTATTTGCTTCCAAATTACCAAATTTGTTGGATACCGTAATATTCCCCGAATATTCACCCTGATTCTTCTCCACCAACCTATCTCCGACAACTTCCCTTGCTTGAACCTCGGCCGCCATTCGCGTCGTCACTCCACCCCGACGCCTCCGTTCCATTGATCTCCCCCCAGCACGACTAACCAACGTAAAACCATCCTCCGCCTATGAACTACCGCCAATCCTAGTTTCCACAATCCCACCAGCCAACGGTCCTGTAACAATCAAGATTCTGGTGGCAGCCTGTTCCTGAACCCTCCGCGGACAAGCGTGAACAAGATGACCATAAACCCCACATAACGAACATATATTCGTCAATCCTTCATAGGCCACGAAGTACTGTTCACCATTAACCTCCACTGTTCTCTTGAAAGGCTTTTTTAGATCGACTTCATTACACACCCTCACAAACCTTCCCCTCTCAAAATTCAGAGTGGTAAGATCAACTTTTATTGGATTACCAAGACCCCTCGCAATCGTTACCAGGATCGATTTGTGATAGAAACGAAATGGAAGATTGGACAGTCTTACCCAAACTGGCGTCGTCACGTTCTCATCCCTCGACGGATCGAAGTCTGGCGACCAAGCCTGCATCATGAGGTAACTGCCAAAAACCTTCCACGGTCCACCCGTCACCGCTGCCAAATATTTCTCCTCCTTTTCAAACCGGATCAGAAAGAACTGCTGCGGTAGGTCAATTACATAACACCCTCACATTCGGCTTGCATAACTCTCTCAAACTCCGATTCAACATAGGGATAGAAACATGATGTCCCAAAAATTTCACGATTAGACAACACTTCCATAACCCGTGCATCGCCTCAAAAACCCGTGCATCACCTCCAAAACCTCCTTAGCGATAGTAACAACTGGCTCGTCCTCCGCTCCATCCGAGAACTCCAGGCTCACTCTCTCCGTCACAAAAGCATCATCCAGTACATCCTCCGGAGCCAGCATACCACCAGGCGTACTCCCCACCACTTTCTGCACCCAACTCCCTCCTACATCTGGTGATCCCCCGTAGGTCGGCCCTGATCACCTACATCCACCATTGTGGCATCCTCACCCTCCAGCGGCAAAACCCTAGCTCCCATATCCATTGATTCATTCTAACTTAGTTTCATTGTAAAAATGTATAATATTTCATTATTGTCAAATAAGTAGATTTACCATTATTGAATATGTAAAAAACTTGCTAGACATGATATTGTATAAATATAAGCCTAAAGGCTAATGAATAAAATGAGAGAAACTATTTTACTTCTAAAGTTTCCTCCAAACCTATCAGAGACTTTTCTGAGGGTTAGAGGCTATAACGTAATGATTTGACAAATTTTGAAGAGTTCAAACCTTGATGTGAAAGTCACATCAAGGTTTGTGTGGGATTGGACCAGCTTTGCCAGTGGACGAGGAAGGCAAATCTCGCAAGAAGAAAAAATCTAGATGAAAGCAAAATTCAGTCAGTTGAGAGATAATCACAGGAGGAAATCTAATCTCCTCACTGAGCCTACAGAGGACTAAGATGTTCCTCCATTCATAAAGTGTGAAATCTGTTACCAACTTCTCAACCTTCCAGAGAGAAACATTAAAAATCTGATTTGCCCAGTATGTTACTACCCCCTTCACTTCACCACAGCTACACCATGAGCTCACTCACTCTGGTGTCAAAGAATTTTTTTGAGTTAGTGTACAATTATGCATGACAAGTTGGTATTTTATTTGGTCAATTATGTTATTCATGTTTATCACTTTTGTTTAGCTATAATCTAGGAGTAGTTTGTTTCACGTTGTGTCACACTATGTTTCCCTAAGGCTATATAAGCTATTGTTGTTTATTAATGAAATATTGCAGTTTCTAGATTTGTATTGAGATTAACATTCTGGTATCAGACCGAAATTGTGTATGCAGATAGATTCAAAAGGAGGAAATGGTGGTTTCTCTACACCTTGTATCCCGAAATTTGATGGCGACTATTATTATTGGAGCATGCTCACAAAGAATCTAATTTATAGGCTATAAAATGTATAGTAGAGATTAACCGATGTTATTACCTCTTTTATTAGAAACCAAAATTGAGCTTGTCAAATTGGTTTCCTCGTTGTGGACATTAGTTGATTGGAACGAACAGAATCGATGAAGATGGTAGAGAAGAGAGGAAGAAGATAAGAATGGAAATGATTTATGTTATTCATATTTAAGGCATGATACAGTGATTATATACAAGTAAAGTCTATCCGGTACAAACCGGTTATTTACATAACCCAGATTAAACCATCGTATATTTAATATTTCCCCTCAAGATGGAGTGTATATGTTAATAACACCCATCTTGAGAATGAGTCTCAAGAACTGTGTAGGAAACAATGGTTTAGTGAACACATCAGCGAGCTGATGTTCAGTGCCCACATGAAGTGTCTTGATGATCCCCAACTGAACTTTTTCTCTCACAATGTGGCAATCCATTTCCTGATGTTTGGTCCGTTCATGGAAGACCGAATTGTTAGCTATATGGAGAGCAGTTGTGTTATCACAGTAAAGTGTAGAAGCTTCAGAGATATCAACCCATAAATCAACCATAAGCTTCCTTATCCAAAGAATTTCTTTCACTGCTGCAGCCATAGACCGATATTCAGACTCCGCAGAGGAAATGGAGACTATGTCTTGTTTATTTGACTTCCAAGAGACTAGTGATGGACCAATAAAAGTACAAATGCCAGAAACATAACGCCTGCTATCCGTGCATCTACCCCAGTCCGCGTCTGCAAAAGCTTTCAGCCGAAAATCGGAAGTAGCAGAGTAAAACATACCTTGACCAACTGTGCCTTTAAGGTAATGTAGAACCTTATACACATCAGTTAGATGAGGTTGTCTCGGAGCTGATGTGAATTGGCAAAGCTTGTGTACTGCAAAAGTGATGTCAGGTCAGGTAAATGTCAGATACATGAGTTTTCCAACCAGTCGTCGATACTATTCCACATTTGTCAACAATGTCCTAGTTTCTCCATTCAATACATCACTAGGATCCATGGGAATAGGAGACGGACAACATCATAAGAGACCAGTTTCATCCAACAAGTCAAGAACATATTTCCACTGACAAATGGAAATTCCTGCAGAAGTCCTTGCAACCTCAAGCCCCAAAAAATATTTAAGAGGACCCAATTCTCTCAGCTTAAATGTTTCCTGCAAGGCAGCAGTAAGAGAGACAGTGGCGAGAGAAGAACTACTAGCAATGATAATATCATCTACATACACCAGGACTGCCATATCAACATCTCCTGACTGTCTTGTGAAAAGGGTGTCATCACCAGAACCACCCTTGAAACCCAAAGAGAGTAAAGACTGTGAGAATTTGATGCTTGCTTTAAACCATATATAGACTTTTGGAGTTTGCAAACAGCATTTGGTGGAAAAGATTCCCCCTGTTTTGGAGTATAACCAGGTGGTAGAACCATATAAATTTCTTCTTTCAAGTCTCCATTGAGAAAAGCGTTAGAAACATCCACCTGATCTAAAAACCACTTTCTAGGAGCTGCAACTGCAAGAAGGAACTTGACTGTGGCCATTCTTGCAATTGGAGAGAAAGTTTCCACATAGTCAAGACCCTCTCTTTGAGTATATCCCTTGGCTACTAAGCGAGCCTTGTAACGCTCAAGACTTCCATCTGCATAGAGTTTCACCGAATACACCCATTTACATCCAACAGGCTTTTTACCTGGAGGCAAAGAACATATGAACCATGTGTTTGTCCTTTCCATAGCCCCTATCTCAGTATCCATAGCATCACAAAATTCCTTAATCTTACTAGCTTGATGATAACTAGTAGGAGTAGGATATTTTGTCAAAGCATTGATATAAGCATAAAAGGGATCTGATAGATTGGAATAAGACAAAACTTGTGAGATAGGATGAACTGTAGATTCTTGTAAAGAGTTGCATTGACAACTTCAGTCACTGATTCCCCTCACTAACTGATTCCCCTTCACTTACAGTGCTAGAAGAGTCTCCTCTAGTGTCAACGCTTGTGCACAAATGGGGAAAGAATCGTGTGGCATCATTGGTGGGTTGTGTGTTCTGAAAAGGGAAGATATCTTCAAAGAATTTTACATTCCTGGAGATAAAAACAGCATTGCTCTCAATATCCATCAGTTTGTAACCTTTATAACCTGCTGGATATCCCAAAAACACGCAAGCTCTGGCTCTATCTTCAAATTTTGTTCTCTGTTTTGGAGAAGTGCTCGCGTAACATAGACAACCGAAGGTTCTCAAATCGGTGTATTCTGGTGTCTTACTTGTGAGCTTCTCAAACGGTGTTTTGTTGTCCAATAGTGGTGAAGGTGTTCTATTGATAAGAAATACGACAGTCAAAATACAATCGCCCCATAACGATAAAGGAAGGTTGGACTGGAAAAGGAGAGCCCGAGCGACATTCAGAATGTGTTGGTGCTTCCTTTCAACAACGGAGTTCTGCTTTGGAGTTTCTGGACAAGAATGGTAAGCTACAATCCCTTTATTGCGATAAAGATCAGTAAACTTTAGCTCCGGAGCATTATCCGACCTGACACTGCGAACCTTTTTATCAAACTGAGTCTCCACCATTTGTAAAAAATCAGGAAATACTTTCAACAACATCACTCTTCAACTTGAGTAAGTAAATCCAAGTTACTCTGCTATGATCATCCATTATTGTCAAAAAATATTTAAACCCTTCCACTGTTGGTTCTGAAAATGGTCCACAAACATTGATATGTAACAGATCGAAAGGTGCATAATAAAAGTTGTTTCTATTAGAATATGACAATCTCTTCTGTTTTGCTCTTTGACAAATATCACAATGTATAACCCCTTCATTCCTTTGTTTAGAAATACCAAGAATGTCTGTAAGCATATCAATCCGAGAAAAAGAAGTGTGACCAAGTCTCTTATGCCAAACGGCAGAATCTATTACATTATTCAAACTACAAGAAGATAGTTGTCTTGAATCTGTAGGGTCTTCAACGTCCAACAAGTAAAGATTAACAATCCTTCTACCTCTTCCAATCGTCAATCCCCTGATAGGATCCTGTATCAGGCAAGAACTAGGATCAAAGATAACACGAGAACCAAGGTCTGTAGTCAACAAACTGATCAAAGATAACACGAGAACCAAGGTCTGTAGTCAACAAACTTATACTGAGAAGATTTAGCCTGAAATCTGGTATATACAGAACATTCCTCAAATTGATAGAACCATTGATCACCACTGTACCAATACCAACTACCATAACTAAACTGCCATTGGGAAGATTAACATGCTGACGAATAGACATATCAAGATCATCAAATAAACTCCTATCATGACTGACATGATGAGTAGCACCGAAATCAATAATCCATGATCTTTTATTTGTCACACATTGAGCAACAGTCAATATCCCAATAAAGCAATATGTAGAATTAGAGAAGAGAATACCAGAAGGTGAAGTTTCAGTCGTTGATGTTGGTGTGGTCTGAGAGGTGGACTGAGGAACAAGGTGTGAGCTGAAATACGCAATGAAGTTCTGCAATTGATCTTTAGATAAGTTCCCAATCAAACTTTCCAAACCATCGGATTTCTTGTTAGAAACACCAATCGTACTAGAAACTTGGGCTGTAACAGCAGGGGACAAACTAGACGATAGAGAAGATTGAGAAGAAGCAAATTGTTGCTTCCTAGGCTTCCATCCAGGTGGATAACCATGCAGCTTGTAACAACGGTCCACAACATGGCCAGTAAAGCCACAATGAGAGCAAATCGGTTTATCCTTCTTATGAGACTGATATGCAGCATTAACAGATCCAGAAGAGGTGGGAGGAACAGTGACATTCATCACTCCAGGATGTGGCACAACATTCCCAACCTGAAAAGCAGCTGGTACAACACTGACACCAAATTGTCTCTGACTATCATCTTGATCTAAGATGTTGCAAACTTCAGCAATATCAGGTAGAGGCTTCTTCATGATGATTTGATCCCTGATGATAGAGTAAAACTCGTTTAAACCAGCCAAAAACTTAATGATCCGTCCTCTATCAACCTTTGCCTGAAAATTGTGTTTGCTCACACAGTTGAAAGAACGACAACACAAACAGGATTCAGTAGGTTCACTACCATCATGCTGATCCCATAGAGCTTTCAAAGTAGTGTAATAGCTTGACAAATCCATGGAACCCTGACGCAGATCTTGAATCTCCTGAATCAAATGAAAGGTTCTCGGCAAGTTTGTCATATGAAACCTATTGTGCAGATCTTTCCATATCATAGTAGCATCATCAAAGTTCAAAATACTACCATAAATCTGCTTAGAAACAGCATTCAACATCCAAGATTTGACCATACTGTTGCATCTAGACCAGATCCGAAAGATAGGATTACCTTCATCTGGACAAGGAAGAGAACCATCGATGAAAGCGAGTTTGTTCTTTGCATCAAGAGCAATCTTCATCGCAGAGCACCAGTGGTTGTAGTTCGTACCATCAAGACGATCCACAACAAGAGAGAGGCCAAGATGATAAGCGCTGTGAAGAAAAAATGGTGAGTGTGGGCTATCCACAATATCGATATCAGAAACGGAGGTGATCGGAACACCCAGAGCTGGATCTGCCAGAATTGAAGAGAAAGAGCTCATCGGAGCTTTCGATTTTGAAGCAGAACTCCCTGCACCGGTGGATTTACCCAGACGACGAGTACTTTTCCGGATCGGAACTCCCATATCGACACAAGCAAGCACACAACAAATCACCAACAACAAAACGATCAGAGTTAAGAGAAAACAAAATCTGAGATAAGCGTATAGCTCTGATACCATATTAGTTGAGTGGAACGAACAAAATCGATGAAGATGGTAGAGAAGAGAGGAAGAAGATAAGAATGAAAATGATTTCTGTTATTTACATTTAAAGCATGATACAAAAATTATATACAAGTAAAGTCTATTCCGTACATACCGGTTATTTACATAATCCAAATTAAACCATTGTATATCTAATACACAAAAAAAAAAGTAGCCTCTTTGCAACGATGATTGATTTACGTTACATAGTTGTTAAAGGCTTAAAGCTCATTTTTGGTAAGAAAATTTATTTTCTTAAATTTGAACTATGTGTTTTTACAGTAACAATTTAAAGATCTACTTTAAAATACTACTAAAACTTATTTTTGATAATTATCCTAAAATTTATTTTCTTATCCATAAAATATGAAATCGGGAAACG
Source organism: Camelina sativa (assembly GCF_030686135.1). Classification (NCBI taxonomy): domain Eukaryota; kingdom Viridiplantae; phylum Streptophyta; class Magnoliopsida; order Brassicales; family Brassicaceae; genus Camelina; species Camelina sativa. The sequence goes on from NC_141883.1 coordinate 7,879,337, forward strand.
TATGAACAGTTTTTTTATTAATCAATAAAAATGTATAATTTCTAAATTCTAAAGCCTATAATTTGTTACAAAACAAAATTAATAACTTTTCTAACATCTTATATATGGTCTTTCTAGTAGTAAGTCATTTTTCACTAGAGATATTAATACCAATCGTTACTAGATTCGAACCCAAAACATTGGACAAACTTTTAAAGGCTCTTATATTAAAACCATAAACAAAAAAGAAATGTCAAAATACCTTATACATGTTACCCTTCGGTCTATGTATTTTCGCCGCATATCTCCCACTTCTCTCCGCCGTCCACCGGTGACTCTTCGTTCCGTCCAAAACTCTATAATTTTTTATTACTTTTATTACATTTAAAAAAAAAAAAAAAGACAAAACAAAAGAGAAGAGGATTAGATTCATTGGTCTGAGTCAAGAGTCAAGAACACCACCTGTAATTCCAACAAGTTTAGTTGCCTACCGTTTATCATTATCTGAAAACACATAAATGTTTCCACGTGTCATCATCTTACGATAATATCACAAAAAAGCTTTATATTCTTCTAGATGTAACGTTTAGCATAACTCTCTATATGTAATCTCCCCTACCCAAAAAAGTCTACCCTTTCCGTCTTGTTTATTTATTTTTAACCTCAATTATTACTTTTTTTATAAGGGACTTAATATGAACTGATTAATACTACTATTTTAGAATCTGGAAATAAGTTAAATAAAGTTATCAACATACTCATACTTGATTAAACTATGATATCCTTACATTTCTAAGATCTAAAGAATAATTGGTGCATGAGAGAGAACATCTCATTATATTTTTCTTAGATTACATTCTAACCAAAATTTAAATCTACAAAATTTAGAACATGTCAATTGTAAAAATAACACTATAAATTTATATATTCTTTTTTTTCATATAAAATATTATACAAAAATCCGTAATCTCTATTTTAAATTGGAACAATAAAATGATATATCAATTATTTTTAAATGATCAAATTTTCAATGGTTAAAATACATCATCCTCATCATGATTATGTATTTTATTTGTGAAAACTGTCTTTTTGATCCATATTTGTATTTTTTTAATATAATATCAAAAAAAAATTTGTTAAAGATAAATTTAGACATACATTTTCTTAAACAGCTAATTAATAATTATGTTCATATTTTTGAAGTGTTAAAAAGTTATTACAATGAAATTATATAAAGTGTCCAAAAAAAAGTTACATATAAAAGTAGTTTTTGGAAAAATCATTAAAAAAAATTAAATAATTTTAGAAAGATTAAATTGACCAAATCAATCATCATATAATTTCTATTCTTGTACGCGTATTTCTAAAATTTTTAACCAAAGATTAAAAGATTAGTGTAAACATTATACAAGATTATAAGTTTCCTAAGAAAAAATTAAATTATATTAAGTATGAGTACTTTATTAGCTGCCCAAGCTGACCAATTTGCTTGTCTCTCTTACTCAAGCTGCCCGATCTACCCGTTGCTGACCACTTTCACTCTCTCTCTCTGATGATGCCCTTTCGTAGCTCTCTATCTCTCTCTCTCTCTATAGCTCTCGCGCACGCAAAAAAACTCCCTTTTGACTTAAAAACTTTCTCCGGCTAATCTCCTTTTGTTCTCCGTTCATTTGTATCTCTTCTTTGTCCCTAATTAAGAAGCTCAAATTTCACTTCTACTGAACTGGGTTTTATTTTTTACCTTAGTGTTGCTTTGGATCTTTTGTTGATGTTCGGTTTTGGGGCCAAAAGGTTCAAACTTTATACTCTCAGAGAATTGGGTTTCTTCGATCTTCATCTTTCTATTGATTTCATTTTCTGGGTCTGATCAAAGTTTTATGTTTTTTTTCCTACTCACTATGTGATCAGAGAAAGAGAAAGAGAAAGAGAGTGATCTATTCTAGGGTTCATTGAAGTGGAGGCTTCAATTGACTTTTTGTTTTGTTTTGGTTTTTTCGAATCCTATGGTGGTTTGATTTGGAATTTAGAGTTAAATGTTTTGAATGATGGCTACAAAGCCAGGCTCTGTTAAGGTGGTGGAGAAATTGGGTGTTGAGAAAGCTGAGAAAGGGAAAGTGATGAGTAAAAAGAAGAATGTTAAGAAAGATGGAGATGAGAGTGAAAGTGGTTTTTGGTATAGATTCAAGTTCATCTTTAGTTGTATCTCTTCTAGATCAAAAGTTGATAGTTCCATGAATGCTACTACAGTTATTGGTAAGATCACTTTTATTCCCTTCTTCTTTACAGATTATAAAGTTAAAGTTTGTTTTGTGTGTATGTTTTTGTGTAGATGACAAAGTTTTTCCTAAATTAGTCGCTTTCAGATTGTGGTTGAGCTTTCAGTTATCTCTCTGCTCATCATTTGTAGGATTGAAATTAATAGGGATGGTTACTTTTGATATGGTGGGAGTTTTGTGTGTGTCAATTTTAAGATAGAGCCTTTTGTGACCTTGAACAACAATTGATTTGAGACATCTTTGTTGAAATAATAAACCAGAGAGATTTCATGGTAGGATTCTGTAAAAAGCTTTTACTTCCATTGTGTATTCTACAATCTGCCTTGTGTTTCTGTCTATCTGCTTGACCTTTATCTTACTGTTTGAGTGTGAGACTTGGTTTCGTCCATTGTACAATTCTGTAGTACTGACTTTTTCTATACTACAATTCAGCAGAACCTAAAAAAGTTATTGCAAAGAATGAAAGTCATCCAGCTCCAACTAAAGACATTGGCTCTGTGGAGAGTGGTTCCTCAACACCTCTAATCAGTGGGGAACTGAAGTATTCTTCTAAGCTACGGATTTTTATGTTCAACGACCTTAAGTTAGCAACTAGGAATTTCAGACCAGAGTCTCTTCTCGGTGAAGGTGGGTTTGGATGTGTTTTTAAAGGATGGATAGAGGAGAATGGAACTGCACCAGTTAAGCCTGGTACCGGTTTAACTGTAGCTGTCAAAACACTGAACCCAGATGGCCTTCAAGGTCACAAGGAGTGGCTGGTAATGACCAATCTTTTTATACATTGATATCGGTTATGGTCTCATGCTTCGGTTTCTATGTAAAACGTTGATGGATTTTTCTGTTTATGTCCAGGCTGAGATTAACTTCCTTGGAAACCTTGTTCACCCCAGTCTGGTTAAATTGGTTGGTTATTGCATGGAAGAAGATCAAAGGCTGCTCGTTTACGAGTTTATGCCACGAGGGAGTTTGGAGAACCATCTCTTCAGAAGTATGTCAACCACAAACCACTGCACATCATGTTCTTTATTAGGACTTTAGGGATTCAAATCTAACCACTGTATTTTTCTTTTTCATTTTGGTTCAGGAACCTTACCTCTCCCATGGTCTGTTAGAATGAAAATTGCACTTGGTGCAGCTAAAGGTCTCGCCTTTCTTCATGAAGAAGCTGAGAAGCCAGTCATATATCGAGACTTTAAAACATCTAATATTCTACTGGATGCGGTATGTCTGAAAGCCAATTAACCTAATCAAAAGCCTCAGATTCTTCCTTTACTCTCTATATTTATATATTTTAGAAAACTCTTCCTATATCAGGAATATAATGCAAAGCTCTCTGATTTTGGGCTTGCGAAAGATGCACCAGACGAGAAGAAATCCCATGTATCAACCCGAGTCATGGGAACTTATGGTTATGCTGCCCCAGAATATGTAATGACTGGTAAGTCAGCTATCTTGGCTTTGTGTTTTGGCTGTCGCATTATCAATTAAGCTTCTGGACTTAAAAGCTTTCATTATGAACATTAGGACATCTTACAACGAAGAGCGATGTATACAGCTTTGGAGTAGTTTTACTTGAAATATTAACAGGACGAAGAGCTGTGGATAAAAGTAGGCCGAATGGGGAACAAAACTTGGTTGAATGGGTGAGACCTCATCTCTTAGACAAGAAAAGGTTGTGTCGGCTACTAGATCCTCGGTTAGAAGGTCACTACTCGATCAAGGGTGCTCAGAAAGCCACACAAGTAGCTGCGCAATGTCTTAACCGAGACTCCAAAGCTAGACCGAAGATGAGTGAAATTGTGGAAGCTTTGAAGCCTTTACCAAATCTGAAAGACTTTGCTAGCTCTTCCTCCTTGTGCTAAGAACGGAGTCAGAACACAAGGAGGAGGGTTTGTATCGAGAAACGGACCGCCTATGAGGAGTTTGTCTAGCTTAAACCTGCCTCAAGCATCCCCTTATCGTTATGCCCGTCAATCACCAAAACCTAAAGGAAAAGAGCCATGAGTCCAATAGATATTAATTAGTTCTTCATGTCTGACCCGAGGTTTTGTAGATTGGGGCTGGATGGTTCAGCTTCTTGTTTCATAGATTCTTTCCGATTCAAGAGCGGGTTGCAAAAGCTTTTACCCAGATCAAAGAGATGGTCTGTGGAAGCTGAAGCTTGGCAAGTTTGGAATGTTTCGGATCCTGGTTTGTGTTCTTTGAGTTTTTGGAACTCGGAACAAATATCTTTTGGTCCTGAAGGTCTAAAGATTTTGATCTTATGATTTTTAATGTTGTAGAAATGTAAAGTTTGAGAGTGTAAAGTTTCTATAAAGGATAAAATAAAACCTGTTGTCTGTAAAAACTTATGTAAAACCCTGTAATATATATTGTTCTGACTTCTGATGTGCATTAATTTTTTATCTTTTACCTTGGTTAAATTATAACCCCTTTAGAGATTTCGAATTAGAAATCCTTTGATGTGCACATGGTTGTAAAAGGATCTTTAATTGTTTCATGAACAAAGAAGAAACATTTCAAAGAATATACCGTGTTATGATCAAAATACACCATCTCTTACGGTATTACATTGTTACTTCAAATTCAAATAATCTAGAGACTTTAGGGGCGTGAAACCAAAACCGAACCTAGGTGAAGTTATTAACCATTTGGTTTCATTATTTAAATCCAAAACAACTGAAACAAAATTGGACTTGTTTTTTTGTAACCAAAACCGAATACACCAAAAAGTTATATTACTAAAGTGTTGATAAGTTCTCCCGCTATCACTCGCAGACACAGCGTGTGGAAATCGTAATGAATGAAACCAATCAAAAAAATACCTAAATTTCTAAACTCATTCCCGCAAGCGTTTAAACTATATACATATGTTTCTTAACAGATATAACTAGTCATAATGTTAAAATTACATCACTATTTATTATATACAGTAAAACCTCTATAATTTAATAATGCTGGACCATGAAAATCTATTAATTTATAGAGATTATCCTAATTTAATTTGGTATTTTTCCAAAAATATATATCTAAAAATAAGATTTAATCGTTATAACAAATATTTTAATAGAATCAATTACAAGGAAAATGACGATTATCATGTTTTGAAGAGACATTCAAAGTTTTTAATATAGTAAAAGATATTAAACATGAATTCTAACAAAAACATTATGTGTATTAAACTTTAAAAAAATATATACACATATATTTTGAAACTTTTGTATAATTATTAATATATATTTTTGACGAGGCCATATATTTATAAAAGATTTTCAAAAAATTATTATATTATTATATTATCGAGTTGTGTCTAAAAGTTACACTGGATCGGAGGAATATATTAATTTATAGAGATTATTAATTTACCTAGTATTAATTTATAGAGGTTTTACTTTTTAGTTGCTTTTAAACTAAAACCAAATCAATTCAAAACCAAACCGGAAATAAACCAAATTGAATTATCAATTGTTTTATATGGTGTTAAGTTAATTATAACTATAAAAAAAACCCATAAAATCGAACTCATATAACGTAACTATGACAATAAACATTATTATTTTATCAGTTTTCGAATCTGTGAAACAGAACTAGATTACAAGTGACGAGGAAAAGAAATTAGCTATTTACAATGGAAAAAAATAGCGGTTTACAACCTTCCAGAACTTATTAGAAAATATCCTTAAGGATGATGCCATTTTTTAATTAAAGTAGAATAACACCACTACTACTTCTACTAATAATAATAATAATAATAATAATAATAATAATAATAATAATAATAATAATAATAATAATAATAATAATAATAATAATAATAATAATATTCTGTTCGAATAATAAGATACTGATGGTTGTACAAATAAATTATAATTATTATTAAATAATGATATTTAATAATAAATAAATCATTTTTGAGTTAATTTTTTTTCCTTTTGTAAACAGCTTGGCTTTGGTGGTCACCATATGAAGAAAAATAATTCCCCACTCCTCCAAAGTTGCATCTAACTCTGATTTTCAAGAGTATACTCCAATATTTGGGAGGAAATCAAATATTGTTCAAAACATTTGTTGATGTCTTGAAAAGTTTCAAGATGGACAACTGAATCTTAATCTCAAGGAGAAATCAAAGAAGGACAAAGTGAATCTTGAAAATTTCGTTGGAGAAATCGAAGTATTTGGACTTGTTCATCTTTGTGATGAGATGATAAATTCTCTCAAAGTGTTAAGTTTAAATCTGCTTCATTATTTCTCATATCATTCACTGTTTATGTAAATTGATTTCCAGATTTTTATTAATGGTTTTGGCAAAATTTTTTGAAGAGCTAGATAATAGTTGACAGATGGTTTAGTGGATTCTCGAATAGATGCTGATTAAAATAGATAAATATTTAGGTTCATGTGATTTTTTTATTATTATTATTTATTATTATTATTATTATTATTATTATTATTATTATTATTATTATTATTATTATTATTATTATTATTATTATTATTATTATTATTATTATTATTATTATTATTATTATTATAAATTAAATTAATGGTAAAGAAGTATATTAATACACATATGTGGTTATATCAATAATGTTTTCTTTTAGTTGTACTCAGATCGTACTCTAATCATTTTTGTCATTCAAGAATATAATGTGACCACGTCTCATCTGAATTCGCTTTATAAAAATATACATGAGATATCAAATGAAATATGTTTTTGTTTGGAGCATTTGACTAACTATTTTTTGTTTAACATAATTTTAACTAAACCAATTTAATTCAACATGTCTTATACTGATGTTGTTAAAAAATAGTAAGATGAGGATTTAACCCGTATTAAAATACCGAATTAATTATATTTTAACTTTTTAGTAATATTGATTCAATTCTGTTCCATCATATAATTCGTTATGCAATATTACTCATTCAGGTTATTTAAAATTTTTAATATGTTAAATATTCATAACTTTAGAAATTTTATTATGTTTTGATATGTATCAGTTATAATATTTTAAATTTCTTTAAAGTTTAAAATTTACTCTATACGGTAAAAACTTAAACAGTTAAACTATAAAACCAAATTCAACCATATACAAATATTAATTTAGATGCTTATTAAGTGAATTTTCCTGCTCATTCGGATTCAGGTTTTTTATTTTATTTTATTTATAATAAGACCCTGAATAATTCTCTTAACATTTTAGTTAATGTGAGACGTTAAATACATACTTTTATATTAATTGAGTAATATATGTACTTTTTAAAAAATTCGAACATAATATATAGACACACACAAATTAGACTTTTATTAATTTTATGCATTATATGTATAAATTTTTTACATTTTTGCCTAAAAGCCAAATTATACGTCTTTCTTTTAGAAGGACCGGATTCAAGCCCAGATTTGATGAAAATTGCAAAAATGAGGATTTCCCCTATATCTATCAATTATTTCTATCACTATAACAGAAGATATTTCTTGAAACATTTACATACATCTGACTATTCTAGCTATTTCAGTGGCGGTATAAAACCAACATTAAAAAGAGCATGTTCGTTAAGTTGCCGCAGCAACCACATCCTGCGAATAAAAATATAAAGGTTGCCGGAGTTTAAAACAAGTCGTCGCTTCCGTTAAAGCCATGAAATGAATCGCCGCTTCCGTTAAACCAAATCGCAGCGGCAGTGTTAACTATCGCTTGTTTTTCATGGCGATACATGATATACCGGTATTCTCTGTAAAAGTAGCCGCAGCGACAGTTTTCAGGCCGCCGGAAGGAGACGCAGCGGCAACGTAACGAACATGTTCAAAATGATGCTGTGTGGGTATATACTGCTTATATGATACCAAAAATCTTTCAAGACATTTTAAGTCTATCACCATGCATGTGTGTTAGCTCTGGATAGCTTTTCCAATATCTGGTAAAAATTAGCGATGCCTTTTTAGCAAAGACGAGAAAAGAAAGGGTTAAAGAATGAAGAGAAAAAAAAATAAAGCAAAAGTGGAGATGCGGGGTATCGATCCCCGTACCTCTCGCATGCTAAGCGAGCGCTCTACCATCTGAGCTACATCCCCATTGTTGTTGATTTCTAATTTGTAGACATAATATTAAAAACTCTGAGAGCTTCTTTACAATCCCAAGTTCCGACTTCTCTCTGTCGTCGGAGTTTTGCAGATTTTGAAATCGCAAAGATGCTGAGAAAACTACTGACGCAAACCTCCTCTCGCCGTCTACTCTCTTCCGCTGTTCCTCCTCTCTTCTCCAAACCCTCGATTTCACCATTCTCCTCATTATCCTCTTCCCCGGAGCCACCGTCCTCAGAGAGTAACACCGTCGAACAGCCCGGAACAGCAATCTCCGTCCATCGTTCCGCTCTCTATAATCCTCCCGGTACTTATATCACTCTCGCACTCTATATGTATTCGAATTCGATAGATTTGAGGTCTGATTTGTTGGGAATTTTCAGATCATTCTCATGAATCAACACCTGATTCTGAGCTCGTTAAGCATCTCAAGAGTGTTATCAAGGTAACTTGCGATTTTCATACATTTTTTTAGTAGAATTGTTCAAAGGAATTTGATGAATTTTGGTTTATGTAATCTCATACATTAGTTTCGAGGTGGTCCAATCTCAGTAGCAGAGTACATGGAGGAGGTTTTGACTAATCCTAAAGCAGGTTTCTATATGAATCGTGATGTGTTTGGAGCTCAAGGTGATTTCATTACTTCTCCTGAAGTTAGTCAAATGTTCGGCGAGGTTGTTTACTTAGCAATTTCTTGTTATGTTTTGGTTCTTGGGAATTAGAGATTTTTCTTACTTTGGTGTGTTGTGGTCTTTAGATGATTGGTGTATGGACTGTGTGTCTTTGGGAGCAAATGGGAAGACCAGAGAGGGTCAATCTTGTTGAGCTAGGTCCAGGTCGTGGAACACTTATGGCAGATCTCCTTCGTGTGTGTATTTATGCTTTTTGTATTGTATTCTTGGGATTTTGTAGATTATCTCATTGCTGACTGCTGGAAATATTGAATTGTAGGGTACATCGAAGTTTAGGAATTTCACGGAATCATTGCATATACATTTGGTGGAATGTAGTCCTGCATTGCAGAAGCTACAACACCAGAATCTGAATTGTACAGATGATGAGAGTATTTCGGAGAAGAAAGCTATTAGTTCACTAGCTGGGACACCTGTGCACTGGCATGCTACTCTTGAAGAGGTACCATCAGGAGGTATGCATCTTTTGTTACATTTTCCTTGGAATATAAGAGACTGACTAGTTGTGATTATCAATTGAGGTTTTGGTCTTTAAAATATACAAAGTCAACATACAATGTATGTCTTAAGCATCCAAAACAGTGATAACATTCATCTTTACTGACTGTGTCTCTTTTGCTTCTGTGGCAGTACCAACAATAATTATTGCTCATGAGTTTTATGATGCTCTTCCTGTTCATCAATTTCAGGTTTGTTTGGAGATCATGGTTCATAGTTCATCTTTATATGTCAAAACCAACTTGCAATGTAGTCTGCTTCTCCTTTTAGTTTAGTATGCGTATCTTATGTAGACTCAATTTCTGCAGAAAACTTCCCGTGGCTGGTGTGAGAAAATGGTTGATGTAGGAGAAGATTCAAAGTAAGTATTAGGCAAATCAAAGAAAAAGTATGTATATCATTTGTGGGATTTGCAAAATCATGAATATTTGTTGCCTTGTTGGTTTAGGTTCCGGTTTGTTCTATCCCCACAGCCTACACCTGCAGCCTTATATCTCATGAAACGTTGCACATGGGCTACACCTGAGGAAAGGGAGAAACTGGAACATGTCGAGATCAGCCCAAAATCAATGGATTTGACACAAGAAATGGCAAAGAGAATAGGTTCTGATGGAGGTGGAGCACTTATAATCGATTACGGGATGAATGCAATCATTTCAGACAGTCTTCAGGTTTGTAGCCGCAAAATGTTATGATCATGTTTAATAGCTAATAAATCTATAGAGATAATTCAACCATCAAATTCTGACTCTGTTATGGCAAAATTGTCTTCAGGCTATTAGAAAACACAAGTTTGTCAACATACTGGATGATCCCGGGTCTGCCGATCTAAGTGCTTATGTCGATTTCCCATCAATAAAACACTCCGCCGAGGAAGCTTCAGGTTTGTTCCTATACTAGCAGCTAGTCAGTTCGATGTAGAGAGTTAGCTAGCTTACTTGACCAAAACCAAATGTGTGTATTGTGCAGAAAATGTCTCCGTCCATGGACCTATGACTCAGTCTCAGTTCTTGGGTTCACTCGGAATAAACTTCAGAGTTGATGCGTTGCTACAGAACTGTAACGACGAACAAGCCGAGTCCTTGAGGGCAGGATACTGGCAGCTTGTTGGTGATGGTGAAGCACCTTTCTGGGAAGGACCCGATGAACAGACGCCGATTGGAATGGGGACGAGGTATCTTGCAACGGCTATTGTCAACAAAAACCAAGGCATTCCGGCTCCGTTCCAGTAAGAATTATTGAAATTTTCATGAGAGGAAAATCAACCCTCCTTTTAATTTGTTTTTTTCTCTCTCAGGAAAGTAAAAATAAGAGCTTTTGATGCTATTAGGATGTTCCAATCAGATGTTCTATAACACACACCACCTGTTTTGCATTTTTTTCTTTCTGACAGGTATTATCCTTTCAAGGACTGTTTGAAAGATGGAACGATTATACCGATTGGAAAATTTATGTGTTAATGTTATAATCTAAAGGTTCCAAAGCTATATTAGAAACAGGTTTGAGTTTTGACAGGTGCTAGTTGAGTCTACCGACAAATTATAAACAAGGAAGCTAACGTTTGTTAGGCTACACATAGGCGTTAAAACTCTTGGAAGATGGTTATTGTGTCTAGATGTTTGCCAATTTTGATTCTAATGGTCAATGTGTTTTCAGTGCTTCATCGAATATTTTAGTCGTTATTGAGTCGTCTTTTGGTAAAAAGATGGTTCAGGACAAATGGGTCTAAGGGATAAGTAGAAAGTGGTCGAAGGAATAGTGAGACTAAGCCCCCCGAGAGTGAAATGCCCTTTTAAAATGTTAAAAGAAGTAAAAAATGTCTCCCCTCGGCCCTCTCTAGTTAGAAAGAGAGTTGTCAAATTAAACGTACCAACCAGAGTCAAACCAAAACCCACACCGAACATGTATCACAAATAGCCCTGGGCAATCGGTTTTTTCGGTTTAATTGGTTCGGTTTGTTCGATTTTTCAAATTTTCGGTTTTCTAAAAATTCTGCCGAACTAAACCGAACATAAACTCGATTCGGTTTGTTCGATAATCGGTTTATTCAGTTCGGTTATCCACTTTAAAATCTATTCCGAAGTAAACCGATTTTTGTTATTTCTTCGGTTTATTCGGTTAACCGAACATAAATTAAAAAAAAAGGCCTGCGACCGTGACATATTATGGCCTACTCCGACCTGTGACAAAGCAACCACAGAAGAACAATAGTATTATATTGTACTAACAAGCATAATAAGATTTAAGCAGCTCTAGTTAAGAAGCATACAAAAAGAAAAGAATAATTGTACACAAAATGACGTGTACTAAAATAAGAAAAGAAATGAAAGATGGGAAGCAAAAGCAATAGAAAGAGATTTACTAAGGGTATGAGAGAGAGGGAAGGAGAAGCCGGGAGAGAAAAATAGAAAATGGAAAAAACATAATTCAGATTTAGGGTTTTCTATATGGGTCTGCACATATAAATTAGCCCATATAACCAGTAACAGATTTTTTATAAAATAAGCCCAAAACAATGTAAAATTCACAAAGATAGGCCAAAAGTCTATACACAAATGGAACTTACGGCACTATATTTTGTCATAGGAATTTAGTGAAAACTGCCATTTTTTAATTAAAGTTATGAAAAATGTCACTTTCGTTGTTTCCTTTTTTAAAATGCTACTTTCAAATTTATGTCACATAAAAAAGACTAAAATACCCTTTAGATTAAAAATGAGTGTAAATTTTTTTTGTGTATTTCTAATTAATGAGGAAATGTTATTGTCCGTTCTATTATAGTCCATCAAGCTATTACGATAGACAATATAAAAGTTATAATAGACAATAAGTGTAGTGTTTGCAATTTTCCATCAATAATGTAAGTAGTAAGTAATGGAACTAGTAAAACAAATAGACAAATGTCAAAATATATATAAAATAAAAGCAATTACATGTTATTACATCTGATTATGAATTATGATTAGTTGTCTATCAAAATGAAAAACAGGATAGACAACAAGTTAGGAAATGGACATATTAATAGATCAGATTTGATCCATTGAAAGACAAATATCTTGTCATAGAGTAAAACTTGGCTGGAACATGGATGAAATTTTTTGGAGGTGCATTACTTATTGTCATCCTCTAATCTATCACTTGTGGCAGTATATTTGCACAACTGACAACAAGTTAGAAAATAACAAATGAACATATTTTAGATCGAATATGGTCCACCAGATCTAGTTCATTGAATCTAGTCCACCGTCTGGTCCATCGAATTTGGTCCACCGTCTCGTCCATCGAATCTGGTCCACCGGATCTGGTTTATCGAATCTAGTCCACCGTATGGTCCATCGAATCTGGTCCACCGTCTCGTCCATCGAATCTGGTCCACCGGATCTGGTTCATCAAAAAATATAGCAGGTCATATTTCAGATATGATCCATTAAAATTGTAGAGAGAAGAAAACAAACATAAGAAACTCAAAGAGATATGGAGGTTTTGAGAGAGAGATGGATGAAGATGAATAGTTGAAGGTGAGAAAGATGGGATATCGTTGTTGCTCCACCATCGGTAGACGCCTCTTCACTGATTCAGTGTTTACTGTTACAATCCGATTCCTATGTTTCTCTGGTGAAGTGATTCTGATGAAACGGTTATAATAAAAGCTTGTCAAATCCAAGGAATGCTTTCTTTGTTATTGTAGAAAGAAAGAGGAGAGAAGAAGATAGAGAGATATAAGAGATCGAGATATGAGAAAAGAAGAAAGATAATATAAGGGTAGTTTTATCATTTTTAGCAGATGAAAGTGGGTCCTATGACATTTTAGAAAAGGTTAAATTGAAAGTGGCATTTTTTTTTAGAAATGGTACTATACATGGCATATTTGATAATTTTCTCCTTTGTCATCTCTATTATATTATTCAATCAACCCTTTAAACAAATAACCCTATTTCCACGTGGATATTAGACAAAATGCCACTATATTTAATTACCAAATATAATAATCTCATCTTAATATTAATTTGTTGTAACTAGAAAATAGATTTTTTATTAATATAGTTATTAAAAAAAATCACGTAAATATTAATATAGTTATTTTTTTAGTGTTTATTAATTGTTTTCTTTTTATTTTTCAACTAAAAAAATCTTATAAAATAAGAAAAAAATCTTGCAAAATAAAATAATTACGTGAAAAGTATATTATAAATATTTTAACAAAAATATTTTAGAAAAATAATAAATTTAATGAAATACAACATTGCTTATATTTTAAAAATATAAAATATTATATCTAATTTATGAAATATTTTTTTGCTCTTCACATCGATGCAGAGACATTATATTAAAATCTAAAAAATCACAAATATTATATTTTATTTAATCTAATATATATAACTAAAAAAATAAATCAAAAAGTTAAATCTAGATTTCTAAACATGACCACTTTCATACAGGTTTTGTTTTACTTTTAGGATTTTACCAAATTTATATGATTCACGGATTTGAGTATTCTATAATGTAGCGTTGAAATCAGAGTATGAAACTAAGTAAATGAAATGTAAAAGATTATAAAATGTATAGCATGGGAACTATCTATACATTTCTATGTGCTAACTATCTAGAATGAAATATTCTTCAGTCAAGATATACTCATTATAGTTACTTTTTCAATTGTTTTTCTTTTATGTTTCAACACATTAACTGTTTAACATTTAAATAATTAAGAGGCTTAAATTATGATATCAACCGATTTTTTTTCCTTTTTTTGATTACAAATTATCAAAATCTTAACAAGGTATCAAAAGTATAGTGTATCCAATTTACATAAGTTAATATTTTTTATTTTGAACTTAATCCATATTAATAGAATTTATACAAAAAAATAATTCAGAATACATTTATTCATAAATCAACTCAGAAAATCTCAATTTTTAATAAATATATTTATCTAATTAAAAGAAAAAAACCTACTTTCGTCAATAGTATCAATAAAACAATTATTCATAACATTAATATTAGATTATAACATATGATATTTGAATAACTAGAAATCTAATATTTCTTACACATAATTTTAACTTATTTTTCAAAAAAATCTACACAAATGTTTTTGCTAGAAAATCGTAAGTAATAATTATGATCAATCATAATATTATTTTTCTTAAATAATTATTTTGATCATTCAAAATAAAAATAAAAATAATTATCCACAAAAAACTATTAAACCTCCACTATCTAAAAAGTGCGGGTTACAATTTTTTTTAGCAAATTTTTTACAATTGATGATCTTATTTTCTAAAAGATTTCGCTCATTCACAAATCAATTCAAAATTTTAGAAGATTTGATATATTTAACTTAATATAATGAGATGATTAACAAATCGACAAAATTTTATAATGTAGGATAGGTAATATATTGTCCTATTATACTATTCAAAACATATATATATATATATATATATATATATATATTTACGGGTTAACTTATTTGATACTTATAAATATTCAAAATTTATGATTTTGCACTGAGATCGGTGAGTTTTAGTAACAAAAATATTTTGTTATACTCCATTCTACTTCCCACTAATATAATTTACTTGCACCTTAATTCATTTTTTACGTTGACTCAATACCGCTACAAATTGTAAAGCGGATCACGAGTAAATAAGGGTTTTCTTGATTCTACCAATTCTAAAAAATTTAAGCAATTATACCCAAAACATAATAATGGTAAGTCATTAAGTTTATTGTACCGACTATAGTCGAAACCGGAGTATGAAACTAAGTAAATTAAATTTATAAATTATAAAATACGTAGAATAAATCAAATAAAGATAATACTATTATTTTGTAACTAATAAATTAAAATTTACGTAAATATTTCCCTGCACTGCACAATGCGGGTTATCATCTATTCTATCTTAACAAGTAAAATATATATAATTCGTCGTGGTAACTTTGAAATATAGGACTAAGAGAAATTATGTTGGTAAGCCATTTTTCGTGTGGAAATTGTGCTTTAACAACTTCTTGCAATATATCTTTTCTTTTGTAAGATTTTTTCACAGCAGTTAGGACATGGTCTTCACATTCGACGATATTCCCTTTGAGAAATAAAATGATCGCCTTGATGAATTTCAGGCATGGATGACTTCACAAGCCCTTTTGTCTCCATTAGAACTTGTAATACAACCTTTCACAGTGCGGCTGTCTGGAGAGTTACGAGAATGGTGGTTCTCACTTGGTGAATATCGACAACAAGTCTATCAGACAACAATACCGTTGCTTCTTGGCGAAATTCTGATAAGAATGAAACTATGAAACTTCCTTCTTATCTGAATGAATACGAGATACAATGTAACGAGGTAATCAGAGAGGCCTCTAGACGCAGCTAGATCATAACCGTCTCCCTCAAAGTCACAAGCGACTCTGTTCCCACACAAACAACATGCCTAACAAACTCTTTTTACAATGTTTATATACTAAAGATGATATTTCCATTCACACGTGCTCCTCTATTGCTCCACACGTGCTGCTCCTTCTTTGTATTTCCTCCTTATGTAGACCTGATGGGGCTTATCAATACCCCCTTCAAAATGCAGCTTGTCCTCAAGCGCTAAAGTTGGAAATTGCTGTTTCAGCTCTTGAACAGATTCCCATGTATTATCCTGGTCATGCATACCTCTCCAATGGACCAACGCCTCCAAAACACCATTAGTATTGTAGTGAGTATCTAACACCATCTCCGCTTCAATAACCAATTCATCATACTCATTCAATAACTCTGGTAATGGTATAATCTGCTGATGCTCGCCTAACACCTTCTTAATCTGAGAAACATGAAAAACCGGATGGATCTTCGAGCCCTATGGTAATTGTAAACGGTAGGCTGCTTTACCAGTCCTCTCCATCACCTCAAATAGACCATAATACTTTGCTGCTAATTTCTGACAAGCCCTTTTAGCCACCGATTGCTGCCGATATGGTCTTAGCTTCAGAAAAACCCAATCTCCCACCACATACTCAATAACCCTTCGGTGCTTATCAGCATTGTTTTTCATCAATTGTTGTGCCTGTAGTAAATGATATTTGATTTGTGACAACATTAAGTCATGTTTCTTCATCAACTTCTCCAACTCAGGAACTTTTGTAGCCTGTCCTTCAAAACGTACTAACGATGGTGGGTCACGACCATAAAGAACCTTAAAAGGATTTACTTTCAACGAAGAGTGATGAGTTGAATTATACCAGAGTTCAGCCAAGGTAGATACTGGTGCCAAGTCTTGGGATGAGAGGAAGCGAAACATTTGAGGTATGTTCCTAGACATCTGTTCAGAACCTCTGTCTGTCCATCAGTTTGTGGATGAAAAGCAGTGCTGTATTTCAGTTTTGTACCAGAAAATTTAAAACAGTCCTTACAAAAGGCACTTAACTATCTCGATCTGAAATAATTGAAGTTGGATACCCATGGAGCTTAACTATCTCTTTAGTGAATAATCCTGCCACATCAGATGCAGAGTAAGGATGTTTCAAACCCAAGAAGTGACTGTACTTGCTCATCCTGCCAAAATCACATTCTTTCCTTGGGATTTGGGAAGACCTTCTACAAAATCCATAGAGATGTCCTCCCACACCTGTTGCGGCAAGGGAAAGGGTTGGAGAAGACCCGCTAGTGATAATGTTGAGTATTTATGACGTTGGCAAATATCACACTCTGAAACATACTTCTGAACATCATTTCGTAAGCCATCCCAATGAAAAGATTGTTGAATCCTCTTAATCATTTTCAATACCCCGGAATGTCCACCTAACAGTCCATTGTGATACTCACTCAAAATCAACGGAATGAACTTCGATAGTTTAGGTAAAACCAATCTACTTTTGTACCATAATCTCCCATTCCTCACTGAATACTTCAACTTCGCAGACTGATTAACTAAACAATTTTGCACATCTCTCTACAAGTCTGCATCCTTGTCAACTTCGTCATAAATGTCATGGAGTTGCAATACTGTCGGAACTTTCAGAGCCATAAGTGAATGGGACAGTAACACACCTTCTGGTTGAGTCATTTTTGATAACCCATCCGCTGCTGTAATCTCTACTCCAGGCTTGTATATGATGTCAAAATCATAATTCAACAATTTGATTAGCCATTTCTGGTAATCCATAGTCACTTCTCTTTGGTCTAATAAGAATTTTAGGCTTTTCTGATCTGTATGCATTACAAAATGCCTCCCAAATAAGTAATGCTTCCATTTTTGGATAGACATGACTATGGACATCAATTCTCTTTCATAGATTGACTTGAGTTGTTCCTTAGATGTCAAACCATGACTGAAATACGCAATTGGTCTCTTATTCTGCATCAATACTGCGCCCAAACCAAAACCAGATGCATCAGCTTCAACCGTAAATGTCTCCTCAAAATCTGGTAATGCTAAAACCGGTGCAGTAGACATAGCTTTCTTCAATCTATCAAAGGCCAATTGAGCATCTGGAGACCATTCAAAGCTATCTTTTCTCAGTAAATCTGTCAAAGGTCTCGCTAAGACCCCATAGCCTTTGATGAATCTTCTATAATATCCTGTTAAACCCAGAAATCCTCTCAAATCCTTTTCGTCTCTTCTCATCTAATTCACTATTAGAGTTGTGTCTTCTAGGTCTTTGTTCCGTTCTCCTAGTTTGTTTCTCAGCTCCACTTATCTCCTTGTTCTCCTTATTAACCAATAATAACTCCTTTTTAACAACTCTTCTGATAATGCTAGACTCCATGGCTCGCGCTTCTGCTACCATTTGAGGTAAGTCCCTAGGCTTCTGCATGTGTACTAGTTCCTGCATCTCATGTGTTAAACCATTCAAAAAGATCTCTTCCAACTTCTGATCATCTAATCCTGTCACTTGGGATGACAGGTCTTCAAATCTTTGCACGTAATCAGCAATAGAACCGGTTTGTTTGATACAAAACAAACTTTGACTTGGACCTCTGATCTTCAAATTTCCAAATCGCAACATGTTTATGAACCCTTAAAATAACAGATCTAATAAGTCATAAAAACCCTGTGAAAAACCATGAACCTAACAAGCAAATTACTCAGACATGTTTAATGAAGAACAAGACATAATTCTGAATAACATCATGCAATAGATATCAAAAGTAAAATAAGGAGTTTAGAAATCTTCTCTCTACAAAAGAATTCAGATCCGTCTCTCCCAAAAGCTCTCAATATCTCTCTCTCAAAAAGCTGCTAGAAAATAACTTAATGGTTTCTAAAACCCAAAAACAATATATATATATATATATATCTAAAAACACGTTAGGGACTTGTCTTGCAATTACGGAGAACTTCGGGGAATTTTGTAAAACTTCCAAAACTTGCTTTCTCGTCGGCTAAAACAGGGTGTCGATCGATGCTACAGGCGGTGTCGATCGACACCATCACTCTGATACGACTCCAAGTTGATTTCTCTGATTAAATGCTCCAAATCATTCAAATTGCTCCACTTTGCTCATTCCGTGCCAAAATCCTAGAAAACCTGTTAAGACTCTAAAACATCATAGAAAACAAATCAAAAGACTCAAAAAGCACACTTATATCTTGGTTAAAAACCGTAAAAACCATGATATATCAACTCCCCCAGACTTAGCCTTTGCTTGCCCTCAAGCAAAACAGAAACTCAGACATGTGAAAGAGGTTTGAAAACACAGAAACTCATTTTCTTTTTCAAATAATGCCATGATCATCCAAAACATAATCCATATGCTTAGCAAATAAATCCAAATCGAACCACCATGTACTTCTCCGTTGACATTCGTAGCATTCCAAATTCAAACCAAATTCTACTACTTCCTCCATTAAGCCTTCATTGGTGGGTCTCATCAATTTAATCAATGTCAAGAGCCTTCTTGACTCATTCCCGTACTATACCATAACAAGCAAGATATAACTTTTAACAACATGTGGTACTCTTTCTCTCCGCCAGACTTATTCTATTCTTATCTTCCTTTGAACTTTGCTTTGCTGTTTTTTTTTTTTTTTTTTCTCATTCAAAGGTGTAGGCGAATAATGGGGTCATCAGTAATTTACCTATCCCTCGCTTCCAAGCTTTGTGTGATCATTTGACTCAAGAATAGAATATTGTGGTCACAGGTAATTTACCTACCTCTCTAAACTGATCAAAATCATCTCATCTTTTATTCTCTCTTTTTTTTTTTAACAAAGCTCTCAGGAATAATCTCTTCAACTTGAATAAGGGAGAGGAGTACCATTTTGTTTTGATATCTCACTTGTCAAGTATGAACAAGGAGTCAAGCTCTATGAACATCAATCTCTTTGATGAGGTAAAAAGAAAGTGCAGAAGTTACCTCAGGCTTTTATGGATTTTGTTGGAAATTCGGATGTGTTTGGTTTATTGGTCAGCCATTGGATTTTTCATTAGTTAGATTTGTGGATTCAATCTGCAACATTAATCAACCAACGCAGTAGACTAAAAAGAAAAATCATAGTTCCCAACACAATTTTAAAAAAATTGACTCAAGAAAAACAAAAATACGGTTTTGACACACTAAAAACAAAAACTATGTTAGTAGTTACTACTAACCTCCCCCAGACTTAAACGACACTTTCCCCAGTGTTATCAAGTAAGAGGAAAGCTAAAAGAAACAAAAACTTATGGAAAAAGGTATGAAAAATTAGAACAGGTCTCGGGTTACCAATTGGTGTCGACCGACACCATTTCAGTGTCGATCGACACTCATCACAAATGGTGTTTTTGGCCGTAACTCATTGGATATTTGTTGAAGATAAATGTGTTGTTGAGTTGTTTGATCAATCCTTGGATGATAAAGCTGTTAAGAAACACTCAAACACAAGTTAAAAGCAACATCATAAATAGATTAGTTCATAAATTTCATACAAAATCCAAATAAAAACTGACTTAAAGCAAGAATAAAAATGACTCAATCCTAAGAGATAAATATGAAAAAGGATAAGAAGCCATGATCAAGGTCTAATCATCATCAGAGTCTGGACTGGCAGGAGATGGTGATCTGCTCCTGGTAGGACAGATGCAACCGCAACGAGACAACCGGGCCATGCTGTTCCAGATGGAACGCAAAGCAGAAACCACATAAGCCTGATGAGCTCCCTGGGACATAGTAGCAGGATCCTCTGGTGGCTCTGGAAACTCAAATGGTGCGGTAGTGCCAGAGGATGATCTAAACTCAAAATAAAAAATTAATAGGTTGGTAAAAACCAAAATTAAAATAATGGTTCCTACCAGTGGGTTGCCTCCCACTCAGCGCTTGTTTTAAGTCATTAGCTTGACTTGGCAACGGATTAGGCGGAGGGTGCTTCATCCAAACGCACAATGTGTCCATCTGGTATCTCGGCTTTCGCCCAATAATGTTTCACCCTTTGACCATTAACAGTGAACTTCTCTCCCTTGGAATTTAGCAATACAATGGCTCCATATGGTCTAACTTCTTGGACAGTAAAAGGACCAGACCAACGGGAACGGAGTTTACCTGGGAACAGTTTCAAACGAGAATTATAGAGGAGTACCTGGTCATTAGGCTCAAAATGTCTGGAGATGATCTTCTTATCATGATAAGCCTTGGTTCTCTCCTTGTACAGCTTGGAATTCTCAAATGCATGAAATCGCAGCTCATCCAACTCATTCAACTGCACTAACCTTCTCTCTGAAGCTGTTTTGGCATCAAAATTCATCAACTTAACTGTCCAGGCTGCCCTATGCTCTAACTCCACTAGAAGATGACATGCTTTCCCATGAAGCAGATGGAAAGGTGTGGTGCCAAGTGGTGTTTTATAAGCAGTTATATAAGCCCAAAGTGCATCATCAAGCTTCATAGCCCAATCCTTCCTTGTAACACCAACTATTTTCTCAAGAATCTCTTTAATTTGCCTGTTGGAAACCTCTACTTGCCCACTAGTCTGAGGATGATATGGAGTAGCCACTCTATGTTGAACTCCATATTTTTTCAGCAGCTTGTCAAACACTTTATTAATAAAGTGTTTACCTCTATCACTGATAAAAATTCGAGGAACTCCAAACCTAGGAAAGATAATGGTCTTAAACAGCTTAAGAACCACTGCAGAATCATTCTTCGGACATGCAATCGCTTCGACCCACTTTGAAACATAATCAACAACAACCAATATGTAATTGTTATTGTAAGAAGATGGAAACGGTCCCATAAAGTCAATGCCCCAACAATCAAACACTTCAACCTCAAGAATGAAGTTTTGTGGCATCTCATGCCGTTTACTGATTTGACTTTTACGCTGACACGCATCGCATCTTGAGACAAACTCATGAGCGTCTTTGAACATCGTTGGCCACCAAAAGCCTGCTTGGAGAACCTTGGACACTGTTTTGAATGTAGCAAAATGTCCTGCATAGTCAGATCCATGACAGTGAAACAAAACGTCAGGTACCTCTGTCTCTGCTAAACATCTTTTGTATACTCCATCACTGCAATGCTTATACAAGTAAGGTTCATCCCAATAGTATCTTCTGAGCTCTCTCATGAACCTCTTCTTGTTATAACTTGTGAACTTGTCAGGTTCTACCTCTGCAGCAAGATAATTGGCTATATTAGCATACCAGGGTTGATTGGAGCTAGCCACAACAGCTAAATCTCCATCGTACGACCAATCTGTCTCGGTGAAACATGGGTGTCGACCGATGCCAGTGTGGTGTCGATCGCCACCGTGCGTATCCAAGAGCGTACACTTTTTCTCATTAGTTCGAACCCCTGTATCCACAAAATAAACATGTTCTTCAGGCAAACAGTCTTGTATTGGAACATCATCATCAATTCTAATCCTGGACAAGTGATCAGCAACACCATTCTCAACTCCTTTCTTATCTCTCACTTCAATGTCAAACTCTTGTAGAAGAAGAATCCATCTCAAAAGTCTAGGCTTTGCATCCTTCTTCTACATCAAATACTTTAAAGCAGCATGATCGGTATGAACTATGACTTTTGAACCAACTAGATAAGACCAGAAATTTTCAAAAGCAAACACAACTGCCAACAACTCCTTCTCCGTTGTTGCATAATTTATTTGTGCATCCTCAAGTGTTCTGCTTGCATAGTAGATTGCATGAAGTTTCGTGTCTCTTCTCTGTCCTAGCACTGCTCCCACTGCAAAGTCACTAGTATCACACATAACCTCAAATGGTAGATCCCAATCTGGTGGCTGAACAATAGGAGCACTCACAAGCTCTTGCTTAATCCTTTCAAAGGCTATCCTACATTCATCAGTGAATTTAAACTTGACATCCTTGCACAACAAAGCAGAAAGTGGTCTAGCAATCTTGCTGAAATCCTTAATAAATCTCCTATAGAACCCTGCATGCCCAAGAAAACTCCTCACTGCTTTCACATTCTCTGGCATTTGGAGACCAGTCATCACTTCTATCTTTGCACGGTCAACCTCTATTCCAGCCTCTGAAACTCTATGACCAAGTAGTATACCATCTCTAACCATAAAGTGACATTTCTCCCAATTGAGCACTAAATGCTTTTCTTCACATCTTGCCAACACCTTGCATAAATTGTCTAAACAGTTCTTGAATGAAGACCCATAAACTGAAAAATCTTCCATGAATACCTCCATATAGTCTTCAATCATATCAGTAAAGATAGACATCATGCATCTCTAAAATGTCGCAAGAGCATTACAGAGACCAAAAGGCATTCTTCGGTAAGCTAAGGTACCATATGGGCAAGTGAAAGTGGTTTTCTCTTGATCATCAGGATAAATCAGAATTTGGAAGAACCCGGAATAGCCATCCAAAAAGCAGTAGTATGGATGATTGGCTAACCTCTGAAGCATTTGGTCAATGAAGGGCAGCGGAAAGTGATCTTTTCGGGTTGCAGCATTCAGCTTCATGTAGTCTATGCACATTCGATGGCCAGTAATTGTTCTTGTTGGAATCAGCTCATCCTTATCATTATTCACTACTGTGACACCGCCCTTCTTAGGAACAACATGCACCAGACTAACCCAATTCCTGTCAGAAATTGGATAAATGATCCCGACATTCAGCAATTTTCATGATCTCCTTTTTAACAACATCTTGCAAATTTGTATTCAGCCTCCTCTGATGCTCAATAGATGTCTTAGCTCCTTCCTCAAGATGAATCCTATGCATACACAAGTCTTGAAAAATTCCTGCAATATCATCAAGAGAATAGCCAAGAGCTTTGCGATACTTGCGCAGCTTGCTTAGTAGTAAAGTGAGCTCTGTGTTGTTTAAAGAAGCATTAACAATAACAGGATAAGAAATTTTTTCACCCAAGAATGCATACCTTAATCCAGCAGGAAGTGGCTTGAGATCAAGCTTTGGAGCTTTCTCAAAACTCCAATCAGAAAAATTTTCAGTTTGTGAAGAAGTACTAACCAATTATTCTTGGCAACCAGCTTCTTCACTTGTTCATTAGCATCAAGTAGCTTGACATACCCAGCAGCACTGTCATCTAGATGCCCAACCTCTTCAACAGAAATAACCAATGCTCTCTCAAGTGGGTCTTCAGGATGCAACTCCTTGAATACCTCTTCAGCAAGATTAGACAAGGTGTCTACATAGAATGTCTGACCATCAATGGTTGGCCTCTTGACCAGCTTGTCCATGTCAAAACGCATTTGCAAATCACCAATATTGAGCCCAATTTGAACCCTCTTGACATCAATTATAGCTCCAGCAGTGGCTAAGAATGATCTTCCAAGGATAAGAGGGTCCTTAGGTTCTTCTTCATACTTGAGTACCACAAAATCAGTTGGTATCAATCATTCACCAATCTTAATTGAAACATCTTCAAGAACACCATCAGGAATACAAATTGACCGATCCGCAAGGCTTAGAGTGATCTTGATAGGCTTGAAGTCTGTCATTCACAGGCTGAGGGCTACTGATCTTGGCATTAAGTTGACACTAGAACCAAGATCACACAAAGACCTAGCAAATCTGTCAGTGAAGATAGTACAATCAAGAACAAAACTATCTGGATCAGGAAGCTTTTCTGGGATCTTGTTCTGGATAATAGCACTGACTTGAGCTGATATCATCATGACTCCTTGCTGAGCATTCAAATCCTTGGATACCATCCTCTTGACATATCTCCTAAGAATTGGAGAAGTCCTAACAACATCAATCAAAGGTAGCTCAACAATAAGCTTGTCCATCATTGCTTTGCATTTAGCATCATCTAGCTCTTTATTGGACTTCCTTGGATTCTTGGGGAAAGGGACCTTGGGTTTGTACACTCTCTCAGCAACTGGAATGGAAGATATGGCATTTGGAGTTTCTGTTCGTGACGGGTGTCGACCTCCACCCAGGTTCTGTCGGTCGACACTGTCGTCTGGGATTTTGTCCGAAGCTTCAGATGTTAAGGGTGTCAACCGATGCCCATGTGTGTCGGTCGACACTGGCTCAGCAGAAACATCCTCATCGTCTTCTATATCAATCAAATCCTATAGATTATCAGTTTGATTCTTCGGGGGTATAGGGTTTGGTTGTTTGCCACTTCTCAAAGTCAATGCATTGCATGAATGCTTGGGATTTGATTCAGTTCTCCCAGGGAGAAATCCCTCTTGCCTTTTGACGGATCCAGCTGTTTGTGCAACCTGACTTTCCAGCTTCTTGACATGAATGTTCAAAGCTTCAAATTTCCCATTAAGTTCATTGTAGACATTGTCAAGCTTCCCATTGAAAGTCACTGTCATTTGCTCCTGACCTTCCAAAAGCTGCTCAAGCATAGCTTCCATCTTACTACTTTTAGCTGTTTTTGGAGGAGGGGACTGATATGAGTTATTGCCATAAGTCCTTGTGTATCCACTGCTTTGTTGCTGCTTTTGATAGTCAGGCTTGGGTGTGAAACCAGAAGAATTGCCCTGAAAGTTACTGCGTTGGCTGTTTCCACTATAACGCCTATTACCTTGCTGATTACCAAACCGTTGACCTTGATTTCCATAAACATAGTTGACATCCTCTTCTTCATTCCCTTGCTCAGGTTCTGGCTCATGTGTTTCAACTTCAGCAGCAAAGTGAACTAATTTCTTGCCAACCAAGAGATTGTGAACAGAATCAAGCTTGACACAGACTGAAGCAAGCTGATTTGCATCAAATCCTCCTTGTATTCTCTTTCTTTCAGCATCAGCTCTCTTAGTACTGTTACTGGAGGCTAGATTCTCAATTAAATTCTCAGATTCATCTGGATATCTTGTCTTGAAGTTTCCATGGCTTGCGGCATCCAAGGCTAGCTGATATTCTCAGTCAATTCCTCTGAAAAAGATACTCAGCAATTGCACTGTTGAAAAACTGTGGTGTGGACAGTCCCTCTGATAGGCTTTGAACCTCACCCAAGCTGCCTTGAAAGCTTCATCTGGTCTTTGCTTGAAGGAGGTCAGCTTGACTCTCAGCTCATCTGACATTGCATCATCATAAAAGTAATTAAGGAAAGCCACCTTGATTTGTTGCCAAGATGTCAAAGATCCAGCTAGCAACTGTTTTAACCATTGAGATGATTCTCCTGCAAGTGAATATGGGAAGAGCTTGCAGTAAATGTAGTCTTCAGTCACACCATTGGCTTTGATGCTGGTCACCAGATCTTCACAGTGCTCAATATGATCCAGAGCCTTCTCATTTGGCAGGTTAGAGAAGGGTCTTTCTCCAACTAACTTGAAGTAGGCAGGCTTCAACTCAAATTCATTCCGCGGGAAAGGAGGTGGAACAATTGCAGAGCGGTTTTCATACATCAAATCAGCTCTGTTGAAGTCTGCAATGGTCCGAATCAGGTCCCGGTTTTGATTCTGTCTTCAAACCGGGTTCTGGACGTGGTTGGCAGCTCCACATACGTCTGCTGTAGGTGGGTGTCGATCGACTGTTGGTGTCGGTCGACACCATCGGCCTGCTCATCAACGACAACAGCTTGCTCGTTGACAACAACAGCTTCAGCAATTACATTGCCTTCTGCATCAAGCTTTTGGCCCTGCTCATTGCGCAAGTGGCCCTCTTGATCCCTCAAAGCACCATCCTCATCACAAATCAAAATGATTGTGTTAACCATCTTCAAGGATTTGGCTGCTTTTCTCTTCTCACGCTCAAGTTTTCCCAACTCTTGGTTTGAAAGCTTCATAGTAGGACCAGTCTTGTTGCTCCTTGTGTTAGGCTTATTAGGCATGTACTTGAAACACACAAGAGAAATAAAAAGAAAAATTTAGCCGAAATTAAAAACTCAAATCTAATGGTAGATCAAAGAGTAACCGGCAACGACGCCAAAATTTGATATGGTCAAATTAATCCCTGGAGCTACTCTCTCAAACAAGAGATCATTGTAGTACTTAGGGGTCGAATCCACAGAGACTCAAAATCAAACACAATAAATTATAGAGTTTTATTATTACGCTAAACAAATTAAGTTGTATTAAAATTAAAGAAAGCAATGCAAATTATTAAATAAAAAGTTGTGAATTCAGAAAATCAAAAGGTTAGGCCTAGGGAATTTCTCAGGTAATTATGATATATTAAATTAGATCTAGAACTCTAAACTCTTTGTAAAATAAATCAGTTCTCACTGCAAATATTATCTAAATTAAAAACCAGAAAATCCAAATCTCTTTGTAAAATTCTAGTTTAAAAATCAGCTTTAAAAACAAGTTTAGATTATTCACAAAATTACTAAATCAAATCTCTTTGCAAAAAGTAATTTTGCTCATCAATGGTTTAATCAGGAAAAACAATTATATTCTCATATCAATTTATTTCCCTAAGATAATAATTCTAGGTGATCAATCAAGAATTATTGTGAAGAACAACCAAAGATGAACATCATAAAAGATTATGAACCCTTAACATAACAGATCTAATAAGTCATAAAAACCCTGTGAAAAACCCTGAACCTAACAAGCAAATTACTCAGACATGTTTAATGAAGAACAAGACATAATTCTGAATAACATCATGCAATAGATATCAAAAGTAAAATAAGGAGTTTAGAAATCTTCTCTCTACAAAAGAATTCAGATCCGTCTCTCCCAAAAGCTCTCAATATCTCTCTCTCAAAAAGCTGCTAGAAAATAACTTAATGGTTTCTAAAACCCAAAAACAATATATATATATATATATATATATATATATATATCTAAAAACACGTTAGGGACTTGTCTTGCAATTACGGAGAACTTCGGGGAATTTTGTAAAACTTCCAAAACTTGCTTTCTCGTCGGCTAAAACAGGGTGTCGATCGACACCATCACTCTGATACGACTCCAAGTTGATTTCTTTGATTAAATGCTCCAAAATCATCAAAATTGCTCCACTTTGCTCCTTACGTGCCAAAATCTTACAAAACTTGTTAAGACTCTAAAACATCCTAGAAAAAAAATCAAAAGACTCAAAAAGCACAATTATATCTTGGTTAAAAACCGTAAATACCATGATATATCAGACGTAATGACAGACATACACCGCACATGTCAGTGACAATCTTTGATCCTGCAAATAAAGAAGATCCGGTTCATGTCATTGCGTTACTTGACACATGGGCTCATTCGACGATCATGAATCCAAAAATTCTACCATCTTCTATGTGGCTACCGCACCTGCAGGAATTGTGAGTTGTGAACTCTGGTTTGTTAGCAATCAAACTTAAGTCGAAACCTATCACCATCGAACTCTTCCCCGGGTGTCAAATTACAACAGAAGTACTTGGATCCTCCATACCAGAAAAATAATTTAATATTGGGGTGGGATACATACATACTCTGATTTGAAAGAGAAATTCAATGTCTCGATCGAACCGCGAGAAATGAAATGGAAGAATCTCAACAAAGCCTTACAACCATACCGCGGTTATTTTCAATTAAATAATCTATAGTTTGTCAAGATCTATTAAGAATCCGATTCACTGGAAAACATATTGAAGAAGAAGAAGAAGAAAACAATTATCGGTTCTAACAAACTCTCTTAACCAGAAAATAATGTGAATATTACAAAGCTTGATCTTATTTGTTAATCCACATCTCCTTATATATTAACATATTAACCAAACTAATTGTACCAGGGTTAACCGGTTGTGAACCAATCAATAACCAATCCTCATGTATCCTAATACGCCCCTATCACGTCTGTAGCTTCAAAGATGTCTGGTTTGGAAGATACATGCTTGATAATGACATCTTAGAAAGCAATCCATAGAAAGGAAAAAGGGGTTTGGTAAGAATGTCAGCATGTTGATTCTCCGAAGAAACGTGGAAAACCTTGAGTGTACAAGCCTTGATCTGATCACGGACTATGTGACAGTCAATTTCTATATGTTTCGTCCTCTCGTGGAAAACAGGATTCATAGCAATATGCAGAGCCGACTTGTTGTCACAATACAGTTTGACAGGACCTGTAACAGGAAGATGGAGATCCTTGAACAACTGCTGTAACCAAATAGTTTCATAAGTCGCCTGAGCCATACTGTGATATTCGGATTCTGTACTGCTTCTACTAGTGACACCTTGCTTCTTGGACCTCCATGAGATAAGAGAGTTACCAAGATATACACAATAACCAGTAATAGAGCGTCGATTATCCTTACAGTTCGCCCAGTCAGCATCACAGAAAACATTCAAGCTCAGGTCCGAATCAGCAGGATACATCAAGCCTTGGCCAGGATTAGCTTTGATATACTTGAGGACTTTATGAGCCACTTGAAGGTGAATGTCAGAAGGTGCAGAGATGAACTGACTGAGCTGATGAACATAAAAGGTGATATCCGGCCTGGTGATGGTGAGATAAAGATGCCGACCTATAAGTTCTCTATAAGAACGAGGATTAGGCAGAGGCGTTCCCATCGTAGCCGTAAGATGCAAACTTGGATCCATAGGAACAGGACTTGGTTTACAACCGAGTAATCATGCATCCTTTAACAGGTTCTGGGCATACTTCCGTTGACATACCAAAATACCGATTGAAGAACGAGATATCTCCAAGCCAAGAAAGAATCTAGCTGGTCCAAGATCCTTGATTTTGAATTCTGACCGCAGAAATGCTTTTAAGCTCTCCACGGCATTGTCATCATTACTAGCAATGAGTATATCATCGACATACACCAATGCTGCAATAAAAGAACCTGGTCTGTCTTTGACAAAGCGAGTATTATCAGCAGGAGACTGAACAAAGTTTGCGCCCAAGAAAACAGAAGACAGTCGCTTGTACCACTGTCGAGAAGCTTGTTTCAAGCCATAAAGAGACTTTCGAAGTCGACAAACCGGATTAGGTGGCAAAACAACATTTGGTGGAGGAGTATATCCCTGAGGCAGACTCATGAAGATCTCTTCCTCTAAGTCACCATGGAGAAAAGCATTAGACACATCCATTTGTGTCAAACTCCATCTTTGTTTAGTAGCAGCACCAAGTAAAAATTTCACACTCGTTAGTTTAGCCACTGGGGAGAATGTCTCCATAAAATCCAAACCTTCCTGTTGTGTGAACCCTTGTGCCACGAGTCTGGCTTTATACAGTTCAACTGTACCATCAGGGTTATACTTAATAGTAAATACCCACTTACAACCAACAACATTTTTACCTGGTGGGAGAGACGTAACATCCCAAGTGTGAGCAATCTCGAGAGCATGAAGCTCTTCACCAGCTGCATTGGTCCACTTTACTGATTTCATGGCTTGAGCAAAGGTTTTAGGTTCAGTCTCAAGACTGTAGGTGAAAATATAAGATTGAGAAAGAGGAGTAAAGCGATCATATGAAACAACCGAAGAAAGAGGATAAGGTGTAGTATGAGGTTTAGAGGAAATGACTTTTTCTGGTGATTGAAGAAGTAAAGGAGGATCTGCAGAAATATAAGGAACAAGGGCACAATGATATTCAGAAAGATAGGAGGGAGTCTTTACAGTTCGCTTAGGCCTAGCAACAGGAAGAGAAGAAGAAACTGTATCCTGTGATACGATAGGATTATCTACACGAATTGTACCAGGGTCCAAGTGTGCAGTGTCAGATGCAGATGTATGTGATGCATCAAATTCATCAGGGATAT
Organism: Camelina sativa; assembly: GCF_030686135.1. NCBI lineage: Eukaryota > Viridiplantae > Streptophyta > Magnoliopsida > Brassicales > Brassicaceae > Camelina > Camelina sativa. Next base: position 7,909,916 of record NC_141883.1, read on the forward strand.
CAATATCAACATCGTCAAGCGAATGCAGAGAATCAACAAAGTGTAATGCTGCATGCAATGGTAATATACTATTAGGAAACATATCAACCGCTTGAGATAACAATTCTGATGTATTAAAAGGAAAAACATTTTCATGAAAGATGACATTATGAGAGACAGATATTGAATGAGACTCCATATCTAAAATCTTATACCCTTTATAACCAGATGGATAACTGAGAAAAATGCAAGGTTTTGATCTTGGAGAAAACTTATGCCTATCATGTAAAGGAGTTGATGCAAAACATAAGCAACCAAAACTTTTTAACATAGTATAATCGGAAACCTTATTACTCAAAACCTGAAAAGGAGACTTATTCTTTAACAAAGGTGAAGGCATCCTATTGATCAAGAAGACAACAGTAATTACACAATCACTCCAGTATTTCAAAGGTATATTTGATTGAAACAATAAAGCTCTAACAACATTTAACAGGTGTTGATGTTTGCGTTCTACTACCAAATTTTGTTGAGGTGTATAATCACATGAAAATTTATGCAACATGCCCTGTTCGTTAACTATATCAGTAAATGCAAGTTCGAGAGCATTTATCAGAACGAATGGCTTTAATTTTTGAGTTATATTGAGTAGAAATCAATTTAAGAAAAGTAGGAAAAACTGTAGAAACATCACTCTTATTTCTTAACATATAAAGCCATGTCACACGAGTACAATCATCAACCAAAGTAAGGAAATACCGAAAACCCTCAACAGACTCAGTACCAAGAGGATCCCAAATATCTAAATTAACTAAATCAAAAGGTTGTGAAGCTAAATTGTTATTAGAAACATAAGCTAATCTCTTCTGTTTAGCTAAAGGACATATTTGACATGGTGAACCACTCGGGACTACAGACTTAAGAGAAGGAATTATACTAACTAGACTTTGTAAAACTGCAGAAGATGGGTGTCTAAGTCGATGATGCCACAGAACTCCATCAGATAATGCAGTAACAGAAAAAGAACAAACAGCAGGAAGAGATGGTGAAAGGGTCTTTGGTTCTGTCTCAAGAATATAGAGATTATTGATGAGTCTACCCCTCCCAATCATCAAGCCCTGAGAAAGTTCCTGAATAAGACAACAATTGGGAAACAAGTGAGCAGAACAAAATAAACTTTGAGCCAAACAACTTATGCTAATCAGATTAAATTTGAAATCAGGAACATGTAGAACATTATGTAAAATCAATGTTTTGGTAATGCATATGGTGCCTGTGTGTGTGATAGGAACCCGAGTACCATTCGGTAAAAGTAACCGTAACACTAGAAACAGGTACTAATTCTCTAAACATTACTAAATCAGAACAAACATGACTAGACGCACCACTATCAATAATCCAATCATTAGGTGCAAGAAATTGTTGAAGAGAAGAAAGATCATGTTTTTGAAAAGTTAGAATGTGGTTTTCGTATCGTAGATTAGTAGAAGGAAAAGGGATAGTACCAGAAGTGGAAGCGGAAGCCATGAGACCATGTTCAGTAACCATTGTAGTATTAGAAGTAGCTACAGGCTCTTGAGCTGGTACTTGAGAGTTATATTGTGATAAAATCTGTTGCAACTATTGTGGTGTAAAGAGTGGAGTATTAAGAGTATTACCATGAAGATGAGCAGAAGAAACCATGACAGAAGGAGCTGCATACGGATAAGGACCAATCGTTGAAGTATAAGGTGCTTGTTCTGCATAAACATTTGCAACAACATTTGCCTTCTGAATAGGATCATAAGGAACCATCGGCATTTGTGGCTGAGTTTGAGGCATCCGAGGTTGCATCTGAGTGTTCTGCATACGAGGGTTGTATGAAGATTGATTCTGCACCATACCATTACCCTTGTAACCACCAGTCTTGTACCCCGGAGGAAAACCATGAAGCTTATAACATTTGTGTATTGTATGTCCCAAACGTCCACAATGTGTACAAACAGGCTTCTGAGGCCTCATCGTATTATAAGCAGCAACATAAGCATTGTCACCATCATAAGAAGCAGGAGTCGTAGTCTGGAAAGCTATATTATCAACTGGTGTAAGAGGTTTAATAGTCCCCTGTCGCTCATCTTCTGTTACCATATTGAAAGTTTCTTCGATAGTGGGTATTGGCTTCAACATCAATATGTGGCGCCTAGATTGCTCATAACTCTCATTTAACCCCATGAGAAACTTAGTCACTCGACTCCGCTGCTGTAGTTTCTCCCACTTAACAGCCACATCACACTCACATTTTCTACATGTGCAAACAGGTAATTCTACATAATTCTTGTGTTCTTCCCACAAAGAAACTAAAGATGTGTAGTAAGTAGTAACATCCAGAGATCCTTGCTCAATCTTGCTAAGTCTCTGTTCAATAGCAAAAATCCTAGGTGCATCATCTTGCTTAAACCTAGAGATTATACTCTTCCACATACCCTCTACAGTAGAAATGTAAAGCAAGCTCTGACCTATCTTTTTATCTACCGAGTTCATCAACCAAGTACTCACTATGTCATTACAGCGAGACCAAGTTCCAAAATCTTGATGAGTTTCCAAAGGTTTAGTAATCGTACCATTGGTAAAACCCATTTTATTGCGCACATTCAACGCCATCAGCATAGATCGCCTCTAGGAAGGGAAATCAGAAGCTGTCGTAAGCCGATCTGAGACTAGAACAAGTCCAGCCTGATCATTACTATTCAGATAATACGGATTCTCATACTGATCCGTTTGAAAACGCGAAGACTCAGTAGATTCACGCGGATTCAAATTGATTGGGTTAACCGAAGAAGGAGCTACATAAGATCCCATTCTCAACGAAAGAATAGAAAAATCTCAAGAAATCGCAACAAATTTGATAAAAGAAAAGAGAGATTCATCACGAAAAAGGTCAATCAAAGGCGAGAAAGAAAAACAAGAATGGAAAACCCAAAGAAAATGCCTACGATAACCTCATTGCAGCAATAATAATCCTCACAAGCTGAAGAAAAGAAATTGAACAACTCATACGATCGAAGCGGAAGACTTAAGAGCAAAGCTCTAATACCATATTAAGAATCCGATTCACCGGAAAACATATCGGAGAAGAAGAAGAAGAAGAGAACCATCAACGGTTCTAACAAACTCTCTTAACCAGAAAATAATGTGAATATTACAAAGCTTGATCTTATATGTTAATCCACATCTCCATATATACTAACATATTAACCAAACAAATTGTACTAGGGTTAACCGGTTGTGAACCAATCAATAACCAATCCTCATGTATCCTAATAAGGTCAAGGAAGAAATTACGATACTCTCGTGTGCGGATTCTCACACGGATTTCCTTCACAAGTGCAATAACCCGCTCTAGTTAAATTCGGATTTTTTGTCTCATTACCATCGAAGTAAATGTTGTCACGCCACTCCAACAAAAGCAAGTCATGCGGATATGCCACTTACACTATTGCAACAAGCCAATGAAGAATGTGACCAACTCGTAGGCCATGGCATTGTTTCTTCTACAAATTCACCATGGGCTTGCAAGGCGTTCTATGTCAACAATCATGCTGAACAAGTAAGGGGAAAACTCAGATTGTGTAGAAACTAGAGAGGGGTTTAGGGGAAAAATCTTTATTATTGTGTTGTATTTCATAAGATTAAGGCATACATATATATAGTGATTAGCTTTGACATATTGCTAATACCGCACAATGTAAACTTTCCTAAACACATATGGAAATAGCTTGCACAAGAAGTAATATCAAGATCTAGACTATTCTTCGGGTTGGGCTTCACTTCATAACGGACTTTACGGTCCATATTACTTGGTCCGCAAGATACACATCTTGCTTCCCTAATACTCCCCCGCACGACAAACGTGGTACGCAAAACACAAACTTTGCAATCATATAACGGAACACGTATGTCGTGGACACTTGTCAAGGATGGACAAACCATGTCAACAAACTCCTCCGGCGTAAACTTGAATCTTGAAAATAGGGGTGGAACCTCAGCTCGTCTTCAGTCTTTGGTAAAAGGGAATACCAACATCCCGTGGGTGCAAATCCTGCAATCTCCACAAATAATTGTCCTAATCTCGAACAGTCCACAAGTCGGACACAAAAAAAAATTGACCTAAAAACATGAGTGTTCCAAACAACTCCTCCGTAATGGTAAAACGATTACCAAATAAAAGTTTTTGAAAAAATCATAACCAAACCCTTATAGATCATAAACCTTAAATACATTATCATTGGTTTAAATAAAAGAAAACCCCGATTAATTATTGTAAAAAAAAAAAAAAATCTCATCAATACTTGTGCTAAACAATCCCAAGAACTAAGAACAAAACCAAAACGTTAACTTATTATAATAAAGAAATAATTATGAAACAATCATGTGGGCGTCAATGCATCCTTTGCTTCACGGCCATCATCCGTGTCGTCTCCATCACCATCATCTTCAATGTCATCACCTTTCATGATCATTAAGATCACAAAGTTATCACAGCGGAATTTAGAAAACGTTTAGATCCACAAGATTGTCTGCTCTGATACCATGTAGAAACTAGAGAAGGGTTTAGGGGAAAATTCTTTATTATTGTGTTGTATTTCATAAGATTATGGCATACATATATATAGTGATTAGCTTTGACATATTGCTAATACCGCACAATGTAAACTTTCCTAAACACATATGGAAATAGCTTGCACAAGAAGTAATATCAAGATCTAGACTATTCTTCGGGTTGGGCTTCACTTCATAACGGACTTTACGGTCCATATTATTTGGTCCGCAAGATACACATCTTGCTTCCTTAATAGATTGGTTATTGATTATAAGCCGTTTAATCAATATCTATAAAATGTCAAGTTTCCTCTCCTGAATAAGAAGACACTTCTCCAACATCTTCAAGGTGCAAAAATATTCTCAATATTCGATCTAAAATCCGGTTTCTGGCAACTCGGCGTTCATCCCGAAGAAAGGTACAAGACATTGTCTACCGAATCGTTATCTACACATGAAGACACGAAATGTACCAAGGTAATATGATTTAGACTTTGTTGGTCCACTCTTGGTTCCTACAGCATTACCAGAATGTATATATATGTAACGTACCAATAGTTTAGATGATGTTTTTGAAAAAAAATTAAGCGTTACATGTACAAGAGATATAAAGCAAATTTCAACTTCAAAACTTAATTACTATTTACCAAATATCCCTAAGAAGTCAACTACAAAACTAAAATGTAACAAGATAACCTACACTTTCATTTCCTTGAGAACATATTAAAAATATATTTAAAATGTAACATTATATATGCACAACATATTAACGAAACTAAGTTAGGCCAAACGTAATGATATATCTTTAGGCTTAGAGGGACATATCTAAACTCATTCGAAAATCAATGATCACACTTCAAAACAACCATCGAATTGTTCTTGAGAGTTACAATAACCCGCATAAAACTTTTTAATAACACAAAAGAAATAAAGATACTGAAACGACTACCGTAGATAAAAATAGCGCATGAACGAGTTCATCATAATTTGTTGACCCAAAATAGAGAAAGAAAAAAAAAGAACGAGTCCATACGTCATAGCCACACCCCAATGAACTTGACAAGACCAGCAAAAACCTACCTGTCTATGCATTGCCACTTGCACTATGACAAGGGAATTCATAGAGGACATCATGGAAATCATAATCTAAATTAGAATCTTAAAAATCGAGAGTCCTTGTGATCTGATATGGGAAATCAGCAATTGAGTTATAGGTGTATCTCACAACTCTGATCCTCTCTAAACGTTTCCTGAAATCCATTATTTTCTTTTTTTCTCGAAAAAGAGAGGAACCCATTTTTATGAAAAGAGAAATGTCGAAGTGAACTAGTACTAGTAGTGGTAGTCTTGGACCTTTCGGCTTCTGTCTCTCATTTTATACTAATTTGTTTCTCATTTCTCAAGAATAATGCAATATTTTGTTACATGTTAGAATATACTCGTAACTCGTAAATAAAAGGAAGATCAATGAACGAAAATACTAATAAATGGAAGATACTCAAACATGTTCTTTTTCAATGCCTCCATTGTAACATTTCAAATAATAACTTTTGACCAAGAATATACCAATCAATAATATTAGCTATACTTGGGTTCACTATTAAAGATTAATAAAATTAATTAAAAATATTAATTGTATTATTAATATATAAAAATAGACATTATTTGGATTTATTTTTAGTAAAGATTTTAAATAATATTACTTTAAATATATAAAATTTTGTTTCAAGTTAGCTACATTTTTAAATAATAAAATTACAAACTAATAAATTGAAATAATTATGAATTTCAGTTTTTAATATAAATGATTTAAATTTGAGTCTATTTAATTAAATATTTATATAATTATGGATTTAAATTAAATATGAAATTTTTATGAGAATGTGGTAGATCTGGAAAATTCCCTTTTAAATATATATAATTTAAAAACAGTTTCTAAAATTTTCATTAATTTAGAAAAATTTGTAAATATATATATATATATATATATATATATATATATATTTACATTTAATATTTATTTTTAATCAAAAGTTTGTATATATGTTAGATAACTATTTTTAAATTAATAACTAAATTATTAATATATATATATATAATTAGAGAGTTTCTCTCATTCTAAGCTATCCACATCAGCTTCCACCTCAACATAATTTACTTTTTTTATGCCCACAAAGCAATATCTCAACAGTCCAATGACATGTAAATTTTAAATACAAATTTTATAATATCTCAACAGCCCAATAACATGTAAATTTAAAATACAATGTTTATGTAATACCACATCTGACTTGGGTTAGACCAAATAAAAACCCCAATTAATAAATGTAAATTGTAAAGTCTATCACATGACCCGAAAAACCCCTCACAAGATGAAATGTACGGTTCAAAAGACAAAAATCCGTTCGGTTCGCTCCGGAAATCACCGTTATTTTTTGTAGGGGCTATGATATTCTATGGATCTAGACAAAACAAACGGTAAGTTTTTCATCAACTTCTTCCCACGATTAAGGTGCTTAAATGCATCACTAAAATCTGCTATCGATTTTCAAATTTTTATTTTATTTTATTGTTTCATATCCCCCATTAGATAACAATAACGTTACATATGAGTTCTCTATTCTCTTCACCGTCTTCAATATAAAAAGTGTTATTTGACATCAAAACCTAACAATTCCCAAACCAATAGTTCTCAATGATAACATCATTATTTTACCCATTTTAGCCATAGTTTTCATATGCATTTAGGAAGAGTTTGACACGATTTCAAGGCTTTAAAGTCTATTATTAAGTATTTTAGGTTTTAAGAAGGTTTTACAGGTTTTAGAGCAAAAAGGACCAAAAGACAAGAAAAATACGTTTTAAAAAAGATTCAGAGTTTTACTGTACGAGATACTTTTGAAGAACTTCCAGAACTCGAATTTTGACGTATGTGGTGTCTATGGAAATCTGGAAGAGTCATCTTTCTCTTCGAAGTGGAATCAAGTCAATCCGTTCACTCACCCGGAAGTTATGCCCGATTTACCAAAACGTGTTATAAACCGACGAGAAGATAAGTTTGAAGCTAAATGGACTTTAATGATGGCCCGATTAGCAACCATCACGGCGGCCCGGCCCGGAGGAGTCACCACGTTCTAGAACCCTTCTACGCCGCCCCTTGCCATCCACTTAACAAGAAAAGACGTTTCTACCCTTACAAAATCCTAAACCTAGACAAAACCCTATAAATACTCTTCTAAACCTAGGGTTTAGAGTATGTAATCATTGAAGCAGCCAAGAGACACGATCAGAGGAGTAGACGACGACCAGAAGCTCTCTCACGTCCCTCTCTTTGAAGTTTTGAGATCCACCAACTCTTTCTATTCTATTTGCTTTGTTCTTTGTTTCTAAAGGAAGAAGATTCTACACTTTGTTTGATAAGCATTGAAGTAATATCTAAATCCCTTTTCTCTATTTATTCTTTTATTTTTATGAGTTTATTAAACCTTGCTTTGGTGATTCCCTTAAACATGCTAGAGTAGTTTTCTAGTTGGGTTTAAAGTGAGAATCAAAGGGGGGAGATAATCTTAGTTTAGGTGGCCATTTTAGGGTTTGTTAGATTTATATCTTGTTTATTCTATGCTTTAATTCTAAGCCTTTGCTTAATGCTTTAAGTTAGCCTCATGAACTAACTATGATCTTAAGTGTGTGTGATTTGCTAAAAGCTTGCTTGTGTGCTTGACCTAGCTTAGATGTGTGAGGAGTCATAGGAAGCACATACCCCTTACCTATGAAATCTCATGGATTAGAATCGAACGTGCTTAAAATGCTTTGATCTATGCATCGTTGCATGCGACAGTTGAGTCTCAGAGTATAGAGATCTTAGACGGTTAGCTTGTGAACTATAAGTTAACGGTTCATTCGTGTTTTGTAGTCCGAGTTTTAGATAAAAAAACCAATCCTAAACTTTCCTAGATAGATAGATCATTGAACCCCTGCGATTCCCCTTGATGCCCAATGCTTGTTTTATTATTTTTACTTACTTTTATTTACGTTTATTGCTTACTACGACCGTGACAACCAAAACCTCCATTTTATTGAGTTCTAGCCTTACATCTCTTCCGATGGACTCTCTAAACAACAACTCTCTCTGTGGGATCGATCCTTAAATACTACTACTGATTAGCTGTGCACTTGCAGCAATTGTGTGGTCTTTTAAGGTAATAGATTTGAAGTGATAAAAACCACGCACATCAAAACTTTTTGGCGCCGTTTCCGGGGAGAGGTTGTTGTTTACAAGAGTCTAGGAACTAGAGTAACGTCTAGGACACCTTGCTTTAATTTTTCTTTTCGATTTTCACTTGTTTCAGGAGGATCTTGAGGATGAACCTCGACGCTCTCCCAAGAGATTTTGAGAATCTTTCAATCGCACAGCTCATGTCACACTACCGAGCCACGTACGGAGACCCATCCAGTCCGAAAGCTCACTCATTGCACGGTTCACGTATTGGTCACTCTCGACCAGTCCATGTACCATCACTTAGGTGCCCTTGTCGACCATCTGAAGGTTGAACACCCCTTGGACCAGCTTACTGCCCAGCTGACCACTCTTACACGTCGTACAACATGGACGTACCATGCTTTGCCACGGACCAGTACCTTGATCCGCAAGAATTCATGAAGGTCGATGTCAATGAAAACTTTTTCTATGACACTCGAAAACCAATCACTTCAAGGAGTTCTCACACTGAAGACAAGCTCATGAAGATGATAAAAGAGCTTATATCGAGTCAAGAGGAGGCTAATAAAGTTCTAAATGCTAAATTGGATAAGATGAGTATTGAGTTTGGAGCTAAGCTTGAAACTATTATCAAGGACGTTACACGCTTGGAGAAACAAATCAATGCTGTCAACAATCAAGTCTTAAAAAACATGGATATATTGATGATGATAGGACAAAGATTATCAACATGGGTTACACCATTGACACCATCGAGAGCCGCCTAGAGTGGAAGGTTGAAGCCTTACAAACCTTATTCAACAACCCGGACGAACGCAACAACTGGAGTTATGATCAAGTCTATCACCCTACTGATGCTGAAGAAGAATATGGAGTCTCACATGAGTATCCAACCGATCTTAACAAGTCCAAGGAGTGGACTAGAGGAGAGTATTATCAAACCGATGATGGAGAAGCTTATTTTGAAGAAAAAGCTAAGGAGAACCAATATGAAGATTTGCCAAGAGAGAATGATGAGTCCTATGATCTATCATCTACTAAAGAAGATGGAGAAGAAGAGATGAAAGACTTCTACTGTTGCATGACATATCAGTTCCCTAATGAAAAGATTACCGAAAACAACAATTTTTGACAATTTCAACACCAAGAGGAAGCTTTCTACAGAGGTAACCCTAGAACTCGACCATCTACAGCACCATATGATATTTATGAAGATTGGGAACCTGTCCCAATTCACCTTCCAAGCCGTTTTCAAAGACCCTATCCAAGGAGAGCTGAAACCAATTTAAACCGCCGCTCACAGCAATACCGAGATCCTTTCCAACTTCCACACCAAGTTTATCAAGACAACTTTCATGTGTCTACAAAACAAAAATATGAAGAAGAAATGATGCTGAAATTAATAAGTCAATTAGAAGACTCTACATATAAGATGATGAGGACGCTACATGGAAATCTTGACAAAATCCAATTTGATCTTTCGGGAAAAATGGATGGCATTGCCTTTGAAGTTAAAAGAATAGAGGAGGAAAGATCTAAATATGCTGAAGCTATGGAGAAGAAGCTCCATTGTCTTGAAGAAGAACAAAATCAACATTCAAAGGAGATAAGAGAAAATGCTAAGGAGATTAGCGGTTGCAACATGACGATTAACACCTTGGAGATCCGTTGCTGCAATAATTCTGAAGCTATTCTTGACAAAACCCTCGACCTATGCAACCATATGGAGAAGCATGAAGAAAGAGCTAAGAAAACCGAGACCCAAATAGGAGAGTTAGGTAATCGATTTGATACCTTGGGAGACACTCTAACCGAAGAGTTCACTAGTCTTCTTGTCCCATTACTTTAGTCTAACATTGGAGCTAAGCAAGTTACTATTGAAAGGAGAATCAAGTCTCTTAGGGAGAATCTAGAGAGGTTAGTCTCATGTGTTGCTGGACACATCCAAGAAGAAACTCCAATCGGTGGAGAAGAAGAAAGAAGAAAAAATGAAATCCTTGATGAAAAAGGAAAACATTCTAGTTTCCTTTTAGAAAAAGGAAAATTTTCTTTTACTTCAACACAAGAGGGTTTCGTGGAGAACAAGCTACAAGGTTCCATGGAGGCCGAAACCTGCAACCTCAAATCACACGACATCTCACATCAAGGAGAAGAAGAATCAACAACCCAAGTCGCTTGTAACACCGTCACAACCTTCAAAGGAGTCCTACCCTTGCAAGAGGTAGAAGGGGAGATTTATGGAGAAGAAGATGAACTATTCAAGGGAACACAGTTTCAAAATCAACCACGTTGTCCCACCCTCCTAAACAACCGCTGGTACCCACGCATGATAAGCCTAAGAGATCTAGGCAATTTCAACCGAGCAGTTGGGAGACTTCCCCAAGGTACCACTTTCGCAAAAGCTTGTTCTATTTATCACATTGACCGTTTCTTTCTTGAGAGTTGTGAGTCAAGGAAGGAGATGAAAGAGCTATATGATCAAGCCTTACACTACCCACGGCCGTTCAACACACTACACAAAGTGGAGAGCCCTGGCCGATTCCTCATCACTTGTTCTATCAATGGAGTTAAATTCGAAGATGCACTATGTGATTCCGGTTCATGTATAAACATCATGTCAACCGTTGCTGCTAAGAAGATTGGCTTTAGACACTTACAACCCTCGGACATACGTATAGGACTCGCCAACTCTTCATTCACAATACCCGAAGGAATGGTCTGAGACATTCATGTGCGAGTCAGAATCTGGAATGTTCGAACCTGTAACATCCGCGAACCAATTATTGGTTTTCTGGGATGGGTGTCGATCGACACCATGGTGGTGTTGGTCGACACCAACATTCTCTGGTTCGACCAGTTCGATTTAATTATCGATTTGGACCGGTTTGGTTTAGGGAAAACCATTGAACCAAGGTTTAAAAGGGGGAAAACGACCTAGGGTCGTTTTTTTGTTGTCTTACGCCGTTTGAGAGTGAGAGAAAGAGGAGAAAATAGTTTCTAAAGGTTCTTGAGAGAGTTTGTGAGATTTCAAGGTGTTTTTGGGGAGATCTTGCTGTGGGAGTGATGATCTAGGGCCAGGAACGTGTTAGAAGGTTGCTGGGAGTGTAGGATTCGTTGTTGTTGGTCCAAATCTTCCTGCAAAGAGGTGAGTGCATGACCATGGCTAATCTAAGCCTTTGATTTCCTTGTTCTTGCTTGTGTTTTGTTGTTTTGTGTGTTTTCTTGCTGGGGATTGGTTGCTACTGTGGGGTAGTGTCAGTCGACACCAAGGCCAGTGTCGGTCGACACTCGGCTGGTGTTGGTCGACACCTCCCTTCCAGCGAGACATGTTTGATTTCCTGGTTTGTATGTCTTGTTTGTTGATTGTTTGGAACATTGATATCATTGTTGCTTGTGTGTATAACCCAGTAGATGGGAGGATTGCCTCACTGAGTGTTTATCAAATACTCATGCATCTCAATATGTGTTTGTGGTGCAGGTAAAGGCAAAGTGTGATCGTGGAATCAAGGCGATGAAGAGGAGGATGTTCTAGGGACTCGATTGTATGTTGTCTGGTGTTGCTATGTTGCTAGAGTTGAGTCTTTAGAAACATTGTTAGGTTGCCGGTTTCATGTTTCCTGATGTTTGATTATTGGATTGCTGTTATGGTTTAAGATTGGTTATTTATTTATTGGATATTGGTATTTGTTATTCCGCTGTTGGTTGTGATTGTGGTTAGGTGGCTAGTGGGTATGGGACCACTAGTTGTAGATTATTATTTATTATTATTATTTATTATTTATTATATATTTAAAAAAAAACGGGTCGGGTCGTTTCACAACCGCTTTTCAGATCATCAATGCTGAAAAAGGGAGGTTTACACCACTTATCCTTGGAGGAGCATTCCTAGCCACAGCTGGAGCCATCATGGACTGGCCTAACCGAAGAATGACTCTTACCATTATCAATGGAGACAATTTTATGAAGCTAAACCATTCAACCCACCAACTCGAAGATGTACAGAAGAATATTATGCAAGAGAGCCACCTGATGCCTACATTGGAGAAAGATGCAAGAGAGCTTGTCTAAGGACAACCCACTCTCCTCACCCTGCTTGAGAAAGCAAGTTAACGTCGAGCCAACGACGTTAAACAATCGCGCTTCTTGGGAGGCAACCCATGTCTAGTAAGTTTTTATTTTTAGGATTTATTTTCTTTTATTTTTAATATTTTAGCATTTTAGTTTCAGGTTTAAAAAAAACACAAAAATAATAGAAAATAGAAAAGCCAAAAATAAGGAAGAAGAAGGACCATGGATTGGCAATGCACACTATGTCTAGTGGCAAGTACCACCTACTGACCGGCCATGTTCAACCTGACCGATGCAAGCTGAAGGCAACGGATCATCACCATCCTCACGTGATTGATGCCGAAAGTCCCCACTAGCTGTACCAACCGACGTACCGTGTACCATGTCCTAATGTACCGCGTACCATACCCACTGTACCTGCTTCTGTCCGCGACCATTCATCTATGTACCGCTAGACAAATCTGAACCACCACCATCCTACCACCAACCATCACCATTCTTTTACTATGTTTTTCTTATTTTTATTTTCTCACTATTATTGATGGTTTTAGGTTTTTGTTTCAAGGGGGATACATTTAGAGATATATCAATAGAATTCGAATGAACTTAGCCTAGTTCATACTCGATGTCAAGCAACCAAAGGAAGTATAAACGGTTAGTCACCACATTTTTATTCCACCGCCGAACTTCAGACAATTTTTGGGCAACCATTAAAACGTCTAAGAGTCGACACAACATCATTCCATCAAGGTGACATTGTTCTTGAACCCTACACTTTTCCTTATAATTTTTAATCCTCAACTCTTTCTTTTTTCCCACCGAGGATGGTGTGATTTAAGTCTGGGGGGAAGGATGTTCCATCCTATACTAAGGCTACTTTCTATCTTGTTGACTTGAGATCTTTTTCCACTTTTTACATCAATAATTTTGACATCTTTATCGAGTCACATTTTTTTATTGAGTCAAAACTAGTAGGGGATTATGATCTTATTCTAACGGTTTATTTGATTTGGATTAACACTCTTATGACTCTTGACTATGCTTGACAACAGAACCGAAGTTTGGAAAGACTGTGAGCCGACTCAACAATCCCCAAAGTCCCTATTCAATGGATATTCAGATGATCTAACGTTGTCTCTAAATTTTATAGGACCAAAACCGGACTTCATTATCAAGCCCTGGGAATTGGTATACATTGGACTTCTACATTATCAAGATCTCTACCTTCAAGCCACACAAGACATTGCACTTCTTCAAAAGTATGTTCCCCTCTCTCTTCCCTTCAGTACTCTAAAAAAAAGAGAGAAAGAAAGGAAAATAAAAGAAAAAAAAAGAGAAAAGAAAAAAATAAGGATATAGGTCGCAAATAAGTGAGCCAAGGGATGTCGTGTAAACCCATGCATACTTTAGATTTCATGGAAGTCTGTCCAATGTATATATATATATATATATAAAGAGCAAGGGATCTATAAAAAAAATAAAATGATACCCTAGAAAATTAGGGAGAAATAGATTCCTTGAAAGTGAGAAAAGGGAGAGGAAAGGAATCATACGAAGAAAGTATTGACTTGAAGAGAGTCTACAAGCCTCTGATCGATTTTCTCTTGGTAAGATTTCACTTTTTATTATTGCTTTAATTTATGTAAAGAGATGACAATGGAGATTATGGAGACTCTAAAGAATTGTGGGATCAAGGAGCGTTGATGACTCTCATAGTGGATTAAAAATGTAAGAAGAGTGCAAAGAAAATATCCCCAAAGATAAGTGAATTCCCATTATTTTCAAAACCTCTTTTCCATGATTTATTCTGATTATTTGCTTGAGCACAAGCAAAGTCTAAGTTTGGGGGAGTTGATAACATCATTATTTTACCCATTTTAGTTATGGTTTTCATATGCATTTAGGAAGAGTTTGACATGATTTCAAGGCTTTAATGTCTATTATCAAGTATTTTAGCTTTCAAGAAGGTTTAGCAAAAAGGACCAAAAGACAAGAAAAATACGATTCAGGAAAGATTCAGAGCTTTACAGTACGGGATACTTTTGAAGAACTTGCAGAACTCGAATTTCGACGTACTTGGTGTCTATGCAAATCTGGAAAAGTCATCTTTCTCCTCGAAGTCGAATCAAGTCAATCCGTTCACTCACCAGTAAGTTATGTCCGATTTACCGAGACGTGTTATAAACCAACGAGAAGATAAGTTTGAAGCCAAGTGGACTTTAATGACGGCCCGATTAGCAACCATCACGGTGGTCCGGCCCGGAGGAGTCACCACGTCCTAGAACCCTTCTACGGCGCCCCTTGCCATGCACTTAACAAGTAAAGACGTTTCTACCTTTACAAAACCCTAAACCTAGACAAAACCCTATAAATACTCTTCTAAATCTAGGGTTTAGAGTGTGCAATCATTGGAGCAGCCAAGAGACACGACCAGAGGAGCAGCCGACGACCAGAAGCTCTCTCACGTCCCTCTATTTGAAGCTTTGAGATCCACCAACTTTTTCTATTCTATTTGCTTTGTTCTTTGTTTCTAAAGGAAGAAGATCCTACACTTTGTTTGACAATTATTGAAGTAATATCTAAATCCCTTTTCTCTATTTATTCTTTTATGTTTATGAGTTTTTTAAACCTTGCTTTGATGATTCCCTTAAACATGCTAGAGTAGTTTTCTAGTTGGGTTTAAAGGGATAATCAAAGGGGGGAGATGATCTTAGTTTAGGTGGCAATTTTTAGGGTTTGTTAGATTTATATCTTGTTTATTTTATGCTTTAATTCTAAGTCTTTGCTTAATGCTTTAAGTTAGCCTCATGAACTAACTATGATCTAAAGTGTGTGCGCTTTGCCAAAAGCTTGCATGTGTTCTTGACCTAGCTTAGATGTGTGAGGAGTCATAGGAAGCACGCACATA
The DNA here is from genome assembly GCF_030686135.1 of Camelina sativa. NCBI lineage: Eukaryota > Viridiplantae > Streptophyta > Magnoliopsida > Brassicales > Brassicaceae > Camelina > Camelina sativa. The sequence goes on from NC_141883.1 coordinate 7,925,668, forward strand.
CCCCTTACCTATGGAATCTCATGGATTAGAATCGAACCTGATTAAAATGCTTTGATCTATGCGTCGTTGCTTGCACAGTTGAGTCTCAGAGTATAGAGATCTTAGACGGTTAGCTTGTGAACTATAAGTTAACGGTTTATTCGTGTTTCGTAGTCCGAGTTTTAGATAAACAAACCAATCCTAAACTTTCCTAGATAGATAGATCATTGAAACCCTGTGATTCCCCTTCATGCCCAACACTTGTTTTATTATTTTTACTTGCTTTTATTTACGTTTATTGCTTACTACGACCGTGACAACCAAAACCCCCATTTATGTAGTCCTAGCCTTATATCTCTTCCGACGGACTCTCTATACAACAACTCTCTCTCTGTGGAATCAATCCTTAAATACTACTACCGATTAGTTGTGCACTTGCAGCAGTTGTGTGGTCTTTTAAGGTAAAAGATTTGAAGTGATAAAAACCATGCGCATCACTCCACACATCTTACCTTTGAAATTCAAATTTATGTTGAAGTTGTTGTAATTCCTGTTCAACCCGACTACTTCACGTTTGTTGATTTACCTCTTGTACGCTCTTCTCATCAGGTTTGTTGTAATTCCTGTTCAACCCGACTACTTCACGTCTGTTGATTTACTTCAGGCTCTTACGCTACTGGGATGCACAAAATATTAAAAAAAAAATGGCGATTCCATGGGCATAGTCCTCCTCTTGCTCGATGAGAAGCTAACATATAATAATCTCCTTCTCTCTATAATTTAGGTTGAACGTTGAACAATGGCCCCACATTTCACACAACTTTGAACCAACCCTAAAGCTCCGATGCAAGTACGGTGGAGAAGACCAAAGACTCAAATGAATGAAAGTGCAGATGACGCAAGTTATGCTCTCCAAGCATGGTTCCAAGAACCCAAGACTCCAATGCACGTCTTGTGGAGAAGATACTCAAACGCCGTCGCGAGTAGTCAAACACACCATCTCCCGTCGTTCCCAAAATTCCACAATCAAGCAACTTTTTCTTAAATTTATTTTTTGTTAAAACTTTTTCCTAAAGTAATTATGTTTTCCATTTTCCATCGTTTCTTGATCAAAAACTAAGTTTCATATTTTTATAAGTTTTTATACTTTCAATTGCTTACATGTTGTCGCAGCTCCTCATTTTTTGACAAAAATATAATCCAACAAAAACTTAGACATTGGATAATATACAAAAAATTGAACATTAAGATACATTGATGAATCATTTAGAACATTAATTATTTACTTAATATCTACAAAACAAATTTGAACAAACTGAGGACTAGAGAACAAATAAAAACCTAATTAATTAACACAAAACGACCCAAAAAAGTAAAACATGACTCAAGCTTATTAGTAACACAAAACAAAAAGATTGATTTCAAAAATATATTAAAATATGACAATAAAAAATGAAGAAAAATATAAAAATTAAAACATGAGTAGACGTAGACAAAAAAAAAATGCTTACCTTATATAACACTGGTCACACTTTTGTTTAAGTTTAAGTTAATAATTTAACAATAAAAAACATGTCCAAACTAAACTAAAAACATTGATTGAACTATGATAATAACAACGACACACAAATAAATAAACAAAATATATATAAGATTAGAATAAGGGAAAACAACAAAGTATAGCCCAATTAATACAAAAATGCACATAAAATTAACAATCTATAAAATATAACAATAAATAAGAACCCTATCCCATAATTGGTCTCTTCCCTAGTTTAATTACAATAATCAAAAATAGTTAACTCAAATTTTAAAAAAAAAGTACATGGAGGAGGTTTTTTGACTAATCCTAAAGCAGGTTTCGATCTATATAAATCATGAATCATCGAATTCTTTTAGGAAATTTTCAAAATACCAATTTTCTTGTGTTATTTTTCAAAAATACCCTTTTATGTTGTTCATTTTCAAAAATACTCATTTTTATGTATAAAATAACTAAATTATAATCCATAAACTCCAAATACTAAACATTACCCTCTCAAACTAGATTCTAAATGAAAAATAGAGAACCTAAACCGAAAAAAAAAAATTGAAAAATTAATCTAACATATTAAAATTGGGTAAAAGATTGTGAAAATAAAAATATTCAAAAAATGGATATTTTAAAAAAAGATTATCCAAAAAAGATATTTCTAACAAATTCTCAAAATTTTAATTGCTGTGAGTCGTCGTTTTAGGTAAAAAAAATGGTTCAGGACAAATAATTTAAGGGATAACTAGAAAGAGAGTTGTAAAACGTACCAACCTGATACAAACCAAAAACCACACCGAACATGTATCACAAAGATAGGCCGAAAGTATATTCCAAGCTCGGAATCCCAGGGGGCTCTGGTCCATAGAGTAGAATTGAGAATGGATGCAAGGTTTGGCCCAAGGATGACCGGTATTGAAACCAGGCTTGAATCTTTTGAGTGTGAACTCAAATAGATGAAAAAGCATGTGGTTTCTTTGGGTGTTGGGCAGACTGGCCAAAACATGAATGATGAGTTATCAAATTTTAAAATTAAAGACCTGGTTCTACCAAAACTACAGACACCTAAAGTTCCACCAAAAACGCAACAAAACTACTCTGTCACCAGTTCTCCGGTAATGTCTCATTTATGTTAATTTATAGCTGATTTGTCAGAATGTTTAGGTTGAGTTATCTTTATCTTATTTTTCTTCGCTATGTTATACAAGGTAAAGAAATCTGGTGATGTAGAAAAGGATAGTGGTTTGGATGGAGTCCGTAAGAATCTGAATAATGAGTTTGATAAGGCCACTGTTGGTAAAGTTGATCATCTTGATTTCATTGAGAAGTCTCCAGCTGCTACAAAACCACGGACTAACACGAGGAGAAATGTCAAGGAAGCAGAGGCAAAGAAGGCCAAAGAATTAGAGGCAAAGAAGGCAAAAGTAAAAAATGAGAGGAAACAGATGCCGACCGAAGATAATCAGCAAAAGAAAAGAGGTAGGAAATCTAACACAGTGAAGTCGGTGAGGATAAAACTACCTGGTATGAAGCAGAAAGAAGCTGATGCAGTCTTGAAACAAGCTGAAGAGAAAGCCAACGCTGGTGCCGACGAAACAGCTGACGACTCTCATAGTGTATGTGATATGACATACCAGTTTATGGCTGACAACGAACGCCTTGTACCTGAATCTGATGATGATGAGGAGGAAAATATTAGGATTGATAGAATTAAAGCTTTAAGGTTGGAGAGTGTTAAGTTGTCCTCGGATGGGAGTGCATTGAATACACAACAAGATCATCCAACAAGGATTTTCCTTATATTGGAGACAATGGACTAAAGTGCATGAGAAATAATTGTGTACCTTCAGCTGGAATATATGATCCTCTAGCACCAGTTGATGCGGTCAAGTTTCAGAAATTTAAAGAATACATAAAGCCATTCGGGTATGACCTCTTTAAATTCCTAATCACAGCTTTTTAACACCATTTGTGTATATTAACGTGTATTAATCTGTTAGTAATATCCCATTACGCAGGGCAACACCCTAGATTGATTTCTGTAGGGTTCATCACCGAAAGAAAGTACTGGCCAGCGAAGGACCAACATTATTGGTACGACAATGTAAGTTTTACATTATAAATGAGTTATTATTGTCTACGGCATAGTTATGATACAATAACACTTAGTTATTGTTGATGTTGTCTGAGTTTTAGTACGTGAAGGATGAGTTATCGTTCTGTTTTGTCTGAATTTTAGCACATTGAGGAAGATTTATGATGTGCTATGCCTGAGTTATACTATATTATGTCTGGGTTATTGTTGAGTTTTGGCTGAGTTATGCCATAGGTCGGCTGAGTTGTTGTTTTCTACTCTTTTTTTTACAGCACATGTGTGCGTATATGAGACTCCTCAGGGTCATGTACAATCGATATTTCTGCCCATTCCACAACAAACACATTGCATTTATAGACCCGTGGTTCGTCAGTCAGATGGTTTGTGAGTATGATCAGTTCAAGATAAAACTGAAAAGGTTTAAATTCATAGGCAATGGTTATGACGAGTTAGTTAAAGGTTTGCTTCCAAATGATCAACCGACACATATGAACTGGATACAAGATGTGGATCCCCTGTATATTACTCCACAAGTTGGAGGCGATCACTGGGTGGCGCTGGACGTGGATCTGGTTAAGGGGCATATTGATTGCTATGATAGCATCGTGGGATAATTAACCAAACAAAGTGAGAGTAGAATACTGAATGATTGTAGGCCGTTTACGCGGATGATTCCAGCAATGATGAACGATATAGTTCTTGCCACAATTCGTAAACCTAGTTTCAGTCAATTTACCTTCGGAAGGAGGAGTGTCTCCAAGGTCCCTCAAAACGTACAGGTTGGGGACTGTGGCATGTACGCTTTAAAGTTTGTCGAATGTCTAGCTCTTGGTGTAACATTTGATGGCATCTGTAATCAAAATATCTAGGCTATACATGTTAAAATGGGAGCAGAAATCTATGATGAGACACCTGATATGTTGAGTCAGTTTACATAATGCATAATGTTGTCCTTGTTTTTTTTTCGTAGGAGTTATACTTGGATATGTAAACATTTGGATTTCGAATATCATCGTTTCTGGCTGATTTTCAGTTAAGTTACGTCTGGTTTGCTAATATAAACAACGGTGTTATGGCTGATTTATGTATTTCACACGGCTGACTTATGAGTAAATATTAAATAAACATATATGTTACGTTTGAGTTACCAAACATGGTTGATTTATGTACTTCACATGGCTGGCATATATATTATGGTTGAGTTAAGAAACGGTCTTGTTAATAATATTTATCATATATCTTCTCGATATTACAAAAAGTGTTGTTGGGGAAATGCGAACAATAATTATGTGTCTGCTCAAATCCACACACATAATAAATTCGTAAAATCATATTTTTAACAATTTTTTATTCAAAATAATTCAAAATTTTGAATTCAAATTTTCGGAATTTTTTTTTATCAATAATTGACTATATGGCTAAGTTATTGGCTTAGACGGCTGACTTATATGAGATATTTGTATATTAACATTATTATAACTCAAAATTTAAATTTAGAATGAAAATATGTTGATTAACATTATTATAACCAATAAAAAGTAATAATTATATACAAAGAGTGATTTAATTACATTCTGATCAGAATGTGTAAAACATTCAAAACCTATCATTAAGGGGTTAAGGTTTAAGGTGTAGGGTTTAGATGAGTAATATTATGGGTATTCGTAGGCATATCAATTAGGGCCAAAACCCGCGGGCTAGCCCGGCCCGGCCCTGAAAAACATCGGGCTCGGATTTAAATATATATGTCCAAAAAAAACCGGGTCTTTCGGGCTCAGCCCGTTCGGGCTATAGGGTTTTTAGGGCTTAGTCCGATCGGACTCGGGCTGGCCCAAAAAACCCTTAAATAAATATAATTGTACTTTTTGGCTAATATTTTTGTTTGATTGCAATATTTGATTAATGATTTATTGTAAATAAAGTTTAAAACTCTAATCTTAGTTCTCATATTTACTTAATAACCTTACATAATACTTTTAAAATCTTTATCTGTGATATTTTCTATGAATTATATTATTTTTTATTTGGTTAAAGTATAAAAATTTATTTGGTTTAAAATTTTTTATATTAGATTAAGTTGGTTTTAGTGAATATTGATGAGCTATTTAAATTTTGATTGATTTCTTTTATATTGTACCTTTAAACATTGATTTTTAAACATGTTGTAAACTTAGAAGTTTGATTTTTTTTATTCGTAAAATAAGCCCGAAAAAGCACAAAAAGCCCTATAATGCCAAGGGCGGGCCGGACATAGAAATATAGGCTCAGAAATATTTCGGGCTGGACCGGGCCGGGCTCAAATATAAGCTGGCTTTGCGGGTTTCGGGCCGGGCCGGGCCAGGCCAGCCCGACTGACACTCCTACTCATGGTGCCAGTTGTGTTGAAATATTTCTCCAATCGCGACAGAGAGAACGTGAAGGAACTTGAACCACGTAAGAGTGATTTTGTCAACCCATGAACCCACACCAGGGTTTAAAACCGGAATATTTTACCGATCAGTAGCGCAAATGATCGCTTCGACATCTCTAAGAAATTGTCTTGTGACGTGAGGAACCACTTCCATGTTGATAGGAAGATGTAACAGATAGACAGATATATGATTTAGGAGAATATAAAGAGAAACAATATAAATGAAGAATGTGATGGAAGAGAGTCAGACCTATGAATTAGGAGAATATAAAGAGTAAAAATAAGAAAACATAAGGTCTCATCAATTATTAGGTTAACTTATGGTTTCCCGCCAAAATATTGCTTGACGGCTTAGTTATAGTATTTACAGGAAAACGAAAGTCTCGTCGATTCATGTGACGGCTGAGTTATAATGCTTTGTGGCTGAGTTATCACAAGAAATAATCTGAAAGCAAATGGCTGATTTATACGACTAGAAGGCTGAGTTATAGTATTTACGGGAAAACAAAAGGTCTCACTGTTTCAAATGACGGCTGAGTTATAATGCTTTGTGGCTGAGTTATCACAAGAAATAAGCTGAAAGCAAAAGGTTGATTTATATTACTTGACAGCTGAGTTATAGTATTTACGGGAAATCGAAAGGTCTCGTCGATTCATATGACGACTGAGTTATAATGCTTTGTTGCTGAGTTATCACAAGAAATATTCTGAAAGCAAATGGTTTATTTATATTACTTGACGGCTGAGTTAAGTATTTAAGGGAAAACGAAAAGTTTTGTTGATTCATATGACGGCTGAGTTATAATGCTCTTTGGCTGAGTTATTACAAGAAATAATCTAAAAGCAAACGGTTGATTTATATTACTTGATGGCTGAGTTATAATGCTTTGTGGCTGAGTTATCACAAGAAATAATTTGAAAGCGGAAAACAAAAGGTCTTGTCGATTAATATGACGGTTGAGTTATAATGCTTGATTGATGAGTTATTACACAAATAAAACAAATGTATTACAACAATACTACATCGGACAAGTTTTCGCATTGTGCCCAACTTGTTTACATCGAGAACATGCGTGTTGCTTCCTAGGGCGTTTATTTCCAAGGGCAACTTCCAAAGATGATTTAATCCTAATCTTTTTGGGCCTTCCTAGCTAGTTTACAACAATTGGAGGCAAGCACGGTTGATTAGTTACAACTTCAGGAACAGGGACTGCCGTATCTGGAGGCATGATTAAATCAGCGTATCCGATAACCAAATGGACACTCCTAAATTTTGGATCGCATAGGGATATACGAGACACATCCATATGCTTTGCAGTTGTGATTGCATGGATGCATGGTATTATCTCGTGGTCGAAACGAAGGCATGTGCATCTTTTTAGATCCAAATTTACAACATGCAAAGATGTTCCATATGTCACCTGCACACGTACAACATCAATTGTTTGTACATCCATAAGTCTTGTTGCGGTGACACGAGCCTATTAGGGAGAAGAAAAAAAAATGTTATGGCTGAGTTATGAAAATAATTAAAGCTGAGTTATTAAAATTTGGCGACTAACTTATGTAACAATTACATCTAAACTTACATGTAACAATTTCTCAACACCCCGAGTGAGCGTTGTTAGCTACGATTTTGCATCATCTCTCCATTCAGAAAACCATCTGGTCATCATATTTTGTATCGATTCGAGCAGTCAAACTATGCAAAGACTTCTAGCATTTTGACAGTGCTTTGTTCATTGATTCCGCAATATTTTTTGTCATTAAATTATACCTATCACCAGGGAACTGAGCACGTGCCCACATTCGGACATGAGCTCTTTGGAGGTATCCATGTAGTTCGGGATGAAGTGTTTCAATCTCATTGAAAGTCTCATTAAAATCAGCAAGCCTAAAACACCTTGCCGCTTATTTCACCAAAGGGAACATATGTTTTCCTTTGAACTTCACCAAATTGTTCTTATACAAATGGTAAGTGCAAATTCCACGGGAAGCCAACAGATACTCTTCACCAATCGTTTTCCCTATTGAGTTATGTTTGTCGGAGATTATCGCAAGATCTTTATCGTCAAGAATGGCAACTTTGAGTTGTGTAAAAAAACACAACGCCAACACTCATCATTTTCAGGGTCAACAACACCGAAAGCTATTGGGAAAATTTTAAAGTTACCATCCTGAGCTAGGGCTGTTAGAAGTGTCCCTTTGTAACTACCATGGAGAAACGTACCGTCGACAACAACAACTTTGCGCATGAGAGTAAACCCAACAACACTCGCACCAAAAGCAATTAAACATATTTGAATCTTCCTTCATCATCTATTTGAAGACGAGTAACTGTACCCGGATTTTCCTTTCTTAACATGTATAGGTAAGAAGACAATTCGCTAAAACTACTCGCAGAAGTTCCCTGATCGATTTGCCTTGCAAACAACAGCTTCCGATATGACTTCCAATAATCCATCTGTTGACACAAACATATTAATAAATCGGCCATAATTTATAAATAACTCAGCCAAGACAATCATATAAGTCAGCCGTAAAGAATCAATAAGTCAGCCAACATGTATTAATAAATAAGCCAAAATGTATATAACACATCCGTAATGTAAATATAAGTCAACTAGTATGTATTAATAATCAAGCCATAACGTAATGATATGTTAGCCATTATTATCAACTAGGTTTTACCCGTGGTACACCACGGGTTATTATTTTGTTGATATATATACTGTTAACGGTTGTAGGTAGAGTTTTGTAGAAATTCTTGATTCACAAGTTGAGAATATACATTTTACGATTTGTTATTTATGATTTAGGAATGAATGATTGGCATATTCTTATTATGATTCTCAATTGATATTATTGGATTAATAGTGTACATTTAAAGCTACTAAGATCTTACCAAATATGTAATCGTTTATTAAACACAAATTAGATATTTCCTAAGATGTATTCATCTTGAATTAGTTGCTATATTATAGGGATGTGATTAAGATGATATGATAACATAAATTGGGCTATCAATTCTTTTTTTCAAACTCGGTCCTAAAAATTCGGCATGCAAATTAGATATTTCCTAAGATACAATGGGCATTAATTGGCATTAATTGGCATTAATTGGATGTAAATAAGTATGCTATGGATTAAAAACCGGCCCAAAATATTCGGCAATCTTAAGGAGGATCCGGATAATTAAATCGGTTATAATTTTAGTTAAAAACCCGACCCAAAATTGGCAAAAACTGATGACACCCTATTGTATTCCAACAATGTATTTCGAGTTCTATATGTGGATATACTTGTTTGGTTACAAATATCCTAAGACAATTTTAAATATATATCCGTTTATAAAAATTTAAATCACATTATATGCTGAAAAAAAACTAAAATTTTATTAACTTTATGTATTGAATAGTAATTAAAATAATTAAATATAAGATTAATAAAAATGAAAGGAGAATTATATTTTAATCTAACATGTTTATTTAAATTAGATAGATATATTTTAGGAAATTAATATTATCAAATAAAGAAATGATTGTGTTTGGTTGTAAGGATTGTAAAGAATTTAGTTGAGACTTGTTTGGATACAAAGATAAGAGAGGATGGCACAAAAATGTACTTCAAAAATGTTAAGATAGATAAGTCAGCAACATAGTAATTACCTTTATACTAAATTGCTTATTGAAAATGATTCCGACACTTTTAGGTTTAACTTCCAGACCAAGATCACCAAGGACGTCCTTGTACAGAACTGCCAAAACATCAGCTGTTGCTTGTTGGGATCGATTAGAAGGTTCAGTCACAGAACATGTGTGTTCCAGATCGTATATACGAACATAAAAATCCGTCTCATCCCCTTGTGTAGATGCACGAACTCTCCAACGACATCCATCAACCCAGCACTGCATAATCACTATAGTCGGATTTGATGCTGGTATATCAAAATCAAAACCCTCCCTAACCGAAATAAGTTTCACATGTTTCTCCAACTCGTCTTTTCTCATGTATCGTTTTCCTACAGCAATTTTTAGCATTGACAACTGTAACCTTAGAGCCTTCGGGTTCCCAGTTGATCCGGCCATTTCAATGTTATGAGCTCTCCTCTTAGGAGGGAGAGTTGGTGAGTCTTCGTCTTTATACTCAGGCTCGCCCAATACAGAAAAGTTATCATCATCAGATGACGCACCATCGGAGTCGTCGAAAACATCAAATCGGCTTAAAAATTCATCGTATTCTTCTTCCTCATCTGCTTCTTTGACATCTTCTTCTTTTTCGTTTTCCTTTTTCTTGGATCTTGCTATAATCATAACAAGTGCCTTCAAATCCCGCACCGTCCACTTCGTATGTAGATTCTACTTTTGAGTCAGAAATTCTTGGTCGTTTCATCCTTCCTCTAGCTCCACTAATTTCGGTAAACTCTTTCGCCGAAAACTCCACACAGAGACGTAGCTGATCAAGTTTCTATATTCCCAAAAAATATTGCAATTGGCGATCATTGGAGACATAAACTGGTGGGGTATCATGCATTATATGTTTCAGTGCATTGTTCGAGAACATGTAGCTCAGCTTTAGCTCATGGCTTAATGCGTTCAATCCGTAGTCATCAAGAACAAGCTTCACAGGCTTGGCGTCTGTTGTCTCTGCATCTATCTGCACAAATGTACACCCTCTATTGTCGGTGTTAAAAACATATTTGTGTTTCTTTACCCAATTGCCGGAAACAACAATTACCGGAACTGGATCCATGAAAGAAAATGAAGAAGAATGAGAAAAATTAATAAGAATGAGTGTAATTAAGAAGTGAAGAACAAGGAGAAAAACAAGGGGAAGAACAAGGTGAAGAAGAAGGTAAAAAACATGTAAATCCTTCTCTTTTAAACCAGTTGAAGAACAAGAGTCGAAGGAACGACGTTTCGTATTTCCGGAAAAGATGATGACATGGATGATGCGTCCGAAGTGGCAAGTTAGCCACCAAACGAACATGTAAATAAGCCTAATTAAATCAGCCACCAAACAAAATTATAACTCAGTTGCGACATAAATACTATTACATTAGTTAAAAAACAAAAAATGGCTGTCAAATTCAGCCGCTTAATGTCATAACTCAATTGAAAATCTGTCACAGCCATATCGTTTAATAAGTCGGACGTAACTGAATGATATTCTAGTAATTAATCTTTTGCTAATAAGTCAGCCGTAAAATGGCCGAGTTGTCCGATAAGTCAGCTTATGACGGCTGAGTTATAGTGCTTAACCATAATTCAGCCGTAACGACATCTCATAAGTCAGTCATTGTTCATAACTCAGCCAACCGGAGAAAGTTAATTCAGCCGTGTCAAAGTATTAACTCAGCCAAATTTTTGACAACTCAACCATCGGATAAAAACACAACCATAATTACGGCTGAGTTATGCTCTTAACTTAGTCATTTTCTCATAACTCAGCCATATTTTATTAAGTCAGCTGTAACTACTGGCTGAGTTATGCTCTTAAATCAGCTATTTTCTCATAACTCAGCTATTTTTCATAAATCAGCCGCAAAATACCATAACTCAGCTGCCATTACCGCTGTAACACGTTACGGCTGAGTTATTTAATACACGTCAGCGATTTCTGACGTGTCAATGACATTGTTTGTAATTACGTTTTTTTCCTGTAATATGATATTAATAAAAAAATTTGTATGATTCTAGTAATATTACCTAAAATGTATGATATCTGAATAAATCTTTCTAATATATATTAAATAGAGTAATATAGTTGTATAATAAAGTTATTTTTGGGATGTCATTTGAAGAAAAAATAGATAATATATTTTTAAGATCGATGGTATTAAAAATTTTAAAATGCGAGAGTGGAAATAAATCTCAAACGATAGAGCGAATCTATTTACACGTAATTGCATTTTCTTAATTATAAAAATAAAATATAAAATTATTTTTATATCAATTCAATTATTTTTAACATACTTAATTTTAAAAATAATAAATTTGTAATAAGTACAAAGATAACCTTAAGTACTCAGAACAACCTTGTCCTAAGTATGCACAATAATGATGTAAGAAGCATTACATGGAGCTAATATGATCTATGACATATTAATAAATTTCCTATCCTCATCACTTTATTACATAAATTTTTTAATCACCAATGGTCACATAATTAATATCTTGAACTTCAACAAGTAGGAAAAGGAATACCACAAAATCCTAAAGCAGCGTGAGCTTGCGGGGAGGTGACTAATTGCTTGAAAGCTGGGTTTCTAATGAAATCACAAAAACATGGTTGTTGTGCTTTCAGTTTACCGCAACACTCTGCTGAGGGTGGAGTTCCAATAAGTATCGCTGGTACACATCCTGTGATCTCAATATCAGTACAAGGCGGTTTCACGGAATTTTTGACTATAGATGATTTAGTCGTGGCTAGAGATGAAAAGAGGGCTACAACTAGTGTGATGCATACTAGTGTTGTAAACTTCATTGTCTTCATTTTCTTTGTGACTTCAATGCTTTTTCTGTGTTTAAAGAGTGTGTTTGGGATGTTTGGTTTATGTTGTTAGTGGTGTAAAATTATTATATATAGATGAGGAGGATCTGAAATGTGAGATTGTGAAATAAATGTGTGGGATAGGAATATATTTCCTGTCAACAAAATTAATTAGAAAATATCAAAATAGATAAGCAATACCATATAATGTGAGTCAATGTTTGGTTTTTACTATAGTAGTGCTTTTTGGACTTAAATTTAGTATAATAGTTTATGTGTATGATATGAAAGTAGATATGATATATTTGTATATATACTGCATATATGTTTCCATAGGTTTGTAAATATAAAACTAGTAGGGAGCCATTTTTAGATGAGGAGGATCTGAAATGTGAGATTGTGATAAATGTGTGGGATAGGAATATATTTCCTGTCAACAAAATTAATTAGAAAATATCAAAATAGATAAGCAATACCATATAATATGAGTCAATACCATGTAATGTGAGTCAATGTTTGGTGTTTACTATAATAGTGTTTTTGGGCTTAAATTTAGTATAATAGTTTTTGTGTATGATATGAAAGTAGATAAAGTATATTTGTATATATACTACATATATGTTTCCATAGGTTTGTAAATATAAAATTAGTAGGGAACCATTTGTAGATGAGGAGGATTTGAAATGTGAGATTGTGAAATAAATGTGTGGGATAGGAATATATTTCCTGTCAACAAAATTAATTAGAAAATATCAAAATAGATAAGCAATACCATATAATATGAATCAATACCATATAATGTGAGTCAATGTTTGGTTTTTATTATTATAGTGTTTTTTGGACATAAATTTAGTATAATAGTTTATGTGTATGATATGAAAGTAGATATGATATATTTGTATAAATAATGCATATATGTTTCCATAGGTTTCTAAATATAAAACTAGTAGGGAGCCATTTTTAGATGAGGAGGTTCTGAAATGTGAGATTGTGATAAATGTGTGGGATAGGAATATATTTACTGTCAACAAAATTAATTAGAAAATATCAAAAAAGATAAGCAATACCATATAATATGAGTCAATACCATATAATGTGAGTCAATGTTTGGTTTTTACTATAATAGTGTTTTTTGGGCATAAATTTAGTATAATAGTTTGTGTATGATATGAAAGTAGATATGATATATTTGTATATATACTGCTTAAGCTTCCATAGGTTTGTAAATATAAAATTAGTAGGGAGCCAATTTTAGATGAGGAGGATTTAAAATGTGAGTTTGTGAAATAAATGTGTGGGATAGGAATATCAATTAGAAAATATCAAAATAGATAAGCAATACCATATAATATGAGTCAATACCATATAATGTGAGTCAATGTTTGGTTTTTACTATAATAGTGTTTTTTGGACTTAAATTTAGTATAATAGTTTATGTGCATATATATTTCCATTGGTTTGTAAATATAAAATTAGTAGGGAGCCATTTTTAGATGGCCCTACTTTTATTTTAAGTTATATGTATACATGGATCTTTACCTATTGGCTATAAGTGATGTCACTTATTTGTAGAAAGGTAAACTCTTTAGAGATCATTGTATTGATGATTCATATATATATATATACAACATAGTAGAGTCTATCCAATAACAAAGAGATATACACTAAATAGATTTATACATATCTAGAAAGATATATGTATATCTCGTCTAACACTCCCCCACAGACTAAGCGGGAGGTTGAAGAACGCTGAGGCTGTCGCGAAAAGTGAGAAACGGAGGTGACGGTAGTCCTTTGGTGAAGACATCCGCAAACTTCTTGGCCGATGGGACGTGTAGAACACGGATTTGGCCAAGAGAAACCTTCTCCCGAACGAAATGAATATCAATCCCCACATGCTTGGTTCGTTGATGTTGGACCGGATTGGAAGACAAATAGATGGCGGACACATTATCACAACAGACAATGGTTGCGCGGTCCAACGGAATATGCATTTCCAAGAGAAGGGTTTGTAACCAAGTAGCCTCAGAAACAGCATTGGCAACGCCACGATACTCGGCTTCAGCACTCGAACGAGAGACCGTGTGTTGGCGTTTAGAAGATCAAGAAATCATGTTGTCACCGAGAAAGACACAATAACCAGAGGTCGAGCGACGAGTAGACGGAAAACCAGCCCAATCAGCATCAGAATAAGCAACGCGACAAGTGAAGGAGGACTTTGAGATGAGACGAATAGTCCCTTTGATATAGTGTAGAATGCGCTTTAGCGCATTGAGATGAGACTCCCTAGGATCATGCATAAACAAGCAGACATGTTGGACGGCAAACGCAATGTCCGGACGCGAGAAGGTCAGATACAGAAGTGCACCCGCTAAACTCCGATACAACGTTGGGTCAGAAATCGGCGGTCCATCAGCATCATCAAGCTTTGTCTTCGTATCAGCCAGTGTGAGACAAAGATTGCAGCCTGTCATCCCTGCGCGATGGAGAATCTCAGCTTCATAATTCTGTTGATTGAGAAACAAACCCTTGGAGTCGCGCTGAACAGAGATGCCAAGGAAGTGATGGAGATGACCGAGATCGAACATGTCAAACTCTGAGCTTAACTTGGCAATGATCCATTGTGGAAGACGAGTCGTGGATGTCGTGAGAACAATATAATCGACATAAAGTAGTAAATAAGCATAAGACGAGCCATGCTGAAGAATAAACAGTGATGCATCAGATTTACTTTGTTTGAAATTGATGGTGTGAGCAAAGGTTGCAAATCGGTTGTACCATGCCTGTGTGGCTTGGTTAAGTCCGTAGAGTAATCGCTGAAGAAGACACGCATGATCAGGCTTAGAAGGATCAACAAAACCAGGGGGCTGATGCATATACATGGTTTCCTCGAGATCATCGTATAAGAATGCATTCTTAACATCAAGTTGGTGAAGTGGCCAGTCACGAGAGGTGGCAACACTGAGGACGGTGCGAATGGTTGTGGGTTTGACCACAGGACTGAATGTCTCGTCACAGTCAATGTCAGGTGATTGAGATTTGCCGTTTGCCACGAGACGAGCGTTGTAACGAGCAAGAGTGTCATCGGCCTTAAACTTGTGCCTAAATAACCATATAGAACGAATAATGTTAGTAGCTTTGGGTCTGGGAACAAGTCTCCACGTTTTACGTTTAACAAGAGCATCATACTCCTCATTTACTGCCGGATTCCATAAGGATCCTTAAGAGCCTGCACATGCGACAATAGTAATGGAGAAATTTTGGCATCAGAGTGAAGACACAACGGAGTTTGTGGTTTAAAGATACAACTTTTACTGCAAGTGACCATAGGATGAGAGGGCTGAGAGGGAAGCGAAGGAGGGGCAGATTGTAATGGAGGTAAGGGTGGTGGTAGTGTTTGGGAGGTAGGAGGGGAGATATGAGGAATAGAAGGTAAAAAAGATGGAAGAGCTGAACTTACAGGAGGAGCCAAAGCAGTGGAGAATGGAAAAGAAGCCTCATGGAACGTGACATGACGGGAGAGTATGATTTTGCAGGTTGTCAAGTCGAGGCAGCGGTAGCCGCGATGGTCCGTGGGATAGCCAAGAAACGCACAAGGAGTCGAACGCGGAGATAACTTGTGTGGTGCAGTTGGTAAAAGATTCGGAAAGCATAAGCAACCAAATGTCTTGAGGTCATTGTACCTTGGCTCCGTCTTGAAGAGTTTGGTATGAGGTACGGTATTTGCAATGGCAGATGATGGAAGTATGTTGAGAAGATAAGTGGCAGCATTGAGAGCTTCGACCCAGTATGTGAGAGGCATGGATGCTTGAATGAGGACGGTCAGGACCAAGTTGTTGATGGTACGTAGCATACGTTCCGCTCTTCCATTTTGCTGAGACGTATGATGGCAGGAGAAGCGGAAAGTGGTGCCTTTGGAGGCCAAGTAGTTCTTGAAATCGTGATTGTCATACTCTCCCCCATTGTCACATTGTAGAGCTTTGATGGTGCAGTTAAATTGGGTCTGCACATAGTTAGAAAACTGAACATATTTTGAAAAAGTATCACTCTTACTGTAGACGACGGAGTGAACGAATAGAGTGGTCCAGAACTGTTACATCGGAGCAGATTGGTCCGAGTTGGTAGATCCTTGATAGTAAAACCAAAAGGGTCAAATTCAAGAGAGCAAAAATTGTTAGTAACAAATTTGGGAACAGAAATGAGATTTTTGATAAATGAAGGACAAACAAGAACATTTCAAAGATGAAAGAGACGAGAGGAAGAGGGTAGAATTCCATGACCCATCGTTGTGACAGGAGCAAGGGAACCGTTTACAACAATAATTGAGGGTAAGAAACTCGAATTAGACGTAGAACGAAGAGTACCTGGATGTGAGGTGATGTGGTTTTTAGCTCCAGAATCCATAATCCATGGTGTGTTGTACGATTCCTCAAGTGCATTGTGTTAAATGCGTGAGTGATGTAGGTGGGAAGGTACGTAGGAGACGACATTAATGATGGAGGAGCGTGGATCATGTAGGCTTCATTAGAGGGCCGAGGAGGAGGTCCAAGAAGGCTTGGTCGCGTAGCATTGTTGTTATGGGCCTGAAAATTTTGATTAGAGCTCATAGGGAGAGTAGGGTTAGGGTACACCATCGCACTAGGAGTGGAAAAATAGGGTGGTGTCCATGGTGAGCCACCGAGTTTCCATGGTGGCGAAAAATACGCTGGTGGCCAGCTGTTGTTGTATCGCCCGCAACCACGGTTGTTTCGACCGCCGCGACCACGCCCATGGCCACGGTTGTTGTTGTTGTTGTAGTCGTAGTTGTTGTTGGAGCCAGTGTTGGTTGTGTTGAAGTCGATGTGGTTGTTGTGGGTGTTGCTGTTGGAGGGACGGTGAGGTTGATCAGAGGCCGTGTAGAAAAGAGCCGGTGCAGAGGAATTGTTGGTGGAGACTGGCGTGGTTTGGAGCTGTTTGGAGAGTCATTTTTCCTCAATGGTCAACATTGAACGAGCATCGAGAAAGACTGGGAAAGGTGTATTATGTTTAATAACATTGATAATGTTATCAAACTTGTCAAAGAAACCCTTGAGAAGATGCAAAACCAGTGCTTGGTCGGAGACAGGGGAGTCGAGATTTGTAAGGAGATCGGAGATTGTTTTAAGCTTCTGACAGTAGGTGTGAACAGAGAAGTCGCCGATGACAATAGTTCAAAGCTCGTTTTCAAGTTCGAGTGCACGAGCTTCCTTGTTATCACGGAAGAGACCTTCGATCGAGAGCCACAAGTCACGAGCCGTGGCCTTGATTTTGAGAACCGTATCAAGAATACATTCAGATATGGTACCATAGATCCACATCTTAACTAATCCATCATGTTCCTACCATGTTTTAGCAGTTTCCGGAGTTGATACCGATGTGCCATCAAGGTGACCGAGAACACCGAAACACGTGCAGTGAGTCTCAAAAAGTTCTCGCAAGGCTTGATAGTTGAGCTTGGTCATTACAAGGGTGATGGGGATGTATGCTTTGATTTGAGAGATAGAGATCATTGGAAGAGGGTGGAGGAAGAAGAAGAAGAAGCAGAAGAAGAAAACAAGGAATAGAGCGTCTGATACATAAAGCGTATTAGAAAACAAGGAGAGGATCGATCGCCAACTTAAAAGCGTCTGATACCATGTAGAAAGGTAAACTTCGTAGATATCATTGTATTGATGATTCACATATATATACAACATACTAGAGTCTATCCAATCACAAAGAGACATACAATAAATAGATTTATACATATCTAGAAAGATATATGTATATCTTAATGTAGAAAGGTAAACTCCGTAGAGATCATTGTATTGATGATTCACATATATATACAACATAGTAGAGTCTATCCAATCACAAAGAGATATACACTAAATAGATTTATGCATATCTAGAAAGGTATATGTATATCTCGTCTAACATTATTAGCATTGTTTGCTAACGAACTGCTCTAATAGTTACTAATCAACAAAGCGGCTGGAGAAAGAGGTTGGAAATCTTGGTTAGAGAAAGATTTTGGAAAAGGTGGGTAAAAGCTTAGTGGTTGCAAACACTAAGTTTAATCACTTTGAGAAACCAACGTTCGGTGATGTACTTATGTATAAAAGTTGTATAGTTTTAATTTTGGCATTTTTTTTTTTGGCATTTGATTCCTTTTTTTATACACACTAGTAGTTGAGAAAATAGCTGTAGATGTGTTCAAAGCTTTTAAAATAAAATTAAATTTAACAAAGAATATATATATATAATCTTTTTCGTAAGTAAAAACAATATATATCTTATATAAAAAGTAATCATTTTTCTTGTAAAATTAACAACTCAAAATTAAAATAAGTAAATAATATTAGAATTTCAAATTTTATGAAATATATATATGCATAGTTTCCTTACAATGATCTTTACTAAATTTTAAAGCTGTTTAAATTTTTTTTATGCCTTTTAATATTTTTAAAACTGTTAAAAACAACACTTTTGTTTTACATTTGAAAGTTTACATAGGTTTTTTTAATAAAGATTTTAAATAAAATTAGGTTTTCTTTTCTCTATTTTACTTTTATATAAAACCATGGTGGATTTTGAATTTTTACATTTTTATTTTTAAAATTTTTAATAAATTTAGAATTGACATATGTCAACATCTGAATGATACAATTGATAGGTGTCACGATCTTGTTAATGAGTAACTTTTACATCAAGTTTTATATAATAAGATATTTTTTTAAATCTATTATATAAAAATAGAATATTTATTTTTGACATGTTTCGTAATCTCATATCAAACTAACACATGTCAACATCTTAAATTGATTATTTACACATGTCGCGATCATGTTAACGAATAACATTGAAAACCAAACTTTACATAAGAAACAGTTTTTTTTCTTTTCTAAAATTTTCTCGTTAGTGTTTTTTTCTAAAATTATCTTGACACGTGTCAAAATCTTATCGATAAACTTATATGTCATTATCACACTAACGACTAACTTTGAAAAGCAATTTTAATATGTAAATTGTAAATATTGCTTTTCTATTTCAATTTTTTTTGACAAGTGTCAAAATCTTATTGATAGACTTGACACTTGTTGCAATCATGTTAATGTGTAACTTTGAAACCAAACTTTATATATATCTTATTATATAAATACAAAAAAGTCCAGTAAATTGTAACACCCACGAACCGGAATCCCGATTTGGGAGGTGCGTAGATCGATGCACCATGTGCATCGGTTGATGCAAGGTTGGTTTTCGCGAGACGATTAAAGTTAAACGCTCGTTTTGTTGCGTTTTTGTTTTGGAAAAAACCAAGGAGTCGAGTTTAAAAGGATACTTCGACGTCCTTTGTCGAGTTAAGCCGTTTTTAAGAGAAAATTAGAGAGAAAAGTGTTCTCAAGATTCCTTGTGAGTTTCTAGAGTTTTGTGGCTGATCTTAGGAGATCTGAGTCTGGGATCGTGATAAAAGTGTGCTAAGAGAGTGTTATTGTTGTCTTGTTTGTCAGAATCTTCTTTTTGCAAAGGTGAATGCATGAACATGGCTGATCTAAACTTGAGATTTTCTGATTTTCGTGTTTATGTGTTATGTGGTTGATTCCTTGTTTTGTTGGAGTGGTTTCCTAGTCCTTGAGGACTTTTGAGAGTCCTTTTGTGGCGTTGGATCGAGTTTGATGTGTTTAGGAACGGAGATCTGGCGAGGAGCTTTGAGGAGAACTGTAACAACTCGTCCCATGGACCCCACTAGCCCCCCCCCCCCCCCCCCCCCCCCGCTAGTGTGCCTCCATAGGCCCCAAGCTGGCCTTGCAGGGCATCGATCCTAATCCCTCACTGTGGATATCCAAATCCACCAGTAGGTTATTGGTGACAGCTTGTCCTGTGGGAAGGTTGTCAAAGGGTGGGGACCAGGGTTTGAGGAATGTCTGGCGCACTAATAACCTACTGGTGGATTTCGATATCCAGAGTGAGAGGTTAGGATCGATGCCCTACAGGGCCAGCTTGGGGTTCGTTGGGACGGCTAGCGGGGGCTAGTGGGGTCCGCGGGACGGGTTGTCACAAGAACGATGCTCGACATCTGCATCGATCGATGCTAGGCATTTGAGTCGATCGGTATCTACGTCGATCGATGCACGAGCTGCCCGATAAAACCTTCGAGCAACGATCGATGCCATGTGAAGGTGTCGATCGATGTAATTTGGAATTTCGCAAAATGTCGAGCATTCATCGGTCGATGTAGAGTTGGTGTCGGTCGATGCTTGTTTGGCATCGGTCGACGCAACCTTTTCAAGGTGCGGCTGGTGTCTGCTTTACCTGGTTTGATTGTTTTATTGTTGTTTGTTGGTTGGAGTTATCTCAATTGCTTGTGTGTATAGAGGAGTAGATGAGAGCATTGCCTCACTGAATGTTTATGATAATACTCACGCATCTCTTATGTGTTGTGGCGTATGTAAAGGGAAAATGTGATCGTGGAATCAAACCGATGAAGAGGAGGATATATGGCTATTGTTATGTTGCTAGAGTTGAGTCATTAGAATGTCGCTAGGTTGCTGGTTTAATGCTTTATGATTTGGTTGAATTATTATTGTTATTGGTTAATTAATTATTGGTTTGTTGGTTATTGGTTTAATGGTATCGTTTGGTTATTTCTGCTGTTTGGTTTGAATGTGGATAGGTGGTTAGTGATTACGGGATCACTAGTTTAATATTATTATATATATAAAAAATGTGTTAGGTCGTTTCAAAAATATTAGGAATTAGTTTTAATTTTTGTTTTCAAAAATTAGTTATAAATTTTTGGTATGTATAAATAATTATTTGTTGTTCCTTATGTATAGATTTTAATTTCATGATAGGTTTAGAACTTTTAAATTTTATAATTTTAAAATATTTAAGTTAATTTGAAAATTGACATGTGTCAACATCTTATTGATACAACTGACACATGTCAAGATCTTATTAAAGTAACTTTGGAACAAAACTTTATATAATAAGATACAATTTAATTATTACAATATTATCAATCAAACTAATACCCAACTGCTCTCTTTAATTGTACTATATTTTTTCTCTGTTATCTTTAACCGCTTTCTTTTGAATCGTTTTCTGTAGAATTATTCATAATTTTTTAACTACCTCGTTTAAACGTGGTGACCAATCAAAACTCACAGTATTGTATCTTCATAATCTTGATTAATATAAGTCAAATAATTTTTTCTCATTTCCTTCATCGAAGAAGAGAGAATCTTTTATTTAAAGAAATTTTGAAATGAATTTTGTTTAAATTATTAGTATTATGAAAGCTATGATGCAATTTGTTTTTCTTAAATTCGTATGGGGATCCAAATTTCGATGGTCCGGTTATCAACAACTATATTTTCCCCCGTTTCTGATGCATTAACTTAAAAGCAACAAAAGGACTCCAACGATTTTTAGAAAAGAGAGCTTGAAAGAAAAATCTAGTCGAATCCAATGAAAAAGTAGTAAATCCCAAGCTCGAAGTAGCTTAAAATGGGAACTGATGGAGTCTTCAAATTCAATGTATTTATTTTCATGAACGTATATTTGTATCACGATGTAAATAGGTCTTCAAAAGTTATATAGATGTATGGCACTTCCAATCTGAAATTTATTGTATGAAGTTATCTATCACTCCATACATTAACAGAGAACATATCTAAGAACACATCAAGTAATTTACATGCCTATCCAGGAAAAAAAAGCATTACTGAGGCAACTCGAGATCAGGCCTTCGATCAAACGCATCACTAGTAGAATCATCTGGAAATGCGTCTGGATATGTAGCAAGAATCTTACTTTTGATGCTCCTAAAAACAAAAAAAAAAGGACTCATGAGCATAGATCAGAACTGTAAAACGGATACAGCATCATAAGAAGAAGGGGAGCATACCTTAGTTTCAAGAAAATGTAATCGAGGTCTGCTTTCATTGATTTCAAAAGACGGGTGTTTCTAGCGAATTCCAACGATACATCAGCAAAGCAATTCTCTGCAAATTCATTGTAGTATGCAAGAACCGCATTGCTATCTTGTAACCTCCCTAATCTACCAAAATTTGCACACAAGACCATCATCACACAACTAATGTACTGAGTTCTTCAATCGGACTTCGACATTCGATTAATGCTTTTTTTATTTAACTGTTTTCTACGATTTGGTGTGAGGGAGTGATGGGCTTAATGATGGGCTTATTATGGTTATGTATAGGTCTGGCCGCTAAGGGGATCTTTACTGGGAGTAATGGTGAACAATTCTCAAAAAATGAAAAAAATAAAAACAAATTATTTTTTTACAAATTTTCTTTTTTTATATTTATTCTTTAATATCTGTTCTAGTGAATAAATAACATCTGTCTTATTTGTTGCGAGAATTGTTTCTCAAATTTCTCTTAGAAGAATCGATTCTCCTTCTTTTCTCTTCTCTCTCTTCTTTTTAATATTTTTTAAAAAAGAGTATCTGTAAGAGAATTTCCTAGTGAAGATAATCTAATACCGTTACCGTATTTGACCCATTACTTGGCTCGTACCCGTCCCAAAAAAGGATACCCGCAGCTTTAGGATCAAGTGAAGAGTATTATAACTATATTACCCATTAGTAAGGGACGTGTATAGGGTATTAGTTTAGTTTTCAATACCCTTCCCGTTACTTGTCCTTTTACCCCTTTTGTTACCCGACCCGTTAATATCTTTTAATATTTGTATTATTATTATTTATTATTTATTTATATATATTATAGAGTTAAAGTTAAAGCCTATTATCCTAACTGAAATGATATATACGACACCCAATTGAATTAATATATTATTTTTATTTTAAAGTTTGTAATTTTATAATTTTTGGAATTATATGTTTCATACATTTATGTTACTGGATACTCGTTTTCTGGATAAAAGTAAAGGGTCATCTATTTTTTATCGGATACCCGTTATTTAAGGTTCGAGTATGAGTAATTTTTTTATATTACACGTTAGGGTTGTGTGGAGTAAAGGGTATGAAAAAAATTCAAGGGTACCCACCCCGTACCCAGCCCTAGTTATGTATATCTTTCTCATATTGATGGTTAATAACTTAATATAAATCTTTCTCATATTGATGGTTATGTATGCTTGTAACAAGATAATTTTTTTATTGCACCATCAAAAGAAAAAACTATAACATAATAATAATCCTAGTCATTACATAGTAATTATTTTATAGATATAATGAGGTTTTCAACAAATAGGGAAAGGAATATTACAAGTTTTGTAGGTTTTGCGAGCATTTGGAGAATTAAATAGAACCTGTGACCATTCGCCTTTTATGAATTGACATAAACACTGTTGGTATTCTACCATTACTTGACAGCAATGTGCGACTGGTTGGATTAAAGGATTGGTCAACGGTAGAAAACATGGTACAATAACATTCATCACAATGCATTGTAGTTTCTCTTCGATCGGATTCGGACCTTCAACTATTGTGGTGGCTCTGATCAACGTTGGAGACAGTTGGATTACTATCACCAGTACGAGCATTACCAATGTTGTAAATGTAGAAGATATAACAATGGGCCTCGACACAACCTCAACAAAGGCCCAAATCCAGTCAAGCCCACACGTTTAAATACAACAGAAGAAAACATTGAAGACAACATCTCACCTTGTCGCAGTCATGCCTGCAAGCACGAAGACCGTTCATACGAAGGTGAAAACGACGTCTCCAGACAAGACCAACTGCTCTAATAAGAACAAATATGCACCTCTGCAATCTCTGCAAAACACAGAGGATGACTCACCCTAGACAGCTGTATATTCTAGATTGTTCTCAAGTAGTGTATATAAGAAACTGTAAACACTCAAAAACATTATTATCGAAAACACAAGTTTACAAGACAAATTCACCTTTGTTCTCTCTGTTCTTTCATGGTATCAGAGCCATTCTAAGCTCTAACAGGCATTCTAATGGCTTCCTCATACCCGTTTCCAGACAATGTCCATGTCTCGAGTTCTGTCACTCTGAAACTCAACGACAGCAACTACTTCATGTCTTGCACTTTTCTTTTTTTTTCTTTTTTTTTTTTTCAACCAAACATTAATAAATTAAAATAAAACTCCAAGATTGGTTGACCAAACAGGAGGAAAAGAGTTTACAAAAGATGATTCAGAGATTAGAGATCTTGAAGATCGAGCAAGAAAATCTGCCATTACGTTGACCTCTCGTGGTATCCTGACTAGGTTGAAGGAAGGGTAAGAAGTACGGAGCAAAGCAAAGTCCTCCAGCCGAGAAAGCGGGCCAATCGTCCGGCGTCTGCACCATCGCAACCAACTCTGCACAGTCCGTCTCGAAAGTCTGGCAACCAACTCCCGCCTCCAGTAAGGAAGCCATAGCCCAGATCAGTGCTTGTAATTCCGCATGTAAGGGAGAAAGGCTTCTTCGTTGACTCTGTGCTCCCAAAAGAAGCGTTGTATCTTCTCCACTACAGCACCACCAGCCCAGACCCTGAAAAAGATCCGTAAATTTCCAAGAGCCATCAACCAAACAACGGGGAAAGGGACCTCTCTCCTCCATTGAAGGCGGAGACTCCAGATAATGCGCCGAGTAAGATTTGGCCTCCTCCCACAATAATTTATCATTCGCCGCTTGATTCAAGATTTTCGTTGGCTCTAACTCGATACCTTGGAAAACTTTTTTGTTCCTATCTTTCCAAATCGACCATATAATCCAAGAAAGACGAAAGGCTATATCTGGAACTCGAGATATCCGTCTCGCACTTTTCTTTTCACTCCATTTTTTTTTTTTTTTCGTTGTAAGAATATTGAGACTGGTTTCGTTTTTTTTAATTGATGGTAAAAGTGATTATATAGAGATGGAAACGTAAATGCATATCATGTTTCTGTGGTGGCAATGTGGCATGTGTTGATTTTGTATAATAATTTATATATTTTATTAAGATTACCTAAATAACTAGAGTCAAAAGATTTAAATTGCTTTGGCACTCTATACATATATGCATATGTGCACTTTATCATGAACTGATTTATGGAGATTCACTTTAAGATGTTATCTATATCTTTAAATATGTTGTGCTAAAAGGATAATTTAAATGATTCCGAGAATATAAATAAATTGATATATATATATTTGATATCTGATTTTTAGTGTTTGGGATATTTTCTTTTGTAAAATTTTAGAGGTATTTATAAAATAATTATATATCCCTAAATCTTAAGGGAATTTTTGAAAATGTCTCTTTTTCCATATCATTTTCTAAAAAAACATTATCCTAAATGCTTCTCAAATTTTTAAATATACTCAAATAAGAGTGTAACCTTATCAAAGCATACACAAACTCTCTCTTATAAGTGTAAATTTTTTTATAAATATCCTATAAATACCGTATAACTACTTTCTAAAAACCATATAAAAATATTGTGAAACCTTCTAAATTACATTGTAAAACTTTAAAAAAACTTAATAAGACTTTGCAAAAAAATTGATCTAGTCTCCAATTAATCGTTATCATCAAGAAGTACATTCTAAATCTTATAAAAATTTATAAACTTTTTAGACTTTAGATGGAGACTCCAAATAACCGTTATCATCAAGAAGTACTTTTTAATCTTTCTAAAACTTGATAAACTTTTAAAATTTAATTAGTGATATTTTTGAAAATGAACAATAAATGTGCTATTTTTGAAAAGAGACTAAAAATAGTATTTTAAAAAATTATCCTGTCCAAAAAAAAAAAAAAAATTATCCTAAAACTCGAAAGCTTATATATCCCTATTTCTCTTGCTTCGGAACTTGGATTTTCCACCGATTATTGAAGAAGAATACTGGGTTTCGCTCCTTTCATCCAAATTAATCAGAGAAATGAACCAACGCCTGAAGAGGCACAAAACCCAGATCCGCCGAAAGAACTACTCGGTCGATGCAGTCCTTAAGCAATTGAACCAAGATGCTTCCCACGGCCACCCACAAGCACCTCTCTGATGCCATGTGCCTGATGATCACTGGATCCACCAACTAGAGCCCAGATAAGAGAGAAGGACTGCTGCTACTTCCAGAGAAAGACACGCCGACGAGAAGGCCACTAAGAAGGAAAAAAGAAAGAGAGGGAGCCCTCTACGGTGCCGGAAGGGAGAACCGGAGAGGCAAACGGCGGCTTAGATCTATGGTTTTTTTAAGAAAGAAGGATGAACGACTAGAGAAAGGAATTCTTTTCTCTTAAGAAAATTTTATTAGTATTTTTTATATAATCATCATAAGTTACAATGATATAAGAAACATTACAGGGAATTAATATGATCCATGACATAATAATACATTTTCTATCATCATCATCCTTATTACATAATTTTTGTAGTCACATAATAATTAATATCTTGAACTTCCACAAGAAGGATAAGGAATACCACAAAATCCTGAAGGAGCGTGAGCTTGCAGAGAGGTGACTAATTGCTTGAAAGCTGGGTTTTTAATGAAATCACAAAAACATGGTTATTGTGCTTTTAGTTTCCAGCAGAGTGGTTCCAACAATTATTGCTGGTACATATCATGTGATCTCAATTTCAGTGCAAGGCGGTTTCACGGAAGTTTCAACCATAGATGATTTAACCGTGGCTAGAGATGACATGAGGACCACAACAAATGTGATGCATACTAGTGTTGTCAACTTCACTGTCTTCATCTTCTCAGTAATTCCAATGTTTTTTCTGTGTTTAAAAAGTGTACTAGGGATGTTTAGTTTATGTTTTTAGTAGTCAATTTGTATATATATATATATATATATATATATATAAATGACGAGGATCTGAAATGTGAGAGTGTGAATTGAATGTGTGAATTATGAGTATATAATTTCTAGTCAACAAAATCAATTAGAAAACATCAAAATAGATAAGCAATGCCATATAATGTGAGTCAATGTGGATTTTTACTATAATAGTCTTTTTTGGGCTTAAATTTAGAATATTACCAAAAATTAAACATTTTCTTTAACGCATTCTTTCAAAATCCTTACTCTCTATTACCCGTTTAAACTCAAGAAGTATGAATTTGGATCCCATTTGTCCAAGATGTTTCTAAGCAGATGAAACCATAGATCACATTCTCTTCTATTGTCCACAAGACAAACAAATATGGGAACATTCTAATAGACCAAATAATCTGTTACTCTCTACATCTTTTAATAGTGAACAATTCATTACCACCTTCTTGGAAATGCAATATACAGACGGTCTTCTTCCAAACACACAAATGATACCTTTCTCGCTACTTGGGCATATTTGGAAGTCTCGAAACAATTATATATTCAATACTATTCGAGAAAGGCCAATAAATGTTGTTCAGCGTGCAAAAGGAGACGTCGTTGATTGGCACAATCATAATCCTCATACAAGCCATCAACGATCTCAAATACACCAACACCCATGTACCTATTGGCAAAGACCGACACATCAATATTGAAATGTAATTATGATGCAGCTTATGATCATCACACCACACAAGCAAAAGGAGGCTAGATTCTTCGAGACAAAAGTGGGATATCAAATTCTGGGGTTCATTGATTCTTGGAACTGCGTTATCTCCACTTGATGCTGAAGCAAAATCACTTTTAGCGGCCATACAACAAACATGGATAAGAGGAATTACCTCTGTTTGCTTTGAAGGAGACTCTGAAGTACAAAAAGCTTAAACAATCAACACATTGATATTACAGTGAAAAATATTATTCGAGATATCAGAAGCTGGGCCAACAAGTTTCATGAAGTTCAGTTTGTTTTCACAAAGAGATGTTTGTTTTCAAAAGTGGGAACCGCATGATTTCACTTGCCATATAAGGGTTTTAAGAAGAATGGAAGGAAGAGGTTCGTCTGATTCAATGCGAGCGAGTATTGATATAGAAGGTACCTAAATATATTGTCAACTGAAAAGGAAATTAGAACTCCATGACAGTAGATTCTAGTCGTTGATGGTCGTCAAATGGCCAACTGTAGTAAACTTACAACATTTTATATTTCTTGTTTTTTTCGGTGTAAATGTTAAGAATAGTAAACAACATATACCAAAAGGAGGTAGTGTTAGTAGGGACATGGCAGTGAGCCTAACTTGTTTCATCCCATAGTGATGGGATCATCTACCCTACGCTCTCTAGTCATTTGATGTTCTACGCATTCGACAAATTCAATCCTATTTATTTTCATGAACGTATATTTGTATCACGCTGTAAATAGGTATTCAAAAGTTATATAGAGGTATGGCACTACAATCTGAAATCCTTTGTACGAAGGTTCTCCATCTATTACTAAAATGCAACATCAACAAAAGAAAAGTATCTCTCTACCATTAACAGAGAATATAACTAAGAACACATCAAGTAATTACATGACGAAACCTATCCAGGAAAAAAGAAGCAAGCAAACACAATAAGAAAGGTCTTCTCCGGAAGAATACACATCTAAAAGTTTCTGAATGCTTACTGAGGCAACTGGAGATCAGGCCTTCGATCAAACGCATCACTAGTAGAATCATCTGGAAATGCGTCTGGGTACGTAGCAAGAATCTTACTTTTGATGCTCCTAAAAACAAGAAAAGGACTCATGAGCATAGATCAGAACTGTAAAGGGATACAAAGATCAGAAGAAAAAGGGGAGCATACCTTAGTTTCAAGAAAATGTAATCGAGGTCTGCTTTCATTGATTTCAAAAGACGGATGTTTCTAGCGAATTCCAACGATACATCAGCAAAGCAATTCTCTGCAAATTCATTGTAGTGTGCAAGAACCGCATTGCTATCTTGTAGCCTCCCTAATCTACCAAAATTTGCACACAAGACCATCATCACACAACATATGTACTGAGTTCTTCATATAAACCAACTCCACAGAGTATATTAAAAAAAAAAAAAAAAGATAATTCAAACATACATGAGATGCTGCAAATGTCTGAGAGAATTGAGATCTTCTGCCTTGACAAGAGTTTTGAATTCTTCAGATACTTCTTGTGAAGCTGCTCTTATGGACTCTTCCATCTCTTTAATTAGACAAGCGCAAAAGTACTTATGTTAGGTAATCAGTAATTAATATCTCTAATCAGCAGACAGACACAGAACTGAACAAGATTCCAAATTGCTCCTCATTACATGCCTAACCAAACATTTCACAGATTGCATCAAATTGTTTACAAAATCGAGTTTCTCTTATCACAGAGATTCAAAGTCTCAAGAAACCAAATCGAAATCATAGATCTCAAACGAATTCGAAAACTGTTCAACTCACAGAATCGGCTCTCACCTTTGTTGTACCCCAACGAACGATTATAGCTAGACTGCGAGATCCGGTTCAATCGGACTTCGACATTTTCGATTATCAAAGCCTTTATTTAACTGTTTTCTACGATTTGGTGTAGTGAGTGATGGGCCTCTTCATGGGCTAATGGGTCTAGTGCTGGGCTGGCTTTGAAATTTGATAATATTTATGGTTTAAGTATAATAAATCTTTCTCATATTGAGGTTATGTTATGCTTGTAGCAAGATAAATTTTTTATTGCACCATCAAAAAAACAAACTATAACGTAATAATAATCGGGAAAAATGCCAAAAAAAAACTCGAACTTATTTTTATTTGGACGTTTAATACTCAATTGTTTGGGATTAGAATAAAAATACACCAAATAATAAAAACGTGTCATTTAAAACCTAAAACAATAAGTGTTGTTGTTTTCATATCCATATGATTTTTCAACAAATTCAAAATTCCAATTTTACCCCGGTTATCTAATTAATTATTAATTTTTAATATAAAAACTTTTGGTTTTCTGCTAACCATGTCAAATCAGAAATTTATGTATGCTTGTAACAAGATAATTTTTTTATTGCAACATAACAGAAAAACTATAATATAATAATAATCCTGGTCATTACATAGTAATTATTTTATAGATATAATAATGAGGTTTTCAACAAATATGATCAGGAATATTACAAGCTTTGTAGGTTTTGCGAGCATTTGGAGAATTAAAGCTTGTGACCATCCGCCTTTCATGAATTGACATAAACACGGTTTGTATTCTACCATTACTTGACAGCAATGTGCGACTGGTTGGATTAAAGGATACATCACAATGCATTGTAGTTTCTCTTCGATCGGATTCGGACCTTCAACTATTGTGGTGGCTCTGATCAACGTTGGAGACAGTTGGATTACTATCACCAGTACGAGCATTACCAATGTCGTAAACTTTTCATGTCTTGCACTTTCCTTTTCGACTCCAATTTTTTTTTTTTTTTTTTTTTTTTTTTTTTTTTTTTTTTGTTAAAAGGCTTTCAATTATAAAACGCAAAAGAAAGAAAATAGTTTACAGGGCCAAAGCCTATTATATTACCGATAGAATTTTATATTTTTAGGGCAATAGAACTTGAATCATAATTAGAATCGAACCAATAGTTAAGATCGAACCATAGATTCGGTTGAAAATTTAACCGCCTAACCACCTTCAATAATTGCTATCGTGTACATCCAGTCGTGGAAAACGAAAGGCTTTAGATCGCATCGAGAGGTAGGTCACAGGAGAATCCTCTTCTACTATGCTCCAGAGAACCAGTGATGGAGAAAAGATAAAGATAGTTGAGGATTACTTTCACGAAAGCTTGAAGCTCTGTTCCGGACGATCAAATCAATTTGCCGCAGAAGAAGATCAGAAGATTTGAAAGCGTTTCGATGGAGGCGATGATTCCTTTCAGTCCAGATCGTGTAAATCACCGCTTGCCAAGCTATCAATAGAAATTTCCTAGCTGCCCGATTGACTCTGCACTAAGTGAGGTTTGTAAGATTCAGGTCCCAGTTGTTCGAAGTGGGGAAAGCACAACGTCTTGCTATTTCTGACCAAATCGACCAGCTATAGGGACATTCAAAGAAGATGTGATCCCTCGATTCAGGCGTGGTTGCACAGAGAAGACAAAGGGGATCCACCTGTAGACCCCAGTGGAGGAGCCTATCTCTAGTTGGGCAGCGATTCAGCACAAACAGCCATGTTAGAAACGAATGTTTGGGGATTCGTCCTGAGAACCAAACCACACTATGCCAAGTAACCTCTGGGAGCCTCACTCTCAGAGCAGTGCACATAGTGCTTGTGTTATGATGATCTTTGCTCTGGTCATCAATCCACCAAATGTAAGTATCAGGCTCTTTAGTTAAGGTAAGAGTTGATAAGTCAATGTGAAGATTAACTTGCGCTTCTGATCTTGCAGGAGGTAATCTCCATGACCCTTGTCGCCATAATTCAGAGAGCCGAGCACCTCTGCGAATTCTAATTTGATAGAGACCATCGTCTTGAAGGTATGTTGTCATCTTGCCACGAGTACTCCAATGATCAGTCCAGAAATGACAGGATTTACCATCTCCTAACTTTACCTTTATCCACGGGTAAGCATGGTCTCTGAGCTTCAACAGCTTATTAGCTAACCATGAGTTCCTGTTGTTAGGCTTGCGGGTCCAGAAGGTGCTTAAGTTACCAAACAGTATTTCCCTCCTAAGCCAAGCTACCCATACCGAGCCAGAGCAAAAGAAGAGCAACCAGATAAGTTTTATCATACATGCTTTGTTTCATACAAATAGGTCTCTAATCCCCAACCCTCCTTCTTTCTTGTTACGAATTACCGTATCCCATGCCACTCTAGCCGTATGGTGACCCTCCGTTGTTCCTTTCCAGAGAAACGCACTAGAGAGAGAGTTAAGGATCTTAATACATTTCTTTGGCAGGACAAAGGTTGAACACCAGAAATTGGAGATGCCAGCAATCACCGAGTTCAACATTTGTAACCTACCAGCAAAGGAGAGTGACTTCGTTGACCAGGCGTTAAAGCAACCCTTAACCTTCTGTATCAGCGGCGCACAATCGAGGAGGCTTAATTTCTTCATACACAAAGGTACACCCAGATATCTGATAGGTAACTGACCATGCGTGATTCCAGTTGTACTGACAATCTGATCAATTTCAGACTGGGAAATACCTGAAGTGAAGAAGCTAGTCTTGGGAAGACTGATAGCTAGGCCAGATACTTCTTCGAACTCTTTTAAAACTTGAAGGACACTCTGCAGCGAGGAGACCGAACCATCAATGAAAATCAGTAAGTCATCCGTAAAACAAAGGTGAGTTAATTTCAGTTCTTGACATCGGTGATGATACTGTATTTTTCCTTCCTCCGCTGCTTTGTCCAGACAGGCAGATAGAAAATTCATATCCAGAACAAAGAGATATGGGGAAAGTGGATCCCCTTGGCGCAACCCCCTGGGTCCTTTGAAATAATCATTCACAGTGCCATTGAACCCAACAGAGAAAGATGGTGTACAAATGCATGCCTTTAGCCAGCGTAAGTATTGCTCAGGGACTTCTATACCTCTCAAACAACTGAAAATGAATTCCCACCTTACTTTATCAAATGCCTTGGCAATATCAACTTTGATAGTTATTCTCTTCAGTCCTTTTGACTTTTGATATCCATTCACTATTTCAGTTGTGATACATTGGTGAATGTATGTTCCTTGTGGCCCAATGGGACTCATCAGGAGGTGAAAGTACTGATCTTGATGTCATTCCTATCTGGGCACATCTTAAAGGTATGCCGTTTGACCTGATGCATCACAAAGGCATATGTTTGGTTGCTGGTTTGGTTGGCGAGCCGAAGGAAATGGATGAGTTCACTAAGAATTTAGTAAGCTTATCTGTTGCCCATGTCAAGGTTGAAAGGAACCTGAATGAGCCTCTGCCTTCCTCTGTCGAAGTAGTCAGGGATAGTGGCGAGGTCCTTACTATTGAGGTTGACTACCCTTGGGTTCCTCCCACATGCTCTCACTGCAAAGAAATAGGGCATGTTATTCGTTACTGCCCACTAGTGACACCCTCATGGACTCAGTAAAAACAAACACAACCAAAGGACTTACCAACGGTTCCCCCTGCGGTCAAGAAGGGTAAAGGGAAGCTTGTCACTGATCCACTACCGGTTGTTGCAGAAGTGGGTTGCTCATCAGGTCCGGTCCTTGTGCAACTTGGAGACTCTCCCAAAGGGCTGGATGGTTTAAGTGTCCCTGCTAGTGCCTCTCTCTCTTTTGTCCCATTACCAAGTGCCCACCAGCCAAATGATAGTCAAACAACTGTCTTGAAAAACCTTTCTACGCCTAAACCCCCCGTGTTACCAAAGTAAGCCAAACATAATCACCCAACCCCTCCTGCTCCCTCTGTAATTGCTACTCACAATCCTTATGATGTGTTAACTTCTCCTATTACTTGTCCAACCCAATCAAGCCTTCACAAACTCTCCCCACTACCCCTTCCTCCACCTCACCCCTTCACTTCAATACCAACTAACCTCACTGATATGGTGATTGACACACCAACCTTAAACTCTTTAGCCTCTTCCACTGGGGAAATCCCTCCACCCCCTGGAGGAACTCCTCTCAGTCATTAACCTAACCCAATCCCTATGTATATAAAATCTTTTTGCTGGAATATCCGTGGTTTTAATGATACGGATAAGCATCGGCCTTTTGCTACTTGGCTTACTGCTAACAAGCCTATTTTTGGTGCTCTACTAGAAACTCATATTAAGGAAACAAATCTGAACCGTGTTATGAATAAGGCTTGTCCTGGTTGGAATTTTACCTCTAATCATAGCTCGCATGAGGATGGTAGGATTGTCGTCATTTGGAAAGCATCGGCATCAGTCTCTGTCCTGTATCAGTCCAATCACCTGCTTACCTGCGAAGTTCAGTTCAAGGTGGTCATCAATTTTGTTATACCTTCATATATGCTCCTAATCAAAGTGAAGATCGAATTGACCTCTCGTGTGAACTGCTAAGTCTTCAGCAGAGATTACCACTTGATTCCACTTCATGGGTCGTCTGTGGTGACTTCAATCAAATCATTCACCCAGCAGAGCACTCAAATCCAAGCATCAACCATATCACTACCCGCATGATGGAGCTTCGTGATTGCCTTATGCAGCTTGAGTTGTTTGATCTGCGGTTCTCAGGCCCTCTTTTCACCTGGACCAACAAAAACCCGTTAAACCCTATAGCCAAAAATCTAGATCGAGTGCTTGTCAATAATCAGTGGCTTTCCTCTTACCCTGATAGTCTAGTATCCTTTCTGGCGCCAGACATCTCAGACCATGCCCCTAGCTGTCTAAACCTGTTTGCCCCACTTCCCTCAACCGACACTAAGCCTTTTAAGTTCTTCAATTTCTTAACCAAACACCCTAAATTTCTTGATACTATTGGAACTGCTTGGAATCAGGCTGGAAGCATATCTCCTCAGGAATCATGTTTGTCCGCTTTGAGTGCAAAACAAAAAACACTAAAGAGAGAATTAAAAACACTTTCTCGAGAGAATTTTTCAGATATTCAGAATAGAGTGAGAGAGACTAACAGTTTGTTGCAATTTGTGCAGGGACAAGCACTGGTAAACCCTTCTCTTGACCTGTATCAACAAGAAAAAGATACACTCAATATGGGAGTTTCTGCGGCATATAGAGGAAGCATTCTTTAGGAAAAAGTCCATAATTAATTGCTTAGAGAAGGAGACTTGAATACTACCTATTTCCATCATATTATGCAGATAAGGAATGCCTTCAATGCCATAAGATCGTTTTCCATTCTTTCTGGAATTGTAATTGATGACCCTCTGGAGATGAGTACTATGGCGGTTAATCATTTCAAAGCTCTCCTGGCACCTACGGTCCTACAGCCAGTAATTGCCCTTATCCCTTGGTTTCAAAACCTCCTGACCTATCGTTGTTCTCCTGAAACAAAGCAAACAATGTTAAAGGTCCCCACTACTGATGAGATAAGGAAGGTGATGTTCAAACTGAATGCTAATAAAGCACCAGGTCCGGATGGGTTTACCTATGCGTTTTCCATACATCCTTTCCCCCGTCTATATGCCGCATAAATAAATTGATATATATATTTGATATCTGATTTTTAGTCTTTGGGATATTTTCTTTCGTACGTAATTTAGAGGTATTTATAAAACAATTATATATCCCTAAATCTTAAGGGAATTTTTTTTAAATGTCTCTTTTTCCATACCATTTTCTAAAAAAAATTATCCTAAAAGCTTCTCAAAATTTTAAATATACTCCAATAAGAGTGTAACCTTATCAAAGCATACACAAATTCTCTCTCTATAAGTGTAAATTTTCTTTTTATAAATATCCTATAAATACCGTATAACTACTTTCTAAAAACTATATAAAAATATTGTAAAACCTTCTAAATTACATTGTAAAACTTTATAAAAACTTAATAAGACTTTGCAAAAAAATTGATCTAGTCTCCAATTAACCGTTATCGTCAAGAGTTACATTCTAAATCTTATAAAAATTTATAAACTTTTTAGATTTTTGATGGAGTCTCCAGGTAATCGTTATCATCAAGAAGTACCTTCTAATCCTTATAAAACTTGATAAACTTTTAAGATTTAATTAGTAATATTTTTGAAAATGGACAACAAAAAGTGCTATTTTTGAAAAGAGACACTAAAAATAGCATTTTAAAAAATTATCCAAAAACTCGAAAGCTTAGGTCTACTTGCTTCAGAACTTGGATTTTTCACCAATTATTGAAGAAGAATACTGGGTTTTGATCCTTTCACCGTCTAGTGTTGGGCTGGCTTGTAAATTTGTTGATATAAATCTTTACCATATTCCAGTTGGCTCCATCTCAAACTCCCTGAAAAACCTTTTTGTTTCTATCTTTTTGGAACAAGCAACTAATGATAAGTTATTGTGGGCTGAGGCCAAGTCTTATTCGGGGAATTCTTCTTCTCATCCGCCTATATTGGAGGAAAGGGGCTCCTTTCCCCGTTGTCAGGTTGATGGTTTGTGGAAAGGTATGGACCCTTTTCAGGGTCCGGGTTGGTGGTGTTGCACTGGAGAACACTCTACGCTTCTTCTGGGAGCACGAACTCACAGACGAGGCCTTACCCCCTTTACACGTGGAATTGCAAGCTCTGATTTGGGCTATGGAATTTTTACTGGCGACGGGTGTTGTTTGTCAGGCTTTTGAGACGGACTATGCAGAGCTAGTTGCGATGGTGCAGACGCCGAACGATTGGCCCACTTTTTCGATGTTACTGGAGGATTTCTCTTTACTCAGAGCTTCATACCCCTCCTTCACCCTTACCAGTATCCCACGAGACCTCAACGCAAGGGCAGATTGCCTAGCTCGTTCATCAAGATCTTTAATTTCTGATTCTACTTTTGTAAACTCTTATCCTCCTGTTTGGGTCACCAATCTTGGAGTACTTTTCTAATTTATAATTGTTTGGTTGAAAAAAAAAAAAAAAAATCTTTACCATATTAATAATGGTTTATGTATAAGGTTGTCAATCGGGCTAGCCCGACCTTGCACAGCCCGAAATTATAAAGCCCGCATATAGCCCTGGGCAAAAAACACTGTATCCAAAAATCCGAACCGGAACCGACCCGAAATTACCAATTGGGTTCGGGTTCGGTTATTGCCAAAATAACCTGATGGATAATTAACGGTTATATCCGTGATTACCGGGTCGGTTCCGGTTATTACCTGAGGAACCGAATGGATACCCGAGAACCCGAAACTGCTTATCTTTACTCTTTAGTAGTTTAGTTCTTTACCCAGCTTCCCGAACCTTCACCTGTGATGAATCATCACTTTTGTCTTTCTCGATTCAGCGGTTCAGCTTCGTTCCCGTACGTCTACGTACATCTTTGTAACACAAAGAAGAAAGCAACGACATCGTGGGTTTGGGAACACTTCACCAAACAGAAGGACAATAATGACTTATGCAATTGTCATTATTGTGGGAAACAACTGAAATGTCCAAGTAAGTGCGGTACCTCCAATTTATCTAAGCATCTACTAACTGCATGTAAGGCATACAAGGTATGTCAAGCTGCTCATACAGAAAAGATTCAGAATGTGTTTAGTCCTGATGGTGTTAGTGGTGATCTTAGATTCAGTAAGGTGTATGAATCTGTGTTTAAGGAAGCTTTTAATGAGTTGTTGGTTTTAGCTGAGCTGCCAGTATCTTTCATAGAGTGCTTAGCTTGGAGATATTTTTGTGCCAAAGTTCAACTATATAAGCCACACTCTCGTAGAACAGCAACAAGAGATATTGTGGAGATGTTTGTTAAGAGGAAAGCAGCTATGAAGAAGGTGCTTGGGGAGAATAAACAGAGGTTTTCACTAACAACGGACATTTGGGTTGCTCCATATACTGGAAATAGTTATATGATCATTACTGCTCATTATATTGATGCTTGGTGGAAGTTAAAGAAGCTAATCATTGGTTTCAAGAATGTTCCGGATCAGAAAGGTTCAGCTATCTTCAAGGTTCTTATGGATTGTATGGAATATTGGGACATCAAGAAAGTCTTTTGCATCACAGTAGACAATGCCACTGCTAACAGTTCATCAATAAGGAGATACAAGGAAGCATTTTACACAGCTTAACGGGAATGATGCATTTATTCTGAAAGGTGATTATTTGCATCTAATGTGTGCCACTCATATATTGAACTTGATTGTTAAGGAAGGTCTACATGAGGTAGATGACAGTGTGGCTGCCATTAGGAATGGAATTAATTTTCTGAGAGGTTCAATGGACAGATTGAAAGCATTTCATCTTCGAGTGCAAACAACAAAATTTAAACAAGGAAGCATACCTTTAGATGTCAAGACCAGATGGAACTCCACTTACCTCATGTTAGAACAAGCTTTGAGGTTTATAGTGGCATTTGAAAAGATGGAGACTGAAGACAAAGTTTATAACGACTACTTTGAGGAAAAGGTGGATGGGAAAAAAAGGGTTGGACCAGCAATCAAAAACGATGTCGATGCAGTTGAGAGGTTGGTTCAGTTTCTTGTCATCTTTTACAAGTCTACACTAGTACTATCAGCTTCTACTTCTGTGTGCTCCCATAAGATATACAATGAGATAGTTACCATCCTAAAAAACATTACTACTCAAACTACGAGTATTGGTCCTGATGCAAATTTGAGATGGAAAGCATTGGTTATGTTAGAGAAATTAGAGAAGTATTGGGATCCATTTGAAAAGAAGGTTGAAATGAATAAGTTGTTGATAGTAGCAAGTATATTCGACCCAAGAAAGAAGATGAAGTTTGCTCAACTTTGTTTTGACACACTTTATGGTAAAAATAGTGTTGAGGCTACTCATCTTCATGAGTCAGTTTTGTAAATCCTTAAGGATATGTTTGTAGAGTATAGTGTTTTAGTCAATAGAAGTGGCAGTGGTGAATCAGAGACATCTACTCAGTCCCAAAGAGCAACTTCTTAGTATCAAGAGCAAGTTTGAAGTGATTATTGTGAGAGCAGCGTTGGTTATGAAAGCATGGAGAGTATCTCTACAAAGAGGTGGTTAAAGAACTAGGAATTCAAGATTCATCAAATGAGCTGGATTTGTATTTGAAAGAAACTGTGGAGGATCCAAACCTTCTAAATGGTGCTGAGTATGATGTGTTATCTTGGTGGAGGATCAATAGCCCAAAGTTTCCGGTTCTATCACTTATTGCTAGAGACATACTTGCAATGCAAGTGTCTTCAGTACCATTGGAATCTACATTTAGCACTAGTGGGAGAATATTAAACCCACAAAGAAGTTGTTTAACCCACTAAATGATTGAAGTCTTGATGTGCACAGAGCAATGGATGAAATGTGAGATTCATATCAATGAAAAGGGAGTGATAACAATCCAACAAATGCTTGCGGATGTGGAGTTGCAAGATGATCTCATGAGAGGTAATATCTTCTCTTAAACTCTTCTAACTCAAATGTGCTTTATACTTTCTATTTCTGACAATTGATCTTTTGCTTTGTTATGTAGAGTTTGATCCTGAATTCAACTTGCAAGGACTGTCGAGTGAGTTCCAATTTCAAATCAAATTTTAAGTTTGATGTCTCTTTGATGGAACACTTTCGATTTCTTACTACTGATTACTTATCTTCTGTTTTGTTATGTAGAGTTATGTAAAATGGACCTTAATTATCTTATGTTTGGTTATGTAGAGTTTGATATCCTAAAATGAAGCCAAGACAAGTTATGTAGAGTTTGATATCGCAAGGAGTCAAGCCAAGGACGGTTTCAACTTTCAAGTAGCATTTAAGTTTCAAGTTTTAAGTTTTTGAACTTTGGTGTTTATGTCTGAACTTTGGTGTTTGATATCTGAATTTTGGTGTTTAATGTCTGAACTTTGGTGTTTATGTCTGAACTTTTGTTTGTCTTGTTGTTAGGAGAGTGTGACTTGTGTTGGTAGGAAATAAGTTTGACGTTTGACCTTTGAAGTTTTGTTGTTCGGTTCTTCTCAGGTTTTTGTTTTCACTTTCGGGTAATTTGCTACATTTCGGGTACAAATGGGATATTCAAGTTTCAGATATGATTTGGTTCCAAAAATTATAGAACCGAACCGACCTGGAACCGAGAAGAACCGTACCGATATTCGAACCATATCTTCTCGGTTCTTAAATGGATAAAAAATTTGCATAACCGAAAGACCCGAACCCGATCGGTTCTTAACCAGATCCGACCCATGGAACCGAATGCCCAGGGCTACCCGCATATGTTTTAGTCCGGCCCGATCTGGCTCGAAATATTTCTGAACTTATATATTAAAGCCCGAGACCGGTCTTAATAGGACTATAGGCTTTTCGAGCTTTTCGGACTTTTCTTATAGATCAATAATTCAAACTTATAAGTCTTTAAAAACAATGTTTAAAGATGCATTGTAAAACAAATCAATCAAAATTTTAATAACTCATCTATATTCACTACAACCAACTTAATTTAAAAGAAAAAGTTAAAAACTAAATAAAATTTTATACTTTAACCAAATAAAACAATATATAATTCATATAAAATATCATAGATAAAAATTTTAAAAGTGTTAAGAAAGGTTATTAAGTAAATATGAAAACTAGGATTCGAGTTTTAAATTTTATTTACAATAAACCATTAATCAAATATTGCAATCAAATAAAAATATTAACAAAAAAAGTACAAATATATTTGTTAAAAACTTTTCAGACTGGTCCGAACTCGGTCGGGCTAAACCCGAAAAACCTTATAGCCCAAACGGGCTGAGCCCAAAAAACCCAATTTTTTCTAGACATATATATTTAAGTCTGAGCCCGGTATTTTTTGGCTGGGCCGGACCAACCTGCGGGCTTTGGCCCTTGTTGACATGTCTATTTATGTATAGTTGTAACAAGATAAAAATTTTATTGCAACATAACAGAAAAACTATAATATAATAATAATCCTAGTCATTACATAGTCATTATTTTATAGATATAATAATGAGGTTTTCAACAAATAGGATCAGGAATATTACAAGCTTTGTAGGTTTTGCGAGCATTCGGAGAATTAAAAAGAGCTTGTGACCATTCGCCTTTTATGAATTGACATAAACACGGTTTGTATTCTACCATTACTTGACAGCAATGTGCGACTGGTTGGATTAAAGGATTGGTCAACGGTAGTAAACATGGTACAATAACATTCATCACAATGCATTGTAGTTTCTCTTCGCTCGGATTCGGACCTTCAACTATTGTGGTGGCTCTGATCAACGTTGGAGACAGTTGGATTACTATCACCAGTACGAGCATTACCAATGTTGTAAACTTCATGTCTTGCACTTTCCTTTTCGACTCCAATTTTTTATTTTTTTTTGTAAGAATATTGAGACTTGTTTCGTTTTTTTTAATTGATGGTAAAAGTGTTTATATAGAGATGGAAACGTAAATGCA
This sequence comes from Camelina sativa, assembly GCF_030686135.1. Classification (NCBI taxonomy): domain Eukaryota; kingdom Viridiplantae; phylum Streptophyta; class Magnoliopsida; order Brassicales; family Brassicaceae; genus Camelina; species Camelina sativa. The sequence continues at coordinate 7,966,981 of NC_141883.1, forward strand.
TATCATGTTTATGGGGTGGGCAATGTGGCATGTGCTGATTTTGTATAATAATTTATATATTTTATAAGAATACCTAAATAACTAGAAAGTCAAAAGATTTAAATTGCTTTGGCACTCTATATATAGTCATTAACGTTTAATGCACATGAACTGATTTATGGAGATTCACTTTAAGATGTTATCTGTAAGTTTAAATATGTTGTGCAAGAAGGATTTAAATGATTCCGATAACATAAATAAATTGATATATATTGGGGAACGTTCACATGTGTCAATTCTTAATTTACTAAAACATTAAAAAAGAAACGAAAAATTAAAAAGTAAAAGTTTTATACCTATTGTAAAAAGGAAAACTACTAACTTTTAATATTTGTTTATTCTTTACTTTTTATTATTTTAATTTAATTATGTTGTAGTACTTTTAGATTTTAGTTACATTATTTAGTTAAATTTGATTTCTTATTAGAAATTCGTGATGATTTTAAAATATATATTTTATATTATTTTGATTTGTATTTCCTTTAGTTAAGGATATGTAAGATCAATATTTTTTTCTTAATTTTTTAAATGTTGAAGTATTTTTAAATTATTTTTTTTAGATTTTATATCTCTAAATTATCTAAGACTCATATATCATCATGCTTATAATTTTCAAATTTAATTTATATTATGTCAAATTAACTATCTTTCAACTTCTCAAATTTTATTGGTTAGTTATAAACTCATTGTAATTGTATAGATATTTTTTTATTTTTATCGACAATATTATGAGTAGACAATATTATAGAAATATTTTAGTGATTATACAAACGGTCACAAACAAATGTTAGTGGTGAAAAGGAACTACGTCAAATTGAAAGTAAATGAAAAAACTTGGTTTAATTGGTTCACAAAGTCATTTTATAAGTGGTAATAAAGAGCAAAATTTAACAATAAAATATTTTTGGATGGAAGAACATATATATGGAGATTTAAATACTTATTTTTGGGAAATATAAATTTAAATTTCTTTGATTTTTTTTTGTTTTTCAAAAATGAATTTTTTATAGTTTTACTTAAACAATAAATGTTATTCATGATAAGTTTATTTTCATAAATATATATTAATTTTATTTATGATTACAAAATATATTAGTTACATAAGAACTTTTTAAAGATATTTCTTGCATATCTTGTGTTTTAGAGAGTATTTACAAATAAGTTAATTTTAGATATATTTTATATATCCAGTAAAATAAATTTGAATTGATTTTTCTTAATTTCACATATTTTATGTATTAATTAACTTTATATTATTAAGGCTATGAAAAATTGGTAAACTTTTAAGATTTAATCAGTGATATTTTTGAAAATGGACAACTAAAAGTGCTATTTTTGAAAAGAGACACTAAAAATAGTATTTTAAAATAATTATCCTAAAACTCCAAAGCTTAGGTCTACTTGCTTCAGAACTTGGATTTTCCACCAATTCATTAACTTTATATTATTAAGGCTATGAAAAATTGGTAAACTTTTAAGATTTAATCAGTGATATTTTTGAAAATGGACAACTAAAAGTGCTATTTTTGAAAAGAGACACTAAAAATAGTATTTTAAAATAATTATCCTAAAACTCCAAAGCTTAGGTCTACTTGCTTCAGAACTTGGATTTTCCACCAATTATTGAAGAAGAATATCGGGTTTTGCTCTTTTCATCTAAATTAAAATCTACTCCCTCTGGTTCAAAAATTATAAGATTTTTGGCTAAAGCACAAAGATTAGAAAACAATAAATATTATATCATTTAACAAAATTCAACCAGTAGAAAAAATACTATAGAATTTGAATAGTCAAAAAATTATTAAATTAATATAAAAAGTGCATATGAACTTTTTAAAAACAACTTATAAAATAGAACAAAAACAAAAAGCCTACAAGATCTTATATATTAGAACAGAGGTAGTAATATATATTCTGTCCAACAATCATCATATGTCTCAGACCTATTTGCTCCTTTTGCAAGAAGCGTTGTCCATACAAAGTAGCTAGCTCTCCAACTTTCGGGATCAATATCCTATTCCACTTCTTTTATTGATGCTAAGGAGTTAAGTTGGATGGCCGAAATTTGTGAAGTGGAGTTCTGATGCACATATACAATGTTTTTAAGTCATGTTATGACATGTATTATGTGTCTGATATAAAATTCGCACCAAAGGAGGAATAAGACTGTTAGTATAAAATTGTTAATATAAAATTGGGAACAATAGTGTATATATGTATATATATATATATGGAAGTCAGGAAAATATCAAATTGTAAGCATGACGTAGATGAAGCCTTATGTACACATGATCAATCCTTAAAAAACCATCAAAAAGAGGAATGATAGTTACTATTACAGTAGAGTTTAACTTAGAATCCAGGTATATAAAAGTAACCCGGCAAAGTAAACACTGCACCCACATATTATATTGTGTTCTCTCTACTGTTACAAACCATTAAACATGAAAGAAAAAAAAATGTCCGAACAAATGGTTTAAAAAAGCTTCAGATCACACGGAGCTCTGTAAGAAAGGCAGCGCATAGATCCAAGAAGAGAAACTGAGGACCGTTAACTCTCTGGATATCCAGCAAGTACTTCTCTTCGCGAGCTTTGTATAGCTGTTTCAAAATCAAAAGGAAACTCAGAAAAGTGTAATAATATGTGACCACTGTTGTTCGAAAACAGTTAGTTTAAGTAGTTTTAGTCTGATAGTCTCTGGCCTAGCTGGTTTAGTTTTGCTGAACTATTGGGAAAACAACAAGTAACCCTAAATAAGTATTAGGATATAACAATAGCAGATCTTAGTTTTTGCTCCAGATCGATTCTGGGAACTTAGAACCGTTCATATTCCTTAACAAACTAAACTGGGCTGTTGTTTTTCTTTCTCCTACGAATTTTGTAGTTACCTGAAGTTCAAATTTGATGACAGTGGGTGAACTCATGGCACAGTCATCCTCAATGATGCTGGATTCATCTCTGAAGTGCAGCTGATTGTTGACCATAGTATTCTGACCATCAGCAGAACCAGGAACCCATCGACATTTCATGTTGTAGTGACCAATCTTCTTCCAACACACATTGAGTTCTTGAAGAGCTTTCAAAACTTCATTCATGATTTCACGAGGATGCGCATGGGACTGTTCAAAATAGTATGGTAACAGATTGATTATCCGTTTGGGCATGTCGAGGTAAAGAGTAATCATTCAAAACAAGATAACAAATTTCCAAATAACTTGATGTTTTTGGCAAGACGAAACAGATATCGAATTGTGTATTGCATTCAAACGAGTTTATGGTGAGGAACAAATAGAATCAGCAATCAGGAACAAACCTGAAGTCCAAGAGCCCATTTTCGGTCAACTGGGACTTGTGATCTTGCTCCCAATCCATAGTGATCCACCTGAGCAGGAACCCAGTGGCCTACAGGTGAGGCCGCTTCAGGTGTGCGCATGGGATTGGAACCACTGTCCTAGATGAGTAAAAGAAAAGGGTGAAAATATTAGTAGAAAACCAAAACGATACCTTGCGTTTGACCAGGTCACTATATCATGTCGTAAAAGAGTTATGCTTTTTATGGCCCTTTCAAGATTTAAATGTTTAAAAGCTATCCACTGGGAGAAATGAGAAACACATACTGTTGTCTCCTGAAACTCGGATTCAAGATAGCCACTTGGAACACGGAACCGGTTGTCCAATAACAGATAGTATGTTACAGTGGCCTGAGACAAGTAGGAAGTGGCATTTCAGTGACTGGCTACTGGAAACTAGTTCAAGGGAATAAAAGGGATATTACAAATCGAAACTTCATACATCGTTTTGTATTCTGTTGCGAAGAGATTCCATGACCTGGTTTCTGTCAAATCCCAAGTTGAGCACTTCTTGAATTATCTCCTCGTTGATCTGGAAAATAAAGGAGAAGTTGCTACTATCACCGCAAGTGACTCTTTTAATTTCTAAATGGCGCTAAAACCAACCTTTTTAGCCTGCTCTACTGTATCTGGTGGAGAAACAGCAAGATAACGAGGAAGATGAGTCTGGAACCAACGGTGTTGGCGGATCTCAGGAATGGTGATTCGTTTCACTGGGTCAACTATAAGCATCCTTGGGATCAGGTCTCTAGCCTCAGATGATAAATGACTTGGAAGAGTGTAAATCCCACCCTACAGAGAAAATAACACCTTGATTTAGTTACTTCACATAAAATATGAATCCAATTGAGAAAGGTCTTTGAGCTGAATCAAAGTAAAATGTACAATACCTTAATTTTCTTGAAAAGGTTGGGAATGTTTTCATCATCAAATGGAAGAGTACCACACAAGAGAGCATACAATATTACTCCGCAACTCCATACATCTACTTCAGGTCCAGCATATAACTTACCTGATATAACCTACAACAAGTAGTAAGAGGTGATTCAGATCAAAAGAAAGCGAAACGAGACATAGGTAATAAAGAGCTCGGTAACTCTACTAAGATGAATACCTCGGGAGCAGCGTAGTTGGGGCTTCCACAGCTTGTCTTTAGAAAATGACCATCCCGCATGACATTACTAAGACCAAAGTCTGCAATCTTAATGTTGCACCTCGAATCCAGTAGTAAATTCTCAGGCTTCAGATCTCTGTGGACAACCATATTACGATGGCAATACTCAACACCAGATATTATCTGCTCAGATACAAGTCAAAAGCTATCAACACTCAAAACTCATAGAAGACAATGATACGCTACAAACACACTGATTGTAGTAAGAGAAAACAAACCTGCTGGAAAAAGTTACGAGCCTCATCCTCTTGTAATCTGCCTTTCTCTACAATATAATCAAAGAGCTCTCCGGACTTGACATACTCCATCACAACATAAATGTCACTTGGTGTCTCAATCACCTCATATTGCCGAATGATATGAGGATGCATAAACAATCTGAGAATTTTGATCTCCCTTCTCACTGTAAAAGAAGAAATATACATACATTAAGATTAAAAAAAAACGGAACAGATGAAACCGTTTAATTCCTCAAATATACATAACCTCTCTCATGCAATAGGAAGAGAGATATACTCATTTTGTTAAAGAAACATCTCAAGCTACAAAAACCTAACAGTACAGTTTGTATACCTTTCTCTTCCATTTCCATGTTCTTGATCTTACGGCGATTGAGGATTTTAATAGCAACCTTGTGGCCAGTGACAACATGCTCTGCTATTTTCACCTTCCCAAAAGATCCAATTCCAAGAGTTTTACCAAGCTTGTAATTCGGTAAAATCGATTCCACTCCATTATTGTCAAATCTATTCGATGAATGATCCATTTCCTGCCCCACAAATTCAACATTAAAAAAAAAAAGCCAAATAAGAAGCTCAATTTCATTTCATCAAAACTAATTAATCTAAACCAAAACTATAAGCTTGTAAAGAAACTTAGACAACAACATACACCGACATAAACTACTAGTAATGGTCAGGTGGTTTTACTCTGAAACCAAACCACAGACTTACAAAGCAAACACAAATCAAAAGTAATATTCGAGAATTAGCAGAACAATTTTGGGTTTAGAAGACGAAATTGATAGACTTTTTAACAAACCCAAGAAAAAAAAAAGTCAATTTACCTAAAAAGCTTCTTAATTTCGCAAACCCTCTTCGAGCAGATCCCAGAATCGAAAAGCCCAGAGAACTTATTGAAACAAAGAGCGAAGCAAAAGGTAGAAACAAGAGGAGAAACTGATTTATAGAGAGAGAGAGAGAGATGAGAGAGAGAGGGGAATCGTGGAGTAATAATCAGAAGAAGAAGTTCTTGGGAACTCAGATTCCAAGTCGTATGTGACGCAGAGCTGAGTCAGGTACTTAAGTCCTTGATAGGGTGATCTCAGAGTAAAATTGGTAATGACGAAGAATCAGGAACCCAGATTAAACATTTTTATTCCAATTGCAAAAGCCCTTGAATTAGGGCCATTTCTGTTTTTCTTTTTTTTTAAATTAGTTTTTTTGTTTTTTTAGGTTGTTAAAATTTCCTAATATTCGAACAAGAATTATATTAATATTTTAATAGTTTTACCATATTTTTAGTTTTGACTAGTTTTGAATATTTTGTATTCAAAATAAAAGTTTTCTTTTTTTTTGGCTAAACAAATTCATTGCTATCATTATGAGTCTACAAAGTCATTACAAAAACTTCGAAAGCAAATTATTACGTAAACATAAATATATGTCAGATAGCGAGGATGATAAAAACTAAGTAGTGAATTTGACGATGCTTTAAGTCTTACTCGCTAACGACTAGATGAATTCGTTATTTTCCTCTTTTGTAATCAATCTTCTTATACGAAAGTTGTGTTTGGCTAATTTTTTTTTGTAGAAATACCAAAATGCACGTCGTATTACAAAACTCATTGCTTTCGTTGATAGCTCTGAACAATCAACTATCTGATTACCAATTAGTCTGTATCAGTGTTTTTCTAACAAATAGTGACATTGTTTTCCTCTCGAAAATATCCCAAAAAAGCTTTAATCTGTCCTGAGCCTCTTCGTGGACCCTAATCTTGACCAGTCCTACGTCAAAAATACAAATTGCATACCCAAACCAAAAGATACCCAAACCAAAAGGTGGTGGGTAATGAAACTCGTTGAAAACGTTGTTTCTGTCTCGGACCAAATACATAAAATGAAATTCTCTTGAGTTAGTGAAGAACCCCATAATTTTTTCAACAATGGGTAGATTATCGACCTTAAGAAGTAATCATCAACATCATCGTCAATTAATGTTGATTCTTTTGTTTTGTAACTGATATATTATGGTTTTTATAGTTTTTAACCATAAATGTATTTTTTTAGTCTTTTGATTTGTTTTTGATATGCTCAAATTAAACTCTAGAGCTACTCCCTCAAATTAAGAGATCACTGCAGTACTTAGGGGTCGAATTCCACAAGGACTCAAGTTCTACACATTAAATTATAGAGTTTTATAATTAAGCTAAACAATTAATTTGAATTAAAATAAACAATGCAAATATTAAATAAAGGCTGTGAAAATTCAGATGATCAAAAGGTTAGGCCTAGAAAATTTCTCAGGTAATTATGAGATACTAAATCAATAAATAAATAGGATTCAAGCAATTAAGATCAGATCTAGAACTCTAAACTCTTCTGTAAAACAAATCAGTTCTCACTGCAAATATTATCTAAATTTAAAACCAGAAAATCCAAATCTCTTGGTAAAATTCTAGGTTAAAAATCAGCTTTGAAAACAGGTTTAGATTGTTCACAAAATTACTAAATCAAATCTCTTTGCAAGAAATAATTTTGCTCGTTAAAAGGTTTTATCAGGAAAATCAATTATATTCTCATATCAATTTATTTTCCTAGGTTATTAATTCTATATGGTCAATCAAGGATTAATATGAAGAACAACCTATGATGAAGATCTAGAAAGATAATGAATCCTAAATAAACAGATCTAATAATCCATAAAAACCCTGTGAAAAATCCTAAACCTAACAAGCAAACTACTCAGACATAATCAATGAAGAACACATCATAGACTGAATAAATTGCATTAAGAAATCAAAAGAAGAAGTAAAGGAGTTCTGAATCTTCTCTCAATGAGTCTTGATTATTCTCTCCAAAAACTCTCTAAAAATCTCTCAGGGTTTTTCTCTCTCAAAAAGCTGCTGGAAAATAACTTAAGGGTTTCTAAAACCCAAAAACAATATATATATGTCCTAAAACACGTCACGGGCTAATGATACAAATATGGAAAACTTTGGGGCAGATTTGTAAAACTTCCAAAACTTGGGTCTTCTTGCGGCTAACAGGGGTGTCGACCGACACCCAGGTGGTGTCGATCGATACCACCACTTCTGATCGGCTCCAAGTTTTCTTTCTTAGCTGAATTGCTCCAAAATCCCTTCTAATTGCTCCATTTTGCTCCTTTCATGCCAAAATCCTAGAAAACCTGTTAAGACTCAAAAACATCCTAGAAAACAAATCAAAAGACTCTAAAAGACTCTTTATATCATGGTTAAAAACCACAAAAACCATGATATATCAACTCCCCCAGACTTAGCATTTGTTTGCCCTCAAGCAAAACAGAAACTTAGACATATGAAAGAGGTTTGAAAACACATAAACTCATTTTCTCTCTAGGGTAATGCCATGATCATTCAAACCATAATCCATAAGCTTAGCAAATAAATCCAAATCGAACCACCATTTACTTCTCCGTTGACATTCATAGCATCCCAAATTCAAACCAAATTCCACTACTTTCTCCATTAAGCCTTCATCGGTGGGTCTCATCAATTTGATCAATGTCAAGAATCTTCTAGACTCATTCCCGTACTATACCATAACAAGCAAGATATAACCTTGTACAGCATGTGGTATTCTTCCTCTCCCCCTTACTTATTCTATTCTTATCCTCCTTTGAGCTTTGCTTTGTTTTTTTTTTTCACTGACTCTTTTTTTTTATCAAAGGTGTAGGTGAATAATGGGGTCATCGGTAATTTACCTACCTCTCGCTTCCAAGCTTTGTGTGATCATTTGACTCAAGAATAGAATAATGAGGTCACAGGTAATTTATCTCCCTCTCTAAACTAATCAAAATCATCTCATCTTTTATTCTTTTTTTTAAAAAAAAACAAAGCGCTCAGGAGTAATCTTTTCAACTTAAATAAGGGAGAGGAGTACCATTTTTTTTTTGAAAATCTTGCTTGTCAGTCATGAACAAGGAGTCAAGCTCTATGAACATCAATCTCCTTGATGAGGTAAAAAGAAAAGCGCAGAAATTACCTTAGGCTTTTATGGATTCTGTTGGAAATTTGGATGTTATTAGTCTGGGGGAAATTTGAATGTTTGGGATTTGACTCATGGTTTTTGGATTCTGTTGGAAATTCGGATTCAGGATTCAATCTGCAGCATTAATCAACCAAGGCAATACACTAAAAAGAAAAATCATAGTTTCCAACAAAAATTTTGACTCAATAAAACAATTTTACGGTTTTGACACACTAAAACAAAAACTATGTTAGTAGTTAGTATTAACCTCCCCCAGACTTAAACAACACTGTCCCCAGTGTTTTCAAGTAAGAGGAAAGCTAAAAGAAACAAAAATGGATTGAAAATTGTAATGAAAAGATGAACTGATTCTCGGGTTACCCAGCGGTGTCGACCGATGCCATTTCAGTGTCGATCGACACTCATCATGAATGGTGATTTTTGGCCGAAACTCCTTGTTAGTTGCAGTTAGTTGTGTTGATGTGTTGTTGGATCAATCTTTGGATGATTATTCTATTAAGAGACACTCAAACACAAGTTAAAAGCAACATGATAGATAGATAGTTCATAATTTCAAACAAAATTCAAACAAAAACTGACTCAATGCAAAACGAAAAATGACTCAAAAGGAAAAGAAACACCTAGAAATGGGTTGCCTCCCACTAAGCGCTTGTTTTCAGTCATTAGCTTGACTGCGTTGAGGCTCAGGCATCAGGTGGAGTAGAACATGGCAGTGAATGCCTCCGAGAAAATGTCCTCTTCATCCAAGGTGGTGTATAAGCTTTAGAAGAGTGAGGTCTACCAAGGACATGAGGAGTAGGACCAGGGTGGGGCGGAAGTATGGGCGGGCTTGTTTTATGTCCTGAAAAATCATTAATAGAAGAAACAAGCGCTCTACGATAGTCTTGTGGCTTGGTTAATTGCAAAACAGTCTTTGTACCTTTGAAATTCTTATTAATGATTTGAGGGGGATTAGGTGAAGATGATATGCACCTTTGCCTTACCTGTAGACTCTGGAGTGTGGAGTGGGGAGTTGTCTGTTTAGGAACAGGTTTATGACTTGGAGCATCAATTTTGGACAAGTTCGGTCTCGGATGTGGAGGGGTGTCGAGCGATGCTAATGGAGCATCGATCGACACTAAGCCTGCAACTCGAGTATCAAAAACTTTCTCAACAGAAAAAGTCTGTCCATCAATAGTAGGAGCTCTGCTCAGCTTATCTATCTCAAAGTTCAGACTCAAACCTTCCACATTCAGTGTTATGTGTCCCTTCTTCACATCTATGATGGCACCAGCTGTAGCCAAGAAAGATCTTCCTAAGATGAGAGGATCACTAGGCTCTTTATCATACTTCAGCACCACAAAGTCTGTGGGAATCATGAAGTTTCCAACCTTAATTGGAATATCCTCTAAAACACCTTCAGGAATTCTTCTGGATCTATCAGCTAAGACAAGAGAAATCTGAGTTGGCTTGAATTCGGTCATCGCAAGTTTCACAGCAACAGAATGTGGCATCAAGTTAATACTAGAGCCTAGATCACAAAGTGAGTGAGCAAACCGTTCTGCAGAGATAGAGCAACCAAGTACAAAACTCCCAGGATCTGGTAATTTCTCTACAACTCTACACTGAATTACTGCACTTACTTCCTTAGAGACAACCACCTCCTGCTTCCTCTCTTTCTTTTTCTGTGGAGGCTGGTTCAAAAGAATTGCACTGACATCCTTGGTAAGCAACGCTCCTTCCTCAGGGCTCAAACCATTTGATACCATTCTCTTAACATAGCGCTTAAGTGGTAGTGAAAGCTTTACTGCATCAATCAAAGGCATCTCAATCATCACCTTATCCATCATAGCCTTGCATCTAGCTTCTTCTCCTGCTTGGACCTTCTTGGCTTAGGAAAATGGACTTTGCTTATACACCCCCTCAACAACTGCTGGAACCAGAGGTTTTGTATTTTCAGGTTCTGTCTGAGATGAGTGTCGACCGACACCCAGGTGGTGTCGATCGACACCACCGTCTGAAGTAGAATTCTCCGTCGATTGCTCACCTTGTTCTGCAGAAGCAATTTCACCTTCATCTTCACCTCTCACTGATATGGCATTACAAGAATGTTTGGGATTTGACTCAGTTCTCCCAGGAAGAAAATCCTCTTGTCGTTTGACAGACCCAACAGTCTGTGCAACTTGACTCTCCAGCTTCTTAACATGAACATTCAATGCATCAATCCTTCCAGTAAGCTCTGTGTAGACATTATCAATCTTTCCATTGAATGTCACTATCATATTCTCCTGTCCCTGAAGAATCTGATCAAGCATGGTCTCCATTCTACTCTCAGAAGAAGTCTTAGGAGGAGGAGACTGATAAGATGAGTTCCCATAGGTTCTCGTATAACTGTTATTCTGCTGCTGCTTCTGATAATCCGGTTTGGGAGTGTAGCCTGAAGAGTTCCCACTGTAAGGCATGTTGCTTTCCTGATTACCGAATCTCTGACCCTGATTTCCATAAACAAAGTTGACATCTGCTTCTTCATTCCCTGTCTCAGTTTGTGGCTCAAATGTCTCAACTTCAGCAGCAAAGTGAACCGATTTCTTACCCACAAGAAGATTATGCATTGAATCTAGCTTAGCATTAACAGAAGCTAGCTGGTTTGAATCAAATCCTCCATGCAATCTCTTCCTTTCAGCATCTGCTCTCTTAATGCTATTGTTGGAAGCCAAATTCTCAATCAAACCTTCAGCATCTTCTGGAAATCTTGTTTTGAAATTTTCATGGCTTGCAGCATCCAAAGCTAACTGATACTCCCAATCACACCCTCTGAAAAAGATACTCAGCAATTGCACTCATGAAAAACCATGGTGTGGACAGTCCCTCTGATAAGCCTTGAATCTCACCCAAGCTGCCTTGAAAGCTTCATCTGGTCTTTGTTTGAAAGAGGACAGCTTCACTCTCAACTCATCAGACATAGCATTATCATAAAAATAATTAAGGAAAGCCACCTTAATTTGTTGCCAAGATGTCAAAGATCCAGATGGCAACTGTTTTAACCATTGAGATGCTTCTCCTGCAAGTGAGTATGGAAAGAGCTTGCAGTAGATGTAGTCTTCATTCACCCTATTAGCCTTAATACTGGTCACTAGATCCTCAAAATGCTCAATATGATCCAGAGGCTTCTCATTGGGCAGGTTAGAGAAGGGTCTTTTTCCAACTAGCTGGAAGTAGGCAGACTTCAACTCAAAGTCATTCCGTGGGAAAGGAGGTGGAACAATTGCAGAACGGTTTTCATACATCAAATTAGCTCTGTTGAAGTCTGCAATGGTCCTAATCAAGTCTCGGCGTTGATCCTGTCTTCGAACCGGTTATGGACGTGGTTGGCAGCTCCACGTACGTCTGCTGCAGGTGGGTGTTGATTGACACCAAGGTTCTGCTCTGCGACAATGATTTCGGCAATTACGTTGCCTTCTGCATCAAGCTTTTGGCCCGGCTCATTGTGCAAATGGCCCTCTTGATCTCTCAATACACCAGCCTCATCAACTCTCAGAATGATCGGATTGACCATCTTTGCTGATTTAGCTGCTTTCGTGTTTTCACGCTCTAGTTGTCCCAACTCTTGGTTAGTAAGTTTCACAACTGGACCAGTGGGTTTTTCCTGGTGTTAGGCTTAGGAGGCATGTACCTGAAACACACAAGAGAAGAGAAACAAAAGCGTGTAAGTTTCAAATAAAAATAAAAATTTAGACGAAATTAAAAACTCAAATCTAATGGTAGATCAAAGAGTCCCCGACAACGGCGCCAAAATTTGATGTGCTCAAATTAAACCCTAGAGCTACTATCTCAAATTAAGAGATCACTGTAGTACTTAGGGGTCGAATTCCACAAGGACTCAAGTCTACACAATAAATTATAGAGTTTTATAATTAAGCTAAAAAATTAATTTGAATTAAAATAAACAATGCAAATATTAAATAAAGGCTATGAAAATTCAGATGATCAAAAGGTTAGGCCTAGGGAATTTCTCAGGTAATTATGAAATACTAAATCAATAAATAAATAGGAATCAAGCAATTAAGATTAGATCTAGAACTCTAAACTCTTCTATAAAATAAATCAGTTCTCACTGCAAATATTATCTAAATTTAAAACCAGAAAATCCAAACCTCTTTGTAAAATTCTAGGTTAAAAATCAGCTTTGAAAACACGTTTAGATTTTTTACAAAATTACTAAATCAGATCTCTTTGCAAGAAGTAATTTTGCTCATCAAAAGGTTTTATCAGGAAAATCAATTATATTCTCATATCAGTTTATTTTCCTATGTTATTAATTCTAGATGGCCAATCAAGGATTAATATGAAGAACAACCTATGATGAAGATCTAGAAAGATAATGAATCCTAAATAAACAGATCTAATAATCCATAAAAACCCTGTGAAAAACCCTAAACCTAACAAGCAAACTACTCATACATAATCAATGAAGAACACATTTTAGACTGAATAAATTGCATTAAAAATCAAAAGAAGAAGTAAAGGAGTTCTGAATCTTCTCTGAAGGAGTCTTGATTCTTCTCTCCAAAAACTGTCTAAAAATCTCTCAGGGTTTTTCTCTCTCAAAAAGCTGCTGGAAAATAACTTCTAAAACCCAAAAACAATATATAATGTCCTAAAACACGTCATGGAATAATGATGCAAATATGAAAAACTTTGGGGCAGATTTGTAAAACTTCCAAAACTTGGGTCTTCTTGCGGCTAATAGGGTGTCGACCGACACCCAGGTGGTGTTGATCGACACCATCACTTCTGATCGGCTCCAAGTTCTCTTCCTTAGCTGAATTGCTCCAAAATCCCTTCTAATTGCTCCATTTTGCTCCTTTCATGCCAAAATCCTCGAAAACCTGTTAAGATTCAAAAACATCCTAGAAAACAAATCAAAAGACTCTTTATATTATGGTTAAAAACTACAAAAACTATGATATATCAGTTTTCTAAGTTGTTTTTGAGTCTTTATAGGTTTAGGTACTCATTGGCACGGATGGAACATAAATGAGCTAAAAAGGATGATTTGGAGCATAATCAAACCATTAAGGTTGATCTACGAAGGTGGGAGACGAGTTCAAGAGTATGCATCAACCGATGCAACCAGAGCATCGATCGTTGCAGTCCCCAAAAGCCGAATCAGAAGTTTTCCCACGATCTTTAGAAGATTTGCAAAAGCCCAAGCTTTCCTTATTTGCAATTAAGGCCCAAGACGTGTTTTACAATATATATAGGATTTTTATGGTCATTGTTTAGACCTAAGTTTTATTTTTTTTCTGCCACCTTTTGACACAGAGTCCCTGAGAGCTTTTGAGAGAGACAAGCCAAGAACTCAGCCCTGTTGAGAGAAGCTTTCTAAACTCTTTGTTTTTCTCTTTTGAATTATTATATGATATCTATTTTATGTGAAAATAGACCAGATTGACACAAATTTGAAATAAAAAAATTGCTCAATTGACTCCCTTTGATCGGACATAACTAGAATGACACAATATTGTGTTTAAATTACCAAAAGCCCAAACTTATTACTTAATTAAAAAAATGAAAGAGGATATAAAATTAATTGATAAAATCACTTAAATCAAACATAAAAACTTCCTTTCTAATAGAAAAACCCGACATTGGTTTATTTAGTTTTTTGACAAACCAAAACCTTGTTTATTCCGCCGTCGAATAAGAGCTTTGACAGTCCAGAGAAAAAACCCGATATGTCGTCATTTTTGCCGGCGAATAAGAATTGTTACAACAGTGTTCCTTGTTCCAGCGAGATATAGACGTCGTCGTAGTGACTTATATCGGTGGTGGTTTGTTTATTCCGCCGGCTAATAAGAACCCTAGTGGATTATATCGGTGGTGGTTGATTTCTCCTAAGTGGGTCTTCCTCTTCAATAGCATTGGTGGATCTTCAAAAGCATCAGTGATTGTTTCTTCATCAATCCGGTTAGGCTTTTTGTCTATTATGATATGATTGCTTTGTAACTGAATTTAGTTTTGTCTAATTTAGATAATGTGTTAATGTTTAGATTTTTATGACTGGGTTGCAAATTTCTTCCTTTTTATGAATTTGGGTCAATGATATTATCGATTAAATTAGTCCAAGTAACCTAATTTCAGAACTCAGTAGCTTGATTTGTTAAAATAAACTTGTACAAATATGTAGGATCGACCCTCATATGATTTTGTTATGATAGTTTAATTGATGATTTTGTTATGATAGTTTAATCGATGGTTTCAAAAAAAACTTGTATAAATATGTAGAATCTTACAATTTTGTTTCATTGATGGTTTGAAAATTTAGTTTCAGATTTTTTTATATTGAATTAGTTTAAAGTTTTCACACATGTTTGCTATACCTATTCAATCAAGTATTTATCATCTTGTTTGCTACCTTTTCATAACATTTGATTCTTTTTTTTTGTATCTTTAGGAATGGCATCTTCAAGCAATAGCATCAAATATCCTCCTCTACTTTATGAAGAAGAGAAATCGCCTCTCCAACATAGGAGCATGAACCACAATTGTTTTCTGTCAAAAATTGGAATTTTGAGAGAAGGATTATGGGTGGATGTGTGGGATAAACTGAAGGAATCATCTCTTGGAGTGTTTATAAAGTTTGCTGAATTGGAATACACATGGGCTGCGCAGAGAATTCATTTTCTACTCACACATCAGCTGAGAATCAACAACATTCATGAGCTTTGGTCTTTGTTCGATTATAGGCCAATTAGATTTTCTTTAAATGAGTTTGCGGAGATAACAAGCTTAAATTGTGATGCATTTGACCCTTTAGACAACTTTGATGTTGATCACCATGATTTCTGGGAAGAAATGAAAATACCAACAACCCTTGATGGTCCTATGTGGAGTGAGTTGCTAAAGGTGATTGATTTTAGCAAAACATGGCATGTTGATAAGAGGATGATGGTTGGTAGGTTATGTCTATTGTCAGTATGCATACATGGAATTCATCATACATCTAGAATCCGTTGGCGACCGCTAAGAGAGTTTTAGATCCAGTTGCTTTTGAAAAACATCCATGGGGTCGGGTGGCTTTTAGTAGTCTAGTGAATTCTGTTAAGATTGTTGACTACGATAGAGATTCATAAACCATACACGGGTGTGTTCATGCTATGTTGATTTGGTTGTATGAGAGTGATACTGGAATTGGAGAAAGTTATGGGTTTAGAAGGACAGAAACGACTGGTGTTCCACTTCTTGATTGGCGATCATCTCAAAAACGTATCAACTTCACAAACTTCATCAAAAAAGAGAAGGAGTTGCACGGAAAGGTTAGTAGTTTGTTACTATTGTTTTTAATAAATACTTTTGACATGTTGTTATAATTTGTGTGAAGTTAAAGTTGTTAATAAATACTTTATTCATGGCTTGTAGGTTCGTGTAAGGCATATGGTTCATGTTTCAGAGGAAAACATGTATCCTTTTTGGCTGGACGCATATGAGAATATAGATCCACACCTAGGTGAGCTAATTAAAGATCTCATTCATAACCGATTGTCTCTAGATGCTTGGAGTTGTGTCAAAACAGTTGGTATAAGTTCAAAAAAGAAGAAAAGAAGTGTTGAAGCTGATAAGGAGAATGACGACAGAGGGAGCAATCCTAAGAAAAAGAGATCAACGGATAGTGATCATAAATATGAACAAGGAGAAAATGTACCAACATGGAGGTAAGGTTTCGTTATCCTTCACTTAACATGATTACCAATTTTTGTCTTCTCTATTATGATATTAACAAAGAAGTTATTGCAGGATGCTAAGGATGAGAAGAAAATTTATGTTGATATTTGGAGGGCGATTGAAAAAATCAATGAGACTATATCTGACTTGGGCAAAACTCTCAGCAGTCGAATTGATGCTTTGGAGAGCAAATTTATACATTTGTTGAAAAAAAATTGACTGTGTTAGAAGAGAAGATGAGTGAAAGGATTAAAGCAGTGGAGAAAGAAAGAAAAGAGCCAAAAAACGCTGATATACCAAACAATGCCACTTCTCACACCATTGAAGATGATGAGGGAACAAGTCAAACACCTGTAAGTTATATTTTTTCTGTATAGAATGGTTTTTTTTTTTTGCATCATGTTCTAGTTTGCATAATTTTCTTTGTCATATAACTTATTCATATGTTGCAGTCTTGGATGGTAGAGATGAAACATACTTCGAATGAAGAATTTCCAGTCCCTCGAGTGGTGAAGAAGGTTTACACTGTGAGTAATAAAAAGAAGAAGACAGATTCAGAAATATCTGCTGATCTTCCTTTATGTGAGAGTAATTATTTTACTAAAGATCATCAGAAGAATATTGTGGGCAATGTTTTACAGACACTTGGACACAAGAATGAGAAGCCGAACGTTGTGGGAGAAGATAAAAAGGGAAAGAGGCCATCTGTTGCTGTTGATGAACTTGAAGATATTACTGAAAAAGTTGTTGCTCTTGATACTAAAATGACTTCCAATTCTGAAAATACATGGGATGACCTTCAACAACAGTTGGTCAGTAAAAAGCTTGAAGCAACATTGACATCTCTTGGAGAGGCGTTAAAAAATTTGGATGGAGATACGACACAAGCAAAACGTGTACCACAGTTAGCAAAATCTCAAAAGTATCCATATGTTGGTAACTCTACTGTGAAATGAATAATCCCTTCCAATGTGACTTATGATCATCTTAAGCCAGCTGAAGATGATAATTTACAAAAACTTATGGATTTCCTGAAGCTTGATGAGTAAGTATTATCCTTATGATAATTACACTATGCTTTATATTTCCTATTAGTATTCATTAGCCCTATGATGCAAACATTTTTACAGGGAGCCGCCTTTGCAAACTGGAAATGCAGATGTTAGATTTTATTGGCAGATTATGACACCAAGATTGGACTGGCCTAGTTTTAATTATGGATGGTTGAAAGACTTTGTAAGTAAATACATATTGGTTTTGATTGGCAGTTTTTTTTTGGTTTTTTTTTTAAATTCCTTTGTGGTGATGTTATGGTCATTTCTAATGTGGGTTTTCTTGTAATGTAGCACATGGTCAAGATATGCTCTCATCACTATTGAACGATTACGACCAGTTTGCAATTTCACAAAGAAATTTCTTGTTTAGAGACATGTACTTGGAACACTTCAATGGTAGAGCTCCTGTTGACTGGTAGACAAACAAGAAGTGGCACATTCATGTTGATCATTTATACGCTTGCCTTTTTGTCAACCACAATCATTGGGTGGCTCTGGATATTGACTTGCCAGCTAAAACAATATATGTGTATCACAACATTCCAACCTTGGTGAAGGATTATGATTTGGTTAAATAATGCATTGCACTTAGGCGAATGATCCCTGCATTATTAAGCCAAGCAATTCCTCCACAGGTTCGTAAGAAGAGCTATGCCGTGCTAGAGGTGAAACGAGTGACACAAGGTGTGCCATTGAATGAAGATCCAGGTGATTGTGGTGTGTTTGCTCTAAAGTACATTGAATGTTTGGCCTTTGGGATAAAATTTGATGGGATATGCGATAGGAACATCCCGACAATTCAGATAAAACTTGCATGTGAGTTATTTGATAAAGTTGGTGAGGATCTCGGTCATCATATTTCTAACACTTTGCCTCATGCAAAAGATTTTGTAATACCTCACCTCATTGATGAATCCCTCACTTCATTGTAGACTTATATGTGTGTACTTGTCTCTAACTTTTTCCTTCGGCTTTAGACCTTCACGTTATCGTGTTTTTGTTTTTCCTTCGGTTGTATAACACTTTTTTTGGGGTTCATTTCATACATTATACGTTAACGACTACGTTATTGTGGTTGACGTACGACATTATACTCATTATATAATTTTAATTTTAAACGTGCATGATGATTATATAATTTGAATTATACCACTAGTAGAATTATTACCTAATATTTTTAGGATTACCACTGGTAACTATTATATGACCATTACAAACGTGCATGATGATTATATAATCTGAATTATACCACTAGTAGAATTATTATCTAAAAGGATTACCACTAGTAACTATTATATGAACATAAAAAACGTGCATGATGATTATATAATTTGAATTATACCACTAGTAACCTATTTTACGATTTAGAAATGGAGAATATAAAAGAACTTGGAATTAAAAAGAGTTCTACGTCAATGAAATCATCGTCAGGGTCAACAAGAATTTGAAAAGATGTGAAGAAGATAAAAAACTTGGATTTTATAGAGTACATGTTTTACGATTGTGTCCTACTTGGTTGCAATTACCGCAAGTGTATAGTTTCCCTGGCTTCTTTTTTTCATTACAATCTCCAATGTGGATCTAATTCTTGAATTTTTTGGCCTTCCTGGTTGTTGTTAAGGGATCGGTGCTGAATATAACTTTGTTATCACATGTCCAAGAACATATTTATTAAACTCTCTTGGCATGATGGCATTCACATAGGAATTGTACACGTAGTTTTCTCGATAATAAGGATGACTCATTGAAATGTGAGAGATGTTTCTGTATTCATCGGCCGCAATTGCGTGTGCATAAGAGAGTTTCTCCAAGTCAAACCTACGACACGTACACTTTTTATCTCTCAAATTGACAACATGCAGAGATGTCCCACTTGTTACTTGTACTTGGTGTGCGTCGACATCTTGGACAGTAAGTAATTTAGCATAGTGCACACGACCCTATAAAATAATAGATACATTATATTTGAAACACAGACGTATAACATCAACATTTGCTAAGCAAGGATGAAAGAATAAACCTGGAGAATTTTCTCTACACCACGTGTCAAAACTGTTGTCATCTTCAATGCATCACTCCTTCTATCTGAAAACCACCTAGTCATCATGGACCTTATTTCTTCCAATAGTTGTACAATAGGATAACTCATAGCATGTGACATGACTTTATTCATTGATTCTGCAATGTTGATTGTAAGCAAGTTGTACCTATCACTTGGGAAATGTATACGAGTCCACATACACACATCAGCCCTTACGAGGTACTCATTTAGTGCTGGATTCATGGCTTCTATCTGATCAAATGTGGTTTGAATGTCGATAAGTCTACAAGTATTCGCCGCCTTTTTAACCAAAGCAAATTCTGCTCGACCTTTAAACCGGACCAAAATATTCTTGTACATATTCCCCTGCTAGACTTCGGATAAACCTTTTTAATAGCTTTTCCAATTGATTTGTGCCTATCAGAAATAATGGAAAAGCTTTCATCATCTGGTATCACACAGCTGAGTTGCTTGAAAAACCATTCCCATGATTCATCATTCTCTGTATCAACCACGGCGAAAGCAATTGGAAAAATCTGAAAATTGCCATCTTGAGTTGTTGCTGTCAGAAGTGTCCCTAAGTATTTTCCTTGTAAAAAAGTACCATCCACAACAACCACTTTCCTCAAGAATGGAAATCCTTGTATGATTGCACCAAATCCTAGAAAACAGTACTTAAATCTTTGAGCTTCATCAACTTCAAGCTGTGTAAAAGTTCCAGGATTTGCCCTTTTTATCTTATACAAATATGTAGGAAGCTGCTCGTAACCACTCTCTGGACTACCCCTGACCAACTCGCGAGCATGCCTTAGCGTTCGATATGCCTTCCAATAATCCATCTATCAAGAACAATATTATTTTAAATTGTTGTGAAACTAAATAAACGGTATAATGCTAAATAGAACTGAAAGGAATAATTTAACCTTGATTTGAAAACGTTTATTCAACGCTTCAGCAACATGCATTGGCAGTACTTTGGGATCAACTCAACCAACAAAATCTTTGTACAACTCTCCTAGAATATGATGATTTGCTTGTCGGGCACGCATAGAGCGCTCTGTTACTGAACATGTATGTGCTGAAATAAACACACGCACCTCAAACTTTGGATAGTGACTTAATGTTGCAGCTCTTACCCTCCACTTCCATCCTTTAACCCAACACTTGACAATCAACAGTGTTGGTCTCGATTTGTAAACATAAAAATCAAACCTTTGTACCAAGGTTAGTATCTTCAACCGTGTTTCTAGGTGCTCCTTTGTATCATACATTTGCCCAACAGCCAAATCCACAAAAGACAAGTCTACCTTTGAGACATCAACTGGTTCTTTATTTTCTTCAATAAAAAAAAAATGAACTCCTTTTCTTCATTGGCAATTTATGATCCTCTTCTTCTGGTGGAATTCCATATAGGGTAAAATTCTCATCATCCAAATCTGTTCCGTCAGAATCATCACAATAATCAAAGCTACTATCATCTTCATCGATCTCTTCATGTTTTGCTTCGCTGGCCAAATCAAGATACTCTTCTCCAACCAAATTGTTTTCATCTCTTCCTCGTTTCTTACCTTTGTGATTCGGATCAGTCCGTATTTTCTTCTTCACTTCAACACAAAGACGACATGTATCCCTTTTTAATTGTCCCAGAAAAGTGTGCAACTGACGAGAATTATCAATAATAACTGGTGGTCTATCAGCGGGTAAATCCTGCAATAACCTCTTTGAGATCTTGTAACTCAACACAACATCAAATACCTTGTTATCCAGTATGTAATCCTCATATACTATTCCAATGCAATCGTCAAAAGTGCTTTGATCATTACATTCTAGAATTCGTGAACCCCTTTCATTATCGACAACAAACAACCATTTGTTGTTGTCGAAAATCCAATTACCACAAACGAGAATCACCTGCTTCATATTCTCTTTGTTGTGTAATGATCAAATGCACTTTAAAACGTGAAGGAAGCGATGAAAAAAAAGAACCTAAAAGGAAAATAATAGAGAAGTCGATTATGAACCCCAGAAGGAAAGAAAGCATGATTAAATCCACATTGGAGAGAAGGAAGAAGGAATCTATGGAAAAATAAGATGAATCCAAAAGAGAAAAAAATTGGAGTCGATATTGGGGGAGGCACGAGACAAACACGAAAGAATAAGGTAAACCCTAGATTCTCGCCATATATGTCAACTACTTAAAAAGTCTGTCGCTTAACCGTAAAAAAAATCTGTCGCAAAACACACTAATAAATATGTCATTACCCTGAAAAAAAATCTGTTATCAAGCAATAATATAAGAAAAAATGCCATTAACCTCCAAAATAATTAATCTGTCATTACAAATAACAAATCTGCTGTCACTATATTAACAAAAAAAAATCAGTTATCATTGAATTCATATATAATAAATCGGTTAGTAAGCAGCAGATTTTATAGTAGAAAAAAACAAAACTGTCATAACATAAGAAAATCTGCCACAACGTATAGTGTGAATGTAGGTCAATATAGCAATTTTAAAAAGACTTAAGAAAATCTGTTATCAAACAACAGATTTTTTCTTCAATCTAAAAATCAGTCATAACTATAAAAAAAATCTGTTACCACTAGATGTCAAACTAGTAATTATTTTTCCGTTTATAAAACTGTCGCAATGTGACAGATTTTTGAAGGAAAAACAAAACTGTTACAACAATCAAAAAAAATCTGCCACAAAATTCCTAAAAATTTGTCTAAAATAATGAAAATCTGTCATAACTTTATAAATAAGTCTGTACCGTTAAAAAAATCTGTTATTCAAAAAAACTTTGTCGTTACATACTTCAAATAAATCTGCCGTAAAAAACAAATCTGCCGTCAAACTTTTCAAATTAATCTGCCATCACAAATCTGTCGTTACTTCTTGCAAAAAGATTTGATTTAGTAATTTTGTGAACAATCTAAACTTGTTTTTAAAGTTGATCTTTAACCTTGAATTTTACAAAGAGATTTGGATTTTTGGGTTTTAAATTTAGATAATATTTGCAGTGAGAACTTATTTATTTTATAATTGTGTTTAGAGTTCTAGATCTGATTTTAATTGATTGAATCCTAATTTATTAATTAATTTAATATTTCATGAATTCCTAAGAATTTCCGTAGACCTAGTGTTTTTAATTTCTGAATTTACAACACTTTCTAATTCCGTTTTTGCATTGTTTTTAAATTAATATTTTGATTTAGCATAATTAAAAGATTAATAAGTCTATTGTGTGATCTAGAGTTTATGTGGATTCGACTCCTAGAATATTACAACTGCAAGGCTGTTAGTACCATTAGGGTATTACAATTTGAGCATATCAAATTTTGGCGTCGTTACTTGATACTTGGGGAGACTATGAGACTCTATTTTATAATGCTCTGCTGAAGGTTGATATCCAGCCAACTCGGTTAGTTGATCCTGCTACTATACAGTGGCTTGGGATTAATGATGAGGTACTGAGACTTCTGCAGAAGATTGTATTAGTGACTATGTGCACACGGTATTATGCATCTTTTCCGGAGCTGGTATAGTTTATGGCTTCTGTCCGCCTCCTCTTCCAGAATGAGCGGGTCCCGAGAGCCAGTGAAGGAAGGCTGTCTTTCTTCATCAGAGGCATTCAGTATGAAATCTCTTTGCCTGATCTTTGTGATATTTATGGTTTTAGCAGGGATCCAGAGGGAATTTCACTTCCAGGAGAGTTTGTAGACGTCGCGCATCTCTGGTCTTACTTCAGGACTGGCGACTATGATTCTCGGGGTTCGACTATGACAGATGTGAGGCATCCAGTGATCAGGTACGTCTTTAGGGCCATTGTCAACACTATTTTGTGTAAGATGGAGCTTGAGAAGATGCGACTGTCTGGCTGTATCTGTTAGCATATGGGTGGATCCTGAGAGGGTCAACTATGGTGCAGTATTTGCTTCTCACTTGATCTCTCTGAAGGTCAAGGCTTTCGGGCGTCTGAAGATAGAGTATGTTAGGAGTCTGCTTACTCCTATTTTTCAGAGGCTGCGTAATGCTACTGATATTGTCACCATTTGTACGAAGAGGAGCGTTATTGATGAGGACCATATGCGGCGAACCACTTGGATGAAGAGGGGGATGGTATGGAGCTTTTGTGATTCTACTGGTAGTCATCTGATCAGATTGCCACGACCTGACCTCACCACTATTGGAGAAGATGCAGAGCAGTTGCGTTTTCTTCCTGCTGCCGCTGATTTTGCTTCGCCACCGCCTTCCCGTCATCAGCACACTGCTGCTACACCTGCTAAGCCACCTGCTTTTCCTGCTGACGGTTTTGATGATGATCACCCTGCTGGGGGCTTTTGAGTTTGGTTCTTCTTCTGGCACTGCAGCACTTGAGTTTCCAGAACCAGCATGGGATCCTGCTACTATGGACTAGGGAGCCCATCAGGCTTATGTGATTTCTACTTTGTGTTCCATTTGGAACGACATGGCTAGATTGTCTCGATGTGGCTGCATCCATCATACTAGGCGCAGATCACGTTCTCTTCCCCTTGGTACAGCGAGCGATAGCGATGCTGATGATGATGTCGATCCTGATGTTTGATCCCACTTCTGTTTACAGTTTCTTTTATCCTTTTTCTTTTTCACTTTGAGTCATTTTTCTTTGAGTCAGTTTGTCATTTGTTTCAGATTGAACTTGTATTGCATTATGAACCATTATCTATCATGTTGCATTTAATGTTGTGTTTGAGTGATTCTTAACAAAGCTCACATCCACAAATGAGAAACACAATTAACATGAAACTAACAGGATTCAAGGTCGGAGAATTTTGACTGATTCAGGTCTGTATCGATCGATGCAACCTTTGCATCGGTCGACACCAAAGCTAACAACTGGTAACACGTATTTGGTTCATTATTTCAATACTTATTCAATTTGATTTTTCTTTCTTATTCAATCTTAGGCTTAATAACACTAGGGACAATGTTGTTTAAGTCTGGGGGAGGCTAATTACTAACTAACTACGTTTTCTTTCTTGAGTGTCAGTTGTGTCAAAACCATATTTTTGAGTCAAATTTTTGAAATTTTTTCTTTTTGGAATTATGATCTCTAACTAATGGTTTCTGTTCTTTAGCTAACACTCTTATGAATCTTGATTAAGCTTGATCTCAGAACTGAAGTTTGGAAAAGCTATGAGCTGTATCAACAATCCTGAAAGCCTTTATCCAATGGACATCTAATTGAACTAACGTTATCTCAACTTTTATCCGGATTTTAACCGGACTTAATCTCTTACTTTGGGAGTTGGAAATCGGTGGACTAGACTTCTTCTTCAAGCCATACAAGACAGTGCAATTTTTCAAAGTATGTCTCCCTTCTCTCTTCCCTTCAGTACTCTAAAAAAGATGAGAATTATTTAAATAAAAAAAAGAGATGAAGAGGGATAGAAGTGAGCTGAGGGATGTCGCGTAAACCTGTGCATACTTCGAAAACCTATGGAAACCTTACTATTCTAAAAGAAGAAAAAAGAGCAAGGGGTTGATAAAAAAATATAAAATGATACCCTAGAAAATTAGGGAAAAATCAACCCCTTGGAAGTGAGAAAAGAGAGAGGAAAGGAGATGTATGAAAAATGTCTTGGCAAGAAAGAGTCCATATGCCACTGATCGATATTCCCAAGGTAAGAACTCACATTTACTTGCTTTAATTTATTTAATGAGATAACAATGGTGAGATCAGAGATTCCGGAGGATTGTGGGATTTGAGTAAGGAATGTTGATGCTTCTCATTGACATAGTATAAGAAGTAAGTTATGAAGGTCAAGGCGATGAAGAGTGCGAAAAACAGTTATTTGCAGTTGAGTGAGTTCCACGTTTTCAAACCTCTTTCACAGGTCTAAGTTGTTGTTTTGCTTGAGGGCAAGCAAAGGCTAAGTCTGGGGGAGTTGACATAGTGCTTTTTGAGTCTTTTGATTTATTTTCTAGGTTGTTTTTGAGTCTTTATAGGTTTACGTACTCATTGGCATAAATGGAACATAAAGGAGCTAAAAAGGATGATTTGGAGTATAATCAAACCATTAAGACTGATCTACGAAGGTGGAAGACGAGTTCAAGAGTATACATCGACCGATGCAACCAGAGCATCGATCGATGTAGTCCCCAAAAGCTGAATCGGAAGTTTTCCCACGAGCTTTAGAAGATTTGCAAAAATTGCCCAAGCTTTCCTTATTTGCAATTAAGGCCGAAGACGTGTTTTACAATATATATGTAGGATTTTTATGGTCATTGTTTAGACCTAAGTTTTATTTTTTTTCTGCCACCTTTTGAGAGAGAGACCTTGAGAGCTTTTGAGAGAGACAAGCCAATAACTCAGCTCTGTTGAGATAAGCTTTCTAAACTCTTTGTTTTTCTCTTTTGAATTATTATATGATATCTATTTTATTCATGGTTTTTGTTTCAATAATCATGTATGAGTAGATCTCTAGTTAGGTTCAGGGTTTTCATAGGGCTTTTATGATTTATTAGATCTGTTTATTTATTAGGATTCTTATTCTTCTGTGATCATCATCTTTGGTTGTTCTTCATATTAATTCTTGATTGATCACCTAGAATTAATAATCTAGGAAAATAATTTGATATGAGAATATAATTGATTTTCCTGAATAAACTTTTGATGAGCAAAGTTACTTCTTGCAAAGAGATTTGATTTAGTAATTTTGTGAACAATCTAAACTTGTTTTTAAAGCTGATCTTTAACCTTGAATTTTACAAAAAGATTTGGATTTTCGGGTTTTAAATTTAGATAATATTTGCAGTGAGAACTTATTTATTTTATAATTGTGTTTAGAGTTCTAGATCTGATTTTAATTGATTGAATCCTAATTTGTTAATTGATTTAATATTTCATAAATTCCTAAGAATTTCCCTAGACCTAGCGTTTTTAATTCCTGAATTTACAACACTTTCTAATTCTGTTTTGCATTGTTTTTAAATTAATATTTTGATTTAACATAATTAAAAGATTAATAAGTCTATTGTGTGATCTAGAGTCTTTGTGAATTCGAGTCCTAGAGTATTACAACTGCAATGCTGTTTGTACCATTAGGGTATCAGTAACCGGCTAACAAATCTCTAAATCCAAATGTCTCAAACAACATCCATAGTTCAATCTCCCAAACGAATAAAACACAATCACATATTCCTGGATCCCAAATCCAGAATGGATTTCCCTTTCTCAAGTAGGATAGATCCAAATAAGAGGCATAGCCCCTTTGATGTTGATAGTGACACGTTTCTATGATGAAACGACAAACACCGTTCGAAGACAAAAGGAAGCCGACACAAAATCTCTTGGATTGAGACCAGACTAGGGTCAGAATTAATCTCTCCCACAAGAAGAGAAAGAAAACGTGAAATTGAGACGACGACGCTACCAATCCCATCGTTTGATTCGGAGACCTCTGTTCCCTGCTGCTATGAAACGAGAGAAACACGTCTGATGGATGCATTACTCTCGCGAAGCATAATGATATTTGGGTGTTATTAAACATCACCCAAACAGGAGGAGATGATAGTCTCAAGATCTGAATTAGGAGTGAAATGGACGAGATTGACAAAACGATGGTTTGGGATTTTTGAATTTGCAGCATTATGAAGCAAATCAAAGTAAAAGCAAGAAAGATTAGAAATTGAAGGAAAGCGAAGGGACTGGCCAACGCTGAAGTCAGCGCCAGCCGAAAATCGGCGATAATAGAGGTTGTGTTGCCGAAATAACTGCCTTGAAGATATCGCCTTCGGCGAGAGAGAAACGGTTCAGATACACTGAAACGAATATAACTGATAAAAATTATAGGATATAAGTAAATAAATATACATATATCAGTGTAAAATATATATATATGTAAGTAAAAGAAAAATTATAGGTAAACTTTCAAAAATGAAAAAAAAAAATTGATTTAAAAACATAGAAATGAATAGTTTTCATCTTGTTATTTTCTATAAAAATAGATGAAAAAATCTTAATTTGTGGGTTTTCGCGCTATTTCTCAATATCTGAACTCTATACATCATTATTAGATTTCTATGTGTGTAGTTTTCATTCATATAAGATATGAAAAATCATTTTATATTAATTTAGAGTTTTCTCAAGATGATTAATCGCAAATATGAGTGCACTGATAGTTAAATTAGTGTTTTAAACTCTTCTCATGCGCAACAATCAATGTTGACCCACTGTTATTTTTTGTGGATCAAACAAGAAAATAACATCTCTTGGATCCAAATATAACCATTTATGAAAATATTACATTGTTTAACTTTCGGGTTAAAATAGTTTTTGTGGATCATACTGAAAGTTGCATGAACTAGACATTCTATATAAGGCAAAAAGTATAGAGAGAATCATCAAGAGTGAGTTGAGAGTAGCTCGTCGAATATGCTATCCGATGACCTTAAACACGCCTAGAATCATTTGAGTTCGGCCTCAACTACCTTTATAACGGTTCTACGAGCATCTTTCTCTCCCTTATAATTTATCCAGTTTTAGCTAAGTCACGACTTGTTTATTACAGAGATTCATCGTTAACTGCCTTGAGATCATCCACAATATATTCGTTAGATTCGAGCATCAACAACTCATTAGTACGTGAAACATAAAATTAAGGCCATGATTGGTGGCCGGCTTTAAAAGCATTTAAAAGCATCTTTCTCTCCCTTATAATTCACCCAGTTTTAGCTAAGTCACGACTTGTTTATAATAGAGATTCATCGTTAACTGCCTTGAGATCATCCAAAATATATTTGTTAGATTCGAGCATCAACAAGTCATTAGTACGTGAAACATAAAATTAAGGCCATGATTGGTGGAGGGCTTTAAAAGCATTTAAAAGTTTTAAAATCATTTTATTTGCCAATCAAGCTTTTATGACATTTTTATTTTTTAAAGTTTCTACAGTCACTTAATTTTTTGTTTCTTTATTTTTATTTTTTTTAAACCTCAAAATCACGCTGTAAAACTTTGTATAACCAACAAAATTTTTAAAAAGAAAAATTTATTACCCCATCATTAATAATCAACATTTTTTTCCTTTTTTTTGACATCCACTTCTCTTCACAAATATATTATTTTCGTCATCACCATTGTATTTCCTTACAATTTTGTTATTATTACAATTTATTGTTTTGTCACTATATTACATATGGATTAATATTTATCAAGATATATATATATATATAATTATATAATAATTATAAAAAATAGTCTCAGCATTTAAAGTTTTTTTTTAACAGTCAGATTTTAACTGTTAAAGTATTTACAGTCATAG
Source organism: Camelina sativa (assembly GCF_030686135.1). Lineage (NCBI taxonomy): Eukaryota > Viridiplantae > Streptophyta > Magnoliopsida > Brassicales > Brassicaceae > Camelina > Camelina sativa. Next base: position 7,995,904 of record NC_141883.1, read on the forward strand.
CCTATGCAGCCAAATTTTTTACAGTCAAAATCTCTACAGTTATAAATAACAGTCGTAAGTTCTTAATGCACAAGGACCTTAGTGCCAATGGTAAGTCTCTAATGCACAAGGCACCATCACACCAGAGATCGAGTTACCAATCAGGGCCAAGTCTCTTTAAATGTGTTAATTAACTGAGTTATGTGGCTTTTATTTTTTGTCTTTTATTATAGATTTTTTGGCCAAACTTGTGAATTGTGTTATGATGCTTTAAAGGCAAAATTCATATGGGGCAAAAAAGTAGAGGCTTGCTCATAATACAACAAAGTTTTCCCACGAGTTCACAAAGAAAAAAAATATTCAAAAAAGTTAAAAATCAATAAAAAGATAACTTATTTTAATCTAATAATCCATAGCATAAAAATAAAGAATCACTAAAACAATAATAAAAAGATAAATTAAATTCAAAAGAGCGCCAGAGTTATATTATAATATCTTCTTTTTGTCCACAATAAAAAAAACTATGTAATATTGTAAAACATATAATATAAAAATCGTAAAAGTTACATATAAAAAAAAAAAGAATAGTGGTTTACCATAATCCACCGAAGTAGTTTCACGCAGACGGAGCATATTCACCCTCGCCTCTCATCCACTTCCGAATCCATCCGAAATAGCACGCTATAAAGACGGCCACGAAAACGAAGGCAAGAACTATTGCAACTTTGATCCAAGGCATAACATCACTCAAATCGTCCATTACAACACAACGATTTTGTTTAGTAGAATAGCACAATGTATCTTCAACTTTTGTTTATGGTCGTTTGTTTTTCGTGTATAGGTAATTAGGTTTATAGATACATTCGTTCATATGTTAATAAGGTAATACATATGTATATTTTATATTTTCATAATCGTTAAGTCTCATATTCTTCTATATATAAGTAAAATATAAAGAAGATAGTTAACATTTACATTTTTCTTCTAGAGTGTTTACTTTTTTTATATACAACTTTACATGTACGATCGATTGCGAGCCCTTAATTAATCGTGATATTGGTACTTTGGTTACTTACATGTTTTTTACTTTCTTATGTCACCCACAAGGCCACAAATATCATCGTTATATACTCAACTTCTTTCTTTCTTCTTCGTTGTCTTAAACGACACATCTTTTGATAACAAATGAGACTCAACAAAACATAACAATCTATGAATCTCTCTATAATGCAAGCTTTTTTTATCTGTCAGAACTCAACTAGAGGAGATCCTACTGAGTAGATTCATGAAACAGCTGAAGAGTCAAGTCTAATACTTTTTGGATTACAATTCTCTAAAACATTTCTATGCACAATATTCTTTACTTCTCCAGTTACTTGAGTTCAGTAAGAGGGAATGGCAGCGAAGCGATACCCTTCAGCTCCTCTCCATGAATAGTACGCAATCCTGGTCTCGTAGAAACCTGTAGCGACAATTTTTGAAATGTGTCAAGGCCATGGAAAATCACTGGTTTACTCACAGCACACATGGGTAAAGAGAACAAACTTAAGAGACGGATGATTACAACAAACAAAGAACACAATCTGTGTCTCTCTAGTTGATCTTAACAAAATCAATCTCCACATCAAACAACAGATTCCACAAGGCTTTCAAAATCAACCATCACGCATTAATCATCAACCAAAGAAGAGAAGATAGTTTCAACAGACGAAGAACACAAGCAGAGTCTATCCACTTGATCCAACTCACCCAGTTTTCACATCAAACAACAAATTACACAAGGGGTTTCGACTCAAACATCATGCACTCAGAACACACCAGGGAGGAACTCTGAAGCATAACTGGCTAAAAAGAGAACATAATTTCAACAAACAAAGAACACAATCTGTGTCTCTAGTTGATCCTGAAACAACCAATCTCCACATCAGACAACACATTCAACAAGGCTTTCAAATCAAACATCATGGATTAGCAGAGTCTATCCACTTGATCCAACTCACTCAGTTTTCACATCAAAGAACAAACTACACAAGGGGGTTTTGACTCAAACATCATGCACTCAGAACTAGCTAAAAAAGCAGCAAACAAAGAACAGAATCTTTTGTCTCTAGTTGATCCCAACTCACTTAGTCTCCACATATAAACATCAAATTCCACAAGGGGCTTTCCAACCAAACATCATGGATCAAGTATCAAGCAACACAAGGAACTCAATAAGCGAAACTTGAATTTGTAAAATCTTCTTACCAGGGAGGAAAGTAAGGATCCCAAGAACAAGAAGAGCATAACCTTGAGAACTATCTCCTTCCATGTGACCAGTGAAGATGAAAAACGACAAAAGAAGAAGCAAACAACCAAGGAAGAGAAGAAACACAGCTAATGCTATAGATTTCCACGGCACTCTATCAAAAGCTTTCGGTGTATAATCGAAACGAGGATCGAAATCTCTCCTTCTACCAACACCATTTCCATAATCTTCATCATCTTCATCTCCTGGAAGCTCAGCATACCTTACATTTCGCCTCGACGCCATTTACTAAAAATCATATCACACAACCACAGATCATCATCATTAACCATTTTAAGAAACTCCATAGAACACAGAACAAAATCCTTGAAAACTCAATTCCGCACATATGAATCATAAAACACCATAAGCTCACATCTGAATCTAATAAGCCTAATCAAAACAAAAGCCTAACTAAGATCACTCAAACTGATTCCAAAATTAATCGATGGTAAGATTGATACAACTATGAAGGAGAGATACGGCGTGCCGTGAAACTCACCGGAGTATTGGGTACTTCGCCGGGAAGATAAAGATTGAACTAAGGACTCAGATCTACTTTGACGAAAGAGTTTGCAGATATGTTCTTCTTCACTTTTCTCCTTCGTCTCTATCGTAACGACGCGTTTTGTGAGTATACAACAAAAACAAGTTGTTTGTTAATTTATGCATTAAACCCTGATGTTTTTATTAAATTATATTTGTACCCTATATTTATTTTTGGAACCTCAATCTTCCCAACCAAAGAGGAAAACAGTTTTCATCAAGGTAGGGTAGTACCAGAATCCGACTAATCGACGTTCATCATTCCCAATTCGAACCAATTTTCGTAATGAGTGGTATAAATTTTTTTTTATGTAAAACTATTCAAATTAAGCATGAGCTAAATTTCAATTGAACTCAAATTTTGTGGACTCTTAACTCAAATTGCCGACATTTATTATGAATTGTAGTCCGTGATAAATCAGTTTCAATGAATGTCTTTGAAGTTTCTTTCGATAGGTTTGGTTGCTATAGAATTTACGTTTTGAATCGTCCAGTTTAGATCGACGGGATTCAACAAATTTTTCCCAAGATTACTCTTTTTTTCTTTAGCTAGTGAATTTTTCTTGTCAATGTTCTTATGAATATTGTGTTACAATTTGTAAATTTTTTAAGTTATGTTTTATGTTTTTTCCTTCAGTCCTTAAAGACATCATCTGAATCAAAACACATTGAATGGAGAAGATCTTTCAGTTTTCAAGCAAACCAGTGAAGAATTTTTACATTTTTCTATGTATTCTGCTTTATTTTGTTTTGTTTCATCCATTATATGTGATTAGTATTTGTTAGTGGAGATGTGTGTGCTTATTATTTCTTGACTCGATAAGTTACCATCCTACTCCATTGCATAATCGTCTTCATGTTTTATCATACTTGATATATTTGTCTATTTATTCTTTGGCATTTTCATTTTTGCTTATTTCAAGTTTAGTTTGATATTGTCATCCTAACTTATGATTTGACCTTTGAGTAAACATCAATGTTCTAGTTAATTAAGCTTAAGCGCCTATTAAAAATATATCTCTTATAGTTAAGTCAAAATAGATTGTTTTTTTTTTTTGGTCAAAATAGATTGTTTTATATAAAGAAAAAGGTACATTTAAATATACTAAAAACAATCTTTACTATTAATTGAAAGGAAAAGCTCCAAATTTTCCTTATGTATGAAGAAACCAAAAACCCCAAACCGAAATATACCAAAAAATTATTCCCAGATATCTCAACTATTTATTGTGGAGACTCTCATTAGTCATTACTAATTTACTATCATCTGGCATCTGCTTATAAGCTGTAATTAGGAAACTATCATATTTAGTTCTTTACTAAGTTAGTAATTAGTCAATTAATTTTTCTTTTTTATTTTTATTTTGTTGGTGGTGTTATTGGTGTCTGTGACCCGGATCCGATATTTTCGGGTAAATCTAAAATATCGCTTTTTTATCTTCTTCCTGGGTTCTTCGTCTCTCCCTTTTTGGTTTCTCGGGAAGATTCTTCCCTTTTCTCTCTCTCTCTCTCTCTCTCTCTCTCTCTCAGACAACAACAAAAAAAATCAGAAAAACAAAAAAGGGAATTGCCCTTTATCATGCTTCCTCGTTTCAGGTACAATTAGATTCATCGATTTTGATCTCTTTATAGGCTAAAGATTCGTGTTTAGATTCTCTACATTGTTGTTGATCATTCATGATCCTTTTTGTTACCATCTCGTTCGGATCTGTTCTGATTCATCAACGGATCGATCTATGATCTTGACAGATTCGTAAAGTTTAAGTCTTTTTCTTTCTTTCTAAGCGATGTAATGGAATGTAATGCATGCGTTATATGTTGTTTTGTTAGTGTTGTCCTGATTGTTATTTGAATATAGTTTGGTTTTTTATTTATTTGATAGTTCTATTTCCTGTCTCTGCAATCTTCAAAATTCAACGCTTTTTTTTTCTTGATTGATGTTGACGTTTTCAACTCATATTTTATTTATGTTTATGAAGCTGAAAGTGATTGAATTTTACCAATTAGTGTATTGCCATGAACATATCTAAAAGCTTTGTGTAGGAGGGGCATATACAATGTTTGGTTTGCAGCAATCACTTTGGCTCATATGAGATTTTTCAGTTTAGTATAGTTTAATATTGATGTGTTGTTGTTACATGTTTCTTGTGCCCCACTAAGTCATTTTTTTGTCTTGTAACACTTTTTGAGCTGGCTACATTATTTTATAGTTTTGAAAGATCTTTGTTTTGACTTGGTTGTTGATTCTTCAACACTGGATATACCTGTACTAAAAGAAAAAAACAAGATTCATGGCACTGACTTGGTCCCAATGTTAGTAATAAGACAGAAAGAAACAACTAGTTTCTGTATGTTGCAGATTTGTTAAAAGGTATTGGTCTTTTAGTTGAGTTTTCTTCTTTTTCATTCATTTCATATTTCTTTGAACAGGAACTAAATAAAATTATAGAAAAATGGGTGGATGTGTGTCAACCCATTCGAGAGCCATTAGGCCTCGGAGGAAAGGTCGTCGCAGATCTTCAAAACACTTTTCTAAAGTGTCTGATATTGTTCCTCATGCAAATGTCAGAAGGCCCAGTGACGTTGGAAGCCGAGTTTCTTTTGGTGAGTATTTCTCTCCCGGCTAACTTAATCGTCCACTGGTGGATCATAATTTAGGGATAATCATATTCTACTGTCATAGATTTTTACATGTAGAATATGTTATGTTGCAGCTCTCTCGCAAGATGATGCATGGTTTGACTCTGTCAGTGTTCTTGATTCGGATGAGGATGAGGACTTCATCAGCCTACCTGAAGGTAAATATCAATCTACATTGTTTTCAGTATTCATGGAGGAACAGTTTTGGGAAATGTCATATGGATCTGAATGTTTTTTACCATCTCTCCCTGCAGAAAGCGCACCATCAGCACCACCATCTGTGGGTGGTGCAACGGGTAGTATCCCAAATGGTCAGGTAGTTCAATTCGAATCTTCGTCGTGCATTGTGGATGGGAAGGGAAAGTACGAAGAATACCATGAGACTTACTTGAAGATAGATGGGAGTAAGGCCGAGAAGTTTGTGAGCAAAGGGATGTACAAGGATCCTAGTGGTCTCTCTGTTCTCACTGGAAACAACAAGAAGAAAAATTTAATGGATCATGCAAGCTTTAAAGGCTTGAAGGAACAGAAACGGAACTCTCAAGAGAAAACCCTGAGAACCAGCCTGAGCAGATTGATGCCGACAGTTAGTTTTAATGACAAGACTCTAAACTCGCCCACATCTCAGAAACGAAAATCCGCTGTTTATCGGCTTTCATTCAAGAGGAGATCATGCGATGGTGAGGAGGTTACTGAGCATCGTAAGTTGTTGTACCGTCCGAAAGCAGGATTCACTGTTCCTTCCTCAGCCAAGGAGAAGCAGTCCAGCGGAAGTTGGTGCGAGATACCGCCTTCAACTTTTAAACTCCGTGGAGAAACCTATTTCAAGTACACCTTTCAACACACTGTTTCATGTATCTTTTACTAGAAACTGCTTTGTCTGTAACTATTGAAGAATGATGCTTGCAGAGACAAGAAGAAATCCCCCGCTCCAAATCAGTGTCCGTACACTCCTATTGGTGTTGACTTGTTTGTCTGTCCAAGGAAGATTGATCATATCGCTCAACACATCGAGCTTCCAAACATCAAATCCGAGGCAAAGCTCCCTGCTCTTCTCATTGTCAACATTCAGGTAACAACCACCCGACATCAACATCTTTACTTTGTCGCTAGTTTTTTTCTTGTGTGAACTTCATATGAAGTGTATAGATAGCGTTTGATATATCCATATATGTGTAAATGATCCTGGCCTTTGTGACTCACTGGCAGTTACCAACATATCCTGCTGCAATGTTCCTTGGAGACAGTGATGGAGAAGGCATGAGCATTGTACTCTACTTTAAATTACAAGATAATTACGAAAAAGAAACATCTCAACAATATCAGGAGAGCATCAAGGTAGCTTTAAAAGCCATTCCTTTTACATTTCTCACATCCCATGATTGATCTGAATGCTTACCAGGTTCTTTTTGTTTTTGGTGTTTGAAAACAGAAACTTGTCAATGATGAGATGGAGAAGGTAAAAGGGTTTGCTAAAGACAGCAATGTTGCTTTCCGTGAAAGGCTTAAGATAGTTGCTGGACTAGTTAACCCTGAAGATCTAGCTCTAAGCTCGACTGAAAAGAAGCTTGTTCAGGCTTACAATGAAAAACCCGTCCTCTCTCGTCCTCAGCACAACTTCTTTAAGGTTCTAGCAACATCACTAGCTCTTAAACACAGAAAAGAAGTTGTCTATGGTACCTCATTAACCATTGCTTTGACCTCTCCGCAGGGTCCAAACTACTTTGAGATTGATCTGGATGTTCATCGATTCAGCTACATATCGAGGAAAGGACTTGAAGCATTCAGAGATCGATTGAAAAACGGAACTCTTGATCTCGGGTTAACCATCCAGGTAACTTGATAAACAATTACTATACAAACCAGAATCTTTTGTTCTCGAAGAAGTGTGAGTAGATAAAAGATTTAAACTTTGATTCATACAAATTGGAAACATGAAACAGGCTCAAAAGCCAGAGGAGCTGCCGGAACAAGTGTTATGCTGTATGAGGCTGAGCAAGATTGACTTCGTTGACCATGGTCAGATCCCTATGTTTTTAATCCCGGAGGATGGGGAAACTCAAGTGTAAAAACCTCATATCTGTCTTCATCCTTTGGATGATGAATAAACCAATGTGGAAGACAAAAAGCAAACCAAAAAATTTTCCATCTCGGACATTGTTCATCAAAAATGTTGTATATTTTATATATTATGTACATCTATCTATCTAAATATATATACTTTTATTATAACGGTCAGTCATAATGCAAAACTCATGAAGTCATCTTCTTGAGTTTGCCCTTTGTTGTAACTTTTCACTCTGTTACCTCAACTTATGGTTGTGTTATTTTATGAAATGTGCTGAAATTTCTGTTGTGCCCATATTTTCAGTTTGATATAAAATTCTTTACAGCAATTGTTTTTTAAATTGGCATATATTTTAAATTTGCATACCAATCACCTCTACAATATATTGTTAGTTTTGTTGATTTACATTGTATGTGGGTCAAACTTGAAAGTAGAAATAAATAAAGGGATCAAAATGTAAAAACAAAAAAAAAAAAGAAGAGGGCAAACTCAAGAAGATGATTTGTATATAAAAAGAGTAAGAACCCTAGAAGAGAAGAAAATAGAAGTAGTGCCTGAGGCCGAGCGCTTCCCTCTTTAGTGAGGGGTGGCGTGGTATACCACGAGAAGGGATTTATTTTGTGGCGCACCCTGTTTTGGGTGCGTAGGCGCATATCAACTCAATCTTAGGGGGCCTTCCTCTTGCTTTGCTGTTTCCTTTAAGCCTTAGGCTGTCAAAGCTAGAGTTGTTTCTGCCCTACATTTTTGTGTTTTTGGATCTTGTAGATTTGTTTACTTCTGTTCATGTTATTATTAGTCTTTCGAAGTTTATGATTAGTTAGATTAAATCATAGATAGTCCAAATTTAATTGGAAACAAGTTCTCAGATTGTTGTGTGGATCTACGATTTGGTCTCTTTTTATTTTATTTCGAGGATTTTGTAGTAAGAAACTATTTAAGCTCATAGTTCCGTAGACAATAAGGGATCAGAATAATCGGACAACAAATTCATGTATTTTCGAGTTATGTTTTTGTGTTTTGTTGTTGTTCTTGGTCAGTTGTGGACCTTGTGGTCTTGCAGAGCTGTTGGATGTTCTTACATAAAACAAAAGGAAGATGAAACCCTTGAGTCGAGCATGTTACCATAAAGTTGTAGAGACAAATCAAGTTTGGTTGGAATGTGGATTGTGGACTAGCCAGAATAATTGAAACTTTTGTTGAAGTTGGATTAGTTAGCCTGTCCTAAGTTTTAGTTTAGATGTCTTAGCAAAAATCAATTTGTCAACAAAAGTGAAATGATGTGAGCTGAAAAAAAGTATATTTGCAAAGTTACATAGATATAGAATAGTACAGTAACATGAATGATATCATACGTCTGGCTCTCACATTTTCGTCTCGGAAAAATAAGTTGATGAGACAGCCAAACCCTCATGGTCATATGTGCGGACTAGTCTCTGTCTTGAGGTCGGGGATTCAAGCCAGCAGAATTCTAAGTGAAAAGACTTTAACTCAGCAACACTTTTTGCTACGTCACAAGGACATCCCATGTACAAACCTCCTGGTAACAGAGTCATTTGGTATCCTTCCGCGAATGTAACCACGTTTTTAGTCAGTTCACCCTCCCAGTGTACGTTAGTTGTCACTTTTTTAGCATCTGATGTCGACGTGATATCCTGATTGACATCAAAAGCTTATAAATGTCAGACATCTCATATAAACAAAACCCTGATGAAAGGCTATGTGGGAGTGTAGAACAATATTGTATACCTGGACCACATGACCATTGTCATTCATTTCAAGAACAGCAACAGTATCGGCTTCAGATAGTGTTGCTCCATAGACACCACTTCGTTTTGTTACTGAACGACCTTTCCAAGCACCAAGAAATGGGGTAATCCTATCTGCATCCTCCTGCAACAAAAGGAAAACATATATTAATCATGCAATGCAAGGACACTGTTGGTGCTTTATGTGCTGGAATCCAAAACAAATCTGTCAACAAATTTACCTGAGAGTTATCGAGGACTGGATGAGTGAGATTATTTAGCCCTCTTTCCTCAAGGAAAACAATAAGCATTTCAAGAACACCTTTGGGATCCATGATGTGAAATGCTCTAGCCCTTCTATCCATCTTTGTAGAATACAAGCAGTTCTCACATACTAAAGCAGGACGCCGAGATGGAAGTTTAAGATTTCTGAAAACAATGTGTTATTACAGTCTACACTCATGCTTCATAGAGCATAAAATGTTTCCATAGAATTACAGAACCAATAGGCATGAGAAACTGACCTTGGTGATTCTTCTCCAGTGTCATCTTCCCCGAGAACGCCTTGCCTTAACGTTGTATCCAACATTCCAGCGGTTTGATACCTCAGTGAAAACGCTCTCTCCTTGTGGAAAAATCCAATCTGCAGACTACTGATGATGGATATCAAGATAGCCTCAAATTCTAAAGAGAGAGAAAAACCACATACTGATACTAAGTATCTTGATTGAGAGATCACAGAATTGCTCACCTGCTGATATTTGTCCACGGTAAACATATTGGTTTCTTTAATTTTGTATTCTACCCATTCCGCTTCCTCCTCATCCTCTTCGGAAACTGAAGTAGCTGATGTAGGCTGCTTTATATATAACCTAAACAATACAAACACAAGACAAGTTAGGAAGTGATTGTGCAGAGCGAAAACCATTGTCTCTAGGATACTATAATATACAAGAAAAAAAACTTCAGTGTTGCTCCAAATTCAGAGAAATAATACCATAATACCATAGAACATCAACATATATGGATAAACTTTGTGTGAACATACAATTTCTTAGACACCATTTAAAATTCAGAAACTTTCTATGGTACAAACACAATGCAGATTAGCAAAACTATTGCTTAACTCTAAAAACCTCAGATAAAAAGTATACAAGAAAAAACTTCAGAATTGATCCAAATTCATAGAATAACACCATGTAACATCAAACATATATCATACATGTATTAACTTTGTGAGAGACATATACAATTCCTAAGATATCATTAAAATTTCAGACCCGTTCTTCCATTCTATTGAGTCCAAAGATGATTGAATCCTTAAAATTACAAACCTTTCATATAAATCCATCAAAACAACTTATTTACCATCAAAGCATAAAACTACAAATCAATCAGAATTGCTCCAAATTCATAAAATAACTACTCAGACCATAAAAAGTTCAGGACTTTATATAGTTTCTACGTTAAAAATTCCCCTCCAAATCGATTCCAATGATAATGGAATCTCAAATTACAGACCTTTCATGTTCCAAAAACACTTAATTTCCATCAAACTCAGATAAGTAAGAAGGAAGCAAAAGAGTAATCAATCATACGATTGGTTAAGGCTAAGGAGCTCATCTTCTCCATAAGAACTAGCTGAAAGACGCGTATCAATCTTATGCAACAAAGTCCCATTCCCATCAAATTGCTGCAAAATCAAAATCAAAAAAAAAAAAAGACGAGAGCTTGTAACATAAATCTAACCAAAAGTTCAAAAAATTAGAATCAAACGCATTAGGGTGTTTTGTGGGTTATGTACATGAAAGGAGCCAGTCCATTTTCCGACATTGAGATCGACAAAACCGCGTAAATTGTCAATGCTCATTGCTCCTTCGTTGGTTCTCTTGTCATCTTCTTGAACCGCCATGGACGTGATTAGTACGGTTCTCGTTCCATAGGCTGAGCGGAGAATTGGTGGGGAACGAGTGGGTCTGAGGGATTTTGTTAGTGGAGCAAAAGGAAGTGAGCAAGTGAAGGAAGCTGTAGCCATTGGAGGACCTCTCTGACTCTGAGTGACTTGATTCGGTTTTGTGAATTTTTATCTTATCAACAAAATGACGGAACTACAATTACAATAGTAGAGTTGGTAATATAACCGAACCGAACCAAATTTAAACCGAGGACCTCTGAGTCAGTGATTCATTTTTGTGAATTTGTTGTCTCGGCAACAAATGACATCATCAGTAGTAGAACTGGTAATAATATATTTCCTTCATTTATTTAAAACCTAATAATTAAATCCAACCTAATAATTAAATAGATGATAATTGTTGCAACCCAATACTGTTTGTATACGGTATACCCAACCTAATTACGCGTTTAAAACTCAAACCAAAACTACAATTTTAATCGCCTTCATCTTTATCAAGAAACGTTTCCACAGTTACACTCCATGCCGTTTGTCGTCACCTTCCTAGTATCATCACCAAAAGACAGCGTGTAGTTCTGTTACGTCAAACAGAGACCACATGAAACTTTCTTAACTACAAAGTAACAAAGCTAATCCCTTTTCGTAAATCGTAAGAGGCGTGATGCAGGACACCCAATGAGGGTTTGCTAGCCGTTATAGGATTAAACCAAATACACTTCAACATCCAATTAACACACAAAAATAGTAATCACCTTACACAAGTATGAGCTATTAGCTCAATATATTTGATTCCGTATATACAGAGACGGACATCGTTTTGACGACGTTTAAGTAAAACATTTTCAATAGTGTAATAAACTAATAATGTTGAGAGATTTGTGAAGTTAAAAAAACCAAAAAAAACATTTTCAAAAACCCTTTTCTACATTACTACCAATGGCCAAAGCCATATTGTGTTTTCTTTTATTTTTTTGGTCTCAGTCAAGTCTTCTGAGCAAGTACTCAATTTGAACCTCTTTTGTCAAGGGCATGATCCAATCTCCATACAAGTCCCCGACCAAGATCGGACTGATTTTGTAAACGTGAGATTCATTACCCTCTTCTTCTTCTTCTTCTTTCTCCTCCATCCCCACTTTCACTTCTTGCCCGTATGTTCGTGTTTTCATCTCAACTCTCTTCTTTATCGAATCTTCCACAGTCGGGAATGTTAGCATATCCATCAGCGCATCCCTATCCTGCAATGCGTTGTAACTTCAAGGTAAGTAATGTATATAGAGACAACAACAATAAATTCATAAACTTTTGGTTATGTGTGAATATGAAAACTATAGACAAGTGGATATAAATACTTGTGCTTTGATCGCAGACTCGTATGCCTCGGGTGAGGCTTGGAATTTGGCCTCTGCAACAAATTTACCGTAATGGATCCTCTTTGAGAGACACTGCAATGGACAGCAAAAACCACATGAATACTTTAAGAAGATCAAACCTTGTTTCTGGTACCAATCGAAAGAAAAACACGAACCTGAAGGCAGATTGCATCACAGACAGCTGTTGATCCGAAATTACCATCATTGCCTTTCTTCACTAGTCTTGGAACAAGGTCTCTGAAGTACATGTTCCATATCTTCTTGTTTATGTTGATCGAATCAGCAGCAAAATGCAACACCTACTTGATAAGAAAGAGAAACAAAGCCATCGCACTAAGTACCACAGTTGTACCAAAGTTGAAAACACAGTTCAAACAAGACACAAAAGTACTATAAGACTCTTTTAACTTTCTTTATTTTTCATGTGATCAAAGTGAATTGAAAGTACCTTTGGGTACTGCAGAGGAGGTAACATAGGCTCTGGTAGATCGTCCGGGAAGAAAGGATGTTCATCAGGACTCTTGAACCTACCAACCTAAATCAAGATTCAAAAACAAAATCAAGTTTCAATCTTGAGGGTATGTAAGAATCCATATATGAGGTTCCATAATGTGTTCTTCTTACCTTAGCATGAAGCTTCTCAGTGCCTTTGACCATGTACTCAACCAAAGAACCATCGAAACCATGCATGTCAAAAGCAGTAGGATCATAAGTATCTGCATTGTAACAGTACTTGGCTCTCTCCAAAAGCCCAAATATAATGCTGTCCTCTTGACGGATCAAAGAGTTCCTGATACCTTCAAGAGTCAAACTCTCACTTTCATCCACTCGTTTCTTCCCTGTCAACGATCTATACAAACAACAAAAACCAAACTTTGCTTTAAATTCACACAAAAAGAACAAAAAGGTTTCTAATTTAAGCCACAAAATTACAATGGTAATCTAAAAGTTGAGAATTCGAGAATTGAGGATGAAAAATAACAAAAGGGTATCTAATTTAAGCGACAAAATCACAAAGGGTTATCTCAATTTCTCAATAGGAATCTAAAAATTGAAACTTCCTTTGGTTTTGTATACATATACATACCCAGCAAGTGTCATAACGGCGTGAACAGAACTGGTTCCAGAGCGTGGCTTTGATGGCTGAGGAAGAGCGCAACGAACAGAGAAGGAAGATTTAGATGAGGGAAGAGGACGAAGAGTGGAAATGGATGTTGAGGTTGATAATTCACGTCGATGGTCGAGGAACCCACCAATCGCAGAGGAGCAACAAGACGATCTCATCATCAACAATGATGCCTCCATTGATGTGAATTACAGAGTCGACGGAGAAAACAGAGAATTAGAGGAAGAGAGAGCGAGTCATTTGCAGAGAGAGAGAGGAAGAGATTAGAGATGGTTTAAGGTAGTGTTTGGGGGTAGGTGCAGTGGGTGAGGAGACAGAGTTGGTGAGAGAGAGATAGAAGAGGTAGGGTTGTGTCTGCGTGCACGTCTTTCGCCCACGAATGTGTTCTGTTCTGTTTTACCTTTTTTTATGTGTTTCTCATTAATTTCTATCAATACTAGGTAATTTAGTCCGAGCAATTGCGTATGTATAATAGTTTTGATTATATTTTTAAATTTTCTTAAACTAAAATATTGTTTTATTAATGTATAATCTCAAAAAAATTACACTAATGTATGCATCTCAAAAAACTTTATAGTAATTTCTCAAAAAAACACTCCTGTCAACATTTTTTGGTATGGTTATTTATTATACAAAATTTAAAATATATAAAATTTTCTATAAATCAAAAATTAACCAATACTACAAAAAATTTATTACAAATTGATTAGCTATATTAATATAAATAACAATATAGAAATTTAAACATTTTCTTAATATGAGAGAATCTATGTTTATGGTCATGTTTTATAGAGGTTAAACATTAATTTAAAGATTTTTTCTTAATGATATTGTAAACATAAGACTGTATAGTATAGTAATATTGAATCAAATAAAATTATCATAAACTTTAGTAACTACGTATAAAATTATTGTATATAGAATATTCCTCATTTCAAAGTTTAAAGCAATAAAAATAATTAAAAAATATATATTAAAATTTTACTAAAAACATTTTTTCTTGAAAGATAAATATATTAGTTGGAGGAATGAATGTAAAATTATTGGGTAGGAGTTACATTTGAGTTAAATTTAGAGTTAAATGGAGTTAAATGCCTTTAAAAGTGGGTTAATTATAAATAAATATTTTAATTTATTTTTGACTTAAAAGAAAGGGAATACCAAGTGGCTCAATCAAAATTTAAACTTACACTTTTTGATTGTTTTGTTGATATAAACTCAACACTCACACATAATATTCCAAATTGAAAATATTGCTTTTGAAATGACAAACTAAATTAGTTTTTTTTTAAAATTATATGAACTTCAATCTAAAGATTTTTAAAACCCCAAGAATAACTTCAATCCTTTTGTTTTTTTTTTGTTTTTCACTCATCAATTTAATTTATAGTAAGAAAGCAAATAAAAAAAATAGAAAGTATTAAATGAAAATCAACCAATAAGGAGAGAGTGAAACCTTACTTATATATATATATATATATATATATATTTATCTAGAGGATCACAAAACAAAATAGACTTTACAAAATAAAATAGACTTTATAAATGGATAATTATATTGATCATTCTAAATTATTATAAATGATACATGAATATTTGAGATAGCCAGAGTACATAATAGAGAATTAGAGATGAATCTTTTCAACTTCATGACCTTATTGTGTGGTAAATATTGTAAGAGTATGAAAAATAATGACTTATAAGATGCTAATCTAAAATAAATAAGGAAGATAAACCTTTTAAAACAGATTCTCAAATAAACTTGATTCTTTGTTAAAACCAACAAATGTGAATTTAAATTTAGCTATGGAAATTTTAAAAATAAATATGAATAGATTAGAAAGGCAAGAAATATAAAAGAAATATTTTATTTTTATATAAATAAAATAAAAATTGAAAACAATGTTAATTATATATAATACTTTCTAAATTAAAATATAGAATCAAACTCTTACAACACATATTAGATATAACAACATTTGATATTGGTGAGAAAGGAGGAGAGAATAATTACTTATAAGATGATAATCCAAATTAGATAATGGAGATGAATCTTTAAAGATAAAACAATGTAAAATATATATATATATATATATATATATATATCATGTAGTCTCTAAAATTAAAATTTAGCATAAAAATTTTACAATGATATTTCATTAGGTTTTTTGTAACTCTTACAACAAAAATAAGAAATTGAAAACATTAAAAAAAAAATTTATTTGAGATATTGTGGAAGAGAATGCAAGAAGTGGAAGAGAATGAGAGAATGTGAAAATGAGAAAGTAAAAAATGCCAATATGAGAGAATGAGGCAATGCTTATTTATATGATAAGAATTGATGGAAGTTACATTTAGAATTATTGGAGTTACAAATATTATTTATTGTGTTTGAATAAAATTGAGTGGTGGAATATGATTAATACATCATTTATTTTATTTTCAGTTATAATTTTATTTTAATGTATGAATTAAATGTATTGTGTTAATTGAGTCTTAAATATTATTTAAAGCAATTAAACAATTAGAAAGCAAATAAAAAAATAAAAAAATAGAAAGTATTAAATGAAAATCAACCAATAAGGAGAGAGTGAAACCTTACTTTTATATATATGATTTGATGAAAATACCTTAAAATAGCACAGTTATATTGTATAAAAGGTTATAATATATTTTTTTTTATTACTTGTCAACTCATTCAAAACATTATTCTATTTTAGTTCTTTTACAATATTTCAACTAGGTATTATTAGACTGTTGATGTTATGTTCCGGAGAAAATTATCATATATAAAATTTGTCATATAAATTTCTATTTAAGTAAATTATATATGATACTATGATCTGTTTTGTGTCAATTACTTAATAACAAATTATACATCAAAATATTTTTTAAAAGCATATAAACAAAAATTTACAATAAAGTGACACAATAATGTTTGTTATGATTTGTGACTTGTGATATAATTTAAAAGTATAGTAATATTATTAACTATGGATGAATGTCAAAAAAAAAAACAGACAAACTTCCTAAGGTCATCTCCAAGGGAAGTTTTAAGGGGGAGGTTTTAAGAAAAAGTAGGAAAAAAATAAATTAGAAAGGAAAAAAAAGAGCTCCTCTTATTAAGTATACTCGATTTTGGATTAGAGAGTGTGACGTGTCGACACATGATTGGATAAAGAGTTTTATTGAGCAATTATTATTTTTTGGCATTGTGTTCTTTCTCTTCCTCTCTCTCTCGCAAATCTCTCAATCGGAGGAGATTTAATCAGTTGAAATCGTTGGAGATAGAATCGGAGAAGACTGGAATCCAAGGAGATTGAACTGGAATCGGGTCTTGTTCCCGGATTGAATCCTGGTCAGTATGAGGAACACATGAACCGTGGAGCTGGGATCTATGTTGTTCCTGTACAAAAATGAACCTATTTG
The DNA here is from genome assembly GCF_030686135.1 of Camelina sativa. NCBI lineage: Eukaryota > Viridiplantae > Streptophyta > Magnoliopsida > Brassicales > Brassicaceae > Camelina > Camelina sativa. The sequence goes on from NC_141883.1 coordinate 8,013,009, forward strand.
TTGGGTTTGATTAGAACAATTTTCTGTGTAGCTTTCTTATTGTCTCAAAAAATTGTGCAAGCTTCATTGTTTTGCTAATGATTGTTGTTCTGATTTAGCTGCTCAGTTGGAAATCGTTGGCTTGTTACAAAAGTTTTGATATGTTTTTGTTCATTCTTTGTTAGGGTGTACTGGTTTTATTTTGTTGCAGGCTTGGCTTGATATATTGGTAAGTCTTGTTTTGCTTAGCTCTGTTGCAGACAAGGCTTAACAAATTGGTAGAGACTTTCACACCTCTTGCTCCTTGTTCTGCTTAGTTGAAGCTCTCCTGCAGCCTACACAGGCTCTGATGCAGTTCTAGGTATATTGGTTGTTATACCTCTCTGTTATTTTTTTTAACTCTCTTTGTTTGTTGCTATTCTATATGATATGATTGTAAAGTCAAGTCTTCTTTAGTGTGTTATTGAATTTACAAAGTTTGCATGTTTTCATCTGCAGCTGCTGTTTGGCTTGTCTCGTTTTGCATATTAGTTATGTTTAAAAGTAATCTATTATTATTCACGGAGACATGAGATTTCGGATAAGTAGTAGTTCTACTTTGGTTCAGGATATAATTATCTCTGCATCAGTGCATCTCATTCTCTGTGTTTTTTTTTTTATTATTATTATTGTGTTGCTTTCAAACTTAGCGATTTGTAGACCTCTGAAAACATATGATATCTCTGATGGCGAGTTATAACAAGCTCTACTAAATCATTCATTCTAATGTTGTGTTGTTATCTGCAGATATTCCATCGCTGAAGGTAAGGCCTTTAGAGCTACCAGAATCTCATGTGTGTGTGTTGTTGTTCTTTGAAATCTAAATGGACTTGGTGAATTTTTATCCAATGCAGGCTAAAAAATAGGTGATCAATCAACCCCTAGAAGATGCATTGTTGGAGTTATCCAAACTGAAGAAATCAGAATGATGAGCAGACGGCTGCAGTGAATTGTTCATTGCTAGGAGTAGTTTCCAACTAAACTCAAATCAAGAGACTCAAAATTATAACCCACCATTGGAGGGGAAAATTTTAATTAGGAATCCTAAAGTTCTTATTCTACTAAAAGTACATAATATAGTAATTAAAAATTATAAGAGCTCCAAAAATATAACCCCCATTGTGGATGCCCTAAGGATTGAAAATGGGGAAAATTCCCTTAAAAAAAAATCAACTATTTTTTATTTGGAAAAAAACTATACGAACATTTGACATTTCTAACAAAATATAACAATTAAATTTTCCATCTTTTATAATACATAAAGTATAAAGTATTCATAAGTGCACAAATAAATAAAAATATTTCAGTTTTACACTTTAGAAAAAACATTGGAGGTTATTGATTTGGGATTTGAATAGAGTTTTAAAGATTTTAAATGTTATGTAGAATCTGTTGTTATTAGATCTAGATTTTAATTTTGTTAAAGTTTATTGTTATTAGTTTGTGATTTGTAAAAGTCATTTAAAATCTAAAACAAATTTGAGATATTGGATTCGGATTTTTATAAAGTTAATAAAAGTTTCGTGTTATTCAATTAAAATAAAAGAATCTAGAATTGTTAATGAATTCAATTATTATGCTATTGGTTCATGATTTTATACACATTCTTCAAAAAATAAAGTCATGGAAAGTATTACAAAAATATAGAGATTGTTTGGAGCACTTTCCAAGATTTTAGAAAACTAATTAACAAAACTATAGCATATGATCTAGCAATCCTTGAAAATATTTCACTTAGTCACTTATTATGATTTTGTTGAACCCTTCAAAATTCTTTATAAATTATAATCCAATAACACCCCCTAATTATATTTGTTTAAAATTTAATAAATATAAAAAGAAAAAAAAAAAACTCAATTTGTGGTTTTTTTCTCTTTATGTTGTGTAACACCATTAAAGCTCAATTTGAGATTATTTATTCTCATACTCTTTAGAATAGAACATGTGACAACAAATTCATTAGATAATGCTCTAGGTTCCAACTATTGTTGTTGGATCTCAGTTTGAAGATTTGAATTGGGAAAATTGTAGAATTGTACTTTTGTTCAGTTATTATGAAACCCATATAAAAAAATATTGTGAAAGAGGTAAAAAAAATTTCAGTTTACTTAGGGTCTAAAATATTGAGATAGGACCGGATATAATCATATAATGATGATAATTCATGGATGAGAAAGATTGAATCCATAGGTAGTAAAAGAAAAGAAGAACTCAAATTATAAAGAATAACTCTCTTTATTTATGTTTAGAAAAATCTCTCTCTCAAAACTAAACACTTCTTAAGCTCTCTCTTTTCTCATATCAATGTCACAACTCAACACTTGATATATATAGAGGCTTTCTTATTCCTTTTCCTATTAAAACTTAGAACTAGATAACTCCTAATTCTATTTTGAACTTATCTTGAGTCTCTCTCTTAGCCTTATCTCTCCTTTGTAAAGATAACTTAGACTCTAAGATTCAAAGCTTATCCAACAATTACCCCCTTAAGCTTTGAATCATCCTTTGCAAAGTCATGAACTCCAAGCAAGCTTCTCATTTCCATAAACTGAACTCTCGCCAATGCCTTAGTCAATGCATCCGCCTTTTGATCAGCTCCAGGAATGTGATCAACATAAATGAGCTCCCTTTCCACACATTCACGGATAAAATGAAATCGTTTGTGAATGTGTTTACACCTGCCGTGAAAAACAGGGTTCCTCGAGAGTGCAATTGCTGCCTTGTTGTCAACATACAACATGATCTGCTTGCACTTCCAGCCTGTGATTTCACTTAAAGGTTCCTGGAGCCATATCGCCTGCTTATCTTCTTCTGTTTCTGCCACTGTGTCCTGATTTTGTGAACACCAAGTGATCGGTGTGTCACCGAAGAAGAACACGTGACCAGTTGTGCTTCTCCCATCGTCTTGATCGACATTGTGACTACTATCACTGAATCTGATGATCTCTTTTAAACCTCCTCGTTTGTACTTCAATCCGTTTGATGCTGTACCTCTTAGATACTGTAGTATATGTTTCATAACTTCTCCATGTGACTTGCGTGGACTTTGCATATATCTACTTGTTATACCGACTGCAAACGCAAAGTCTGGACGCGTATGCAACAAGTACCTCAAGCAGCCAACATTTCTTCGATATCGAGTAGGATCTATCTCCGATTCTTCAAGAGCTTTGGAAACCTGCAAACCAAACTCCATTGGAATTAACGTTGGATTACAACTCGCTAATCCAGCTTCTATCAAGATCCTTCTCGCATAACCTTCTTGTTTGATAGTGATTCCGTCTTCCTCTTGATTCACTTCAATGCCAAGGTAGTAAGTAAGTTTACCGAGGTCAGTCATCTCAAACTTTGCAGACATCCCTTCCTTGAATTCTTTTATTGCCTTAAGATTGTTGCCTGTAACAAGTAAATCATCAACATAAACAGCAACTAAGAGCAAGTCACCTTCTTTTCTTCCGATACACTGAAGTTTCTTTAGCACACCTCTTGAAGCCCATCTCCTTCAAGATTTGGTCTAGCTTTGTGTTCCAAGCTCGTGGAGCTTGTCTCAGTCTGTACAAAGCTTTGGACAGCTTGTAAACTTTATGTTCCTCACCCTTAATCTCGAAACCTTCCGGCTGATCGACATACACATCTTCTTTTAACTCACCGTGCAAGGACGCAATTTTCACATCCAAGTGATGGATCTCCCATCCATCTGATGCAGCCAAGGCAATTAGCAACCATATAGTCTCTATACGAGCCACTGGATCGAAAGCTTCTCCAAAGTCTATGCCACTCTCCTGTACATAGCCTTTTGCAACCAATCTTTCCTTGTGCTTACTTATAGAACCATCTGCATTTCTTTTGATTTTAAAGACCCAATTAAGCCCAATTACCTTCACATTTCTTGGCTTCTCAACTAGTGTCCAAGTCTTGTTTTTATTGATGGAGTCTATCTCTTCTTTGCAGGCAAATATCCAAACTTGTTTGCAGTTAGCTTCTTTGTATGAACACGGTTCGTCATTGATCATGAACAATAATATTTCACTCTCCAATGTCGCCAAAAGAACATAATCCTCAAGGCGTTTCGGTTTTTGGGTTTGATGTGTAGATCTTCGTAGAGGTTGTTGTTGTTGTGTATCTTGAGTGACAACAATCTCATTGTCATCTCTGTTTTCCTGAGATGTAACACTCTCTATTTCATCTTCTCCTGGATCTTCAATATCATTATTTGTCACAATCGGACCTTCTCCAGCATCCTCAATGTCTCCCCATCGCATATAAAACAGACCAGGTTCTCTGTCAGATTCTGCAGTCGTTGAATTCCAAGTCCACTTACAATTCTCATTGAAGACCACATCTCGGCTCACAACTATCCTCCTTGTAGATGGATTAAACAATCTGTAAGCTTTTGATCCAGGTTCTATTCCTAGGTGAACCAACGACTGAGATCGATCATCAAGCTTCTTAAGGTGTGCAACATCAACTTTAGCATAAGCTACACAGCCAAATACTCTTAAGTGATCAATGTTTGGCTTCCTTTCTCGCAGGCTTTCATATGGAGTGATATTGTTAAGAGCCTTGGTAGGTACCCTATTAATCAAATAAGTAGCATGACGTACACCTTCCCCCCAAAGGTAATTCGGTACCTCCATTGCTTTAAGTAGACTCCTTGTCATCTCCATAAGTGTTATGTTCCTTCTCTCCACCACACCATTTTGTTGTGGAGTGTAAGGGGCTGTCAAATGTCTTGTGATCCCAGTAGATTCACAAAAATCATTAAACTCTTTTGATGTGAATTCTCCCCCTCTATCTGTTCTAAGAGTTTTGATAGCTCTTCCAAGATCATTCTCTACAACACTTTTAAAACCTTTGAAGCTTCCAAAAGCTTCACTCTTCTCCATTATCAAGATAGACCACATATATCTTGAAAAATCATCAATAATCACAAATATATACCTATTATTTGCGAGTGTTGCAGATGATATGGGACCACACAGGTCTGCATGAAGTAGTTCCAATGGTTGTGAGGCTCAAAATAAGGCAGCTTTCGGAAACACTTGTCGAGTCTGCTTTCCAACTAAGCAAGATTCACACAACAACTTTTCTTCTCTAACATCGGTCAGACCATGAACCATTTTGTACTGAAACATGGCCTTAATAGTCTTGAAACTGATGTGTCCAAGTCTCGCATGCCACTTCCATGTGTTGTCTTCGAGTCGTGAGAGTAGTGACGTTGGTCTTCCAACCTTAAGACTGATTTTGTAAAGGCAATTTGAGGATCGCATTACTTTCACTAGAATCCTCTCACTTGGATCGTGAACAATAAGATAATCACGCCTCATTCGAACATCGCAACCTACCTCCGTTGCTTGTCCTAGACTCAGAATGTTGCTTTTTAGATCGGGGATGTAGTAGATATCGGACACAAGAATCTGCTCTCCATTCTTGCTCTCGAATAAGATTGATCCTTTCCGTTCAATCTCCATAGACGATCCATCTCCAAACTTGATTGTTCCTTTTATATTGCTATTAAGCTCTGAGAAATAGGTCTTGTTTCCTGTAATATGGTTACTTGCCCCATTATCTAGATACCACATGCCTTCTTCTCTATTGTAGTTCTTCAGTATAAGCTTATCTTCATTCAAGAAAACGACTTCACGCATATACAGAGTTTGATCAGCTTTTTTTGTCTCCTTTGTTTCAACCTTGTTTGCTTCTTGTACCTTTTGTGTTCTCTCAGGGCAGGAGGATGCATAGTGACCAATCTTGTTACATCTAAACCAGGTTATGACCTTCTCTTTCTTTTCTTCGGTTTGATTCTGATCAGTGTGATAGTCATATCTTTCTTGACCGTTGTATCTTCCCCTGCCTCGACCTCTGCCTAGTCCTCTGTAGCCTCTTCCTCCTCGACCACGACCTCTCCCTCTAAAATTGTTAAAACTCGGGGGTTGTAGGTCGTCTGCGGTTGTCGATCAGAACTTGTAAACATTAACTTTCCTTGTGTGTCCTCTTGTTTATCTTCTCCTTGTATTCTCTCTTCAAAGGCTCTAAGTCTTCCAACTATCTCTTGGAAACTTGTAGTATTGAGGTCCAATACTTGTTCTAGAGAGTCAACAAGATGGATAAACTTGTTCCTAGGCACACCGTTTAACAGCTTCTTCACCATCTTAGGCTCGTCAATAGATTGGCCTAGAGACGCTGCTTGTGTTGCTATCTCCGATAGTTTTCCTGCAAAACTATCAACCTTGTTTGAATCTGCCATCTTTATCTTCTTGAAATCAGACATTAGTGTCTGCAAACGTGCCTCCTTGACACGATCAGCTCCCAGGTTTCTAGACTTAATCGAATTCCAAATATCTTTAGGTGAAGGTAGATCACCAACTTGTAGAATAAGCGATTCTGGAATTGATTGGAATAGTAGTGCCGTTGCAACATCGTTCTTGTCTGCATCGGTTGAGCCTGGTTCCATTGTTTCCCAAACCTTTTGAATACGTAGTATGAACTTCATCTTCATAGACCATACCGTGTAGTTCGTAGAGGTAAGTTGAGGACATTGGATCGATATTGCTTTGTCCATCTCCTTTGGACGTGATACATTTGTTAGATCTCCCATTGTTTCGAATCAAATCCACTCCTCGGATTGATTTAAACCTTGTTCTGCTAATCGGATCACAACTTTGATTGATTAACCTTGCTCTGCTACCAAATAAAAGAAAAGAAGAACTCAAATTATAAAGAATAACTCTCTTTATTTATGTTTAGAAAATCTCTTTCTCAAAACTAAACACTTCTGAAGCTCTCTCTTTTCTCGTATCAATGTCACAACTCAACACTTGATATATATAGAAGTTTTCTTATTCATTTTCCTATTAAAACATAGAACTAGATAACTCCTAATTCTATTTGAACTTATCTTGAGTCTCTCTCTTATTCTTATCCCTCCTTTGTAAAGATAACTTGACTCTAAGATTCAAAGCTTATCCAATAGGTAGAATGCCAAAATTTGTTAAAAAGTTGGAAACCCATATAAAAAAAATCGATATGTTACTTATAAGTACAACTGTATGTTTCTGGCAGTTCAATTTGTTTGATCGTGTACAATTGGATACAAGTGCAACTACATTTTTTGGGCAATTACAAAAGAGTGAAAAAGTGTAGAAAAGTTTATTTCTTTTTCATGTGACAATGAGAAACTTTTTCATGTGACAATGAGAAAGAGTAGTTTATTAGTTATAAACTTTAATTACGGAGGAGGGAAGATGTAGATGGATCTCGTGAGAGGATTGAGTAAGGAAAGTTGTTGTACATGATGAAAAATAAGGGATAACCTATGAGAATGCACAAACTACTCTCAAAAATGGTGTGAGAGAAGGAAGAGGAGAAAGGAGGAGTGCTCTTGGAATTATCCGAAAATGTCCTAAACAAGTTTTTTTTGTTGTAAAAGAGAACGTTGATTTACGGTGGTTAAATTTCACCGCAAAATATAGGTTGAACAACATATTTATAATTAAGAGATTAAAACTTTTGATATATTTTACTCAATTTGTAATTAAAAATATGATTAAAAAACAACAATTTTTTGTTGACAAAAACAAAAACAAAAAATATGATTAAAAACAATTTATAAAAAGAGCAAATGAGAATAGAACTCAACAATTTGATCTTCAAAATCACTATAATCAATTTCGAACATGACAATAAATTTGAATGATGTTTTGCTTTGACCCTAAACGAGTGTTAAGTGTTTAGCCTGATGGAAAGATAAAACACCACACAGATAAGATGCTTTCAAACTATTGTGTAATTTCGAGGGTCATACACCAAACCTAGTGTTATGTTATATGCATTGCAATTTGCAGCCCATTCCCAAATACAAAAATGTCTCTATTCTTATTTGTAGTTCGTTTTTGAACGTATGTATATGCCGCGGATAATATCCATAACCTACTTATCATTTTTATATCACACTTTTTTTTTAAGTTTCTCAATTTCTCAAACTCTCTCTGTTTCTTCTTCTTCTTCTTCTTCTTCATAATGCGAACCCTAATTCCCATCTTCAAAGCTTAAAATAATCCACCCACCAAACACCATCTCCACTGGATCCGACATTGATGATGACGTCATCGCTACCTGTCCGAGCTCCGTCATGGGTCTCATCCCGGAGAATCTTCGAAGAGAGACTCCAAGAGCTTCCCAAGTGCGCTAACTTAAGCCAAGTGAAGCAGCTTCACGCCCAGATCATTCGGCGGAACCTTCACCAAGATCTTCACATAGCACCGAAGCTAATCTCTGCTCTTTCTCTCTGCCGTCAAACCGGTTTAGCTCTTAGGGTTTTCAATCAGGTTTCAGAACCAAACGTTCATCTTTGCAATTCGCTGATTAGAGCTCACGCGTTGAACTCGCAGCCGTACCAAGCTTTCTTCGTTTTCTCTGAGATGCAAAGATTTGGTCTTTTCGCTGATAATTTCACTTACCCTTTTCTTCTCAAAGCTTGTTCGGGTCAATCATGGCTACCTGTGGTGAAGATGATGCACAGTCATATCGAAAAATTGGGGCTTTCGTCTGATATCTATGTTCCCAATGCTCTCATTGATTGTTATTCTAGATGTGGTGGTTTGGGTGTTAGAGAGGCTATGAAGTTGTTTGAAAAGATGGGTGAGAGAGATACTGTGTCTTGGAACTCGATGCTTGGTGGATTGGTGAAAGCAGGGGAACTGAGAGATGCTCGCCAGTTGTTCGATGAAATGCCTCAAAGGGATTTGATTAGTTGGAACACTATGTTGGATGGGTATGCTAGGTGTAGAGAGATGAGTAAAGCCTTTGAGTTGTTTGAGAAGATGCCTGAGAGGAATACTGTGTCTTGGTCTACGATGGTTATGGGTTATAGTAAAGCTGGAGATATGGAAATGGCTAAAATTATGTTTGATAAGATGCCATTGCCGGCTAAAAATGTGGTCACTTGGACGATAATTATTGCCGGATATGCGGAAAAGGGGCTTGTGAAGGAGGCTGATAAATTAGTCGACCAAATGGTGGCTTCAGGATTGAGATTTGATGCTGCAGCTGCTATTAGTATCTTAGCTGCTTGTGCTGAGTCTGGTTTGCTCAGTTTAGGAGTGAGGGTTCATTCCATAATCAAAAGGTCTAACCTCAATTCGAATGCGTCTGTTTTAAATGCACTACTTGATATGTATGCAAAATGTGGTAGCCTAGAAAAAGCGTTTGATGTGTTTAACAACATGCCCAAGAAGGACCTCGTCTCTTGGAACACTATGCTTCATGGTCTTGGTGTTCATGGTCACGGTAAGGAAGCAATTGAGCTTTTTTCGAGAATGAGGAGGGAAGGGATTCGGCCTGATAAAGTCACATTTATTGCTGTTTTGTGTTCCTGCAATCACGCTGGTCTCATTGATGAAGGCGTAGATTACTTCTACTCGATGGAGAAAGTGTATGATCTTGTTCCACAAGTTGAACACTACGGTTGTCTTGTTGACCTATTAGGTCGAGGGGGAAGGTTAAAGGAAGCTGTTAAAGTTGTCCAAACAATGCCTATGAAACCCAATGTTGTTATCTGGGGTGCTCTTCTTGGAGCGTGCAGGATGCATAATAATGTGGATCTTGCTAAGGAAATCCTGGATCCGCTGGTTAAGTTAGACTCTTCTGATCCGGGAAACTATACGCTGCTGTCAAATATTTATGCAGCAGCAGAGGATTGGGCAGGGGTTGCTGACATAAGATCAAAGATGAAGAGTATGGGAGTAGAGAAACCATCTGGAGCTAGTTCGGTTGAATTGGAGGATGGGATACACGAATTTACAGTGTTTGACAAGTCACACCCAAAATCTGATCAAATATATCAGATGCTTGGTAGTCTAAATGAACCTCCAGATACCGGTGAGCTAGTTGCTGTCGGATAAATTGCTTAGTTTATTATGTTCACAATACAAGGATTTCGTCAAAGCCACATTGTCAAGATCTTTAGGTAATATATCTATATAGGCTGTGTACACCAGCATTCAACAGTGTGGCCTAGGCCATAAATTTGTAGTTCATTTTCCGTAGGTACACAGACGGTTTTATCCTTGTAATTCACAAAATTGGACGAGTTCGGGTTTTGTATATACAACATAATTTAATCATCTTGTTTGCAATACAACTTCAGAGATGGAGCTTCTGGATCTTAGTTCCACAGAAGGTTCTTTGATCAACCTTGTAGACGACAAGTAACAAGAGAAGATCATGCAGGAAAAAAAAGACATTCAAACTCCAACGTAACCTCACTGTGAGTAATATTATGACTTTGTGGAAAAGATTAAACAAAACATGGTTAGGTGATCCCTAGAAGTTGAAGTGTAAAAGACTAAAACAATTTCACTGATGATATATTGTTGGTGATGTATTACCATTGGACGTCAGTATGATGACGTATTGTTTGGTGATGTTACCTTTGCACTAACCAACTAGTTGTTAGAAATGATATTTAAGTCAAATTAGAACACAAAGTCGTGGAGTTTATTTTATTACAAAATCAATGTGTTAATGATTTTGAGTTGATCTTAAATTTCCTTTTTGAAGTGATTTCTATTGAAATAGTAATACAATAATGGGGAAAAGAGGACCACCGATAGTGCCTCCTTTGATTTATTCCATCCGCAATAGATGACTTTGATCATACCCAAAATAAAAGTCTACGAACTCATTGGATTATTGTAATTCACTTCTATTTAAGACCCTTTGATGAATGATTCAAATTTTACTGATTCAAAGAGATAGAGGGTGAGAGATTGTGGGGAGGGAGTTTATCTGGTTGGTGGATATAGTAGTTGCATGTTTTTTTTTTTTCCACAGGAGTGGGTAAGTAACTGCAGAGGCAAACCTTGAGTGGCCACTAGGCATACACATCACCAGAAAAAGATGATAAAAGATTTGTCTCTTATCCAAAATCCAAAGGCATATGGAAATGCCTATCTTTAAATTACATCAACACCTTGTAGGGTTAAGGTATATCCATTGCCCATTCCTCTGACTAGGACCCTTAGAAGTTAACTCATTCAGCCTGTGGTTCACAGTTGTCTACTCTCTTATATTTAGATGTAACTTTTATGTTCTGTCTTCTCTTCACAGGAACTAAAGTGAGTTGAGTCAGAGAAAAAGAGAAAGATAGAGGGGAGAGAGAGAGAGAGAGAGATAGAATAACATGGAGGCTTGTTTTCTCACCTCAAGATCACTCTCTGGTAATAAAGAGCTTGTCCCGTTCATCAAATCCAGAATCTTTTCTTGCCCCAAGAAAAATTCCGGCCAGTTTCTCACCAGGAAGGTTGCTTCTCCGATCTCTGTAAATTGTAAGTAAGATCTCTTTCATGATCATTTTCATCTATGAGAATGGCCTGAGTATCAAAATTACATGTCTTGGTTTAGGAATTTGCCTGTCTGAGTGATGAGAGCATTTTGGTTGAGTAGGTTCCCTCTCGGATTCATGGAAGCCACTGGACGATGATGCTGATCTCTTCAAGGATTGTGTCAATAACTCTACAGCAGATGCTGATTGGAGAGAATTCAGGGCAAGACTTGTTGCTGGGGAACAAGCTGCAACATCCGAGAAGGACCCTTCCTCGTGGTCTAACCCGGGCATGGTGGTGGACTATCCGTCATCATCGTCTTCAGTGATCACTATTGGAAGCAAATGGGCACACAAGATCCACGAACCAGAGACAGGCTGCCTTCTAATTGCCACAGAGAAGCTAGACGGTGTCCACATCTTCGAAAAGACGGTGATCCTCCTACTGTCTGTTGGACCCTCAGGCCCTATAGGAGTCATCCTCAACCGTCCATCGCTTATGTCGATAAAGGAGACGAAGTCAACGGTACTAGACATGGCAGGAACGTTTTCAGACAAGAGACTCTTCTTTGGTGGACCATTGGAAGAAGGGTTGTTCTTGGTAAGTCCGAGGAGTGGTGGAGACAACGAGGTTGGTAAGAGCGGAGTGTTCAGACAAGTGATGAAAGGATTGTACTACGGGACGAGAGAGAGTGTAGGATTGGCTGCAGAAATGGTGAAGAGGAATTTAGTTGGAAGAAGTGAGCTTAGATTCTTTGATGGGTACTGTGGTTGGGAAAAAGAGCAATTGAAAGCAGAGATCTTGGGAGGGTATTGGACAGTTGCTGCTTGTAGCTCCAGTGTTGTTGAGCTTGGTTCAGCTGTAAAAAGTCATGGTCTTTGGGATGAGGTTCTTGGGCTTATTGGGCCTCAAACAGGCTCTGTTATCTAAACATTGTTTTTTGTAATGCCTTTTCACGAATGTTATATGGTATGACCAGTGTTCAAGAAAGCGCTAGGCGGTATCTAGGCGGTGATCCAACGCCTAGCGCCTAGAATGCTTGGTCGGGGCCTAGACGGTTTTTAGGCGGTTTAGGCATTTACAACATAAAACATTATATATATAATTATATTAAAATATATGTTATAAAAATAAAAAAATTATAAATTATAAATAACGGTAAGAAAAATACATTTATTTAAGTTATATTAACAACATATAAATGTTTATAATTACGTATATAGATATAAAACATAACAATTTAATTATATGTAATTTAAAAATCAAAAATAAATATTAAAATAAAATGTATGTAATTTTAAGCGGGTTAGGCGGTCATCTAGACGTCTGTTGAGCGCCTAGCGCCTAGACGGCGCCTAGGTGACCGCCTAGACCGCTTTCTTGAATACTGGGTATGACTATTGTGTATGTTTATCTATGTATCTATTAAAAAATCCATCACTAATTTAAATATATTTGTTTGTTTCTTGTTTAATGCTATAGGCCCTATACAATACTACACATACTTTTGGATAAATTTCTAAAAAAAAAAGAAAACTTGAAATTATATTATCTAGTTTAAAATGCTTAAATAATAATTAATCTTGCTTATGTCTCATTTACAAACACACCTTACTCTAAAATATATATATATATATGTACATATATAGATACTAGACTAGTTAACTTCTTTTATCATAGTAAATGCCAACCCCTTTATTCGTTTTAGTAATCATCTATATTAACATTTTTCAAATACATTTTATGTTCTAAAATTTTATTTATAAGATTTATATAATTACTCCTTTGGCATTTAAATAAATATTAAAACTTGGATGGAATATTTGTAATCAAATCTAATCAATAATGTTAACCACAATATCTTACATTCCTTAATTACGATTTTAATGGAAATATCTCTAAAAATCACAATTCAATAACATAACTTTTTATTGACAATACACTAAAATATATAAAACACTGCATCATCTATATTACAAATCAAAGAAACTTAATCAATTATATTATAAAATCATAAAAATTATATATCTATATATACAAAAAATTATCATGTGGTTTACTATTGGTTAAATCCTAGTAATATGAAAAAGAAAATAACATTTCAGCAATACATAAAACTAATTAACATTGAGTTACATTGCCATTGATTTGGCAAAAAAGAAATCCAATTTATCATTTTCCAACGAGGTACATGCAACTTCGATATCACTCCAGTTATCAACTTTAGAAGATGGGGTATTGGTTTTTGAAAAGATTCCATAAGACGCATGTTAACAAAGATAGTGCTTTATAATCAGCTGGCGAGAATATATCAATTATAATGCAAAAGCATTTCAACCAAACGGCATAACAAACGCTATCTTTTTTTTTTTTTTTTTTTTTTACAAACACTATTTTTTTTTTAGTGTTTTGTGAACAGTGTTACTCTATATTTAATGTAATCCTATTCACAAAAACACTAAAAAAAAATTATTTTATTTATTTTTTATTTGAAATTTATCTAATTTATTGTTTATCCATTAAAAACCAAATATAGCATCAATATTTTCAAAACTATCTTATTACAATTAATCATATGAGGGATAAAGTGGTATCCCCCTCCTTGTAAAGCATCGAACAATTAATACAAAACCCTAGTTCTTCATTGTTCTTGAGCGAAAACCCTAACTTATTTCCCAAGAGATTTAAATTCCCATTTCATTCTTAGCTTTAATCGAGTTTCTTGAGAGATTTATTAAGTGAATTTGTTTCCCTTTCAAACAAATTCATTGTGTGAAACCCATTTTCTACACTATCCGCTAAATCATTATAGACAAAAAGTGATATTGCAGATCATGTTGGTCGGGGATTTAGCACCCACTACATACCGACCTAAACCGAAGGTAAACCGAGTAACTTTGCACATCAACTAAACTGGGGGACCCTCTTTTGGGCCAGCAAAACGGACCTATAAGCAGAAGCCCGACGAAGTCACTCGACCGACTTCCCAGACCGCCCCTAAGCCCGACCTGATCATCAAAAAAGGAAATTTACCATATCTTCATTACGAGATTTAAGGAAAATAAACTTATCTTAGAAGCAATGCATTCATATAAATAGAGGGGTACCCTCTCCTGTATCTATCCAACAATTAATACAATAACCCTAGTTCTTCGTAGTTCTTGCACAAAACCTAGCTTGTTCTTCAAGAGATTTTAATTCCCTTTTATTTTCTAGCTTTAATCCAGTTTTTTAGAGAGAAATCTTAAGTGCATTTGTTCCCCACTCCAACAAATTCATTGTATGAATCTTTAATTCAACAATTGGCATCGTCTGTGGGGACCTTACACACGAGTTCCACGTTTATTCCTCTCTCCCAAAGCTAAGACAAACCAGAAGATCAACAAAAGTTCAATCATCTGTACCGTCACCTTGCAAGGCAATTTCCCGGCAGCTTCCGACGAACTGGTAGACGAGTAACCCATCTACGGATTTCCCCAAAAATCAGCTTTCCATAGAACTCAATTTCGTTCCAATCAGAGCTCTCTTCCGAGAGATATCACAGTTTTTCTGCAGCATACTCTATCCTTCAAACACAGATCCGTTTTTTTTTGACCAAACTGTTTCGGGACCGATCTCCCAGCTGAATACGACTGTAACATACGCAAACCGGAATCCCGGTTTGGGAGGTGCATCGGTCGATGTACAGGGTGTGTCGGTCGATGCATGGTCGGTTTGAGCAAACGAGTTTAAGTTAAACGTTGCGTTTTGGGGTTAGGAAAACCCTTGTGTCGATTATAAAAGGAAGGAAAGAAAGAGAGGAAAGAAAGTTCTTGCTGTTCTTGAGTGTCCTTGGGATTTTGAGAGGTTGGAGGATGTTCCTGTAGAGATCTGTAGCTGGGATCGTTGTAGGAGCTTCCTAGGAGCGTTCTCTTCGTGTTTTAGAGTCAGATTCCTCTTTGGCAAAAGTAAGTGCATGGCCATAGCTTATCTAAGCTGGAGATTTCTCTGATCTGCTTGTTTATGTGTTTTATTGGCTTGCTATTACGCTGTTGAGTCGCTAGAGGCTTTGAGAAGCTTTTTGTGGCGTTGCATTGTGTGTTTTGGTGGTTTAGGGATGGAGATCCAGCGAGAAGGTTCGGAGAAAAATGGTGCTCGACATGTGCGTCGGTCAATGCACATTGTGTGTCGGTCGATGCAATGCGAGGACGACGTGGATTGACCTAGGAGCATCGGTCGATGCCATGTGGAGGCGTCGGTCGTTGCAATTAGGGATTTTGTGCAATGTCGAGCACGCGTTGGTCGATGCATTTTGCGTGTCAGTCGATTCAAGTAAACCTTTCGTCGGTAGATGTAAGCTTGTGTCGGTCGATGCAACCCCAGTTGGTGTCGATTGATGCAGAGTCATGATTTGTTTTTGTTTGGTTATTATATTGTTGGTTGATGGTAAAAGATGTCTCTATTACTTGTGTGTATAGCCCAGTAGATGAGCGGATTGCCTTACTGAGTGTTTATAAAGTACTCATGCATCTCAATTTGTGTTTATAGTGCAGGTAAAGGCAAAGTGTGATCATGGAATCAAGGCGATGAGGAGGAGGATGTTCTAGAGGCTTCATTGACTGTGGTCTAGCTATTGTTAGGACGCTAGATTGAGTTGAGAGAACATTGTAGGATGTTGGAATTGATATTTGCTTGATTGGTTATTGGATTGTTACACTGTTGGATTTTTATTGGATTATTGGAATTGTTTAGTTTTCGCTGTTAATGATGGTTGCTAGGTTGCTATTGGGTATGAGACTACTAGAGAAGTATTATTACGACAAAAAAAAAGAAAAAAAAACAGGAAGGGTTGTTTTATGTTGGTATCAGAGCCCTTACGGTTCTAGGTCTAGGGTTCATTGTTGCTTTTGCTGTTGGTATTTAGGATTTCATGCTAGTGTTGATTATGTGAGTTAGTCAATTGCGTGTGGCATGAGGTCCTAGAACATCCTTTTTGAGCCTGCTTGTGATTCCACGGTGAATTGTATTCTTGTGTCGTTAGAGTTGTTTGTATGCTTAGCCTTCTGTTCTTAGTGATACAGATTGTTAGAGGTGAGGATGTTGTTGGTCGTTGACGTGGACGTGGTTGTGGTCGTGGATGGGGTGTGGTTCCCGAGGCCAGTGAGAGTGTGACCGATAGCATGGACGGTGAGGAGGTGGCAGAGTCACATGTTAATCCTAGAGTGTCTGGAGACCAGACTGGTTTGGGTGACGGCAGGGCTGATGGGTCCGCTGTCGGTCACGGTGTTGCCCCAGGAGTGAGGGTTGCAGCGGAAGGTTCTCAAGGTAGAGAGGATGTTCTGATGGGCTTGCTAGCTCAGGTTTTGGCGCGGCTTCCAGCAGCAGAGCTGCTAGAGGTTGGTGGGCAGGTTCCAACAGTGCCGCCAGTGGTTGGTGGGCAGGTTCCAGCGGTGCAGCCTACGGCTGGTGTGCAGGCAGTTGTGCAGCCGGGGACTGGGGTAGTGGATGCACAATATGTTCAGATGATGGTGCAACTACGACATGTGGTTACAGGTTCTTTCTCGGAAGGCACAGATCCGACTGCAGCGGAGAAGTGGAGGGAACAGATGGAGGATATTTTCCAGATGCTTTAGTGTCTCGACCAGTATAGGGTGGATTTGGCAGTGCACTACCTGACAGGAAATGAACGTGTGTGGTGGAGGTCGGTGACAACACGGAGGGTGCAGTGGGAGATGACTTGGTTGGATTTTGTGAGGGAGTTCAACTCCAAGTATTTTCCACAGGAGGTGCGTGATCGTATGGAGGTGCGGTTCTTGGGGTTGACCCAGGGAAACCGTACGGTGTGGGCTTTGGAGCCAGAGTCGGCTCAGGTGCGGAGGTTCTTGTTGCCCCTACGGGAAAATCTGAGGACTCAGTGCAGGGTAAGGACCTATGCAACGAGAGCAGAGTTGGTAGAGGTTTCAGTTGGGATAGAGGATGACTTGAGGTCACTGGTTGTGGTGGTCTGTCCTCCGGTGCAGTCGAAGCGGACTCAGCCGCATTTTGTTCCTAGCAAGGACAGCAAGCCTGCGTAGGGGCAAAAGCGGAAGTATGATGCTATGCAGAGATCGGGGTCTGGTGGTGCGGGATGCTTTGGGTGTGGTAACATGGACCACAAGGTGGCCAACTGTCCGCAGAGGGGTGAGCAGCGGGCAGTGATGGAGCAGCGGGCATATACCCGAGTGTGTTACCACTGCAGGGAGACGGGGCATATCAAGCCTCGTTGTTCCAAGTTACAGCAAATGGCAGTAGCAGCAGTGCAGGCTGGAGGACAGCAAGGAGTGCAGTTGAATGTGCGGCCGGTGGGGTTGATTGAGCCGACGCCGCGGGTGTACTCGACTGTGGAGACCGGTGGCACCAGTGCAGAGCGATCACAGGTATAACTTCTGAGACTCGAACTTGGTCAATTAAATAGTTCAGATTTTATGCTTGTTGTTTGTGATAGAATGTTAGGTTCTCAACACGTGAGGTTAGTGTAGGGACCTTGTTGGTGGGCGGGTTTACGTCTTATGTTTTGTTTGATTCTGGAGCTACTCATAACTTAATTACTCCAGAGTGCGTAGAGGGTGCAAAGTTCAAAGGAGATCCTGAGGAGCGAGCAGAGGTTGTCAGAGTTGCGGGAGGCGAGTTTGTGAAAGTTTTTGGTTGCGTGAAGGATGTGAATATTCAGATTGCAGAGGAGTCGAGGCCTGCGGATTTGATTATCAGATTTGTGGAGTTATATGATGTCATCTTGGGGATGGATTGGTTGCATCGTCATAGGGTGCATCTGAATTGTTACAGGGGTTGAGTGGTCTTTGAGCGTCTGGTAGGGAAGATGGTTTTCGAAGGGGTGAGGCCGACTTCGGGGAGCTCGTGATCTCGGACGTGCAGGCTGGAAAGATGATCGAGAAGGAGCGTGAGGCCTACTTGGTTACAATTTTGGTGCCGGAGTTAGTGGAACAGTCTTTTATTGGAGGTATTCAGGTTGTGGAGGAGTTTGAGGATGTATTCTAGTCGTTGCAGGGGTTACCACCATCTCGGTTTGATCCTTTCACGATTGAGTTGGAACCAAGCAAACGTCGTTGTCTAAGGCGCCTTACAGAATGGCTCCAGCAGAGATGGCAGAGCCGAAGAAGCAGCTAGAGGATTTACTGAGCAAGGGATTCATCCGCCCTAGCAGTTCACCATGGGGAGCACCGGTGTTGTTTGTTAGGAAGAAGGACAGGGGTTTTCGATTGTGTATCGACTATCGAGGTTTGAACCGTGTCACTGTGAAGAACAAGTACCCTCTTCCGAGGATTGATGAGTTGTTGGATCAGTTGAGGGGTGCTAGTTGGTTCTTCAAGATTGACTTGGCGTCGGGTTATCACCAGATTCCGATACATGAGGCAGATGTGAGGAAGACCGCCTTCAGGATGAGATATGGACACTATGAGTTTGTGGTGATGCCTTTTGGGTTGACAAACACGCCAGCTGCGTTTATGAGATTGATGAACATCGTGTTTTAGGAGTTTCTGGACTTGTTTGTCATTATTTTTATCGACGACATCATGGTATATTCGAAGAGTCTTGAGGAGTATGCAATACATCTGAGAGAAGTTCTGGAGAAGCTACAAGAGCAGAAGTTGTTTGCTAAGCTGAGTAAGTGCAGTTTCTGGCAACGTAAGATGGGGTTCTTGGGTCACATTATTTATGCAGATGGAGTTTCAGTGGTCCCGAGAAGATTCAGGCCATTAGCGAGTGGCCTAGACCGCAAATTACCACTAAGATCAGGAGTTTCACTGGGTTGGCAGGGTATTACAGGAGATTTGTTCCAGTTTTTGCGAGTATGGCACAACCGATGACCAAGCTTACAGGAAATGATGTTCCATTTGTGTGGTCACCGGAGTGTGAGGCGAGTTTTGCAAGCCTCAAGGAGATGTTAACTACCACGCCGGTGTTAGCACTGCCAGAGCAGAACAAGCCTTACGTTATGTATACAGATGCTTCTGGAGTTGGTTTGGGTTGTGTTCTGATGTAGCAAGGGATGGTTATATCCTATGCTTCGCAGCAGTTGCGGAAGCACGAGGCCAATTACCCTACCCATGATTTGGAGATGGCAGCAGTGGTTTTTGCTATGAAGATTTGGAGGTGTTATTTGTATAGCGGGAAGGTTCAGGTGTTCACAGATCAGAACAGCTTGAAGTACATCTTCACTCAGCCTGAGCTGAATTTGAGGCAAAGGCGTTGGATGGAGTTGGTAGCGGATTATGATCTGGATATAGCTTACCATCTTGGTAAAACTAACCTGGTTGCAGATGCTTTGAGTCGGAAGCGGGTGGCTTCGGCTCAGGAGCATGATATGGAGGATTTAGTGGGTGAGATTATTGCATTGAGGCTGTGTGCTATCTCACCGGAGCTGTTGGGTTTGGAGGCAGCAGATCGAGCAGAGTGCGGTTAGCTCAGAAGAGTGATGAGGGGCTGGTGAATGCCTCTAAGGCTGCAGGTTCAAAGTATCAGGTCTCTGCTAATGGGACTATCCTTGTGCATGGTCGGGTCTATGTACCCAAAGGTGAGGGTCTTAGGCAGGAGATACTGAGAGAGGCTCATTCGAGCAAGTTCTCTATTCATCCAGGAGCGACGAAGATGTACCATGACCTCAAGCGGTATTATCACTGAGTCGGGATGAAGAAGGACATAGCCGATTGGGTTGCGAAGTGTGAAACCTGCCAGCTGGTGAAGGCTGAGCATCAGGTTCCTGGTGGTTTATTTTAGAGTTTACCCATTCCAGAGTGGAAGTGGGATATGATCATTTTAGATTTTGTGGTGGGATTTCCTGTGTCGAGGATGTTTGATGCGATGTGGGTCATTGTGGACCGTTTGACTAAGTCTGCACACTTTCTGGCCATCAAGAAAACTGATGGAGCAGCGGTTTTGGCTAGGAAATATGTGAGGGAGATAGTCAGATTGCATGGTGTGCCTACTAGCATTGTGTCTGATAGAGATTCCAAGTTCACTTCGGTGTTCTGGAAGGCATTTCAGGCAGAGATGGGCACGAAGGTGCATATGAGTACAGTCTATCATCATCAGACGGACGGTCAGTCAAAGAGGACAATCCATACTTTAGAAGATTTACTGAGGATGTGCGTGCTGGATTAGGGTGGTCACTGGGCAGATCATTTGAGCTTGGTTGAGTTTGCTTATAACAACAATTACTAGGCTAGCATTGGGATGGCTCCTTATGAGGCGTTGTATGGGAGGCCATGTCGTACACCGCTATGCTGGACTCAGGTGGGGGAGATGACCATTTATGGTGCGGACTTTGTTCAGAAGACCTCAGAGAAGATCCAGGTTGTGAAGCTGAACATGAAGGAAGCTCAGGTTCGGTAGAGAAATTATACTGATAAGAGGAGGAAGGATCTTGAGTTACAAGTGGGTTACAGAGTGTACCTCAAGATGGCCAGGTTGCGGGATCCGAACAGGTCATTGACAGAGACTAAGTTGAGTCTGAGGTACATGGGTCCGTTCAGAGTGGTTGAGCGGGTGGGACCAGTGGCATACATGCTGGAGTTGCCTGAGGTTATGCGTGCGTTCCACAAGGTATTTCATGTGTCAATACTTAGGAAGTGTCTTCACGAGGGTGATCGGTTGTTGGCTAAGATTCCTGAGGATCTTCAGCCCAACATGACCTTGGAGGCGAGACCGTTGAGGGTGCTCAAGAGGAGAGTCAAGGAACTTCGGAAGAAGAAGATTCATTTGATGAGAGTCCTATGGGACTGTGATGGTGTAGAAGAGCAGACCTCGGAGCCAGAGGAGAGGATGAAGGAAAGGTTTAAGAAGTGGTTTGAGAAGCAGGCCGCGACTTGAGCTTGTCTAGCCAGGTTCCAGTTGTAGTCCGTGGCTGGAGCGGGTATGGAGTATTCGAGCCCATCTCTCTTGATATTTGGTCGCTTAGGGGTGGTTGGTTGTGCGGGTCTTTGGCTCGGATAGTTGTATCTTATTTTTCTTATGTATTTTCATTGAGGTTCTAACGATTATGACATTTTGAAATTAATAAGATGAGTATTTCTTTATTTTTTAGTGGTGTTTTCATGGGAAAAGAGAAATAGCTTGGTTTTCTATATTTGGAAGTTTCCATAAATAGAAAGTTTTCACAAAAAGGAGGTTTCCATAATTAGAAAGTTTATTAAAAGGAAAGTTTTGTGGAAAGTGTTGTGGTAGATCTAGTTGGGAGAAACTCGATGACACCAAACTTGTTTGCTCAAGGCCGTGTGGTCGCAACTCATGTGATACTGATAGATTGATGGACTTTGTGACCAGAGAGTGGGAGTGATATGTTGCTTCGGATGATGATTTGAGAGCGCGCCTTAGGGTGACGACCCAAGAGCGGGATTTGTGAGACTCCCTGGATACCGTAGCCGTGGGCTGCAGCTCGGCAGTGAGTCGGTATGTCTCGAGGGTTGCGACCCGAGAGTGGAGGGAGTGTGCGTGAGTGACTTCCTGAATGCCGTAGCTTAAGGCAGATGGCCTTATAGCAAGCCGGCATTATTCGTTGGTTGCGACCATGGACGGGGAAAGCAATGAGTTGTGAGCAAATAACGTCTAGGATGTGAGTATATTCGCTAGAGGGAGACCTCGGGGTTCAGTCGGAGGTGTGCGGTCTGTTGCGACAGTTGCACGGGAAACCTTGGGTGACGGTGTTCAGTCTGGTCGGAGGACGTGCATGCCGTGTTGAAGGTGGCACAAAGGTTCTTGGCAGATGGACGGTGTTGCGGGATTCGAGGACGAATCCTTGTTGGTGGGGGAGAATTGTAATATCCGCAAACACGAATACTGGTTTGGGAGGTGCATCGGTCGATGCAGAGGGTGTGTCGGTCGATGCATGGTCAGTTTGAGCGGACGAGTTTAAGTTAAACGTTGCGTTTTTGGGTTAGGAAAATCCTTGTGTTGATTATAAAAGGAGTTTTGTCGTTTTGTGGCCGAGGTTTAGCCGGTTTTGAGAGAAAGAAAGAGAGGAAAGAAAGTTCTTGCTGTTCTTGAGTGTCCTTGGGAGTTTTGAGATATTGGATTTTGTTTCTGTAGAGATCTGTAGCTGGGATCATTGTAGGAGCTTCCTAGGAGCGTTCTCTTCTTATTTTAGAGTCAGATTCCTCTTTGGCAAAGGTTAGTGCATGACCATGGCTTATCTAAGCTGGAGATTTCTTTGATCTGCTTGTTTATGTGTTCTATTGGCTTGCTATTACGTTGTTGAGTCGGTAGAGGATTTAGGAAGCTTTTTGTGGCGTTGGTTTGTGTGTTTTGGTGGTTTAGGGAGGGACATCCGGTGAGAAGGTTCGGGGAAAAATGGTGTTCGACATGTGCGTCGGTCGATGTAATGCGAGGACGACACGAATTGACCTAAGAGTATCGGTCAATGCCATGTGGAGGCGTCGGTAGATGCAATTAGGGATTTCGTGCAATATCGAGCATGCTTCGGTCGATGCAGCGTGCATGTCGGTCGATGCAAGTGAACCTTGCGTCAGTCGATGCAACCCCATTTGGTGTCGGTCGATGCATTTTCCTGGTTTGTTGTTGTTTGGTTATTGATTGTTGGTTGATGGTTAGAGATGTCTCTATTGCGTGTGTGTAGCCCAGTAAATGGGAGGATTGCCTTACTGAGTGTTTATAAAATATTCATGCATCTCAATTTGTGTTTGTGAAAGGCAAAGTGTGATCGTGGAATCGAGGCGATGAGGAGGAGGATGTTCTAGAGGCTTGATTGACTGTGGTCTAGCTATTGTTAGGGTGCTAGATTGAGTTGATAGAACATTGTAGGATATTGGAATTGATATTTGCTTGATTGGTTATTGGATTATTACATTGTTGGATTTTTATTGGATTATTGAAATTGTTTGGTTTCCGCTGTTGATGATGGTTGCTAGGTTACTAGTGGGTATGTAACCACTAGAGAAGTATTATTACTATAAAAAAAAACGGGAAAGGTTGTTTCAACGACGGACGAGAATAACCTACTCATTGATCGCCCCGAGAATCATCTTTCCATATAATATTGTTTCATGTGATCAGACCTGTCATTCGAAAGATATCGCCATCTCCCTGCAGCGTATCCAATCTGTTGAAACACAGATCCGTCTTTATCGCACCAGTCAGCTTCGAGATTGATTTCACGACAAAGTACTATGAATCAGATTACGCATAACCTATCTACGGGCAGACCTTGGAGTCACATTTCCATAAAAGCCGACCTCAACTCAATTCGAAGTGTCTACCGAAAGTTATCATCCTATTTCCAAACTGACACATCTTGTTCGAAACCCTAGCTATCAGCCCGCCGTCACGACTTGGAGAACAGTTTTCTACCTATCTAGAAGAAACCTAGAGACGGTATGCATATCAACATGAATCCTCGAGGCTTATCTCTCTAAGGAGACCGACCTCATCTCAATCAGCAATGTTTACCGGAAGATAACACTCTATCTCCGGAACAGACACATCATATTCGAAACTATAGCTCTCAGCTCGTCATCCCGACTTGGAAAGCAGTTTTCCACAGATCTAGAAGGAATCTAAAGCCTTTATACATGTCATTCTGAACCTCAGAGGTTTATCTTTTCAGCAACACTGACCTCGCCAAAATCTGAGCTGTCTTAAGAAACTTATCACAGATCTCCCTCAACTGGTGTGATCTGTCAAAACCCTAAATCGCAGATCCGATCTGTTAAGAATAGGCCTGGACAAAATACCCGAATCCGAAAATCCGACCCAAACCCAATCCGAAAAATCCGATCTGAACCCGTATCCAAAATTTTAAATACCCAAATGGGTCTAGAATCTATTAAAATCGGATACTCAAAGCCGATCGCGTACCCGACCAACCCGAACGCCCATGCCTATTTAAGAAAATCAAAATTTGAAGATAACTTTCTGGCATTTTAGGAAGAACCAGACGCTGATCTACATATCAAGTTAAAACCCCAAGGTTATCTTTCTAATAAGATTGACCACGTCTCAATCGCTGCTATCTATTTAAACTTATGACCAATTTTCTGGAGCAGATGCAGCTTGTCCGCAATTGTCAGGTCGTCTCACATTGTGACAATATTCCCAGCGATCCAGATTGAGCCTGTATGCGATCTGCATATCAGTGTGTAGACATGAGGCTTATCGTTCTAACACGAATGATCTCGCCTAAATCCAAGCTGTGTCAAGAAATTTATCACAAATTTCCCTCAATAGGTGTGATCTGTCAAATTCCAAACGGCATATCCTACCTTTCAAAAGAACCGATTTTCAAAGCAATTTTCTGCCATTTTAGAAAGCGCCAGACACCGATGTAAATATCAATTTGAAGTTCTGAAACTTATCTTTCTAACAAGACCAATCTCATGTCAATCGGCTATGCCTACCTAAAGCTATCACCGTGTTTCTGAAACAAACACATTCATCGAGATAAGTTTTCTATATATTCATATATGTTAATTTGCTTAAATCAGGTCACACTAGATATCCTCATGCCATATATGCCATATAGAATCATCAAAACGCATGAACTTAAAAATCATTATCACTTGATCATATGCATTTGATTTGCTATCCTCTTTATCACATGCCTAGCATTCTCGACTGTTTATTCGATGATAGATTTGAGCTCTACTGCTGCATGAATCGTTATTGTGAAGGATCTCTTTAAAATGATGGTGTATCTGACTAGTGTGAAACAAGTATTCTCACTTTAAAAAAAAAAGTCAGAAGCCGAGTCTTGTCTCGCAACCGAGCCATGCCTTGCAAAAAACCTGTTTGGGAATCCGACCTCTTTAGTTCTTCAAAAAAACAAAAGAGCCGAGCCATGCTTCACATATTAGAAAAAAAAACAGTTCGGGAATCCGAACTCATTAGTTTTTTCAAAAAAAGAAAAAAGAGTCGAGCCATGCCTCTCATATTATAAAAAACCAGTTCGGAAATCCAAACTCATTAGTTCTTCCAAAAAAAAAAAGCCGAGCCATGTCTCGCATATTATAAAAAAGCCAGTTCGGGAATCCGGACTCATTAGTTTTGTATAAAAAACCGAGTCATACCTCGCATATATATATATATATATAACTGAGTCATGCCTCGAATATAAAAAACCAGTTCGAAAATCCGAAGTCATCAGTTCTTTATTAAAAAAACGGCCTAGCCATGTCAAAAAAGAAGAAGTCGAGCCATGCCTCGCAAATATAAAAAAAACCGAGTTCAGGAATCTAAAACCGGAATTCGAGCTCAAAAATTAAGGACAAGCTCCACAACTCGCTCCTAAAATCTAAAAGCCGATTTCGACACTCGCAACTAAATGATTACGAAAGTCGAGTTAGACACTCGCAACTAAACGATTACGAAAGTCGAGTTCCGTGCTCGCAAATCAAAGACGAGCTCCGCACTCAAAAATCAAGGATGAATTCTCCCTTAAGCGGACAGCTCAGTTTCAGTTCGTCCTCAGACACCTTAGTTTCAGGTCGTCTTCAAAATACTCAGTTTCAGTTCATCCTCAAACAACCTCAGTTTCAGGTCGTCTTTAGACAACCTCAGCTTCAGTTTGTCTTCAGATAAGTCAGTTTTAATTCATGTTCAGACAGATTCAATTTCAGGTCATCTTTAAACAACTTTAGTTTCAATTTGTCTTCAGATAAGTCAGTTTCATTTCATGTTCACACATATTCAGTTTCAGTTCGTCTTCAGACAGCTTCAGTTTCAGTTTGTTTTCAGACAACTTCAGTTTCAGCTCGTCTTCAGATAGCTACAGTTTCAGCTCGTCTGCCGACAACTTCGATTTCAGTTCATCTTCAAATAGCTTTAGTTTTTTTTTCTAACTGAATCTTTATGATTCATACTGAATCTTTCAACATCCTGGCCAAATGCTCGACTCGCGTCAAATCACAAAAGGGGAATAAGTCGAGGCCAGTATCTCGCTCCCCTCAAACTCTTAATCGAGGGATAAGCCGAATCCAGAGTTTTTATTTTGCACCCGGGCTCTAGTTTGGACGGAAACATAAGCCGAACTCAGAGTTTTATTTTCGCAATCCGTTTCCGAACTAGATGCAAAGGGGATAAGCTGTGAAGATTGAGCTTCCTCTTCTGACCTCCGAGATTCCATTCTGGAATTGCGAACTAGCTGCTCGACAATGAAGAATGAACTTGTGTATTTATGGAATGAAGAGAGCAACCAACTTACAAAAAGTCATCATGATCTACAACACGTCTCAACTTGGATTGGTGACTGCAACGGTGCGCGTGTTCGGAATTCGGTTTTCCTGAAGTTTAGATCGAATTTTTTTTCCTATAGTTCGGAAAATAGAATGGATAATCGAAATCTACCGAATTGGGGGGACTAATTGTTGGTGCGGAATTTAACACCCATGAAATACCGACCTAAACTGAAGGTAAACCGAGTAACTTTGCACATCAAATAAACCGGGGGACCTCCTTTTGTGCCAGCAAAATGGGCCTATAAGCAGAAGCCCGACGAAACACTCGACAGACCTCCGAGACCGCCCCCTAAGCCCGACCTGATCATCAGAATATGAAGTTTACCTTATTTTTGTTCCAAGATTTAAGAAAAATAGACTTATCCTCTCCTCTTATCTATCCAACAATTAATACAATAACTCTAATTCTTCATAGTTCTTGAGCAAAACCTAGTTTGTTCTTCAAGAGATTTAAATTTCTTTTTATTTTCTACCTTTAATCCAGTTTTTTAGAGAGAAAAAGTGAATTCGTTCCCCGCTCAAACAAATTGATTGTGTTGATTCAACACATTATATTAAACTCAAGGTAAAAGACACAAGAATGAGACCATAGATATTCAAGAGCGTAAAATACAACCATACAATGATCGAAATCACTTATTATTAAGTAGATTATATTCAATAATTAAAATGAAAGAGAGCCTACATGGTGAGCTTAACGACGCTAAACCCGCCATCGACGGCCAAATTCTGACCGCTGATATAAACAGATTCATCAGAAGCCAGAAACAGAGCAGCTTCAGCCACATGACGTGCTTTAAGCGCCACACCTTTGAGATTCCCAGTAGCTTCACAATATCCTTCAACCATCTTCGCTGTTTCCTCATTGATGCTAGTCAAACCCGTCGCAACCGCGTACGGTGCAACCCCGTTGACTCTAATACCATATTGCCCCAACCCACCACACGCTGACCTAATCAGCCCGAGAAGCGCGTGCTTAGACGCCGTGTAACTATGAGGTCCCGGACCACCGATCTCGGCTGCAACACTCGTCGTACACACGATTGAGCCACGAGTTCCACTAGCCACCATGGAACGAGCCGCGTGTTTGATAAAAGCAGCCGCACCGCGAACGTTGACCGCGATCGTCTGATCAAACCGCTCAAGATCCAAATCAAGAAAGCTTCCGGCCTGTTCCAAGATACCGGCGTTGTTATACAGAACGTCAAGCTTCCCATGTTTTTCAACGGTGAATTTAACGGCGTTCTCGACTTCCGTCTCGTTCGTTACATCGCAACGGTAAAAACTTGCTTTGTCTAGCCCTATGGAAACGGCAACGTTTTGACCAAGCTCTTCTTGTAAGTCAACGATGACCACTTTAGCTCCATGGTCCGTGAACAACCTAGCCGCTTCAGCTCCAATCCCGCTAGCTCCGCCTGTTATGATTACGATCTTGCCATCTAACCTTCTGTATATAAAAAAATAATAGACAAGTTAATAAATTAAACGTACGTATGTATAGTATGTATGCATAATGAAGTTGTAAGAGATGAAACACTTGCCTTACTCCCGACATTGTTTTGCCTTTGAACTGAGAGATTTCGAAGGATATATATAATTTTGAAGATAACCAATAATTGCGCATTTAAATATTTAATTTACTTCAACGTTTCTCACGCTCTTAATAATTAAAAAATACATTATTATTATTTTCTTGGTCTAATATACTATTATTTGGTGTTAACAAACTACATTATTGTCGCTTATTTAATTCTCCAGCGTTGTCAGCTTATACAAAAAATTAATATTGATTGTTCATCACCATACATAACTCGACACTCTAAGTTATATAAAGAGCCAAAAAGAAAAGAAAAATAATAATATTATCGACGGTCTTGATAAGATTAAAATATGTGTTTCAGATGGACTTAACGATGCTATAGAGTCAATAAGCCAGATTCTGTCCACTAATGACGGGATATACGAGTCACGGAGTCAGTGGCCATGTTCTGCTTCTTCCTTAACGTCTTTTTCTTTCCTATTTGTTCATCGGGAAGATCACATGCCGAAGGTTAAAAACTCATTTGAATCGGGTTTTTTTTTTTTTTTTTTTTTTTTTTTTTTTTTTTTTGTCATTAAAAGACACTTACGGATCGATTTCCATCAATATTTGGTGGTATTAGTCCATTTTGATTTTTTGTTTTTTGTTTTGAACAACTTAGTCCATTTTGTTGAGTGATATTAACGTTTTCGTCATAAATCTATTTCTGTCTTGCAAAACAGTACTTCTCACCAACTGGTAGCGGTGGTTTTTAGTGGTTTCTATTTGAATATGAATTGTTCGATTAACGCGAGATTTACTAAATCATCTTATTTAGTCAATCGATATAATGTCATGCTTTTAATCCACTACAAAATTTGTTAAATAATGGCTACGCTCACCTTTAAAAAAAAATACTCCCTCCGGTTTATCCGTTTTATAATATAAAATGTTTAGACAAGTATTTTTGTTTCATAATATAGGATGTTTCCAACTTTCTATGCAATTTTTAGATTAAATTTATATTTTACATTATGTAGATTTGTTTATGATTGGTTAAACTTTTTAAAAGTAACTATTTATTAATATGTGTGTTTTCACTAAAACATCTTATATTTTGAAACAGAGGAAATATATTTCTTGATAATATGTGGAGTGTGGACTTCTCCCACCTTTTTTTCATTGGTTATAAAAAAATGTCACACATTTTTGTTGATCATTTTAATTGCCAATTATAATTGCTATGATTGAGTAGTAGTATGGTTACTCTCTTAAAAGAAGAAATCACAAGATATATACAAGCTTCTAAAATTTGTTATGACACATCCTCGTGCCAAAATCAAATTATGATCTTGCCCATCCAATCAAGTAGCTAATTAATCTTATGAGATAGGCACTTGACATTGTTTTGTTTGTCACCGACATATCCTTTTTGTAGCTTGTAAAGACGTGAGGGATGAAACCACTTGCCTGAGTCTTGATTCTTGACATTGTTATGTAATTTTTTTTTTTTCATTTTCGAAAAATATTTTCAAAGATTTCATTTGATTTTCTTTGTTACATTTTTTTTTTACTCTTTTAATATATTCGCCAATATACATTTTTTTTGGTGAGATTTCAAAGTGTAACCAAGAGTTGCGCATTTCACATATAAAATACGTCAACTTCCTCATGTTATTTACTATAATCTTCACCAAACCACATTATTTTCATTTGTCAGTAGTAGATCTACAGTATTTTTTGTGCAAGCCTTCCACGATTCCAGCTAAGCTTACCTATCTAGTAATGTTAATATGTAGTTTGCACAAAATATTAAATATTAGAATATGTACATTATTTTGTTATACAAAGATTCTGATGTATAAACTATAAGAATTACGTAATTGTTACGTCTAAGCGATCATATACTAGTGTATAAACTATAAGAATTAAAAACCTAAGGCTGAATCTTTGTGGAATACGATAATCTTCATATGGAACTGTATATATATTCATCAATACCATTTCTGTAGCCATAAAGCAAATCAATATCAAGGTAGAATTTTTCACATGGGTTTAACCCGAAACTTTGAAAATACTCCAATAGGTTTAATATACATACTGCAAAAAAAGATACGGTGATATCTTATTATATAAACCTTAGTTCTCAAACTTAGTAACTCACCAGATCGTGACACGTGTTAGTTTTAACGATTAGAGATTAAAGTTAAAAACTCACCAGATCGTGACACGTGTCAATTTTAACGATTAAATATCAAAGTTATTAACTCATCAGATCGTGACACGTGTCAATTTTAACGATCATAAATTACAGTTTTCAAGCTTGGTAAAACAGATAAAGCATAAGATAATTATAATCTTATTATATTTAAAAAAACAAGTAAGATAAATATATTATATGTCTCCATATTTAGTCGTTTAATTATATTATATAACGTAGCACATTAAATTTTATGTCTTCGTTTGCACAAAAAAAAATAAAATAAATTTAATGTCTCTATGGTTAGCCAATTTCGGACACTGACTACTACAACAAGATTTGTGAAGGCAGTCTCTGGAAAAAAGCTTGAATTGAAGTCTGAACTAATATTTTTATTATATTAAAAATCTTATTATATAAAGTTGGATTTTCAAATTAGTCATTAACATGATCATGACACATGTCAAGTACACTGATGAGATGTTGACACGTGTCAAAAAATTATTATTTTTCAAAACAGCTAATTAAAAAATATGTTGTAAACTAGGGAAACTCGAAGGAGGTTTTCTCTTCTTATTATTATTAATGAATCAATTAGTACATCATATATATATAGTAGAAGGCTAAGCCTTATCTCCCTAATTCTTAAACCGATTTTGACATAAGAGAGAAGGGCCGATGGGCTTTATAGAGTAAGACATGTAATAGGCCGGTTATGGAAGTCCACTCCAAGTGTTTTACAACACTCCCCCTTGGATGACATAACCGTGCCAATGCTAAGGGATCAGCGCAATACGCTTGGGGGTGCTGCCTCATTAAAACCTTACAAGGAAAACCCAGTGGGACAAAACCATGGTGAAGGAAAATGAGTACAGCACGCATTGCTCCCCCTGTTCTAAGCATCACTAAAAGTCCTTTAGTCTCCGCATCCCAATCTGGTGCGTGAGCTTCTTGAATGTTGATGTCGGTAATGATTTGGTGAAGAGATCGGCTGAATTGTCGCTGGACGGAACTTGCACCACTTGAACTTCTCCGGCCTTTTGTAGTTCATGTGTGAAGAAGAACTTAGGTAGAATGTACTTCGTCCGATCTCCCTCTATATATCCTTCCTTAAGCTGTGTGGTGCAGGTTGTATTGTCTGCGTATATAACCGTTGCTTCCTTATCGTCGGCCATGCCACAATCTGTCCTGATATGTTGAGTCATCGACCTCAACCAAACACACGGCTGGCTTCATGAATTGCTAAAATCTCTGCATGATTAGATGAAGTGGCCACAATGCTCTGCTTCATAGAACGCCATGGGACCTCTGTACCACCATGTGTAAATACATAGCCGGTTTGAGACTTTGAATTGTGTGGATCCGATAAGTAACCTGCATCAGCAAAACCAACTAAACCTTTTTTGTTATAGTTAGTATAATACAAACCCAAATCTGTCGTCCCTTGTAGGTAACATAATACATGTTTGATACCGTTCTAGTGCCTTTGGGTCGGACAAGAACTAAATCTTGCTAGGAGGTTCACGGCAAAACATATGTCTGGTCTAGTGTGGCTAGCCAATAACATTAACGCTCATATAGCACTGAGGTATGGCACTTATGGACCGAGAATCTCTTCATCGTCCTTCTTTGGACCGAATGGATCTTTATCCAAATCAATACTCCTCACAACCATTGGGCTAGGCAATGGGTGAGCTTGGTCCATATTAAACCTCTTGAGTACCTTTTCAGTATATGCCATTTGATGCACAAGGATTCCATCATTTATGTACTCAAGCTGCAATCCCAAACAGAACTTAGTTTTACCTAGGTCTTTCATTTCAAACTCTTTCTTGAGATATTCAACTGTTTGAGCGATTTCTCCAGAGGTTCCTAGGATATTCAAATCATCCACATATACAGCTATGATTACAAACCCTTTGTTTACAAACTTCTTTATAAAATACATGGACTGATGGGATCATTCTTATAGCCCTCTTTGGCTAGGTACTCACTTAGTCTATTGTACCACATACGCCCACTTTGTCCATAAAGGGATTTGTTTAGCCTTATGCAGTATTGTTCTCGAGAACCATTCTTATCTTTGAGCTCAATACCCTCTGGTAATCTCATATAAATCTCATTATCCAGTGGACCATATAAGTATGCGGTTACAACATCCATTAACTTCAAATCCAGTTTTTCTCTTATAACCAGACTTATTAGAAATCTAAAAGTCGTTGCATCCATCACAGGGGAGTATGACTCCTCATAATTTATTCCTGGTCTTTGGGAGAATCCTTGTGCTACAAGCCGTGCCTTATATCTCACAATTTCATTACTCTCATTTCGCTTTCTTACAAAGACCCATTTGTGTCCAACTGGCTTTATATCGAATGGTGTCCTTAAGATCGGACCAAACACATTCCTTTTCTTTAGTGAATTCAACTCCACGTCAATTGCATCTTTCCATTTTATCCATTCTTTACTTTGAGTGCACTCTAATGTGGACGTGAGTTCATGATCCTCATTTATTTCAAGTGCTACCTTGTATGCAAATATCTCATCAATGTCGACATTCTTACGGTTCCATTGTATTCCAGACATGATATAATTGATTGAGATCTCATCATTATCAATACCTTCAGGTCCTTGAGGTTCAGCGTCCCAAACCTCATTTGGTACCTTAGGATTTGCCGCGGCCATGTCTATAATTTCCTTAAACTCGGTTTGTTTTGCACCTTTCTTAGATTTTCGAGGGTTCTTATCTTTGGAACCTAATGGTCTACCACGTTTCAAACGGGCCTTAGACTCTGTAGCAACTTGATTATTGTGTTCCTTTTGAACATCAATATGTACTGGTGCATTACAAGCTGGTATGTACGATTTTGTTACTCTCTTTGGGTCAGCAAAGGAATCTGGCAATTGAATAGCTAGCTTTTACAAATATATAATCTTTTGGACCTCTGCATCATATGCTAGAGTCCGAGGATCTTGCCAATTTAAGGATGTTTGATTCCATGATAATTCTTTAACCAGCTTGTTTTTCTCTCCACCCAACATATGAAATTCGGACTCAGCAAACTGACAATCCACATATCTGGCCTTAAATAAATCACCCGTAGTTGGCTCAAGATACTTAATAATGGTGGGAGAATCATATCCAACATATATTCCCATCCTCCTTTGAGGTCCCATCTTAGTTCTTTGTGGTGGAGCAATTGGTACATAAACGGCACACCCAAATATTTTTAGATGGGATATGTGTGGCTCATGACCTGTTAGTAATTGGGATGATGAATATTTATGCTCATTAGATGGCCTGATGCGTATAAGTTCTGATGCATGCAATACTGTGTGTCCCCAAGCCGACACATGAAGCTTCAACCTTAGGAGTAATGGTCGAGCAATTAATTGAATACGTTTAATAAAGGATTCAGCTAATCCATTTTGTGTATGTACATGTGCCACGGGATGTTCCACACTTACCCCCATGGACATACAATATTCATTAAACGCTTGGGATGTAAATTCACCAGCATTGTCTAGACGTATAGTCTTAAGTAGAAAATATATTTAGTTACATTTACTGGTGACGGCCTTATAATGAGTTTTCCTTGTGCGCATGCTACACACGTGAGATTCTTAGGAATAACTCTTCTCTCTTTTAGAGTGTGCCCATTTTAATTTAATATAAGCTTACACATCATGTTCGAACTCGGATGACCAAGCCGGTCATGCCATAAAGTGAATTGATCATTGAACATCTTGTTCATTGCCAAATTAGCCTCTATCGTATTAATGTTAGCATGGTAAAGACCAGTGGCTAATGCGAGTATAGTCTCTAGGACCTTCTTATGGCCTTGGGTGATTTCAGTAATATATAGGAACTCTTGGTTTCCTTCACCCTTAGTTTCAACATGTAGACCATTCAAACGAATGTCTTTAAAACTCAATAAGCTTCTCTTTGAGCTGGGTGAATATAAGGCATCACTTAGTTCAAGATGTGTGCAATTTGGTAATAAAATATGTGCTTGGCCGTAGCCTTCAATTAAACTTACTATACACGCTATTATACTAATATTGGCATTTTTCATAATGAGATTAACAAAATATCTCTTGTCCTTCAAAATTGTGTGGCTTAATCCACTATCCACCACAATTATATTCTTGTCCTCAGTCATTTCTCAATATGGACAAGAATTTTATGTTCTAAACATAAACAAATAATTTTCTATTGAAAGAAATAAAATAATTGAATTTAAACCAAAATTATAATTCAATAAAATTCAAAGTCATAAAACATAGATAATTAATATAAATCAATACAACCAATAAGAAATTTAATTATCCTCTTTTAGGCAATCTGAAGTCTCATAATCCAATTGGTCATCATTCTCATGGTCGAAATCTCCTTCACCATCGAGATGAACCAGGTTAGCTTCTGGATTCTTTTTCAAACTCTCTTGATAGAGATCAATGAGATGCTTAGGTGTTCTGCACATTTTGGCCCAATGATTAGATATACCACATCGGTGAAAAACCGATTTAGCCTTGTGTTGCGGTTTGAAGATTCCGCGGCCTCTACCACGACCACGACCGAAGTCGGATTGGTTCCCACGACCATGACCATCATACTGGTTTCCTTGGTACTGGCCACGACCACCACGTCCTCTACCACGGCCACGACCGTGATACTTGTCTCTATGGACATAGTTGGACTCTTTAATTTCCTTGGGCTCTTTAGGCTCTTTCTTAGTAATGTCAACCTTGTGAGCCTCTGGTAAGGGGGTAGATCCAGGAGGCCTCATAACACTGTTAATCAACAATAGCTCATTGTTTTGCTCAGCAAGTAGCAAACAAGAAATGAGGCTTGCATATGTCTTAAAACCCTTTTCACGATATTGTTGCTGAAGCAGTATGTTATTAGTGTGAACGGTTGAGAATGTCTTCTCTAGCAAGTCCTCCTCAGTAACCTCCTTACCACATAATTTCAATATCAAGACTATCTTAAATAGCTATGAATTATACTCATCCACGGATTTAAAATCCTGGATCCTTAGGTTTTTCCAATCAAATTGAGTCTTTGGTAGGAGCACCGTCTTTTGGTGTCCATATCTGTTTTTCAACTCTGTCCAACGGTCAAGAGGATCTTCTATGGTAAGGTATTGGTTCTTGAGACTCTCATCAAGGTGATGACGTATATGTAATATCGTCTTATATTTATTCTTTTCAGTGCAATCATTCTCATCCTCAATGCATTCGCATAGGTTTTTTGATTTCAGGTTGTTCTTAGTGTCCAATGCCCATTGTAAGTAATTGTCTCCAGAGACATTAAGGACAGCATATTGGAGATTATTTAGCTTTGCCATCTACACAATACAAGACATGCATCTGAGCATTAGCATGCGGTATTTGAGACTGAACTATGCATTTATTTTACTCTTAGGTCATGCAGTATAAGACCAAAACATGCCATCAATTTAAACTTTAGGCCATGCAGTATTTGAGACCGAAACATGTCTTGCCTTTATTCTTAATTTCGTGGCTTAACATGCATGAAAATATAATCCTAGACAAATTCTAGTATGAACAGGAAATATGCACATAATTTCAGGTTTTAGCAATTTTCCTTTTTCTTAGATAAGATTTCCTTTTTCTTAAAACAGGATAATGACAAAATTTTAGGAAATATTTTATAGGCTAGGATAATGTCTAAAATTAATTTGGGAGTTATCCTAATTTTGTTTTGATCTTTCATGCAAAACATAAGACAATTCCGATTTTAAGATCTTAGATTTTAGGGTTTAGATTTTTAAACAAACAATCAAGAACAATCGGATTTAAACAACCTAGAACAACCAGATTAATATTTTCTTTATGAGATTCGAATTTTAGGTTTTAGTTCTAAAGTTTCAAGCAATCGATTCTCAATCAAACAAACAATCACAACCGGATTTTAATCATAGCATAATTGGTTCAATTTCAAACAATCTAAACAATCCTAAAACCTCATAGAAATCGGATTTTAAAGTTTTAGGGTTTTAGGGTTTCAAGGCTTATGAACTTGTTTGTTGATTGTTTACTTGTAGATTTTAGTGTTCCTTTAGATTTAAGAGATCATGTTCGATTCATAGGTTCTAAAGAGGTTTGATTTATTTACCTTGCACCGTTTGGAGGTTGACTGGAATTGATCCAGGAGCTAAAGACCTCGGATTTACTTTGAACTTGATCACGAACCTCGGACTAGATAAGAATAATACTTGATCCGAACAGAAGCTTATCACGAACCCACGAACTCACGAACTGGTCACGAACTTATCCTCCGTTTGAGAGCTTGAACGAACAAGGACTTATGTGCGGCGGCTTTAGGGTTTTAGGGATTTTCTCAGTTGGAGTTTGGGGCAAACTCGTGCTGATAACATGTTGTAAACTAGAAAAACTCGAAGGAGGTTTTATCCTCTTATTATTATTAATGAATCGATTAGTACATCATATATATAGTAGAAGGCTAAGCCTTATCTCCCTAATTCCTAAACCGACTTTGACATAAGGGAGAAGGGCCGATGGGCCTTGTAGAGTAAGACATGTAATAAGCCGGTTATGGAAGTCCACTCCAAGTGTTTTACAACAAAATAATATTAAATCTAAATTAAATTTACATGTTTATACCTAAAAAAAATTCTAAATCAAAAAGGAAAATTAACAAAACTAATCTATTTTCCATTGTACGTTACTTATACTATACGGGTTTTCTCAATAAGATTTTGACATGTATAAACAAAAAAGTAATTCACTAAGAATGTATATTATTATTAATAAATAAATAGTGAATACAAAATTTAAAACGAATAACATAAGTTATGTCAAAAAAATAATTTTTTTGGAACATAATAGGACAACTAATTAAGAAAATAACATTATATCTATATAACATTACATGTTTATATCGAAAACTTTGATATTTGATTTTTTTTTGACATAAATTTACCGATCTATTGTGTGGGTCTTTGATTCGTGCGGGTTTTTCAATGGAAGCTATCAGATGCAATAAAATGAAATCGAAGTATATAATGCCCGCTAATTTAATCGATGATGGAGACACTGATGGAGGTTCCAAAAGTGATTCTACAGTTAGTAGCATTATAAGTTTGGAAGATAAGTCGGTGGTTGATGTTTCTGGTCAAAATTTAGAGTTGTCTTTTCTAAATAATGTTGATGATTCTGATACTGAAACAAGAGCTGCTTGATCGAGTAATTGAGAAGCGGTTTCAAATTTGGGAAGTTGGAACGGTATACCATTTTAAAATTGGTTTCAAACCGGATTTATGTGGTTTTCTATCAGATTAGGTTTGTAAACCGTTTAAACCATGTATATGGAGAAATTTATGAGAACTTTTGATTTGAGTAAAAATAAATTTAGAATTTATGATTCGAAAATATTTGAGATGAGGTCATAGCTTTAAGTTATTTTGGTACAATTGGATACTTCTAAAGAGTAAATAGATCGTTGATCCTTAACGTGATTATGACATATGTCATGTTTTGGATTGTATATAAAGTTTCTATTTTGTATATCTGAATTATCTAAGACTTATATATACCATCTTGATTATAATTTTCAAATTTTTATTTTTATTATATTACATTAACTTTCTTTCAATTTTTCAACTTTTATTGGGTTAGTCATAAAATAATTGTAATCGAGTAGATATTTTCACCAGTTGTTCATCCAAAATATCTTTGGAAGAAAAAAAAACTTCATGGTTAAAAGAAATTATGTCACAAAACAATTTTAGTAATTATAAGAACTATAATTATGCCAAAATGAAAGTAAAGCAACATAATTTTTTTTTGATTTGTTTAGAAGACATTTTATAGGTGGTGATAAAAAGCATACTTTAACAATAAAATATTTTGGATGTAAGAACATATTTTTAATGGTAAAATATAGAGTAAAATTGTACGTGGTTACTTATTAGATGTTGCTTTGATGAATTTGTTGCATGTAAAATATTTTGTGAATAAGTTGTAAAAGGTTTTTAAAATTTGACAATATAAAATTTGTAATAATGAGTATTTGGCAAAAATTTTTAGTGGGATATAATTTAGCTTTAGATTATTGTAATAATTTTTATAATATATTAAAAATATATAAATATAAATAAATGTATGAAGGTAGATACAAATATTCTCTAACTTAAATTATTTATATATTTACTTTAGGAAATAAAAATTCATTATATATTTCAAAAAATTGTCTAAGGTTTA
This sequence comes from Camelina sativa, assembly GCF_030686135.1. Lineage (NCBI taxonomy): Eukaryota > Viridiplantae > Streptophyta > Magnoliopsida > Brassicales > Brassicaceae > Camelina > Camelina sativa. Next base: position 8,051,541 of record NC_141883.1, read on the forward strand.
GGATTTATTTTCTTCAACAATTTTTAAACCGCACGATGTGCGGGCCCTTATCTAGTTCTACATAATATACGGTTGGACAAACTTTCTATCACATACCTTTATTTTTAGAAAGTTAGAAATAAATTTCTTTCAAAAATAAATTGTGAGAAAGTTGTAGAAAATTTCCTATAAAAAATCCTACAAAATATATAGGAAAAAATGGAAATAAAGGATAAATAATTCAATCATTGCCACTTATGCATTCTACGAACAATTTACGAACAAATGTACTTTATTTTCAATTTTCTCAAATATATAGTTGTAAAATCTCTAGAAAATTAGAAGAAATTTGATAAGAAAAGATGCTGTAGAAATTTGGTAGGAATTATTTTTTTCTAATCTCCTACTAAAACAATATCGAAATAATTTTGAGTGAGGGCTTTTTCCTTCGAATTTCCTATCCAAAATCATAGGATTTTCAAAAAAAAAATTCATAAGAATATTCCTACTAATTTCTATGAAAGATGTTTTGTAGGCTAGTTGTAAGAAAATCATATTCACATAATCGATGTAGATCGCATATTTTTTTTAGTGTGAAACAAATTTAGAGCACGATCATTGGACATTGGTAGTTTAGTCATATATATACAGTATATATGTAATACTCGATTAGAACACGCTATAAATTTCTCATGATAAAAATGGAATTTTATCAAATTCGGTTGTAGATGTTAATTAAGGTCTAAATAGGTTGTAGATATTTCAAAAATAAAAGCATGTTACTACCCTGATGAATCACTGCTAGACGCTAGACCATGGAAAAACCAATCATGTGGATGGGCTTCTCTACTTGAGGGACTCGCCTTAATAAGAAAAGGGTCTAGACATCTTTTAGGGGATAACAATTCTATTCGTGTAGGAATTGATAATGAGTATTTGGCAAAAAGTTTTAGTGGGATATAATTTAGCTTTAGATTATTGTAATAATTGTTATAATATATTAAAAATATATAAATATAAATAAATGTATGAAGGTAGATACAAATATTCTCTAACTTAAATTATTTATATATTTACTTTAGGAAATAAAAATTCTTTATATATTTCCAAAAATTGTTTAAGGTTTAGGATTTATTTTCTTCAACAATTTTTAAACCGCACGATGTGCGGGCCCTTATCTAGTTCTACATAAAATACGGTTGGACAAACTTTCTATCACATACCTTTATTTTTAGAAAGTTAGAAATAAATGTCTTTCAAAAATAAATTGTGAGAAAGTTGTAGAAAATTTCCTATAAAAAATCCTACAAAATATATAGGAAAAAATGGAAATAAAGAATAAATAATTCAATCATTGCCACTTATGCATTCTACGAACAATTTACGAACAAATGTACTTTATTTTCAATTTTCTCAAATATATAGTTGTAAAATCTCTAGAAAATTAGAAGAAATTTGATAAGAAAAGATGCTGTAGAAATTTGGTAGGAATTATTTTTTTTTCTAATCTCCTACTAAAACAATATCGAAATAATTTTGAGCGAGGGCTTTTTCCTTCGAATTTCCTATCCAAAATCGTAGGATTTTCAAAAATAAAATTCATAAGAATATTCCTACTAATTTCTATGAAAGATGTTTTGTAGGCTAGTTGTAAGAAAATAATATTCACATAATCGATGTAGATCGCATATTTCTTTTAGTGTGAAACAAATTTAGAGCACGATCATTGGACATTGGTAGTTTAGTCATATATATACAGTATATATGTAATACTCGATTAGAACACGCTATAAATTTCTCATGATAAAAATGGAATTTTATCAAATTCGGTTGTAGATGTTAATTAAGGTCTAAATAGGTCGTAGATATTTCAAAAATAAAAGCATGTTACTACCCTGATGAATCACTACTAGACGCTAGACCATGGAAAACCCAATCATATGGATTGGCTTCTCTACTTGATTATCAAACATGAGGCCTACCGCTCCTGGGATACATAAAAACTCACAGAAATGCTTTCTCAAGAAGATGCTAACTCTCTCAAAAGGATTCACCTCTCTATGTTTGAAAAACAAGATAGTCTCATTTGGAAGTACTCCCATTCAGGAGATTACACTATCAAATCTGGCTACTGGTTACTTACTCATGGTCTAATCAATGATGATCCCCAACCAAATATTCCCCATGGCTCGATTGATTTAAAGAACAAGATTTGGAAGCTCAAGTGATACCAAAAATTAAACACTTCTTATGGTGTATGGTGTCAAAAAACACTTCTTATTGGCGTATGGTGTCAAAGGCTTTACCAAATACAACAAGATTACGAACCGAGGTATGACTATTGATCCTCAATGCCAAAGATGTCACCAAGATGAAGAAACAATTCTAGATGCACTATTTACTTGTCTTTTTACAAAAAGACTTGGCACATGTCAAACAATCCCCTGTTTAAGTTTGGTCAGTTTAATTCAGATGTAGGGAAACATTTCCAATATCATTTCACCGTCGCTCTTGCAAAACAATACACTGTTAGACTCTCTGTTACCCTTCTGGTTACTTTGGCGTATATCGAAGACTAGAAATAATTTAGTGTTTGATGGATTTCGAGAAAATCCTACTTCAACTGTCCTAACTGCAAAAGCAGAAACAAAAGATTGGATTAATATTTTAAACAAACTAGGGGTGGGTGTTCGGTTTTTTGGTTTGGTTTCAGTTTGGTTTTTTCGGTTTACGGTTTTTTTGGTTTTATAAAAATTGAACCATATAGAAACTATATGTAATTCGGTTTGGTTACGGTTCGGTTTTTTTGGTTTATGGTTTTTTCGGTTTTATCAAAAATGAAACCATATAAAAACCATACGTATAACGATTTGGTTTGGTTTCGGTTTGATCTCGGTTTTTAACGGTTATTCCATACTTTAAAAAATAGATGGTTGATACATAACTAAAAAATAAACATCAAATTAAAACCTAAACATAATTTAAAAAAAATAGAATCCAAATATAGTTTTGTAAACCTAGATACTTAATTAAATTCAAACTTTTAAAAAGTAAAGGCTATTGAAAAAGAAAACCAAAAAAAAACTTGGAGATCAATAACTATAAGCCCAATATAAATTTATAAGTTAGAGAAACTAATTATATCTAATTATCTTAAATTTTTATAAAAAACCAAAAAAAACCATTCGGTTTTACAGTTTTAACCAGACCAAACCTAAACCAAATGGTTAATTAAAATAAAAACCAAACGTATTTTTAGACTTAACTATAACCAAACCAAACCATTTATTTCGGTTTGGTTCGGTTCGGTTTTTTGGATTTCGGTTTTTTTGCCTACCCCTAAAACAAACAATTAAATCCTTTACAAACACAAATTCTTTCTAGCTGCCAATTGTGGACTGTTCCTATGGCCCCAATGGTCAAATGCAACTTTGATGCAGGCTACAATAATCAGTTATTTACGGTTACAGGTGGATGGATCATAAAAAAGCATTAGGGCATATCTTTAGGATTGGGTGCGGCATAATTACATTATGCAAATTCAGCATTAGGAGCGGAGACAAAAACTCTTCTTTTTGCTTTACAACAAATATGGATTTGTGGCTATACATTTGCTGTGATTGAGGGAGATTGTGAAGTTCTTCAATCACAAACTTATTACTAGATATTCGCTACTGGGGATCAAGATTCTCTTCTATCGTTTTTAATTTTACCAAGAAGAGTTGTAATGGTAGCCCACAGCTTATCTAAATCTTCTTATAATTAAAAGAGAAGTACGTTTAGCAAATGACCAAAATCCTCTCAATATTTACTTAAATTGCCACTCAATATTAAATAAAGGAAAACGTTTCTGCAAATTGACAAGGGCAAAATCATCCGAAATCGAAAGTTTGACATTACCTGACCGTTTAGCGCAGGATCCGTTTGTTTTTCTAAAGAACCCGATCTCCTGCTTAAATGGATCAACTCTGTCGCAAAAAAAAAAACCAAAAAGAAGGGCCAATAAATTAGACATCAATTTCAAATGAAGATTCGGCCCAACACTACCAACACTGAAAAACTTACAGAATTGAATATTCTTGGCATATTCCATAATCAACACTTAAACCATAAAAATCTCGATTCTCTAAAAAAATCATAACTACCTAATAAACCATAATTCCATAATCAACGCTCAATCAATCTTTGGTCATATTAAATCTTTCCCGTAAATCAACCATCATTCATTCTAAATTGGCGAACTATCATTTTCTGTTAAACGTATCCAAGATTTTTTGATTTCACAAAAAACTAACATTAATACATTGTTACCTAAACCCTAAACTAAACACACAAAAAGTATTGGTAATGGCTGCATCCTTGGCATTCCTCCGAGATGTTAAGACTGACAAGACTTCATGGAAAGTTTAAGTTTGGATTTTTCATACCCAGAAGACGTATACAGCAGAATTTGGTGAAACCTTGGACATGGTACTCGCTGACGTTCAAGCGAAGTGAGTATGAATTTTTTTTTTTAAACTATCACTATTTTGTATACATACATATTCAAGTTGTATTCTTATTAAACTAACCAAGTTGTTTTGTTTGGACTTGATGAACCGGTTTGGAAACAAGATCATTCCAGGAGAGTGGAGATCAGTTGAACATTATGGCTTGAGTATTTCCAGTGGTCAGTTCAAACCAACGCATCATCGATACAAAATGAGTTTGATGACTGTGCTTTGGCTGCTTGCATGAAATAAACCCCTTCTTTTTCTGGACTAGAAATCATAAAAGAATGTAATTTAGATAGAAACATATTTTAAACCTACTTCGAAGATCATACATTCGATACACTAACTTTAAAAGTTTATCCAGTTCTGATTTTGCATGGGTTTATTTCGTAAAATATGAAATGAAAAGCTGAATGTTCAGGATCTCAAAACGTTGGGGACAGACGGGACAATAACTGAAAGTACGTAATGTTCTTTGTTTCCAAAGTGGGCAATCAATGTTTATCAGTATGCTCTATATGTTGTTATGACATTGAAGTATGCTTCAATGTTTTCGTTTCATAATCTTGCTGGATTATTCTGTTTTGTTTGGATTAATTTTATCGTCTTTTAGCTATACTATACCTACTCGATCTTTATGAGAGGTTGAATTAATAAAATTAAACTCAGTAATATTGAGAACCAACCTTTTTAATCTGTTGTCGTTGCCGACCATCCTACAAAAATATTAGACCATGCACCATCTTCATGGATTTGAGGATAGATTTTCATCTGAAACATAGTTAGAAAAAATAATAGTTGTTAAAATTATAAACCGATTGTAACACCCGTGAACCGGAATCCCGGTTTAGAGATTGCATCAGTCGATGCAGGTTGTGCATCAGTCGATGCAGGGTTGAGTTTCTGCGTTTTGACTTAAGTTAAACGCTGCGTTTTGGTTAGGAAAACTCTTAAACTCGAGTTTTGTCTCATTAGGCGTGTTTAGCCGCTTTTGAGAGAAACGAAAGAGGAAAAGAAGAGTTCTTGGTGTTCTTGAGTGTTCTTGGTGATTTCTTGGAGTTGGAAGCTGTTCCTGTAGAGATCTGTAGCTGGGATCGTTGTAGGAGCTTCCTGGAGGTGTTTTCTTGTTGGTTGAAAGTTCAGATTCGTCTTGGCAAAGGTAAGTGCAGGACCATGGCTTATCTAAGCTAGAGAACTCTCTAATTTGCTTGTTATGTGTTATTAGACTTGTTAGATCGTTATTTTGGATGTTAGGAAGCTTTCTTGTGGCTTGGGATCCAGTTTTGTGGTTGTAAGAACAAAGATCCGGCGAGAAGCTTCGGGGATAACACAATGCTTGGCATTGCATCGGTTGATGCATATCTTGCGTCGGTCGATGCAAGTGCGAGGACAGCGCGTAAAACCCTAGGGTTTTCATGTTATGTTGAGCATGCATCGGTCGATGCAGAGCGAGTGTCGATCGATGCAAGTGCATCGAGCATCAATCGATGCAACCCTGTGTCGGTCGATGCATCCCCATGTGGTGTCGGTCGATGCATGTTGGTGTCGGTCAATGTTGAGTCCTGGTTTGTTATTATGGAGTGTTGATTGTTTATTGATAATTAGAGAGGTCTCTATTGCTTGTGTGTATAGCCCAGTAGATGGGAAGATTGCCTTACTGAGTGTTTATAAAATACTCATGCATTGCAATATGTGTTTGTGGTGCAGGTAAAGGCAAAGTGTGCTCGTGGAATCAAGGCAATGAAGAGGAGGATGTTTTAGGGACTCGATTGGATGTTGTCTGGCATTGTTAGGTTGCTAGAGTTGGGTCATTAGAAACATTACTAGGTTGCTGGTTTCCATGTTTTATAAACACTCAGTAAGGCAATCCTCCCATCTACTGGGCTATACACACAAGCAATAGAGATACTCTAACCATCAAGCAACAATCAACAAACAAACCAGACTCTGCATCGACCGACACAAGGCTTGCATCGACCGACACAAGGTATGCATCGGTCGACACAAGGTTCACTTGCATCGACCGATGCTTCCACTTGCATCGATCGACGCATGCTCGACAATACGCGGAAACCCTAGTTGCATCGACCGACGCCTCCACATGGCATCGACCGATGCTCCTAGGTCAAGCTGCGCCGTCCTCGCACTGCATCGACCAACGCACATAGTGCATCGACCGACACACATGCCGAGCATCGTTTTTCGCCGAAGCTTCTCGCCGGATCTCCGTTCCTCCAAACACAAGAATCGGTCCCAAGCCACAAGAAAGCTTCCTAACGCCTCATACAACATTCTAACAAGCCTAACAACACAGAAACAAACAAATCAGAGAATCTCCAGCTTAGATAAGCCATGGTCATGCACTTACCTTTGCCAAGAAGTTTCTGAACCTTAAACAATCAAGAACACGCTCCTAGGAAGCTCCTACAACGATCCCAGCTACAGATCTCTTCAGGAAACGCCTCCAAACACCAGAAATCACCAAGAACGCTCAAGAACACTTTTTCCCCCTTCTTTTCTCTCAAAAACGGCTGAACTCGTCGAATGAGACAAAAACACGAATTAAGGGTTTTCCCTAACAAAAAACGCAGCGCTTAACTTAAACTCGTCCGCAGAAAACAACCTTGCATCGACCGATGCAATTCTTAAACCGGGATTGCGATTCGCGGATGTTACAACTATTATGCTGATTCTAGTACAATGATTATTTGACTTCATGAAACATTTTGTATTGACCAAATTTAATTGTATACAAAGTGTGTTTGCGGAAAAAAAGGGAAAATGATTTGGTTGTATATCAGTATATGGTAGGGTTTTAGTTATTTAATTATTTCAAATTAACATTTATGTGTTCACTTTTATATGTGAACATAACAAGTAGCAATTTGTTTCATGATGGATAAAAGATGGGGTTTTGTAAAAGAAAAACTGCTAACTTTTCTATTTTTTTGCTAATTGTGGGGCTTCCAAATTTTCTTTTTATCCGTAATGAAACAAATAAATACCAGAGATGCTTGTTTTGACTCTCAGTAAAGCATTCTAAAACGTCCACATAACATATGAAATTCCTAGCGTATGTTTAACCATTTGTTTCACACTGAATCACTGGTTTTTCCTCTAGAAGTAACTACCGATTTTCTGAATCCATGCCATACAAATTTAAAAAGCAAATAATTTTCTCACATTCTTCATTTGATGCTCGAATAATAACTTACATCAATTATGTAATTTGTTTTTACAAAAGGCATAATTGCAAAAACTGACCATTTTACATATATGTCTTTTCCAGAAAAATTTTATTAATAATATTTGTGTTTTGCTGCCGTTGTTTAATGTTTTTTTTCTTAACATCTAAGCAATTTTTATTAATATGAATCAGAATAAATGATCATGAATGAGATTACAAATACAACTAATATTACAAAGCAAGTTACGCGGTTGTTTAATGTTTATAATCTTTTTTCAATCAACTATCAAAGAATGAAGTAAAAATATTAAAAGTTAAAAACAATTTAAGTGGAACAAGAAAACGGCGTCGTTTTGAAAGCATCCGAAACAAAAATATGATACAAGGCCGGTGGAGGACACATGTCAGTCTCAGAATATTTAGCCAAAAGACACACTGGCGAATCAATCAAGAGCATCTTCTTCTTTTCACGTACGAAACAAATACGCACCGGCGAATCCTCTTGAGAACGATAAAGCTCACCGCGGAATCGAATCGGTACGATCGTTTATCTGAATCATTCTCATTTTGGGTTCGGTTATTTCTCAACCATTGATTGCTATCTCCGTTTAATTTTAATTATATATATATATATATATATATATATCTATCTATCTTAAGCTCTCATTATCTTCTGACGTACTAGGTCTTAATCTGGGTTCATTAAGCTGCTTAATGCCGTGATCGATCATCTCATTTTAGTGGTTTTGAATTTTGGGTTTTTTTCTTCCACTGTTTTATCTTATATTGGATGGTTCTCAATAGGATTTTAGCTCAATGATCTAATAAGCTTTGAGGTCTAAGTAATACATGTCAAAGTGTTTAAATCCTTTAATTCATATTGGATTTGAGCATAAAAATCGAAACTTTAGCTATATAGGGTGTTGCTTAATCATTTGTGTTGCCATGGTTTGCTCAATGTAGCATTAAAAAAAATCTGAGTCTTATTAATTGATACTGAGTTAGAATTGAAATCCGTGTTTCATTGGGGTCTTCATTTAAAGGATTGACGTATGTTTTATGCCCATAACCTTTGAGTAGATTTAGCTCAAAGATAAAAAGAGTCGTCTTTACTGCTGAAATGATCGAGCTTTGAGGTCTAATACTAGTCAAAGCGTCTTTACTGCTGAAATGATCGAGCTTTGAGGTCTAATACTAGTTGAATCCTTCAATTGATAGTGATTCTGAGCATAAAAATTGAAACTTTGCTATATTTGATGTTGCTTAGTCATTTGTGTTTATCACTTATTAGTCTTATTAGTTGATGATATTGAATTAAGATTGCATCCTTGTTTCATTGGGATCTTTATTGTAGGATTAATATATGTGTTCTCTTTGCTTGTTCTAGTATGGATTTTGGGATCAAGCGATGAAGCATTGAGTTATGTATTCATGAAGGTCAGAGTTTGGTATTAGCAGAACTGGTTTTGGCGTTAAGAAAGGCACTCATGTTATCCATCCCTGATACCAGAATGTGGAATCTAGCATCGAGTTATCTTACCGGACACGTAGGACCGAAACACGAAATAAGAAGACCAGTCCGCCCTCATGCGGAATGTTCAGATGACGATGCATCTTCTGTAGGCAGTAAAAACGAAGGTCTGGAGTGTCCTATTTGCTGGGAATCATTTAACATTGTTGAAAACGTTCCTTACGTGCTATGGTGTGGGCACACAATGTGTAAAAACTGCATCTTGGGACTTCAGTGGGCTATTGTGAAATTGCCTACTCACCCGGTTCAGCTTCCTCTATTCATTTCATGCCCGTGGTGCAATCTATTGTCCTTCCGTCTTGTCTTTAGAGGAACCCTCAGGTTCCCTCACAAGAACTACTTTGTGCTTTGGATGGTCGAGAGGATGAATGGAGAGAGACGCAACTCACCTGGTAGAGCTCAAACAGATGAAAACAATGACCATACAAGGGAAACTCCGTCTCCATGTCTCCACAATCGCCATCATCGCAGTCAACCTGAACCACCAGGTTCTGTTAATGACCATCGCATCCCAAGGGACAACATACAAACTTCATTGAGGAAGTCTCTGGTTTTCTTTGTCCAGTTGACAGCAAAGTTCCCATTGGTTGTCATATTTCTGCTGATAATACTTTATGCAATACCGACCAGTGCAGCCATACTGGCGATGTACATTCTAGTCACTATCTTGCTGGCTCTACCGTCGTTTCTCATCCTCTACTTCGCGTATCCTTGTCTCGACTGGCTTGTCCGAGAGATTGTCACATGAACTTTCTACGAATGCTTTTAGAAGCTTCCCACTCCTAATTTGACGACTTTTCTTCATTAACTGAGACAAAAGATCGCTCTGGTCCGTCCTTCATGTAAGTATAACAATTTCGTAATTTCTTATCTATATATATGGATGTAGTTTTGGATTGCGTTGTTGCTCTATGGAACCTGAACAATTGACATGTGAATGTGTGTTGTAAGGGCACTTGCAAGAAACTTATTAGTATTGTACTACTATTTGAGGATTTGTCTTTGATCGTTTCTGGTTGTCTCAATAAGATTTGTGTATCAATTTTATGCAATGTGTTTTTTTTTTTTTTTTGGTCCCATTCCCATAGAACAAAGCCAGAAGAGGAGCCTTCTCTTTATTTCGATAATGAAGTTGTTATTAACAATAAAAATACCACATAATTTACCAAACCAAATTTATGTTTCTTCTTGTTCACTCATCTTTCTTCATATTCATATGTGTTCGCTTTGAAAGGATGTGTGTGACATTTAACAAAGACAACCTTATGACAAAATTTATACTGCGACTGTATGAAATTATTGAAATATCATATATAATTGATGTAGAATAGAGTTCCAATATCAATAAATCCAGAAAGAAAGAAAGAAAGAAAGAAAAAACCTCATGACGAATAAAAATATAAAGATTCAGCAGAAAATATAAAAATAACTTGGATACGTGATATAATAATAGAAATAGTTACTAACTGGAACTGTGCTCATCACGTGTTCGACCGCCCTGAAAGCAAGACCAAACCCATCCTACGAGACAGGCGACAGCTATGAAGATAAGTATGCCTATTGGGATAACTTGCTTTAGATCCATATAAAACGTGTTTCTTCGCCACACCAAAACGTGTGTCTTCTTAATATGGTTCTTAGAAATAAAACTACTCTTTTGTAAATATTGGTCTCACGAGAGGAGTACATATACACGTCTTAAGTTGCCTTATCTCCACAATTTGGTATTCAAAGCTAACATAATCAAAAATGTTAATTCGTGACAAGTAAATCAAAAAGAAAAAAAGAAAAGTTAACATAACAATACGATGCAAATATACAGTTCTTTAATAAAATAAACAGAAAACGAAAAGTTGACATAAGAAGATGCAAATGAAATATACAGTTCTTTATTCATTCAAAACGAAAAAAAAAAATAGTCAAATTTCAAAATAAGAATGTTGACTAGGCTTCTTAATTAATTTGAGAATGTTGACTATGCTTTTTAATTGGGCTTCTTTCGTGTTGGATTTGTTGAACTGTTTTCTGGCCATCTCACATACCTTACTTATTTGTGAATAGTACTAAAAATTTACCATTTTTAAGATATGTGAATAGTAAGGGATCAGATTTGTTGCAGGTAATCTCAAATTCGATCAAATACTTGCTGAAGGTATCAAACCAGGCTTTTGAAGCTTGTTTAAGATCATACATAACCTTTGTAAGTCGACAAACATGATGGTTTTCAAAGAAAACAGTCCAACAAATCCAACAAGAAAAAAACCCAATAAAAAAACCTAGTCAACACTCTCAAGTCAAGACAAAGTTGATTGTACATGATTCAAAACCTCTGCTCCATAACCGATTTGGTGCTCTGTAAGATAAGGATGATGACTAACCTATCACAACTGTAACTATGAGTCATCATATTCTAAATTGTTCTCTAGATCTCTATATAAGACAATGTGTCTCAAGAGCGTAAGGATATCCTAAAATTATAATTAAAAATCAGGTTTATTCAAAGTTCTCTCTTTGTTCTTCACTTACGACCCAATAAGATCGGTGGTCTGTCAAGAGATTATAAGTAATATGTAACTCAAGATTGCATTATTGTTCATGCGTTTGAGAGTTCAGGACACTTGTCGGAACATAATAGTATTATTGTAATATTTAAGGATTTGTCTCAATTAAATTATCAGTTTTCCAATACATTATTTGTTTCTTCTTCTTCTTGTTACTTCATCTTTAGTCTTAGTTTTCTTATCTTATATACTATTTCTCATTGTCCTCTGCTTTTTCTCTTTTTCTTTATCATTACTTCATCTGAAAGAGCTAATGAGAGTACACACCCATCAAACAAACAAACAAACCAAACCCAAGCTTTGTTCACAAAGAGAGATTAATGAAATACCTTTCTTCTCAAGATTTTGAATCACTTGTTCAAAAAGTGCTACTACAAAAAGGGAAATATTTCAAGATGGCTTTACAAGAACATTATAAAACTGATGAGATGTTTATCTGAGATTATCATAAACAAAACAAACCAGATTCTCCTAGCAAACGAATTGATATCTCTATCAAACGTGCCAACCAAGAAAATAGCTTGAATAACTATGTTCTCCACTCGGTTAACATGTAATCCAAGTTGAGTTTTTGCAAGATCACTACGCTATACATTACATGAGAAGACAGTGTTTGGTAAAAGAAACTAGAAACACCTGAAAAACCAAACACCTTAAGGTCCTTAATGAATCTATCACAACGCTGATGAACACCTCTAAGAAGGCTCATGTACAACGTGACGGGCCATGGTTCTTGCTCGGTGGTGGTGGTGAATGAGTCAGATGTGACTGTTCATTGACGATAAAAATGTCAAGTTTTAGACCCCAGACACATTAAATATGATTTGAGGCATAGCCGTGCGAAGGTCAATAATTATAAGTAGCAAACAAAAATAAAATGTTTCCGTTTAAATTATACAATACAAATTAACCACATTGTCATATAACAAACTAATTAAAGAGACAACTAAAACAAAATATTAGTTCTTAAACATTAACATAATATGATTTGATAACTTCAGTTATTTAAAAAAATAGAGTAAATAGAAATAGTAAATAAAAAACTAGTTTTAATTTGATAAAATCAATTTGGTGAGAAGACTGTGATTTTTTTTTTGTCACTGTTACCATGGAATCAAAAGATGAGAAAGCCTTAACAACCAAATAGAAAACTATGGTTGTCAAAAAAAATAAAATAATAGAAAGCTATCAAAAATGACTTTGTAATCCTAATTGTTTAACTAAGCATAGAGTATGTCATATAACTAGTTCTTTTTTAATTAATTAATATAATAAGCCTATATTTAAAATTAGATTGTAGTGGTTGAAAAAAAACAATTAGATTGTAGAAATCCATATTTTGTTTCTAATGCTGTAACTTGTAAGAAAAACTAGGTTATGCGCAGGTTGTTTCATTAGTTATGTTAATTCATTTTAGTTTATGTAATTAATTATAAAACTATGAGAAATTTCTGAGAAGTTTTTTTGAATAAAGTTTTCTAAAATGGTATTTCTGAAAAGTGGTATTGAAAAAGATGTATTTTTAAAATTCTCTCTAAATATACATATATAACAAAACAATTTCCTAAATATCAATAATACACTTTATTTAATCAAATCATAAAATATCAAAATATACCACTTATTTGAAAAATATTGTTAATGATAAAAATAAAAATTTACTACGATATTTAAAATTTACCTAAAACATTTAATAATTAACTTACCAAAAATATTTTAAGTATCAGTTAAATATATTTCATATAAAATCATATGAAATGCAATAAAAAATATCAAGGATTAATTTAATTTTTAATCTCTTTTATATTCACCTTAATTTAAGCTATATTGCTAGGTTAAATTCTAATGATTTCCTCTTTGTAGGAAAATTTTGGAAATGGAATACCAAATTGTTTTTTATATAGAAAATTATTAAATTACAAAATTTAGAATTCAATAAACATTATAATGATCTTTATACAATTATATTTTGGATCACAAGAACTAAATATAATGATGAGTATACCAAAAAATGTATTACAAACATTTGGAGGTCAGAGAGAGTTAAATTTTTTGATTTAATAATTCTGCTATAATATTTTATTTTGTTAAAAAATTGCATTATTTAAAAATAAATAAATAAATATTCATGAATGAAGATGATTTCTTTAGCTTGATTTCTTCATTGGACTTTGATCGAAATTAGTATTGTTGAATCTGGATTGATAATTGTTTTTTACAGCCACCAATATTTTATTATATATATATGTTGATAATCTGAAAATAATAAAAAGAAAGAGAAGGAAGGAAGAAATACATAAAAGTAAAGAAATAAAATTGAAAAAAAATATAAGATAAATCAAACAAAATATATAATCACATTCTTACCAAGAGTTTTGAACCCATGCAAGAACATAAACAAAACAAAGAAAATATTTAAAATTTGAGATATGGTGGATGATGATGTGAGAATGGTTATTTATAGGATTTCAAGGGATGAAAATTATATTTCTAATTTTTTTTTATTATACATATGTAATTGAAAATTAAAAATAATAAGAAGATAAAGAAAGAAGGAAAAAATACATAAAAATAAAGAAATAAAATTGAACAAAATATAAGATAAATCTAACAAAATATAATCACACTTTTACCATGAGTTTGAACCGATGCAAGAACATAAACAAAACAAAGAAAATATTTAAAATTTGAGATATGGTAGATGATGATGTGAGAATGGTTATTTATAGGATTTCAAGAGATGAAAGTTATATTTCTAAAATAATTTAATTAGAGGAGATATAATTATAATTTATAGTGTGTTTGAATGAAAATGAATAGAAAAAATAGTCAATTCATAGTTTATGTAATTTTAGTTACATTTTAGTAATAAAGTGTGGATTTAAATTATATATTAATGTATATTATTACACTTTTATTTAATTAAAAATAAATATTGTTTTTTAGAAATTAAATGCTAAATGGATCAATAAGAAAAGAGTGAAACCTTATTTTTATGTATATGATTTATGAGCCCATATTTTCATATTTATATATTTTTTATTAGGGATAACTATATGACCTTCCTAAATTACATGCCTTTATTTTATTATTTCAAAATTGGATGCCACAATGCGACAAGCGACTGTTTCTTTTTTTATTACAGTTACACGGCTCTGTTTGAGGTGATGAAATCGTTACTAAAAAGTAAGTTGACTAGAGAAACTGGGAAAGATGGTTACTATTGTTAATACAATAATCCTAATAAATAAATGAAAAAGCATTACATAAATGTTAATATTTGTGCACTTAAATATATATATATATATATATATATATATATATATATCTTGGAAACTAAGAATTAGAATATTTCTCAAAAAAATTGCTGGGCGTGGTGAAGTTTATTGATATGACATTGGCTTAGCAGTTACATGATGGTGTGTTTTTTACCGGCATGCATATCTCTCTTGTGACTTTTTTTTTCTCTTATTAAAGAGAGTTACATCGTCTAGCTCGTGTGATGGACATGGACGCAAAAGAAAGTGTGTTTTAGGTTTTTAGCTGTACAAACTATGTGGCTATCTAGTTCCAGCCGTCGACTCAGTTTGATTCCAGCCACGTGCATTTTTGGACCAAAAAGATTAGAGAAAATCAAATGGTTAAAACTATTAAGAGATGAGCATTTTTATAGTCCCAAAGTTCCTTAACATTAACAACAGAAAAATTGTAAAAAATAAAACAAAAAAACAAAACAAAAAACAAATCTATCCAAAATTAGAAAACATTACAAAAGTTACCTAACTTCAACGATTTCAAACTCCAGTTCACCAAAACTAATTCCATAGTTCTCATGGGAGGAAATTCTCGTGGATGACGATATAAGGAATGATAGTATAATCAAAGACTAAGAGAAGTTGTTCTATCATGCATGTAGGTGGTGGTGTTTCAGCATTGTCTACAGGACGACTTTGTTTTCCTCCACTACTTCTCTTCATAGTCGATTTTGATTCGAAAGGTGTTTGCCAGTTAGGGTTTACTCCTCAGCTGCGCTAGAAAGAAGAAGACTTTGTTTGGTCAATTGAGCTCTCAAATGGGCTTTTTCTTTGTTTGGACCTTACTCGGGTCTTAGGCCTCTTTCTTTAATCCGGGTGGTGAACACATCAATAACATAACACTATTACAACTACAAACACAACGATGGTATACATTGTGTGGTCATTTTGTTTTGACGATGGATGTATTGAAACTATGATTTTGGAGGATTTTTGTGGGATTTAGGAAATTTTGATAGATTTTAGGATAGTTGATATGATTTATGTTAAAAAAATTTCATATCCCACTTAAAACCATGAGATTTGGATTTCTGTATTTTTAAGTAAACAAATCCTTTCAAATCCTCTAGAATCACTAAAATTTATTAAAATCCAAATCCACAAACTGTTTTGAATAATAGTGGATTTTAAAGTAGATTTTTAAATCATTAGTTCAATAACAGTGGACTTTAATAGACTTTTTAAAACCCATGATTGAATAACATAGGATTTGAAAATTTTACACAAATCATTTAAAATGTCAAGTTGAATACACCCCATTTCCTAGTGTTTATAATTGATTCTACTTTGAAACAAGTTCTATCAATCTTTGAGCCAAACAAACTAAGCATCTCATCATCAAGAACTTTATAACTAACTGTCATTTTTTAGTCATTGGACCACACATAACTGATGTATCATCAAATCCCTACTATATTATTTTAGAAGTACATGAATTTTTTTTTGTAGTCTATATAATAGATATATAGATGATTTTTTGTTATAAACTTATGACATTCATAATTTAGATGTATCATAATAATGTACATGGTAGTTTGATTTTTGGTAATTAGAGATAGTATGAAATTAGTTAATTACAATAACATATGAAATCAATTATAGGTAACATTCAAAAAATAAGGAAATCTCTCAACCTAATTATAACAAAAATATGTGATTCTTCTTTCACTTTTACTAGGTTCGACTATTTTTTCGTTTTTGAATTAATATTTTTTAATTTAATTTTATTCTATATTTTTAAAAATAAGAGATATTAATCTTTAATTAGTTAGTGAAAGAGTTATTGTAATGTTTTTTATACATTGAATTTAGAAAGAATTACTCAAATGTTATCCAAAAGTTGGTTTATTACTCATATTTATAAATCTTTTGAAAATTACTCAAATGTTTAGTGCCTTGGGTGTAATTACAATTTACCCCTTGAGTTTTGTTTTTCGATTTTGGTCAAAAAAAAAATACACATTAGCAAATTAAAATACACATCAGATATGATTTAACATGTCATTAAGCAGTTTTTTTTCAGATCAACATTTATTTTTTCTTGTTTATATCAAAGAGAGGGAAAGTGAACAATTTTCACTGTTCACAAACCGCCAATACTACCAAAAAAAAAACTCTTCTTCGTCGTCTCTCGTCGCCGGTCATTCCTGTCATTGTCCACTCTATCGCCGTCAATTTCTCGCCGTCATATCTCGCCGTCTTTGCTCGCTCTCTCTCTCTATTCGTCGTCGCACTCTCTTTCTTCGTCGTCGCTCTCTCTCTCTCTTCGTCGTCGCTCTCTCTCTCTCTTCGTCGTCTTCGTCTTCGTTTAAACGTTCCGGTATGTGTCAAATGTTTAGTTTCAAGTTTTCCGGCTGAATGTGGGTTTTTTATCGATGATTTACGGCTGATTGTCGCCGTCTCTAATGACGGCTGGCTTGTTAGATCTATTCGATTCGATGGCTGATTTACTTTTAGGGTTTACGGCTGATTTGTTATATTTTTTCGATTCGATGACTGATTTGTTTGTTGATGTGGCTGAGTTACGACTGAGTTTTGTATTGGTGACTGAGTTATTTTGTGCTTTAGATATGAGTTATGTATTTGTGGCTGAGTTATGTTATGCTTTGTGTATGAGTTTGTTTTATGTTATGGCTGATTTATTTTATGATTTACTTATGAATTATATTATTTATTAGATGTTGATGGTGATTATTTCTGAAGAACAAGCAAGGGATTACCCCCCAAGACTATACGCTGAAGGAATCTCTAATCTAGAGTTTAGAGAAATTAATACCAATTTCAGGATGGGAGAATTCTCTACGATTAGAGAATCAATAGGACAGGATGCGTGGGATGAAACGAAGAAAGTACCTATTGGAATAATCTCTAAGTTAGTTGATAGCCAATTCGTCTGGTCTGGTAAGGTAGTACATTTCCTACTATGTAACCAGTTAAGGGTACATAAGAAGGAGCTTTGGTTTGTGGTCGGTGGTCAACCTATCAGGATTGGGTTGAATGAATTTGCTCATGTCACGGGGTTAAACATAGACCCAATCCCGACATAACGGTTTGAACTTGAAGAGGAACACAAAGCGTTCTTCAAACTTTTGCAAGTGCCTGGTGGGGAAGGTCCATCATTGAATGAACTCAAGGAAGCATTAAACGTGTGCCGGGGATGGAAAATCCCTAATCATCGTAAATGGTTGGGGTTGTTGCTTCTTCAACACATTGGACTTTATGGTTTGCATCATAACTCTAGAATTTCATATGAAAGTGCGAAAAGAGTTTTTGATGATGAAGCAATGAAGACTTATCTGTGGGGTCGGTCAACATTTGAAGCCCTTGTTGATGGCATAAAGTTTTTGAGGCCTACGGGAAATCATACACCCTTAGTGGGTTTACACCCGTGTTACAGGCTTGGGCGTATGAGTCCATCAAATGCTTTGGAGATCGGTTTGGGAATGCAACAGCTGAAGATGATGTTATACCGTCGCTTCGATGGCGTGGAAATCGTACACATTCAACGATGGAAACAGTTATTGCTGAAGAGATCAAAGCGCTTGGTGAGGTAAGGTTTTGATTGTGTTATGATAGACTGATAGTTACTGGCTGATTATTGTTTAAATGATGGCTGATATATGGTCTATCAGTGGTTGAGTGATTGTTTAGGTATGACTGAGTTATTATTTAGTATAGTAAGTGCTGAGTTATGACTGAGTTATTGTTCTTTTATGGCTGAGTTATGGTTTAATGATGGCTGATTTATGGCATTATATGGCTGAGTTATGGTTTTGTTATGGCTGAGTTATGGTTCTTCGATGGCTGATTTATGGTCTTAGGTGGCCGAGTTAATTGTTTAGTGATAGCTGAGTTAAAACTTACTGATGGGTTTCATAATCTATTATGTTACAGATGCGTGTCTGTAAAATGGTTATGAAGGAAAATGGCTACGATCTATTTCATACGTGGCCAGATCAAGAAGACAACCCAGAAATTAATCGCCTGATCGAAGACATACATATGGATAAGTTTGTTAAAGGGTTTTGGGATGTGAAGGAGATTGAGAAGAAGAAAAAGAAAAAGAAAGCTTAAGCAGCTGTTGAGTCTGAATCTCCTCCCGCAAAGAAGCGGAAAGTCCATAACCAAGTGACCACCATTCAGGGTGGTGAATCTGGTGAAGGAGCAGGAGCTGCACAGGAGGAGAAGAAGAAGAAAGAAAAAAAGGTAAGTGATATGGTGTATAGTGAGTTTATATTTTATGTAACCTTTCGTTAGTCTGTTTACGACAGTTTCTGTATTTGTTTCAGTTAGCTAGTGAGGAGGAAGATGCGGGGGAAGATGTGTCGGTTAGAACTCTCGTTGACTTGGTGTGCAGGTTAAACTCAAGGTTTGACACCCTTGATACAAACATTGCAAAAATGCCTCTGGATCTGGAGAAGAAGATTGGAGATAGAATAGAACAGAGGATGAAGGAAAGGATTGATACCAGGTTTGGACCTTTTGAGCATGATCTCAAACAGATGAAAGATCACGTGCTTTCCATGAGTGTTGGGAAAACTGGCCAAAACACGGCATCTGCTTCTACGAATGTACCGATAAAGAACCTGATATCACCGGACCTTCAGGCAAAACTACAGATAACAACAGTTCCACCAGTCATTCCAGGAAAAATGCAAGAAAACTATTCCGTCAACAGTCCTCCGCTAATGTCTGATTTATCTTAATTTTATGGCTGATTTTCCAGGATGTTTAGGTTGAGTTATCATTATCGTTAATTGTCTTCGCTATGTTATACAGGAAAAGAAATCTGTTGATGGCAGTGGTTTGGATGGGATTAGTAAGAATCTGACGGATAAGTTTGATAATCCTATTGATTTCCTTCAGAAGTCTCCAGCTGCTAAGAAGTCTCCAGCTGCTAAGAAACCAGCTGATACAAAAACACGGCCTTACACGAGGAGAAATGCCAAAGAGTTAGAGGCGACAGAGAAGGCCAAAGAGTTACAGGCGGCAAAGAAGGCCAAAGAAGTAGCTGCGGCAAAGAAGGCCAAAGAAGTAGCTGCGGCAAAGAAGGCCAAAGAAGTAGCGGCTGGAGACATTCAGGAAAAGAAAAGAGGTAGAGGTAGAAAGCCTAAAAATCCTACTGCTGCTAGGCCGTTGTCTATTGTACTACATGGAGGTTTGAATAAGGGAGAAGCTGATGCAGAAGATATTACAGACCAATTTATTGCTGAAGCCAACACACTTGAACCTGAATCTGAGGATGATGAGGAGGAAAAGATTAGGCTTGATAGAATTAAAGCTTTTAGGCTGGAGAGTGTTAAGCTGTTCCCGGATGGGAGTGCATTGAATACACAACAAGCTCATCCAAGCAGGATTTTCCCTTATATTGGACACAACGGACTGACGTGTATGAGGAAGAACTGTTCACCTGGACCTGGAATATATGATTCTCTGGCACCTGTTGATCCGGTCACGTGGCGGAAACTTATGGATTTTCTAAAGAAAGCCAAGTATGACCCTTTAGACCCTTTTTTCTTAACAAGTTAATCACAGCTTGTTAACATTATATTAACTTGTGTTTATTTTGTTTGTTAGGAATATTCCGTTAGGCCAGGGCGATATGGAAATTGAATTCTATAGGCAGCTAATCACCGAACGAAACGACTGGCCAGTGAAACCAGAAAATTATGGTACATATGGGTGGCTTACTGATGTAGTAAGTTTATCTTAATGTCTTAGTTATTGTTGTCATTGTCTGAGTTATTTAAAACATTATTGCTGAGTTGTTGTTCTTTACTCAGTTTCCTTTTTTACAACACATGTGAAACTAGTATTTTTCTTGTGTGTGAAATGGAATGTGAATGAATGATATGATGATGAACAATTGTGAAAGCAAGGTGTTTCAATTCCCCTTATGCAGTTGTAGTAAAAGAGGTGTCAATCCAATCTGAGTGTTTGCAAGCAATCAGGATGTGCATATATGTCTAAGTCAAGCCAAATGTAAAAGATGTTTGTCACTAACAATCCTATTGCAGAATGTAAAATGCAGAGAGTAAAAACTACTAAGATAGATGCTAAATGTAAAGAGAACAGACTAATCAAAGCTATGATGAACCAAGAACAGAAATAGAACTATGATAATGCAAGTAATGAACTAATGCAAGACAAGTAATGAACATGACACTAAGTGAATGCAGCAGAAATGCAACAAAAATGAAACAGGAAACAAGACAGGACAACTACAAAGCATAAACGAAAGTTCTGGGGATGAACTCGAGCAAGCACTCGATCAAGTTTAGATCGAGTGCAGGGTCGAGCTGGACAAATCCGGAAAACAGAGCAATGCAAGAAAAACAGAGCAATACAAAAGCAAATCAAACAACGATCAAACAACATGATTTAAACTAGGAAATCAATAAACAAGGAAGGTCTTGAGGAGGGATTTATGGGCTGGACTATGATTGAGGTCATCTAACTTGGTCAACAAATCTTAAACAACTTGAGCTAATCTCTAGACATATATTTCTAAGACATGTTTAATCCACTCTCATGGCAAGAAACAATCAAACTAATGCATCTCTAGACTTGTTCTCACAAAGTAAAGAATCTACACAAGCAGATATTAAGAAATATGTCAAAAATCAAACAAGACTTCTAATCTCTTAGCAAGCCTAATGATAGTCTCTAGATCTAGCCTTATCTATGCTCCTTAGACATTGGTATGATGCTAAGATGCTTGAGATCAGATCCTACCCTCTCAGTTATAGGACCAGCATTAAGAACACCTAGCCTAGAAGAGATCTACAACAATCAAGCTTGACCAAATCAAACAAACCTCAAACACAACCCAGCCTAACCCATCCTCAAGATCCTAAGCAACTACTCACAAGAACACATGATGAACAAAAAAGTCATAAACCCAGAAAATGATGAAACTTATATGATTAGATAGATAAAGCAAAGATCTACAATATTGAAGAAGGAATCAAACACGACAAAATCCAAGAATTCTTTGTTTTTCTCCTTCAAGGAGGTACAGGATCTAAAAATAAAAGTGCAAAAGGAATAATTCCCAAAAAGGTAAAAACTAGGTTTTTGACTCTCTAAAAAGCTGGCGCCCTTTTTGTAGCTGCTGGTACAAGGCCTTTAAATAGAAAAAGTAGTGGAAGCCCTAAAAATGCTAAAAGACAAAATAGCTAGGCGGCTCGGCCAACTTGACCTAGTGCTCGGTCGAGTGATCGGTCGAGTTGGGTTTTCTTGTGCTCCTTCCACTCGGTCGAGTCACTCTCAGCACACGGTCGAGTGCCTGGTCGAGTGGGCAGTCGAGTTGGACTCCGGACCTTGGTTCTCCAGCCTTAACTCCTTTGCTTTCTCCTCATGATTGCTTTACTTCTCCTCAGCATTGCTTCCATGCTCCTTAAGCTCCAAAATCACCTGTTTATGCATGAAAAGATGCAAAGGCAATGCAACTAAACTATAATGCAAAAACAGTCCTAAAGCTATGCAATAATGGTCAAAATGCATAGCAAAAGATGCAAAAGATGTGAATATATTAAGGGAAAACAGGGTAAAATATATGAACATCAACACCCCCAAACTTAGTCTTTGCTTGCCCTCAAGCAAATGAACAAGACATAAGAAGGTAGGTGAGGTTTGAAAGTGGGATCTCAGCTCCTAAAGCTTGCAAATAGACCATCTAGAATCAATGTCCAAGTTACTAGTACTATGATGCAAGTTGAATGAGCTGTACTTAAAGATTTTAGACAAGCATATGACAACCTTTACTGATTTGAGCCTTAGATGTCCACATGCATTCAAATCAACCATTTCCTTTAACATTTATTAATCAAGAACATGAATCAATTCTATGCAATGCTTAAACTTATTTGGCTTGGTAGTAAAAGGTTTAGAGACAATGTTGGTCTCTCTTTAGAGTGGGGCTTATCAATATCAAGGTTCTCTCATAAAAATGGATTGAGCTTTAGAAGAATGCTAAAGGTAAGAACACTTAGACACATACAAGAACAAAACCTTGTCTACCCAAAGGCACCCAAAGTGTTTATCCTATCAATCTAAACCCAATTGATCCTAGTGCTACCCTTTAACTTCTTCTCTTCTCTTTCACTCTTTTCTCTTTTGATTTTAAAGTCTTAGGAGAGGTTTCTTATTTGATCTTTCTAGTGGAATGGGAGATTCTTACTTATTTGCTATGGTTCTCTTTTCTTCTTATTCTTAAGACATATAAGCATTTTGCTAGACTTTTCTTTTCTTTCTTTTCTTTTCTTTAACTAGAACCATCTTCAACAACAATTTTTTTACTTCCCATCCTTTCACTAGATTTTGATTTTACTTAAGCACATTCCCCTCCTAAAGACTCTAACCTTTTCTTTCTCTTTTCCTCTTTTCTTTTCATTCTTTTTCAAACAACCAAATCCCAAACCCAACAATGAAATCACCTAGTCCTATCTAGTTTGGAAAATGCAAACTAGAACTACACAAGGCATTATTCTTGTCAGTTCAAACCTAACACTTTCTACCAAGCTCAATCCCAAAATAGGCCTTACACACTCAAGAATAAACATGGCTTGAAAGAAGGGTTGGTTAAGGGTATTGGAAACTGATTTTAATGATTCAATCAGCTACTTGGATCAACAAGAGTGGTAAAAAGGAGAAAGATGATCCAAATATGTATATGATATCCATGAGTTTAAAGCAATGCACACATTGATATTTAACAGTCAATATTAAGTTCTTATAAGTAGGAAATGACATCAAATCACAACATGCTTCAATTTAGACCAAATGCAATACAGGAATTCAAGGCTTGGTTCAATTTTATGCTTCTAACTACTCAACTAACATCAAAGTACTATTAACTTGGGCATTAATCCTAGTTTAGTGAATTAAACAAGCTAACAAGGCAAAACTCATCATAGATCCCTAATGCAAATAATTAACAGTCCTACATGAAACATGCTAAACAAGATGCTATTATGCAATGCAAACTACATGAACACTCGTTTTTTTTTTTTTTTTATAAAGATTTTTGCAAAATTTTCAAATTTTTAGGGGCTTTCCAATGCCTTAGATGATATGCAAATACTAACATGATTATGCTAAAAATTTGAAATAAGAAAACAAAACACAATGTCAAATGCTATCTCAAACCCTCCCCCAAACTTAAATCACACAGTCCTCTGTGTGAACGAAATTTGTAAGAGGATTCAAGACCAAAAACAAAACACAATATGAAATGCTATGATATTTACAAGTGAAGGTGATAGCGGTACCTCAAGGATTGGAGAAGAAGCTGTCCACATCCTCATTCATGCTGTCAAATGTGTAGTTGGGGTCTGGTTGGTGACTTGGAGAAGGTGATTGGGGCAGCTCGACGATGCCAACCGACTGGGACTCGGTCGAGTACGTGCTCGAGTGGGGGGTCGAGTGGTTCTTCCAGCTTCTCCTCTTGATTGTAGGCGATCATCACAACGTTCCATGGAGCTTGCAACCGCTTGTTGAGACTTCCTAGTAATCCTTGAAGACATTTTCGAATAGAACTGAAGGGAATAGACTCAAAGCTTAAGGTTAATAGGTTAGTGACCCAAAAACTTAAAAGAGCTAAGCTTGAGCAAAAGATAAAATTTGAGAGAGATTTTAAAACTTGATTTTAGTTGTTTTGAGCAAATGTGAGAGTGTGAGATATATAAGATCGTGTAAGGCTCTATTTAAAGAAGCTAAGGGGACAAGGAGACAAGGGTGGAGCGTCCATACCATTCAAATTTGAAATGAGAATCTTTGACCTGCTTTTTGCTGCCACTCGACCCCACACTCGACCAGCACGTGGTCGAGCTCCTTGACCAATGTTTGAAATTTCAAAAAATTTCTTCTTTTTCTTCCCTCCACTCGATCATTCTAGAGAAATGAGAATCGAGTGGGCCTTACTTCTTTGCCAACTCGGTCGAGTACCTCTCGTGGGCTGGTCGAGTGGGGTTGCGAATCTCCTTCCCCAAGTCCATATCTCTTCATACCCATCTACACTTTCATTAAAAGGCCTGCCCAACACAAACATAAAAGAAAACACATCAAAACTACTAAGAAAATAAAGCATATTTACAAAGGATACCTTAGGGACTTCCTCCCTAGTGAGCTTGTTTAGAGTCACTAAGCTTGACTTTGGTTGCCTTCTTAGGCTTTGTTTAGATACCAAGGAGGTGATGAAATCCTCCCTGGCACTTCTTGATCACTGTGAGTCTGATCCTTGATCACCTCACCATTAACACACAAACCATATTTCTTCTTGATTTTGAGCTTTGGTCTTGCTTTCCTCAAAGACCTCTTGTTTAGCTTGACTTGGAGATCCTTAACCATACCAGTCAACTCTTGAAATGACCTCTTAAGCTTTTCCACAGGATCCTCTTGAAGAGAGAGATTGTCCTTTGGAGTTGCCACTTCACTTAAACCTTCATGACCACCTTTGTCCTTGATAGTAAAAGGTTGATCATCAATGGTAGGAAGGTTGGTTGGGTTATAGATGTTAAACTTCATAGCTATACCCTCAGAAATGTTCAAGGTCACAAGACCTTCCTTAACATCAATAACAGCTCCAACTGTGGCTAAGAATGGCCTCCCAAGGATGATAGGATCTTCAGGTTCCTTGTCCATCTCCAATACCACAAAATCTGTATGAACCCTTGCTCTTCCTATCTTGACTGGAATATTCTCCAACTTGCCAACCACATCTCTGTTTGAACCATCAACTAGGCATATATGAAGGTTGGTGGACTTGAAGTCAGTGTGCCCAAGCTTTTGTGCTATAGAATAGGACATCACACTGATAGATGCTCCCAAGTCACATAAGCACTGAGGTTGTAGTGAAGATAGCTAAGTGTGCAAGGCAGATAGAATGGACCTGGATCCTTAAGCTTAATTGGGATGATAATTCCTCCAAGGTCTTCAAGATCCTTCTCATCTTGAGCTTGAGCCTTCTTCTTTGATAAATCAAGCAAAAAATCCTTGTAGAGAGGATATGGATCATACTGTTCCAAGGCAGGTCCTCTCTCTTCTTCTTAATAAGCAATGATGATCTCTTGTATGGCCATCACTTCCTCTTGTTTCTCAATCACAACCTCTTCCTTCAAAGCTCTCTCTTCCTCTTGTTGCAAAGACAACATTTCTTTTTTCTCAATGATTTCCCTTAATTCCTTAAGCTTCTGTGCCTTGAAACGTCCTGGGAATGGTAGAGGCGGTTTGTAAGCAGGAGGGATGTACTTAGCAGGCTTGACAGCTTCTGACTCTTCAGCTCGATCGACCACTCGAACACTCACTCGGTCGAGTGCAATACCGGATTCAGTCTGCTTTGCACAAACTTCACTCTGAGCTTCAAGAAATGACCATTCCTCCCCAACTTGAACTTCACTGTCCTCAGTGACTTCTTCTTCAAAGATATGAATTGCTTTGGCAGTAAACTCCCTTGGGTTTTGAACTGCTTTTCCAGGGAGTTGGGTGGGTTTTGGAGCTGAAGTAGATGTTATATTGCTCTCCATATACTTCACTCTTGAGTTCAGACCTTTAAACTTCATATTGAGATCATTATACTGTGATGTTAACCTTTGATTCAACTCAGCAAATTGGTTAGCCTCCTCAAGCTTTCCATTGGCTTTCCCAACCAGCAATTGTTGCATCATAGCTCTTAAGTCTTGTTCCTGGCCTTGGTTAGTCTGAAACCCTGGTGGGGGACACAATTGGGGCTGGAACACCTGTTGTTGCTGCTTGGGTATATAGTTTTGTTGCTATTGAGGTTGTTGAGGCTGTTGAGGGGGGTAGAATTGATCTTGTGGGTTAGCCACATTGTTACTCCTATAAGAGAGATTGTTATTCTTGAATCCTCCTTGGTTGTAACCTTTGAATCCTCCCTGGTTTTGCATGTAGCACAACTCAGCAAACTCCCTATCTCCTTCTTGCACTGGAGCTTCTTCTTCACCAATGAAGTAAATGGTTTTTGATTGGCTTAGGAGAATCTTGTCAAGCTTCTCATTGACCATCTTCAAATCCTTCTTGTACTTGTCCTCTTGATCAGTAGATGTGGACCTTATTGTTCTGTCATAGTCCTCATTATAATTTCCATCAGACAGAGCAAGGTTCTCAACCAATTCCCATCCTTCTTCCACATTCTTGTTGAGGAAGTTGCCATTTGAAGCTGTATCAAGTAGCATTCTAATCTTGGGTAGAACTCCTCTGTACAAAGTGCTTAGAAGGGACTCATTGCTGAAGCCATGGTGAGGACACTGAGTCTAGAATCCTTTAAACCTCTCCAAAGCTTCACAAAAGCTCTCATTATTCCTTTGAGCAAACCCAGAAATTTCATTCCTCAACCTAGCAGTCCTTGCATTGGAGAAGAACTTGGCCAGAAAAGCTTTCTTGCATGCATCCCATGTGGTTATTGCTCTAGTAGGAAGAGTCTTCTCCCAGAGATGAGCTTTGTCTCCAAGGGAAAATGGGAATAGCCTTAAATTGAAGCCATCTTCACTTACTCCATTGATTTTTGTGAGTCCAAATATCTTGTCAAACTCATCAAGGTGATCTAGAGGATCCTCCATTGGCAACCCATGAAATTTGTTGGCTTGTATCATGGAGATCAATCCACTCTTGATTTCATAATTATTATTCGCAACTGCAGGAGGCACAATACCAGCTCTTTGGTTGTGTGTGTTAGGTGCATCCCCAGCACCAATGTTCCTTGCCCTTGGAGCTTGTTGATCTTGTTGCTCCATTAGCACTTGTTGTTCTTGTTCCTGATTGATTCTTGTTTTCTGCTGTCTCAGGTCCCTTGGTGGTCGGTTGATGTGATCAAGGAGTCTCTGAAGATTGTGATGACCCTTGGATCTTGTTTGCATCAACAGACTCGAGTACAGACTCGGACAGGCACTCGGTCGAGCGCAGGCTCGAGTGGATGGTCGAGTCGACTAGGAAGTAACGTCTATTTGTATCCGGTTTCTGACTCGATCACGAACTCGAGCACTCACTCGGTCGAGTGGAGGTCGAGTTGGTATCTGAAACTCAATCACAAACAAGCAGTAGAAGAATCGAGATCAGTAGCGAACAAGGGGATAAAGGAACTTAATCTTAGACTTCTATTGATCCTAATTGTCACAAATAAACACTCAAATGGGCAACAACGCCAAATTGAAACTAGCATTTTTCTTGTGTGTGAAATGGAATGTGAATGAATGATATGATGATGAACAATGGTGAAAGCAAGGTGTTTCAATTCCCCTTATGCAGTTGTAGTATAAGAGGTGTCAATCCAATCTGAGTGTTTGCAAGCAATCAGGATGTGCATATATGTCTAAGTCAAGTCAAATGTAAAGAATGTTTGTCACTAACAATCCTATTGCAGAATGTAAAATGCAGAAAGTAAAAACTACTAAGATAGATGCTAAATGTAAAGAGAACAGACTAATCAAAGCTATGATGAACCAAGAACATAAATAGAACTATGATAATGCAAGTAATGAACTAATGCAAGACAAGTAATGAACATGACACTAAGTGAATGCAGCAGAAATGCAACTAAAATGAAACAGGAAACAAGACAGGACAACTACAAAGCATAAACGAAAGTTCTGGGGATGAACTCGAGCAAGCACTCGATCGAGTGTAGATCGAGTGCAGGGTCGAGCTGGACAAATCCGGAAAACAGAGCAATGCAAGAAAAACAGAGCAATACAAAAGCAAATCAAACAACGATCAAACAACAGGATTTAAACTAGGAAATCAATAAACAAGGAAGGTCTTGAGGAGGGATTCATGGGCTGGACTATGATTGAGGTCATCTAACTTGGTCAACAAATCTCAAACAACTTGAGCTAATCTCTAGACATATATTTCTAAGACATGTTTAATCCACTCTCATGGAAAGAAACAATCAAACTCATGCATCTCTAGACTTGTTCTCACAAAGTAAAGAATCTACACAAGCAGGCATTAAGAAATATGTCAAAAATCAAACAAGACTTCTAATCTCTTACCAAGCCTAATGATAGTCTCTGGATCTAGCCTTATCTATGCTCCTTAGACATTGGTATGATGCTAAGATGCTTGAGATCAGATCCTACCCTCTCAGTTATAGGACCAGCATTAAGAACATCTAGCCTAGAAGAGATCTACAACAATCAAGCTTGACCAAATCAAACAAACCTCAAACACAACCCAGCCCAACCTATCCTCAAGATCCTAAGCAACTACTCACAAGAACACATGATGAACAACAAATTCATAAACCCAGAAAAAGATGAAACTTGCATGATTAGATAGATAAAGCAAAGATCTACAATATTGAAGAAGGAATCAAACACGAATTCTTAATATCTTGAAAGTTATGGAACCAACAAAATCCAAGAATTCTTTTTTTTTCTCCTTCAAGGAGGTACAAGATCTAAAAATAAAAGTGCAAAAGGAATAATTCCCAAAAAGGTAAAAACTAGGTTTTTGACTCTCTAAAACACTGGCCCCCTTTTTGTGGCTGCTGGTACAAGGCCTTTAAATAGAAAAAGTAGTGGAAGCCCTAAAACTGCTAAAAGACAAAATAGCTAGGCGGCTCGGCCAACTCGACCTGGTGCTCGGTTGAGTGACCGGTCGAGTTGGGTTTTCTTGTGCTCCTTCCACTCGGTCGAGTCACTCTCAGCACACGGTCGAGTGCCTGGTCGAGTGGGCAGTCGAGTTGGACTCCGGACCTTGGTTCTCCAGCCTTAACTCCTTTGCTTTCTCCTCATGATTGCTTCACTTCTCCTCAGCATTGCTTCCATGCTCCTTAAGCTCCAAAATCACCTGTTTATGCATGAAAAGATGCAAATGCAATGCAACTAAACTCTAATGCAAGAACAGTCCTAAAGCTATGCAATAATGGTCAAAATGGATAGCAAAAGATGCAAAAGATGTGAATATATTAAGGGAAAACAGGGTAAAATATATGAACATCAACATGGCGCGTATATGAGACTCCTTAGGGATAGGTACAAACGAGATCCCTTCCCATATCACAACAAACGCATTGCGTTTGTAGACCCGTGGTTCACCATGACGATGGTTCGTGACTATGCTCAGTTCAAGATGAAACCCAAACTGTTTAAATTCAATGGCAACTGTTACGAAGAGTTAGTTAAAGGTTTAATGCCTTCAGATCAACCGACTAATTTGAAGTGGATATAAGATGTGGATCACCTGTATATTTCTCCACAAACTAGAGGCAATCACTGGGTGGCGCTGCACGTGGATCTGCTTAGGGACATATTGATTGCTATGATAGCATCGTCGGACAAGTAACCAAAGAAAGTGAGGGTAGAATACTGAATGCTTGTAGGGGGTTTACGCGGATGATTCCAGCAATGATGAACGAGAACGTTCCTCACGAATAACGTGAACCTACTTTCAAACAGTTCACCTTCAGGAGGAGGAGAGTCTCCAAGGTCCCGCAAAACGTACCGGTTGGTGAATGTGGCGTGTACGCTTTAAAGTTTATAGAATGTCTAGCGCTTGGTGTGTCTTTCGATGGAATCTGTGATCAAAATATCCAGGGTATACGTTTTAAAATGGCAGCAGAAATCTACGATGAGACACCTGATTTTATGAGTCAGGTTATGTAAAAAACATTTGTATTTCTTTTGGTAGGACTTGTACTTGGATATGTATGTAAAAACATTTGGATTTCTTGTGGTAGGAATTGTATATTGAAAACATTTGGATATTATAGTATCTTTTCAATGTTACGGCTGAGTTATGTACTTCGTACGACTGAGTTATAGCTGAGTTATGTACATGGTACGACTTCGTTTGGTCTTTCGTGTCGTGCATCGATATTACAAAAAGTGTCTGCTCAATAATTCTGTGTCTGCTCAGATCCATACGCGTAATAAATACATAAAGTTAGCTTTTTCACAATATATTATACAAAATAATAAAAATACTGCTCAAAATTCGAATAAAAAATAAAATAATTCCGACAAAGTGATTAAGTAATGGCTGAGTTATTGACTTATACGGCTGAGTTATGAAATATTTGTAAATTTACATTATTATAACTCAAAATTTAAATGTACAATTGAAATATGAATATTACAATTATTATAACCAATAAAGAGTAATAATTATAGAGAAAGATTGATTTTTACACATTCTCATCAGAATGTGTAAAACATACAACACATGACGTTTAGGGGTTAGGGTTAGGGTTAAGGTTTAGGGTTTGAGATGTAGGGTTGAGATGAGTAACATTATTTGTTTTTTTGGTTTTGGTTCTAATGTGTTTTAATGTGTTTGGTTTAAGGTGGTAATATGGATATACTAATATTATTACCATTTGAATACTTTTAAAAAAAAAATTAAATTTTTTTGGTTATTTCCGGTTATAGGTCGGTTAGATTAATATATAACCATAAATAACCCAAAATATATTGTAATTAAATAGATTAGCCTAATATAACCGAAAGTAAGCCGAATATAACCGAAATTAAGCAAATATACCAATACAAAAATACCAAATTGGGAAAAATTATTTTTTTCGGTTCGGTTCGGTTTGGTCAGTTTGGTTATTTAGTCATCCAATTGGAGTCATGGCTGAGTTATAGTTTATGATGGCTGAGTTATAACAAATTGATGGCTGAGTTAGAAAAATTGATTGATAAAACAACCACTACATAGAGAGTTCATACCAATTAGAAAAAAAAAAAAACAAACAGAGCTTGACTAAGCTCACAGATACTTGTTCAAGCTCTCAAACTTCTTCTCTAGCGCGTCATATTTCTTTACCATATCCAAGATAATTTCTTCTTGAGTCTCAATGCGCTTCTTGGCTGCATCCAAGTCCTGCTTCATCTCATTCTTCTCCTCCTTAATATTGGCAAACTCGTAGCGCAATGCATCAGTCCACCACCTCCTGAAACCGCAGCCTTGACCGGGACCCTTACAAGTAGTACAGAACTGATATTACAATATAAAAAAAAATCAAGATGAACACAAACATAAGATAGAGTAAAGAAATCTTTACATCTGTGATTTCATACCCACAACTGAAATAAAGTTCTCCTCTCGTGCTAGGATCATTAGATCTGGCAACGAGAAGCACTGCACCACAATTACACCTGACTGGAACGCCCTTGTCGCGCCTCCGTACTTCGCCGTACCTCATTTTCATTTTCATCTACATTACCACAAACACAATATTACGATAATGCTTAGAGATTTCAGATGGTCCGGAGATGTACCTCAGTTAGTGCTTCAGCAGCAGTTTTCTCATCAGCCATGGAGTTGCCGCCGTAGATATCTCCTTGAGCCATCATTTTCACTCGATTACTAAAGCACAAAATCACTACAATCCCATCATTTATACTAAAACAATAAATCAAATGACGTCGTTTAACAATACTAAACGTTACGACTGAGTTATGTACTTTATACGACTGACATAGGGTGGTATATTAAATTAACATTGATGGTACGGCTGAGTTATGTAGCAGCCATATTAATGGTGTTACGGCTGAGTTATGCAACAACAATATTAATTTATTATACATTCTCGAGAATACAAAAAGTGTTGTTGGGGAGACGCAAACTATAATTATGTTTCTTGTTATCATCCACACGCGTAATAAATACATTTTTAAAGATTTATTATTAAAAATAAATTCAAAATTTGAATTCAAATTTTAGAAATTAGAAATTTATTTAATAAAATTTGACTACATGGCTGAGTTATCGAAATAAACGGCTGACTTATGAGATATTTGTAAATTAATATTTTCATAACTCAAAATTTAAATTTACAATGGAAATATGTATATTACTATTATTATAACCAATAAAAAGTAATAATAATAGACAAATAGTGATTTTTACATATTCTGATCAAAATATGTCAAACATTCAAAACATGACATTTAGGGGTTAGGGTTAGGGTTAGGGTTAGTTTTTGGGGTGTAGGGTTCATAATTCCAACATTATGGGTTTTAATTTAACAGTTTGGTTTTTGTTCTAATGTGTTTGAGTTAAGGTGGTAATTTGGGTTTACTAATATGATAACCATTTCAAATTTTTAAATTTTTTGTAATTACTATTCGGTTATCTCCGGTTATGGGCCGGTTAGATTAATATATAACCATAAATAACCAAGATGTTATCCAAATTAGGTAGATTATATTAATATAACCGATATTAACCTGCATATAACCGTAATTAATCAAAAATACCAATACAAAAAATACCAAATGGGGAAAAATTAGTTTTTCGGTTTGGTTCGGTTCGGTTTGTTCGGTTATTTAGTCTTATAATTGGAGTCATGGCTGAGTTATAGTTTATGACGGCTGAATTATCGTTTAGGGTCTTCTCATTAATATGAAAACGTATTCTTCTTTCTTTCCTTGATCTTTCGTTCTCATAATAAATACTAAAACGTCTATCGATGTCACAAAAAATGTTGTTAGGGAAACGTGAAAAATCACTAATTCTGTGCCTGCTCAAATCCACACGCATAATAATTTCATAGTGTGAGCTTTTTCACAATATATAATTCAAAATAATTAAATAATTATTATTCGAATTTTATTTTGTAAAAGTATTTCTCCAACCATTGAATATTAAATTTTTTATATGAATATTACTATCATTTAAACAAAGAAAAAGGTATATTTATAGACTTAGAGTGATTTTTCCACATTCTAATTTGAGTTATGGCTGAGTTATGAGATATTGATGACTTAGTTATGTAAAAAATTTAGATAAAGTGATGACTGAGTTATCAAATATTGTGGTTGACTTATCGAACTTTATGGTTGAGTTATCATTCCGTAATGGCTGAGATATCAAAATTAACGATTGATTTATATTAATATGAAGGTACAACATAAATAAATAAAAAAAACACAAAACTCAAAAACACAAAATCATAGTTCATAGAAGACGACACGAAAGTACAATGGAAATCACTTTCTGAAACCGACGTCATCTGGGCCAAATTCTTCAAACATATGGAACAAATCATTCCAAACTATGCTGCTCAGCATCTCGGGTTTATTGCCACCTTTTGCCCATATCCTCTTGAGAGCACGCATCTGGGATCTGAATATCGTTCTAGCCACCAAATTAAACTGCGTCCAGACCGTTAAAGTATGCTTTGGATCCCACGTGTATTTACGCTACAATTAAAGGAAAGAAACGGAAAGAGTATAGAATAATATCAATATGGTGGTTTGTTTTAGTGATCTTACTGCGAGGAGGATAAACCATCGTCTCTTATAATGGAAGGGAATCAAGCGGTACGTCGGCCACACATGGTGCAAGTTGTGTTGAAGTATTCCTCCAATCGCGATAGAGAGAACGTGAAGGAACTTGAACCACGTAACAGTGGTTGTGTCAACCCAGGAACACACACCAGGGTTTAGAACCGAAATATTCCCCCGATCAGTGGCGCAAATGATTGCTTCGACATCTCTAAGAATCTGTCCATCGATATGAGGAACAACTTCCATGTCGATAGGAAGATGTAACAAATAGACAGATCTGTGATTTAGAGTGTATAAAGTGAAACAATAGAAACGAAGAATGAGATGAAAGAGAGTCAGACATATGAATGAGGAGAATATAAAGGAAAAACAATATGAAAACGAAAGGTCACATCTATTATTAGGTTAAATTATGATTTCCCGCCAAAATATTGCTTGACGACTGAGTTATAGTTTGACGGGTAAACGAAAGGTCTCGTCGATCCATGTGAGTTTTGGCTGAGTTATAGTGAGTTATGGTTGAATTATCACTAGGAATAATCTGGAAGTATATGACTGATATATATGACTTGATGGCTGAGTTATAATATTTACGGGAAAACAAAAGGTCTAGTCGACTCATGTTACGGCTTAGTTATAGTAAAGTTATGGCTGTGAGGGAAAGTGAACAGTTAAAAACTGTTCACAAACCGCGGGAAAAAAAACTCTCTCTCTTTCTGGTCGACTAAATCTCTCTATCTCTCGACGAACCCTAAACGATAAAAAACTCTCTCTCTCTCATTCTCTCTTTCTCTCTCTGTCGTCGCTGTCTTGTTCGTTTCCGTCTAAGCCGTCTCGGCTTTGAGTTCCGGTATGTGTCTTCTTCTAGTTTACGGCTGCTTTACGGCTGAGTTATGTATTTGTGGCGGAGTTATAATATGCATTGCGTCTGAGTTTGTCATATTATGGCTGATTTTTTTTATGCTTTACTGCTGAATTATATTTATCAGATGGCTAAGGATATTTCTGAAGAACAAGCAAGGGATTACCCCCCAAGACTTTGGCCAGAAATGAAGTCCATTATATATAGTAAACAAATGAATACCAATTTCAAGATGTTAGATTTCCCTCAGATTAGGGAATCAATAGGACATGATGCGTGGGATGAAACGAAGAAAATACCTATTGGAGTAATCTCTAAGCTAGTTGATAGCCAATTCGTCTGGTCTGGTAAGGTAGTTCATTTCCTACTATGTAACCAGTTAAGGGTACATAAGAAGGAGCTTTGGTTTATGGTCGGTGGTCAACCTATCAGGTTTGGGTTGAATGAATTTGCTCATGTCACGGGGTTAAACATAGACCCAATGCCAAAAGAACGGTTTGAACTTGAAGATGAACACAAAGCGTTCTTCAGACTTTTGCAAGTGCCTGGTGGGGAAGGTCCATTATTGAATGAATTCAGGGAAGAATTAAACGTCTGCCGGGGATGGAAAATCCCTAATCATCGTAAATGGTTGGGGCTGTTGCTTCTTCAAAACATTGGACATTATGGTTTGCATCATAACTCTAGAAATCCATATGAAAGTGCAAAAAGAGTTTTTGATGATGAAGCCATGAAGACTTATCCGTGGGGTCGGTCAGCATTTGAAGCCCTTGTTGATGGTATAAAGATGTTGAAGCCTACGGGAAAGTCGTACACCCTTCGTGGTTTTACACCTGTGTTACAGGCTTGGGCGTATGAGTCCATCAAATGCTTTGGAGATCGGTTTGGGAATGCAACAAAAGAAAAAAAATGGTGGCATACCATTGCTTCAATGGGGTGGAAACCGTACACGTTCAACGCTGGAAACCGTAATTGCTGAAGAGATCAAAGCGCTTGGTGTGGTAAGGTTTATTAGTGGCTGAGTTATGATTTTGTGATGGCTGAGTTATGATTTAGTGATGGCTGAGTTAATGTTTTCTGTTGACTGAGTTATGTTTTAGTGATGGCTGAGTTAAAACTTACTGATGGGTTTCATAATCTCATGTAACAGCTGCGTGTGACTAAAATGGTTATGAAGGATGATGTACGCGAGCTATTTCATATGTGGCCAGGTCAAAAAGCTGACCCTGCACTTGATCGCCTTATCCAAGACATACATGAGGGTAAGTTTGTAAAAGGTTCTTGGGATGTTAAGGGGAGTGATAAGAAGAAAAAGCGAGAAGCTAAAACAGATGTTGAGTCTGAATCTCCTCCCGCAAAAAAGCAGACAGTCCAGAAGGTGGACGTTTCAAACAGTCAAGGTGGTGAATCCGGTGAAGGAGCTGCAAAGAAGAGGAAGACGAAGAAGAAAGGAATAAAGGTAAGTGATATGGTGTATAGTGTGTTTATATTATATGTAATCTTTCGTTAGCTTGTTTACGACGGTTTATGTATTTGTTTCAGTGT
Organism: Camelina sativa; assembly: GCF_030686135.1. NCBI lineage: Eukaryota > Viridiplantae > Streptophyta > Magnoliopsida > Brassicales > Brassicaceae > Camelina > Camelina sativa. Next base: position 8,088,266 of record NC_141883.1, read on the forward strand.
GCTAGTGAGGAGGAAGATGCTGGAGAAGATAGGTCGGTTGCAACTATCATTGAGTTGGAGTCTAATTTAACCTCAAGGTTTGACACTTTTGAAAAAAAAATTGCTCTGGATCTGGAGAATAAGATTGGAGATAGAATATAAATGCGGATGAATGAAATGATTGATACCAGGTTTGGATCTGTTGAGAGTGAACTCAAACAGATGAAAGAGCACGTGCTTTCCATGGGTGTTGGGCAAACTGACCAAAACACTTATGATGCGTGTTCAAATTTCAAAATAACGAGCCTGTTACCAGAATACCTTCGGGAAAATCTACAAACACCGAAAGGTCCACCAGTCATTCCAGGAAAAAAGCAAGAAATCTACTCTGTCAACAGTCCTCCGATAATGTCTGATTTATCTTAATTTTATGGCTGATTTTCCATAATGTTTAGGTTGAGTTATCATTATCTGAATTATGTCTGAATTATGTTCGCTATGTCATACAGGTAGATGGCAGTGGTTTGGCTGGGGTCAGTAGGAATCTGAATAAAGAGTTTGATAAAGATGATCCTCTTAATTTGTTGAGAAGTCTCCAACTGCTACGAAACCAAATCAACGGCTGAACACGTGGAAAAATGCCAAAGATGCAAAGAAGGACAAAGAATTAGATGAAAAGAAGGCCAAAGAGGTTGCGGCAAAGAAGGCCAAAGATGAGGCGGCGGCTGCAAAGAAGGCCAAAGAGTTGGCGGCAAAGAAGGACAAAGAGTTGGCGGAAAAGAAAGTTGGAGATAATCCACCAAAGAGAAGAGGTAGAAAGACTACTAAGCCTACTGTCGTGAAGCCGTTGCAATTTGTAAAACCTGTTTTGAATGAGGGAGAAGCCGAAGCTGGTGCAAAAGCTGATGCAAACGCTGGTGCCAACGCTGCTGACAACAGTATATGTGATATGACAGCCGAGTTTATGGCTGAAAACGATGTCCTTGAAACTGAATCTGAGGATGATGAGGAGGAAAAGATTAGGCTTGATAGAATTAAAGCTATAAGGCTGGATAGTGTTAAGCTGTCCCCGGATGGAAGTGTATTAAATACACAACAAGCTACACAAGCGAGAATTTTTCCTTATATTGGAGACAACGGACTGACGTGCATGAGGAAGAACTCTGTACCTGGAGCTGGAATATATGATCCTCTGGCACCGGTTGATCCAATCAAGTTGAAAAAACTTTTGGAGTACCTAAAGACAGTCGAGTATGACCCTTTAGCCCCTTGTTAATCACAGCTTGTTAATATTATATTAACTTGTCCTTATTTGTTTATTAGGTATACACCATTAGGCAAGTCAACACCAAATATTGAATTCTATAGGACTCTCATCACCGAAGGAAAGAACTTGCCAGTGAAGCATGATACATTTGGGTGGCTGTCTGATGAAGTAAGTTTAACTTGGTGTCTGAGTTATTATGTTTACGGCTGAGATATAATGACATGACGGCCGAGTAATAATGTTTACGGCTGAGTTATAATACATAATAGCTGATTTGTTATTGTTTACGACTGACTTATATTACATTATGGCTGAGTTGCTGTTCTTTACTCAGTTTCCTTTTTTACAGCACATGGGCGCGTATATGAGTCTCCTTAGGGATAGGTACAAATGAGATACCTTCCCATATCACAACAAACGCATTGCGTTTGTAGACCCGTGGTTCACCATGACGATGGTTCGTGACTATGCTCAGTTCGAGATGAAACCCAAACTGTTTAAATTCAATGGCAACTCTTACGAAGAGTTAGTTAAAGGTTTGATGCCTTCAGATCAACCGACTAATTTGAAGTGGATAGAAGATGTGGATCATCTGTATATTGCTCCACAAACTGGAGGCAATCACTGGGTAGCGCTGCACGTGGATCTCATCAGAAGGCATATTGATTTCTATGATAGCATCGTGGGAAAAGTAAACAAAGACAGTGATATTAGAATGATGAATGCTTGTAGGGCGTTTGCGCGGATGATTCCAGCAATGATGAACGAGAACCTTCCTGACAAATGGCGTACACCTACTTTCAGTCAGTTCAGTTTCGGGAGGAAGAGTGTCTCCAAGGTCCCACAAAACGTACAGGTTGGTGACTGTGGCGTGTACGCTCTAAAGTTTGTAGAATTTCTAGCGCTTGGTTTGACTTTCGATGGCATATGTGATCAAAATATCCAGGCTATACGGGTTAAAATGGCAGCAGAAATCTACGATGAGGCACCTGATTTTATGAGTAAGGTTAAATAAGAAAGAATTACGTCCTTCGTTTCGTTTCTTTTGGTAGGAATTGTACTATGATATGTAAAACATTTGGATTTCTTTTGGTAGGAATTGTACTTGGATGTGTAAAACTTTGATTTGTCTATTTTGAAAATTATGGCTGATTTACGGTTAAGTTACGGCTGATTTATATACTTCACACGGCTGAGTTATGAAATACAATTAAATTTTATACTTCTTACGGCTGACTTATGAGATATTAAAACGTCACTCGATATCACAAAAATTAGTGGTTTCGGTTCGGTTTGGTTTGGTCGGTTCAGATCCACACGATAATAAATACATAAAGTGAGTTTTTTAGATTATATTATGAAAATAATTAAATAATTAATATTCGAATTTAAAATACTTTTTTGTAAAAGTATTATTCCAACAATTGAATATTAAAATTATTATAACTTAAAATTTAAACAATAGAAAAACGAAAGGTCACGTCTATTATTATTTATTAGGTCAACATATAGTTTCCCGCCAAAATATTGCTTAACGGCTGACTTATAGTCATGTGATGACTGAGTTATGGTATTTACGGGAAAACGCAAGGTCATGTGACAGCTGAGTTAAAGTAAAGTTATGGCTGAGTTATCACAAGAAACAATCTGTCTGTACCTAGTGACTCATTCTCTGGCTGCTATATGTATTAACTCACTATATGCATCTTCCAAATAACTTTCTTGTATTCTGCCCAACCAAATAATATGTCCGCTCGAGCACCCAAGAAGCTTCGCTCGAGCCTTATGTCCGCTCGAGCACCCAAGATGCCGGATCTCCCCGACGATGTTTTCATAAAAATGGTTTCCCTTGCTGCAGAAGATCGATGGTGGTCACTTGGTTCTATTCTAAGGGCTGGTCATAGGGGAAAAAATGCAGTATACAATAAAGAAGTTCTAAAGACAGCTGTTATCTATTGCCTTTGTACTGATCCATCACAAATCAACACATCCAATGCCCCTGATGGTGGCCTCCAAAGTGAAGGGCGGTATAGGCCTTTCTTCGCCAGATGCTTTGACGCCGGCAATCCCATTGCCATTTACTACGAAGGGCTAAGGGTTGTGGCTGAGGATAGAGATATCCAGCGTGGGATTGATATTTTCAGTTGTATTGTACCGACCTATCCCGATGCCACCTTAGCATGTGGGATACTAAGTATTTGTCAAGGGAATGAGGTTATAGCCGTCCATTACCTCCAGCTGTTTGATGCACATCATTATCCTCTTATGTTTTTGGGTGCCATTGTAACCCGGAAAAACTCATACGCAGCCTCCCATCACTATCCTGACAGCCCGTTACTCCCTTCGCCCGCTTGTGCTGTGATGTGTTATGTGGATAACGGTCGCTATGCTCCCGACTATGGAGACCGTTATAGAATCATGTACAAAAACTGTTACCTTTGGTGGTTGTCCCTTCAAGTATCTGAGATCCTTTAGGGTTTCCAGCAGTGATTTCCAGCAGTAATTTCTAGTCTTTTTAATTTAAAATAATTATTTTCCATTCCTTAGGCGAGTATCTTTTTTCATGTATTAAAGGTCCCTGTTATCCACCTTTTTATGCTTCCACATTTTCCCTTGCTGTATCTCCTCTCATTTAACAGCTGATTTTTAGTAACGTTTTGGCTGCGTTATTACAAGAAACAATCTGAAAGCAAACGACTGATTTATACGACTTTACGGCTGAGTTACAAAATTTGCGAGAAAACGAAAGGTCATGTCACGACTGAGTTAGTGTAAGTTATGGCTGAGTTATCGCAAGTATCAATCTGAAAGTAAATCGCTGATATATATGACTTAACGGAAAAACGCGTAATGGCTGAGATATCATAATACGGGCTAAATTATATTAATGTTACACAATACAAAAAGAAAAAAAAAGTTCAAAGTTCATAAAGAAGACGAGACGAAGAAGAGACGACAGTAGAATGGAAGATGGTTTTAAAACCGATTAAGTGGAGGAGAAACCAGGAAGTTTTAGTTTCTCCCAATCAAGAGGAGGAGGAACCACACACTGTCCGACATCAGCCTCCGCAATCTCTCTCATAACCTCTAACCTCTGGTGCTCTGTCTCTAAGTCGACAAGTTCTCCGCCCAAGATTTGATTCAGTTGGGATATTTGAGCGTCGATTAGTTCCACTTGATGCTCGAGGGCGGTCTTCCCTTCCTTCTTCTTCATATGATCATCCATCATGTGCAGAATTGCTTTGTAGCGATCAGCTGTCTGCGCCTCGGCCTCGACTCTCGTCTGAGTAAAAGCTTCAGACACGACCAATAGTGCTTCCTCTTCCCACTCGAAATCTGCATTTCTTTGACGTTTACTGGAACTTGCTCCGACCATTTGATTGTCTTCGTCTCCCCACTTTGCTTTGCGTTTTTGACGTCTACTGGAACCCTCTCCGTCCATAGCTGAGATTTGAAGGAAATGATCGAAGGAAATGCAATATAATGATAGATGAGATTTGAAGGTGGACTGATCGACGAAGATGCAATATTTATAGGTGTAATGAGCGGAGAAGAAGAAACCGAAACGATACAATGAATTAACCGAAACGATACAACGCGTCTATTATTAGGTTAACTTATGGTTTCCCGCCAAAATATTACTTGACGGCTGAGATATAGTTTTACAGGAAAACGAAAGGTCACGTCGATTCATGTTACGGCTGAGTTATATTGAATTATGGCTGAGTTATTAAAAGAAACAATCTGAAAGTAAATGGCTGATTTATATTACTTGGCGGCTGAGATATAGTTTTACGGGAAAACGAAAGGTCACGTCGATTCATGTTACGGATGAGTTATATTGAATTATGGCTGACTTATCAAAAGAAACAATTTGAAAGTAAATGGCTGATTTATATTACTTGACGGCTGAGATATATTTTTACGGGAAAACGAAAGGTCACGTCGATTCATGTAACGACTGAGTTATTGTAAGAAATGGCTGAGTTATTACAAGAAAACAATCTGAAAGCATACAATTGATTTATACAACTTATTATAGTTTTAAGGGAAAACTGATGTTCATATATTTTACCTTGTTTTCCCTTAGTTTATTCACAACTTTTGCATCTTTTGCTATCCATTTAGGCCATTATTGTGTAGCTTTAGGACTAATCATGCATTAGAGTATTGTTGCATTGCATTTGCATCTTTTCATGCATAAACAGGTGATTTTGGAGCTTAAGGAGCATGGAAGCAATGTTGAGGAGAAGTGAAGCAATCCTGAGGAGAAAACAAGAGAGTTAAGGCTGTAGAATCAAGGTTCGGAGTCCAACTCGACCGCACCACTCGACCACCACTCGACCGTGTGCTGAGAAGGACTCGACCGAGTGGAGAATGCACGAGAGCAGCCAGCTCGACCAGCCACTCGACCGAGCACTGGTCGAGTTGACCGAGCCGTTGACTGCTTTGACTTTTTGTATTTTTAGGGCTTCCACCTCACCTCCTATATAAGGCCCTTGTACCTGCAGCCACCAAAGAGTCCAGCTTTTTAGAGAGTCTAAAACCTCGTTTTTACTTTTTTTAGATTTATTCCTTTTGCACTTTCTTTTATTTTTAGATTTTGTACTTGTTTAAGAAAGAAAGACTAGATTCTTGTATTTTGTTGGTTTCATAACTTTCAAGATATTAAGATTTCGAGTTTTATTTCTTCATCAATATTGTAGATCTCTGTTTCATCTTTCTAATGATGCAAGTTTCAATATTTTCTGGGTTTTTGACTTATTTCACCATGTGTTCTTGTGAGTAGTTTGCTTAGAACCTTGAGGATGGGTTAGGCTGGGTTGATCTTGTGGTTTATTTGATTTGGTCAAGCTTGATTGTTGTAGATCTCTTCTAGGCTAGATGTTCTTAATGCTGATCCTATATCTGAGAAGGTAGGGTTTGATTTCAAGCATCTTAGCATCACACCAATGTTTAAGGAGCATAGATAAGGCTAGATCTAGAGCTTACCATTAGGCTTGCTAAGAGATTAGAAGTCTTGTTTGGTTTGAGATGTATTGCTTAATGCCTGCTTGTGTAGATTCTTTACTTTGTGAGAACAAGTCTAGAAATGCATAGGTTTGATTGTTTCTTGCCATGAGAGTGGATTAAACATGTCTTAGAATAGTATGTCTAGAAATCAGCTCAAAGTTTGCTTGAGATTTGTTGACCAAGTTAGATAACCACAATGATTAGTTCAGCCCATGAATCCCTCCTCAAGGCCTTCTTTGTTTATTAATATCTTAGTCTAAATATCATTGTTTGCTTGTTGTTTGATTAGTTTTTGCATTGCTCTGTTTTTCTTGTGTTGCTCTGTTTTCACGTTTAGTCTAGCTCGACCACGTACTCGACCTACACTCGGTCGAGTGCTGCTCGAGTTCGTCCCCAGAACTTGTGTTTTTGATTTGTGATTGTCTTGTTTCATTCCTGTTTCATTTCCATTGCATTCACTTAGTTTTCTGTTCATTACTTGTCTTGCATTAGTTCATTAGCATAGTGTCTATCTCTGTTCTAGTTTCATTATAGCTTTAATTTGTCTGTTCTGTTTGCATTTAGTATCTTGTTCTAGTTATTTTTACTTTCTGCATTTCATATCTCATTATAGGATTGTTAGTGACAAACAATCTTTACAATTGGCTTGACTTAGACTCATATGCACATCTTAATTGTTCACAATCACTCAGATAGGATTGACACCTCTTATACTGCAACTGCATAAGGGGAATTGAAACACCCTGACTTCTATTCATTCCATACATCATCATTCCTTACATCATTCATTCACCACCCACAGAAAAAGTCAGTTTCAATTTGGCGCCGTTGCCCATTTGAGTGTGTTTTGTGACATTTAGGATCATTATTAGTCTAAGATTAAGTTCGTTTAAACACTTGTGAAGTTACTGAACTCGAATCTTCCTTTGCTTGGCTGTTTTGTGTTTCAGGTACCCACTCGACCACCTACTCGACCACCACTCGGCAGCTGTGATCGAGCACTTGATCGAGCCAGAAGCCGGATCCAATTAGCCATTACTTCCCAGTCGACTCGACCACCCACTCGAGCCTGCGCTCGACCGTGTACCTGTTCGAGTCTGTAGTAGAGTTTGTTGATGCACACAAGGTCAAAAGGCAAAGACAGTCTTCAACAGCCTATTGACAACATCCACAGGCTACAAAAGGGTTTGAGACAAAAGCAAGGAAGAGTAGTTCAACAACAACAAGGTCAAGACATCATGGAACAACCAGCTATCCATGAGCAAAGACCAAGGCACATTGGTGCAGGAGATGCACCCAATACCCACAACCAAAGGGCTGGAATTGTGCCACCTTCAGTAGCAAACAATAACTTTGAGATCAAGAGTGGATTGATCTCAATGATACAAGCCAACAAATTTCATGGGTTGCCAATGGAGGATCCACTAGATCACCTTGATGAGTTTGACAGAATATGTGGACTCACAAAGATCAATGGAGTGAGTGAAGATGGATTCAAATTAAGGCTCTTCCCATTTTCTCTTGGAGACAAAGCTCACCTTTGGGAGAAGACTCTTCCTACTGGAGCTATCACCACATGGGATGCATGCAAGAAAGCTTTTCTGGCCAAGTTCTTCTCCAATGCAAGGACTGCTAGGTTGAGGAATGAAATTTATGGGTTTGCTCAAAGGAATAATGAGAGCTTTTGTGAAGCTTGGGAGAGGTTTAAAGGATTCCAGACTCAGTGTCCTCACCATGGCTTCAGCAATGAGTCACTCCTTAGCACCTTGTATCGAGGAGTGCTTCCCAAGATAAGAATGATTCTTGATACAGCCTCTAATGGAAACTTCCTCAACAAGAATGTGGAAGAAGGATGGGAATTAGTTGAGAATCTTGCTCAATCTGATGGCAATTATAATGAGGATTATGATAGGACCATAAGGGGCTCCTCAACTGATCAAGAGGACAAGTATAAGAAGGATTTGAAGATGGTCAATGAGAAGCTTGACAAGATACTCCTAAGCCAGTCCAAATCCATTCACTTCATTGGTGAAGAAGAAGCTCCAGTTCAAGAGGGGGAGCCTGAATTTGCTGAGTTGTGCTACATGCAAAACCAGGGAGGATTCAAAGGCTACAACCAAGGAGGTTTAAAAAACAACAATCTCTCTTATAGGAGCACCAATGTAGCCAACCCTCAAGACCAAGTCTATCCACCTCAACAACCTCAACAGCAACAAAACTACATCCCCAAGCAACAACATCAAGTGTTCCAGCCCCAATTGTGTCCCCCACCAGGGTTTCAGACTAACCAAGGCCAGGAACAAGACTTAAGAGCAATGATGCAACAATTGTTGATTGGGCAAACACAAGGCAAGATTGAGGAAGCCAAACAGTTTGCTGAATTGAATCAAAGGCTCACATCACAGTACAGTGATCTGAACATGAAGTTTGAAGGTCTCAACTCCAGAGTGAAGTATATGGAGAGTAACATTGCCTCTACTTCAGCTCCTAAACCCAACCAACTCCCTGGAAAAGCTGTTCAAAATCCAAGGGAGTTCACTGCAAAAGCCATTCATATCTCTGATGAGGAAGTCACTGAGGACAGTGAAGTCCAAGTTTGGGGGAATTCATTAGTTACTGAAGCCCCAAGTGACGTCAGTGCAAAACAACTGGAGTCCGCTATTGCACTCGACCAAGTACTCGAACAGCCACTCGACCGAGTGCTTGCTCGAGTGGTCGATCGAGTTGCAGACTCAGAAGCTGTCAAGCTTGCTAAGTACATTCCTCCTGCTTACAAGCCACCTCTTCCATTCCCAGGACGTTTCAAAGCACAAAAGATTAAGGAGCTTAGGGAAATCATTGAGAGAAAGGAGATGATGGCTAAGCAACAAGAAGAAGAGAGAGTTTTAAAGGAAGAAGCTGTGGTTGAGGAGGTGTTGGCCATACAAGAGATCACCATTGCTTACCAAGAAGAAGAGAGAGGACCTGCCTTGGAACAATATGATCCATATCCTCTCTACAAAGATTTTTTGCTTGATTTGTCAAAGAAGAAGGATGAAGCTCAAGATGAGAAGGATCTTGAGGACCTTGGAGGAGTTATCATTCCAATCAAGCTTAAGGATCCAGGTCCATTCTATCTGCCTTGCACACTTAGCTATCTTCACTACAACCAATGCCTTTGTGATTTGGGAGCTTCAACAAGTGTGATGCCATACTCCATAGCACAAAAGCTTGGGAGAACTGATTTCAAATCCACCAACCTTCATATATGTCTAGCTGATGGGTCAAACAAGGAGATAGTTGGAAGGTTGGAGAATGTCCCAGTCAAGATAGGGAAGGCAAGGGTTCACACTGATTTTGTGGTGTTGGAGATGAACGAGGAACCTGAAGATCCAATCATTCTTGGAAGGCCATTCTTAGCCACTGTTGGAGCAGTTATTGATGTCAAAGAGGGTCTTGTGACCTTGAACATTGCTGAAGATATAGCCATGAAGTTTAACATCTATAACCCAACCAATCTGCCCTCCATCAATGATCAACCTTTTACTATCAAGGACAAAGGAGGTCAAGAAGGCTTAAGTGGTGAAGCAACTCCAAAGGCTAAGCTCTCCTTTCAAGATGATTCTGTGGAAAAGCTTAAGAGGTCAGTTCAAGAGTTGACTAGTATGGTTGAGGATCTCCAAGTTAAGCTGAACAAGAGGTCTTTAAGGAAAACAAGACCAAGACTCAAAATCAAGAAGAAATATGGTTTGTGTGTTAAGGGTGAGGAGATCAAGGATCAACTTCACAGTGATCAAGAGGTTCCATGGAGGATTTCATCACCTCCTTGGTATCTAAACCAAGTCTAAAAAGGACACCAAAGTCAAGCTTAGTGACTTTAAACAAGCTCACTAGGGAGGAAGTCCCTAAGGTATCCTTTGTAAATATGGTTTATTTTCCTTGTAGTTTTGATGTGTTTTCTTTTATGTTTGTGTTGGACAGACCTTTAGGTGAAAATGTAGTTGGGTAAGGAGAGATTTAGACTTGGAGAAGGAGACTCGCAGGCCCACTCGACCTGCCCACGAGAGGTACTCGACCGGGTCACTCGAGCACCCACTCGACCGAGCACCTCCAATGCACTCGGCCGAGTTCCAGCCCAGATCACCTTATGGCTTCCCACCTCCAGCTGCTTATCCAGGATATCCAGGTTACCCTCCCATCCCACCCCAGTACTTCATGGATCCAGCACTCTACCAGCAGTTCTACCAGTAGCAAGGTCAGAATTTTGACACTCGTGGTCCAGCTCGACCCCCCCCACTCGAACACGTACTCGACCGAGTGGCGGTCGATTCCCATCGTCGAGCTGCCCCAATCTCCACCTCCAAGTCAACAGCAAGACCCCAATTACTCCTATGACAGCATGCAGATGGATGTGGACAACTACTTCCACAATCCCTAAGGTACCACTATCACCTTCCCTTGTAGATATCATTGCATTTGACATTGTGTTTTGTGATTTGTTTTTAATCTTGAATCCTCAATCAAATTTCTTTCACACAGGGACTGTGTGATTTAAGTTTGGGGGAGGGTTTGAGATAGCATTTGACATTGTGTTTTGTGATTCTTATTTCAAATTTTTAGCATCATCATGTTAATACTTGCATAACATCTAAGGCATAGAAAAACCCTAAAAATTTGAAATTTTTTGCAAAAATCTTTGTAAAAAAAAGAGTGTTCATGTAGTTTGCTCTGCACATTAGGATCTTGTTTAGCATGTTTCATGTAGGATTGTATAGTATTTGCATTAGGGATCTATGATGAGTATTCCCTTGTTAGCTTGTTTATTCACTAGACTAGGATCAATGCCCAAGTTAATAGTACTTTGATGCTAGTTGAGTGGTTAGAAGCATAAGATTGAACCAAGCCTTGAATTCCTACATTGCATTTGGTCTAAATTGAAGCATGTTGAGATTTGAAACCATTTCCTATTTATAAGAACCTAATATTGACTTTCAATTATCAATGTGTGCATTGTTTTAAACTCATGGATACCATATACATATTTGGATCATCTTCTTCCTTTTTACCACTCTTGTTGATCTAAGTAGCTGATTTCCTCATTAAGAATCAGTTCCCTTACCCCTAAACCAAACCTTCTTTCAAGCCATGTTTATTCTTGTGTGTGAGAGGCCTATTTTTGGGATTGAGCTTGGTAGAAAGTGTTAGGTTTGAACTGACAAGAGTAAAGCCTTGTGTAGTTCTAGTTTTCATTTTTCAAACTAGATAGGACTAGGTGGTTCACTTGTTGGGTTTGGGACTTGGCTGTTATGAAAAGAAAAGAGGAAAAAGAGAAAGAAAAGGTTAGAGTCTTTAGGAGGGGGATGTGTTTAAGAAAATTTAAAGTCTAGTGAAAGAATGGGAAGAATAAGGTTGTTTAAAGATGGTTCTAGTTAAAGAAAAGAAAGAAAGAAAAGAGAAGTCTAGCAAAATGCTTATATGTTTTAAGAATAAGAAGAAAAGAGAACCATAGCAAATAAGTAAGAATCCCCCATTCCACTAGAAAGATCAAATAAGAAACCTCTCCTAAGACTTTAAAACCAAAAGAGAAAAGGGTGAAAAAGAAGAGAAGAAGTTAAAGGGTAGCACTAGGATCAATTGGGTTTAGATTGATAGGATAAACACTTTGGGTGCCTATGGGTAGACAAGGTTTTGTTCTTGTATGTGTCTAAGTGTTCTTACCTTTAGCATTCTTCTAAAGCTCAATCCATTTTTTATGAGAGAACCTTGATATTGATAAGCCCTACTCTAAAAAGAGACCATCATTGTCTCTAAACCTTTTACTGCCAAGCCAAATGAGTTTAAGCATTGCATAGAATTGATTCATGTTCTTGATTAATGAATGTTAAAGGAAATGGTTGATTTGAATGCATGTGGACATCTAAGGCTCAAATCAGTAAAGGTTGTGATATGCTTGTCTAAAGTCTTTAAGTATAGCTCATTCAACTTGCATCATAGTACTAGTAACTTGGACATTGATTCTAGATAGTCTATTTGCAAGCTTTAGGAGCTGAGATCCCACTTTCAAACCTCACCTACCTTCTTTTGTCTTGATTATTTGCTTGAGGGCAAGCAAAGACTAAGTTTGGGGGTGTTGATGTTCATATATTTTACCTTGTTTTCCCTTAGTTTATTCACAACTTTTGCATCTTTTGCTATCCATTTAGGCCAGTATTGTGTAGCTTTAGGACTAATCATGCATTAGAGTATTTATGCTTTGCATTTGCATCTTTTCATGCATAAACAGGTGATTTTGGAGCTTAAGGAGCATGGAAGCAATGCTGAGGAGAAGTGAAGCAATCCTGAGGAGAAAACAAGAGAGTTAAGGCTGTAGAATCAAGGTCCGGAGTCCAACTCGACCGCACCACTCGACCACCACTCGACCGTGTGCTGAGAAGGACTCGACCGAGTGGAGAATGCACGAGAGAAGCCAGCTCGACCAGCCACTCAACCGAGCACTGGTCGAGTTGACCGAGCCGTTGACTGCTTTGACTTTTTGTATTTTTAGGGCTTCCACCTCACCTCCTATATAAGGCCCTTGTACCTGCAGCCACCAAAGAGTCCAGCTTTTTAGAGAGTCTAAAACCTAGTTTTTACTTTTTTTAGATTTATTCCTTTTGCACTTTCTTTTATTTTTAGATTTTGTACTTGTTTAAGAAAGAAAGACTAGATTCTTGTATTTTGTTGGTTTCATAACTTTCAAGATATTAAGATTTCGAGTTTTATTTCTTCATCAATATTGTAGATCTCCGTTTCATCTTTCTAATGATGCAAGTTTCAATATTTTCTGGGTTTTTGACTTATTTCACCATGTGTTCTTGTGAGTAGTTTGCTTAGGACCTTGAGGATGGGTTAGGCTGGGTTGATCTTGTGGTTTATTTGATTTGGTCAAGCTTGATTGTTGTAGATCTCTTCTAGGCTAGATGTTCTTAATGCTGATCCTATATCTGAGAAGGTAGGGTTTGATTTCAAGCATCTTAGCATCACACCAATGTTTAAGGAGCATAGATAAGGCTAGATCTAGAGCTTGTCACTAGGCTTGCTAAGAGATTAGAAGTCTTGTTTGGTTTGAGATGTATTACTTAATGCCTGCTTGTGTAGATTCTTTACTTTGTGAGAACAAGTCTAGAAATGCATAGGTTTGATTGTTTCTTGCCATGAGAGTGGATTAAACATGTCTTAGAATAGTGTCTAGAGATCAGCTCAAAGTTTACTTGAGATTTGTTGACCAAGTTAGATAACCACAATGATTAGTTCAGCCCATGAATCCCTCCTCAAGGCCTTCTTTGTTTATTAATATCTTAGTCTAAATATCATTGCTTGCTTGTTGTTTGATTAGTTTTTGCATTGCTCTGTTTTTCTTGTGTTGCTCTGTTTTCACGTTTAGTCTAGCTCGACCACGTACTCGACCTACACTCGGTCGAGTGCTGCTCGAGTTCGTCCCCAGAACTTGTGTTTTTGATTTGTGATTGTCTTGTTTCATTCCTGTTTCATTTCCATTGCATTCACTTAGTTTTCTGTTCATTACTTGTCTTGCATTAGTTCATTAGCATAGTGTCTATCTCTGTTCTAGTTTCATTATAGCTTTAATTTGTCTGTTCTGTTTGCATTTAGTATCTTGTTCTAGTTATTTTTACTTTCTGCATTTCATATCTCATTATAGGATTGTTAGTGACAAACAATCTTTACAATTGGCTTGACTTAGACTCATATGCACATCTTAATTGTTCACAATCACTCAGATAGGATTGACACCTCTTATACTGCAACTGCATAAGGGGAATTGAAACACCCTGACTTCTATTCATTCCATACATCATCATTCCTTACATCATTCATTCACCACCCACAGAAAAAGTCAGTTTCGAAAACGAAAGGTCACGTCGATGCATGTGACAAATGAATTATAGTGATTTATAAATATGTTTTGGCTGTGTTATCACAAGAAACAATCCTCTCAAAGGTTTTCTCTGGCCACGGGCGATGTTGAACCAAGACGTGATTCAAGAGATCCTCTCTTATTGTTCAGCGACGGAGATTGCAAGATTTCGTCTACAAAACAAAGAGTGCAACAAACGAAGTTACGAGTTGAGATTTATCGATCATCATCTCCATAGAGCCAACTCTGTTTTCGGCTATTTTGTTCATTACGAGGACAAATGATTTAGGTATCGGCCCCGTTTTATCCCCGACGTTGAAGCAGAACAAGAAGAAAAAGAAGATAAAACCCAAATCTCACTTGAGTTTCTTCCTCAGAACAACACAAAGATCAAAGCTTGTGATACACATCATGGGATTTTGATCTGTATCGGTGATAGGTTTAAAGGAGCGAAAACCATACCAGAGTACATCGTTTGTAAGCCTGCCACAAAGCAGTTCCGGATCATACCAAACCCTAAAACTTGATATCTGACGATCGCAACCGGTGTAGTGGTGATTTCTTTGAATCCGTTTCGGTATACGATCATTAGGGTTTCTGAACCAAAGACATGGATGACCAAGGAAGGTTTCTATATTCACAACTGTGAGGTGTTCGATTCTGATTCCTTCGCGTGGAAGCGACTGAATGATTTTGAGTTATCAGATTTTTTCCCGAGAGAAGCTATACCGGTATCGGCATACGGGTTTTTGCATTGGTTAACAAGGAAGAAGAAAGTGATTCGGTTCTGTATGCGAACCGAAACTTGGTCTATTTTCTCTATTCCGGACGTACTATTATGCGATATCAGTCTCATCTTGGTCAGCTACGAAGGAAAGATAGGTGTTACTCAACATTCGGAATCAAAAAATGGAGCTGAGTTATGGGTTTTGGAGAACAATTTGAGAAAGTCTTGGGTAAAAGTGGAAGACGCTAAAATTAAAGAGTTAAAAGATGCTGATGCACAACCCTTTTGGTTCCAAGTAACGACGTCGTATCAGTGGCGGCTAGTGATCGGCTCAGTCTCTACAACATGAATAGCAACAACTGTCGATATTTGATTAGGGGTAATTTGTTCCCGTCCGGCCACCCACCCAGTTATCATCTTATACCTTTCTACTCAAACTACGAAAGAGCTTGTTTGGATAAAGATGAAGCTGAAAGAAAAGATACGAGTTGCGTGGGAAATGGAGAGAGTAAGCTTTAATATGGTCAAGAGAATAGTAAAAAAACGTAGAAGATGATTGTTAAGTAAGACCTTTTTTTAGTTGTAATCGGTTAGATTATGTGACGGATGAGTTATAGTGATTAATAAAACCGTGATGGCTTAGTTATCACAAGAAACAATCTGAAAATAAATGGCTGATTTATTTCAATGTCACGACTGAGTTATAATATTTATAGGAAAACGAAAGGTCTATTATTAATAAATGGCTTCTTTACGGCTGAGTTATAATATTTACGAGATAATGAAAGGTCATGTGACGGCTGAGTTATAGTGAGTTATGGCTGAGTTATCACAATAAACAATCAGCAAGTAAATGGATGATATATGACTCTACGACTAAGTTATAATATTTACGGGAAAACGAAAGGTCATATGACAGCTGAGTTATAGTGAGTTATGGCTGAGTTATCATAATAAACAATCAGCAAGTAAATGGATGATATATGACTCTACGGCTGAGTTATAATATTTACGGCTGATTTATAGTGATTTTTTAGGGACACGTGACAAAAAACATTGAATGTATGCACGGTATTTTAGAGTGATTCTTGGGACACAGCGAAAGTCCTGCCGCAAACTGATTGGTGGAAGGGGATCGCAGTTGCGTTCCAAGTTTTAGTATAAATAGGGGAAGGCGCTGTATGGTGGTGCCCAACTTACCCGAAGGGGATTACGAACCTTTGGGAGAGTCAAACTTCCAGCACATCATGGACGTCTGGGCCTACCGAGCTAGCGTGGAGAGGCTGAGGCGGTACGTCAACTACTTGGAGTCAACGGACCATTTCTTCCGCGAAATCCATGCTATAGAAGGTCCATGTGCCTTCCTAGAGGAGATGGTGTCCAAAGGCTCCGAAGTGACGATGGAAAGGCTTGAAGCCATAAGGCCGGATCGTCAGATCTTGCGATCTGATCTGAGCAAGCTGGTGGTGGATAAACCGTTGGAGTCCGATATATCCGGTCCGGCTCCCATTCGTAGACTACAGGACCGTCCAGAATGCTAGTGATGGGAATCAGTTTGTGCCGAGATCAGAAGACTCGTGATTAGCCTTCACAGTTCGCTGATAGGACGCTTGTCGCTTTTTTTTTTTTTTTTTTTTTTTTTTTGTGGCGAATTGCCAAACTGAATGTAATCAATTCGAATTTAATGGAAATAGTGAGTTATGACTGAGTTATAGTGAGTTATGGCTGAGTTATAGTGATTTATAAATCCGTAATAGCTGAGATATCGTAATACCGGTTATATTATATAAATATTAAACATTACATTGTAACGATCGAAGGAAATGCAATATAATGATAGAGCGGAGAAGAAGAAACCGAAACAATTCAGTGAATTATATGAATATAAAGAGAAAACAATAGGAAAACGAAAGGTCGCGTCTACTATTAAGTTAACTTATGGTTTCCCGCCAAAATATTGCTTACCGGCTGAGTTATAGTTTTACGGGAAAACAAAAGGTCTCGTTGATTCATGTCATGGCTGAGTTATAGTAAGTAATGGCTGAGTTATCACTAGGAATAATCTGAAAGTAGATGGCTGATATATATGACTTCACGGCTGAGTTATAAACTTTAAGGGAAAACGAAAAGATTAACTTATGGTTTCTCGCCAAAATATTGCTTAACAATAAAATTATTAGTCTATTTATTACCTCTCAACTACAAATAGAACCAAGTGACTGAGTTATAATATTCCGGTTTCTTTAGTCTATTACCTCTCAACTACAAACTTGAATAAAATTATTTTTTTCGACACTATGTCCACTCGAGCACCCAAGATGCCAGATCTCCCTGATGATGTTTTCATAAAAATCGTTTCCCTTGCTGCAGAAGATCAGTGGTGGTCACTTTGTTCTATTCTAAGGGATGGTCGTAGGGGAAAAAATGCAGTATACAGTAAAGAAGTTCTAAAGACAACTGCTATCTATTACCTTTGTACTGATCCATCACAAATCAACACATCCAATGCCCCTGATGGTGGCCTCCAAATTGAAGGGCGGTACAGGCCTTTCTTCGTCAGATGCTTTGACGCCGGCAATCCCATTGCCATTTACTACGAAGGGCTAACGGTTGTGGCTGAGGATAGAGATATCCAACGTGGGATTGATATTCTCAGTCGTATTGTACCAGCCGATGCTGATGCCACCTACGCTTCTTGGGCCTTCCAGGCTGGTTCACAACAATTGGAGGCAAGCACTTCTGATTATCCACAGCTTCAGGAGCAGTGAATGATTCATCTGGAGGCATGATTGAACCAGCCCATCCGTTAACCAAATCGACACTCCTAAATTTTGGATCGCACATCGATATACGAGACACATCCATATGCTCTGCAGCTGCGATTGCATGGATGCGTGGTATTTTCTCGTGGTCGAAACGATGGCATGTGCATTTTTTTAGTTCCAAATTTACAACATGCAAAGATGAATCATATCTCACTTGAACACGTACAACATCAATCGTTAGTACCTCCGTAAGTCTTGCTGTGGTGACACGGTCCTAGTAGTAGAACAAAAAAAACGTTTTAGGCTGAATTATGAAAACAATGGCGGCTGAGTTATGTAAACAATTATGGCTGGTTTATGGAAACTATAATGGTAATGGCTGATATATGGAAATAGTTATGGCTAATATATGAAAGTTGTTATGGCTGAGTTATGTAAACTTACATGTAATAGTTTCTCAACACCTCGAGTGAGCGTTGTTAGCTGCAATTTCGCATCCTCTCTCCGTTCAGAAAACCATCTGGTCATCATAGTCCGTATCGATTCTAGCAATCGATTCTAGCAATCTAACTTCTAGCGTTTGACAGTGCATGGTTCACTGATTCTACAATATTCGTTGTCATTAAATTGTACCTTTCACCCGTGAAATGAGCACGCACCCACATTCGGACACCACCTCGTTGGAGGTGTCCATGTAGTTCGGGATGACGTGTTTCAATCTCATTGAAAGCCTCATTAAAATCAGACAGCCTAAAACACCTTGCCGCTTTTTTCACCAGAGGGAACAAATGTTTTCCTTTGAACTTCACCAAAATGTTCTTATACAAATGGTAAGTGCAAATTCCACGCGAAGCCAACAGATACACTTGACCAATCGCTTTTCCTATTGACTTATGTCTGTCAGAGATTATTGCAAGATCCTTTTCGTCAGGAATGACAACTTTGAGTTGTGTAAAAAACCAACGCCAAGAATCATCATTTCCAGTATCAACAACAGCGAAAGCTAATGGGAAAATTTGAAAGTTACCATCCTGAGCTAGGGCTGTTAGAAGCGTCCCTTTGTAACTACCATGGAGAAACGTTCCGTCGACAACAACAACTTTGTGCATGAAAGCAAACCCAGCAATACTCGCACCAAAAGCAATAAAAGCATATTTAAATCTGTCTTCACCATCTATTTGAAGACGCTAGATTGTACCCGGATTTTCCCTTCTTAACTTGTATATGTAAGAAGGTAACTCGCTAAAACTATCCTCAGGAGTTCCCTGATCGATCAGCCTTGCATTCAGCAGCGTTCGATATGCCTTCCAATAACCCAACTGTTGACACCAAACATATTAAATCAGCCATAACATATAGATATCTCAGCCGATACATTCGAATTACTCAGCCGTAAATAAACAATAAATCAGCCTTAACATGTAAATAACTCAGCCTATACATATAGGTCATCCATTATTATCAATAAGTCAGTCGAAACATAGTGATTACCTTTATACTAAATTGTTTATTGAAAATGACTCCGACACTTTTAGGTTTAACATCCGGACCAAGATCACCAAGATAGTCCCTGTATAGACCTGCCAATACATCAGCTGTTGATTGGCGGGATCTAATAGAACGTTCTGTCACAGAACATGTGTGTTCTGAATCGTATAGACGAACATGAAAATCCGGGTCATCCCCTTGTACAGATGCACGAACTCTCCAAAGACATCCTTTAACCCAACACCTAAAAACCACCTGTCTCGGATTTGATACTGGTACATTAAAATCAAATCCATCCCTAACCGAAATAAGTTTCACGTGATTCCTGAACTCCTTTTTGCTCCTGTAACTTTGTCCTACAACAATTTTTAGCGTTGACACCTCCAACCTAATAGCCTCCGGATCCATCTTCGATCCGGGAAAGTTATCATCTTTATGAGCTTTCTTCTGAGGAGGCGGACTAGGTGGGTCTTCCTCTTCTTTACTCTGAGGCTCGCCGAATACAGAAAATTTCTCGTCATCAGATGACTCACCATCGGAGTCGTCGAAAAAATCAAATCGGCTTGAAAATTCATCGTCTTCTTCTTCGTCAGATGCTTCTTCTTCTTCTTCGATTTCTTTGTCAACGATCTTACTATAATCAAAACAAGTGCCTTCAAATCCCCCACCGTACACTTCGTATGTAGATTCTAATTTCGATTCACTGCTTCCACTAGCTCCACTAGTTTCTGTAGACTCCTTCGCCAAAAAATCTACACAAAGACGTAGCTGATCGGTTTTCCATAGCCCCAAAAAACATTGCAACTGTCGATCATTGGAGACAAAAACTGGTGGAGTATCATGCGCCATTAGTTTCAGTGACTTGTTCGAGAACATGTAGCTCAGCTTTACCTCATGGCTAAACGCGTCCAATCCATAGTCTTCAAGAACAAGCTCCACAAGTTGTCGTTTGTTGTGCCACCATCGATTTGCACAACTATACACCCTCTATCGTCGGTGTTAAATACATATCTTTGTTTCTTTACCCAATTGCCGGAAACAATTAGTACCGGAACTGGATCCATGAAAGAAAATGAAGAACAAGTAGAAATAACTAGGTGAAGAATAAAAGTGAAGAAGTATAAGAACAAGGTGAAGAAGAAGGTAAATAGTTCACTTATTTACCAGTTGAAGAACAAGAGTCGAACGACGTTTCATATTTCCGGAGGAAAAAAAAGATGACATGGAATGCTGACATGGATGCTGCGTCCGACATGGCATTAATAACTCAGTCTATATAAAACTCAACCATCAAACAATTAATATCTCATTCTATATAAAACTCAGCCATCAAACAAATTATAACTCAGTCACAACATGAAAAACATTACAGTAATTAAAAAGCAAAAAAATTTGCTGCCAAATTCAGCCGCTTCATCAACTGAAAAATTGTATCTCAGCCGTAACGTTTAATAAGTCAGCCGTAACTGAATAACATTCTAGTAATTAATCTTTTGCAACTAAATCAGCCGTCGAACGGCTGAGTTGTACGATAAGTCAGCCTATCACGGCTGAGTTGTACGATAAGCCAGCCTATCACGGCTGAGTTGTACGATAAGTCAGTCTATCACGGCTGAGTTGTACGATAAGTCAGCCAATCGAAAAAAGGTAACTCAGCCGTGTCTTAGTGATAACTCAGCCGTTTCGTAGTGATAACTCAGCCAAAATTTTAACAATTCAACCATCGGGTGAAAACTCAGCCGTAAGGACAGCTGAGTTCGAGCGTAACTCAGCCATATTTTGATAAGTCAGCCGTAACGCTTGGCTGAGTTATGCTCTAACTCACCCGTCCGCTCTTACTCAAATGTTTGTTTTCCATAATTCAGCCGGAATATACCTATAACTCAGCCACAACATACCTTTTTACATGTCAGCATTTTTGACGTGGCGTCTGACGTAGCAATGACATTTTTTGTAATTACGTTTTTTCGGTAACATAAAACAAGGGCACATTGGGTATTTTAAAAATACGCAAAATATTCTAGTAATAAAATCTTTGTTTGTAGATTCTGGTAATATTACCTAATTTGGATAACATTTGAGTAAATCACCCTTCAATTTATCATTGGTAAGTGTAAGTTTTACACTATATCAAAGTGAATTAATAGGTTTTTGTTTTTTCCCGCAGTATATTAAAAAGATTGAGTTCAAAGTAAGTAAAACTTATATGCAGCATATATATATATATAGTTTATGCATGTTGGGTGTAAAAAAGTCGTATACATTAACTAAGGTACAAAACTGTATAGCAAATTTTTTTACGACTTTTCATATGTATAATATACTTAATAAACTTTATTTGTTAAAATATAATATCGTATTATATAAACTTTAGTTTTCAAAGTTAGTAACTCACATGATCACGACACATGTCAATTTTAAAGATTAGAGATTTTGCCATGTGTTTTGCAAAAACTTTGTTTAACAAATTTTAAAATTAAAAATATAATTATAATAAATTAAACATTTAAACAATTTTAATAAATACAAAATATAGTTCTTATATGTATATAAAAGATAACACTAATTCTAATTTTAAATTACTAATTCTATAAAAAAAATTAAGAAAACTAGACACTTAATTACTATAATACAATAATTAGATAAATTATGCCGTCAATTATTTATCCTAAAAGAAAAAGGATTGTAGATACTCACCTTCATATAAACAAATAAGTTTTCTCATAACAAAATAGTTTCTTCAAATATGCCATATATTGAACTTCGTTATATTATTAAAACGTTTTTTTGTAAAAAAAATAATTTCATATAAAGTTGTCTCATTTTTATGAAGATATTTCATATTGTAAAGTAAAGCTATGTGAAAATTCTATAAACTATATGATATTTTCTCTCTCTTTTTCTTTGTCAAAATTTAACTATGAGATCAAACTTTTCTTTAAAAATTCATATGCTTACGTAATTTAGAGCATATTTTTGCATATTATGCAGATATTCTTTTTTATTGGGATTAGTAATCTTAACTTTAAATTCATCTTTTATTTTTAATTTTCAGGCATAAAAATTTTGTGAAAAAATTATAAACGATTATGAAATTTCGATTAATTTATGATAATGTTAGTATAGTTTTTTTTTAGACAAAGATAATGTTAATATAGTATTATTTAAAATTAGTTGGACACATAGTAAAATTATTACATATGGAATTACAAAATATGAAACAAATATAGTTAAGATATTGTTACTTTTTCAAATATGAGATCATATGAGTTTTCAGTTTTTTCTTTGAGAATTATATTTTATTAATTTTTAGTTGTTTTTAGTATTAAGTAATGTAACACCGGCAAACCAAATATTGGAATTTTGGTTAGGGTGTCGATCGACATCACTTGTGGTGTCGGTCGACACCGTTTGCGGACGGTTTGATCGGTTCGATTTTAATCGTCCAGTTTGCGTGATTGGTTTATGGGAAGCCCTAAACTCGAGTTTAAAAGGGGAAATCGACTTCTTTCGTCCCTTTAGCCGTTTTTGACAGAGAAACAAAGAGAAGGAGGAGAAAAGTGTTCTTGTGGTTTTTGGGAGAGTTCGTGAGATTTCTTGGCTGTTCTTGTAACATCCGCGAACCGAAATCCCGGTTTAGGGGATTGCATCGATCGATGCAGGTTCAGTTTTCGGCGGACGAGTTAAGTTAATCGCTGCGTTTTGGGTTAGGGAAAACCCTTAACACGAGTTTTGTCTCATTAGTCGGGTTTTGGCCGCTTTTGAGAGAAAAAGAAAGAGAGAAAAGTTCCCTAAGTTTTCTTGAGTGTTCTTGGTGATTTCTAGAGATTGGAAGCTGTTCTTGTAGAGATCTGTAGCTAGGATCGTTGTAGGAGCTTCCTAGAAGTATTTTCTTGTTGGTTTAAGGTTCAGATTCATCTTGGCAAAGGTAAGTGCAGGACCATGGCTTATCTAAGCTAGAGCTTCTCTGATCTGCTTGTTTATGTGTTGTTAGGCTTGTTAGATGGTTATTTGGGACGTTAGGAAGCTTTCTTGTCACTTGGGATCGAGTTTTATGGTTGCAGGAACAAAGATCCGGCGAGAAGCTTCGGGGAACACGATGCTCGGCATGTTGCATCGGTCGATGCACTTTGTGCGTCAGTCGATGCAAGTGCGAGGACAGCGCGTAAAACCTAGGGTTTTCGTGTTATGTCGAGCATGCATCGGTCGATGCAGTGTGAGTGTCGGTCGATGCATCCCCATGTGGTGTCGGTCGATGCATGTTGGTGTCGGTCGATGCAGAGTCCTGGTTTGTTATTTGTGTTTGTTGATTGTTGGTTGATGGTTAGAGATGTCTTTATTGCTTGTGTGTATAACCCAGCAGATGGGACGATTGCCTTACTAAGTGTTTATAAAATACTCATGCATTGCAATTTGTGTTTGTGGTGCAGGTAAAGGCAAAGTGTGATCGTGAAATCAAGACAATGAAGAGGAGGATGTTCTAGGGACTCGATTGGATGTTGTCTGGCATTGCTAGGTTGATAGAGTTGGATCATTAGAAACATTTCTAGGTTGCCGGTTTCATGTTTTCTGAGGATTGGTTATTGGATATGCATTATGTTATAATATTGGTTATTATTGGTATTGTTTATTTCCGCTGTTGGTTGTGATTTTGGTTAGGTGGCTAGTGGGTATGGGACCACTAGTTGTAGTTTATTTATTATGAGTACTTATATATTTTTATTATTATATAAAAAAAAATGGGTTGGGTCATTTCAGTTTGGTATCAGAGCCCTTACGGTTCTAGGTTTGGGTTCACTAGGTTTCTGTTGTGATGATTGGGATTGCATGTCTTAATTGATTATGTGAGTTAGTCAATTGTGTGTGGCATGGAGTCCTAGAACATCCTCTTCGAGCCTACAGTGTGATTCCACGGTGAGTATATGTTTTTGTGTTATGTTTAATTGTGTGCTTAGCCTTCTGTTCATGGTAGTGCAGATGGTTAGAGAGGATGCTGTTGCTGGTCGTGGTCATGGTCGTGGATGCGGACATGGTCATGGACGCGGATGTGGTCGCGGTAGGGGCAGAGTCCCAATGGTTAGTGAGACCGAGGACCATAGTGTGACAGCTGAGGGTGTTGGTGAGTCGCAGGGTGTCTAGGAGGATTCCATGAGTGTGGCCGGAGGGGGCGGTGTTGATGCTCCAGTGGCCGGTGATGCTAGGGTCCCGGGTGTGGGAGTCCCAGCGGGTGGAGTCCCAGGTGCTGACTTTACGGTTTTGCTAGCACAGTTGTTGGAGCGGTTGCCAGCAGTGATACCGGCTCAGGCTCAGGTTGTGCCACCAATGGTGGCAGAGGAGCGGCAGCCAGTGGCTGCGGATGCAGGAGCACATGGACGTTATTTGTCCATGCTTAAGGAGATGAAGGGTCTCGTGACTGCACAGTTTTCGGGTAGTACAGATCCTACTGCTGTAGATGCATGGAGGACGAGTGTGGAACGTAACGTCCATACTCTGAGATGTCATGAGGAGTTCTGGGTGGACATAGGGGACCACCATTTGATTGGAGATGCTGAGTTGTGGTGGAGATCAGTGGCTGCTAGGAGAGTGCAGCGGGAGATAACTTAGGTTGACATTGTACACCAAGTACTTTCTGAGAGAGGCATTGGACCGGTTAGAGGTGTAGTTCCTTCAGTTGTCTCAGGGGACGCGGTCACTGCGGGAGCTCAACTTGGAGTTCAGTCGACTTCTATGTTATGGGGATCGGGATATGGAGTCTGAGGAGGCTCAGATCAGGAGGTTTTTGAGGGCCCTACGTCATGATTTGAGGGTTTACTGTAGAGGGCGGAGTTATGCTACACGTGCAGAGCTGGTTGAGACTGCAACAGGGATTGAGGAGGATATCCGGACACAGTCAGTGGCGGTTAGTCCAGCAGTTCAGCCTAATAGGGCTCAACAGCAGGGTGGTTCTAGCAGGGGCGGTAAGCCTGAGCAGGGAACCAAGAGAAGGTGGGAGGCTATGCAGACGTCGAGTGGTGCGAGTTGCTTCAGGTGTGGAAGCAAGGATCACAAGATTGCTAGCTGTCCCAATAGGAGTGCTCCGACGAAAGCGGCTCGTGTATGCTATCATTGTAGGGAGTCAGGGCATATCAGGCCCTTGTGTCCCAAGTTGCAGCCGGTGGCAGTGGCAGCGTTGCAGCAGATGCAGTCTGGAGGGCAGCAGGTGGCACGGATTGAGCAGGCGCCACGGGTTACATGACTAAATATACTGGTGGACCTAGTGCCGGGGCGATCACAGGGACCTTGTTGGTGGGCGGGTTTAATTCCCATGTTATGTTTGATTCTGGAGCTTCTCATAGCTTCATTACTCCGGAGTGTGCAGAAAGCGCAGGAAGCAGAGGGGATTCCGGGGATCGTACAGGAGTTGTCAGAGTTGTGGGAGGCAAGTTCCTGAAGCTTATTGGACGGGCTAGAGGAATTGATATTTAGATCGCAGGGGAGTTATGGCCAGCGGATTTGCTTATTAGTCCAGTGGAGTTGTATGATGTGATTCTCGGGATGGAATGGTTGCATCGGCACATGGTGCATTTGGATTGCTATCGGGTTAGAGTGGACTTTGAGCGTCCAGGAGGGAAGTTGGTTTTTTAGGGTATTAGACCGACTTCGGGAAGTCTCATGATCTCGGCCATTCAGGCTGGGAGATTATCGAGAAGGGTTGTGAGGCTTATTTGGTTACCATATCTATGCCAGAGTCAGTGGGGAAGTCTACGGTTAGCGGTATCCCGGTTGTAGAGGAGTTTGAGGATGTGTTCCAGTCGTAGCAGGGGTTACCACCATCTCGGTCTGATCCCTTTACGATTGAACTGGAACCAGGGACGATGTCGTTATCCAAGGCTCCTTACAGAATGGGTCCAGCAGAGATGGCAGAGCTGAAGAAGCAGCTAGAGGATTTGTTGAGTAAGAGATTCATCTGTCCTAGTGTATCACCGTGGGGAGCACCGGTGTTGTTTGTCAAGAAAAAGGATGGGAGTTTCCGGTTGTGTATTGATTACAGGGGTTTGAACCGGGTCACTGTGAAGAACAAGTACCCTCTCCCGAGGATCGATGAGTTGTTGGATCAGCTGAGGGGTGCTACTTGGTTCTCCAAGGTAGATCTGGCGTCGGGTTATCATCAGATACCGATAGATGAGGCAGATGTGAGGAAGACTGTATTCAGGACGAGGTATGGGCATTATGAGTTGGTGGTGATGCTTTTCGGGTTGACTAACGCACCAGTAGCGTTTATGAGATTGATGAACAATGTGTTTCAGGAGTTCCTGGATGTATTTGTCATCATTTTCATCGACGATATCCTGGTTTATTCTAAGAGTCTTGAGGAGCATGTCGTGCTTTTGAGGGCAGTTCTGGAGAAGCTACGGGAGCAGAAGTTGTTTGCTAAGTTGAGCAACTGCAGTTTTTGGCAGCGTGAGATGGGTTTTCTTGGTCATATTGTGTCTGCAGATGGAGTTTCTGTAGATCCGGAGAAGATTTAGGCTATCAGAGATTGGCCTAGACCGCAGAATGCCACAGAGATCAGGAGTTTTCTGGGATTGGCAGGTTACTATAGGAGATTTGTGCAGGGGTTTGCGAGCAGAGCACGTCCTATGACTAAGTTGACAGAGAAGGATGTTCCTTTTGTTTGGTCACAGGAGTGTGAGGAAGGCTTTGCAAGCCTGAAGGAGATGTTGACTATTGCGCCAGTATTGGCTTTGCCTGAGCAGGGAGAACCCTATGTGGTTTATACAGATGCATCTAGAGTTGGTTTGGGAGTTGTGTTGATGCAACATGGGAAGGTGATTGCCTATGCTTCACCGCAGTTGCGGAAGCATGAGCACAACTATCCTACTCATGACTTGGAGATGGGTGTTGTAGTTTTTGCCCTGAAGATTTGGAGATCTTATCTTTATGGTGCAAAGGTACATGTGTTTACAGATCATCAGAGTCTGAAGTATATATTCACTCAGCCTGAGCTGAATTTGAGGCAGAGGCGACGGATGGAGCTTGTGGCAGACTATGATTTGGAGATAACCTATCATCCTGGTAAGGCTAACTTGGTTGCAGATGCTCTGGGTCGAAGAGGGTAGTTTCGGCTCAGGAGCAGGAGATGGAGTCTCTGGTAGGAGAGATCGGTGCGTTGAGTTTGTGTGTTGTGTCTAAAGAACCGTTGGGTTTGGAGGCGGTTGATAGAGCAGATCTTCTCAGCAGGGTGCG
The DNA here is from genome assembly GCF_030686135.1 of Camelina sativa. Taxonomy (NCBI): domain Eukaryota; kingdom Viridiplantae; phylum Streptophyta; class Magnoliopsida; order Brassicales; family Brassicaceae; genus Camelina; species Camelina sativa. Next base: position 8,115,625 of record NC_141883.1, read on the forward strand.
GTTGGCTCAGGAGAAGGACTTAGGGCTGGTGAATACCTCAAAAGATGTGGATTTAGAGTATTAGGTCTCAGATAATGGTACTATCTTGGTGCACGGTCGGGTTTGTGTGCCCAAGGATGATGAGTTGAGGCAGGAGATCCTGAGAGAGGCTCATGGGAGCAAGTTTCCTATTCATCCAGGAGCGACTAAGATGTACCGTGATCTCAAGAGGTACTTGAAATAACTAGAACCTTGAATACTACTACAAGAACACCAAGATACCAGTAAACTGAGCTTTATTAAGAGTTTCTCAAACAACTTTCTTACAAACTTGTTTGATCAGTTTTATGCAACACCAAAACAGGTGGTTTGCCACTAAAACAATCCTAATCTACCCAACCTTACCTGCACAGCAACAACTATGCTCTCTCTTTATTCACTCACCAATGAACCCCTCAAGCAATATTGTTCTTCTTGCTTAGATCTAAACACACACACTTTTCTCTCTATAAAAGTGGTAACCGAACAAGGATGTGAGCTGCTTCTATTTTATATGCAGCAACAATCTTCACATACTCTTCTTTATCCAGCAAATCCTCCTATGCACCATGTCCTTAAAGAACATCTCTATGTCCAATGAGTCATAGGAGAAACCCCATCATTATGTTGACTTCAACACTCCACTTGCTTGTAGCTTCCAACGAACACCTTGTTAGCCTGATACCTTTTTCGCCCATGCTCAACAACTCCACGCTCGATGTATCGCACTGTCTTCAAGGTGTTGTGCTGGCGGATCAAATTGACACTTCCCACTTCGTCTGAAGTCCTTCAGGTACATCCCGTGACAATGTGTAACTCCTACAGATACTTTGTTTCTTCAATCTCCCCCTTTTTATCTGAGTGTGTGCCTCAAGCTTCCTGTAACAAGTTAGTGATGCAAACCGAACAGCAAACCCAAAACTGAACCACAAGGCATTAAGATAACTGAAATACTTCAGAGCAGCATAAGGTTCAAAGGTTCAATACATAGCCGAGTAGAACTAAAAAAAAACAGAGTTCTGCAATTGTAAATGCAATACATAACCGTTTTATAGTTTCTGACTAAAAACAACCACTAAGTCAAACTCCTTCTTATATTACTCCCCCTACATGCGAGCATACACGAATTTGTTCAGCCACTCTCGGTTTCATCACCGTCTTCCTCATCTTCAGGATCACCCTCACCCTCAGAATAAACGATATCAAGGTAATCTCCCCCTGCTTGAGTGCACATACTCATATAAAACTAGAGAGAAATGATCAGAGAAAGTGGAAGAGGAGAGAGACTTACCTGCAAGACGTTCCATCATGAGTTTGGTGAAGTCATGCAAGTGGCGAATATCTGACAGAAGAGTGAGTGGAGTCTGAGAGGACAGAAGCTCCTTCGGCTCAATCTTGAACTTAACAGGTGCAGCAGAGGTAACATCACCGGAGAGATCAGGAACAACGCGTTGGAAACGCAGGAGCTGATCGATGAGATTGGGAAGAATGAGACGAACATTGGAGGAAGCATTCGCGACCACAGAGCTGCAGGCCCAGATTTCATCAAAGACCAATTTCCCAAAGTTAAAGCGATGGCCTTTAAGAATCATGAAGAGGAGTATAGACCGCTCAACAGACATAGAGTTGGGGTTCATTGTGGGCATCCAGTTCTGACAACAGATCTTCTGAAGCATCGCCACCGTATCGCCCATCTCCTTTTTGTTGCGAAGCTCCCAAGTACGAATCCGACCATCAGTGAGGAGAGGGACAATCTCATCAAGACTGTCAAGAACTTGGATCTGAGTCGCATTCAAAGGGTACGACTCATTGGGAAGCTTATACATGGCATTGATGAGAGATGGAGAGAACTCATACATGGATCCACGGACATAAACTTTGAGTGTGTCGATCCCCTCTATTTCAGCTTCAGCCAGGTTGGCATAGAACTCTTTGACAACAGCCCCAACAAATGAATCAACTTCAGTAACCGTAGGCAGAAGACCAAAATCCGACAGGATTTTGTATGCATCACCACCGTGAGGGTTATCAGCAGCAAGGAAGCCCATCTCATTGAAGGGGCGATCTGAGATAGTCTGAAAATGACACATGGTGAGTTCGGAGGAGAACTGAGATGAGTAGGGATCTGAGGACGTAAGCTTCAGTTCAGGGTAGTTCCGATCACGAGCAGCAGTGAGACGACGATTTGCAACATAGCGAGAGAGGTACGTCGGTGGAGGAACTTCTGCAACATCCTCTTCAGTGAGATCGGGCTTTGGAAGTGAAGTGTCAGTGACATCTTCAATGTCATCGTGAGTGGACGAGCGAGTAGAGCTACGACGAGGCATGCGACAAGTTGGAGCAGGCAATGGCTTAGACTTTCCTTTGGATCCAGATGCACGAATGATGTTCATATATTTTACCTTGTTTTCCCTTAGTTTATTCACAACTTTTGCATCTTTTGCTATCCATTTAGGCCATTATTGTGTAGCTTTAGGACTAATCATGCATTAGAGTTTAGTTGCATTGCATTTGCATCTTTTCATGCATAAACAGGTGATTTTGGAGCTTAAGGAGCACGGAAACAATCCTGAGGAGAAGTGAAGCAATCTTGAAGGGAAAGCAAGAGAGTTAAGGCTGAAGAACCAAGGTCCAGAGTCCAACTCGACCAAGCACTCGACCGAGTGGGTAGATGGACTCGACCGAGTGGGTAGATGGACTCGACCGAGTGGAGTGTGCACGAGAGAAGCCAGCTCGACCATGGACTCGACCGAGCACTGGTCGAGTTGACCGAGCCGTTGACTACTTTGACTTTTTCTATTTTTAGGGCTTCCACCTCCTCACCTATATAAGGCCTTGTACCTGCAGCCACCAAAGTGTCCATTTCCCTTCCCAGGAAGGAAGCTAGGTCAATTCCCCCTTCTTACAAGCCTCCATTTCCCTTCCCAGGAAGGTTTAAGAAGCAAATGGTTGACAAGTATAAAGCATTGTTTGACAAACAAGTTAGAGAGATTGAGCTTAGGATGCCCTTGATTGATGCTTTTGTGATGATTCCTCCTTACCAGAAGTTGTTGAAAGATGCTGTGATGGAAAGAATCAAAGAAGTTCAGGGGATGGTGCATCTTAGCCATGAGTGTAGTGCCATAATCCAAAAGCAAGTGAACCCTCAAAAGTTGAGAGATCCAGGCTCCTTCACTATACCTTGCTCAATAGGACCTTTGACTTTCAACAGATGCCTTTGTGATTTGGGAGCCTCAGTGAGCCTCATGCCTTTGACAGTTGCAAGGCGCCTTGGATTTACAAGGTATAAACCATGCAATATATCTTTGATCTTAGCTGATAGATCAATAAGACTACCACATGGTGTTTTGGAAGATCTACCTGTTAGAATTGGAGCAGTAGAAGTCCCAACAGATTTTGTAGTCTTGGAAATGGATGAAGAGCCAAAAGATCCTTTGATTTTGGGAAGACCTTTCCTTGCTACAGCAGGAGCAATAATAGATGTGAGAGAAGGGAAGATTGATCTCAACTTGGGAGATGACCTCAAAATGACATTTGATATTGTGGAGGCTATGAAGAAACCAACAATTGGGGGACAAGTCTTTTGGACTGAAGAGCTGGATAAGCTGACAGGAGAACTAATGGAAGAACTAGCAGAACAAGATCATCTTAGGACTGCCTTGACCAAAAGTGGAGAGGAAGGGTTCATCTATAAAGAGACCAAGGCCTATGAAGAGATATTGGATTCATGTAAGGAATCATACCATCCAGAGATTTTTGAGGGATTACCAGCATTGAGGGAGGAAGTTTGGTCAGTTCAAGTAGCAAATACGGACAGCTCGACTACCCACTCGACCACGCACTCGACCGAGTGCAGGACCCACTCGACCGAGTGCACTGCTGAATCCTCTAGAGATGACTGGTCTGAGTTGAAAGCACCAAAAGTAGAGCTAAAACCTCTTCCATCTGGGCTAAGGTACGTTTTTCTTGGTAAGAACTCTACTTATCCAGTAAAAGTTAATGCTAAATTGAGTGAGAATGAACTTGACGTGCTAGTTGTTGAATTGAGGAAGTATAGAAAAACCATTGGTTATACTTTAGATGACATTCAAGGACTTTCACCTAGCCTCTGCATGCATAGAATTCACCTTGAAAATGAATCTTATTCTAGCATTGAACCCCAAAGAAGGTTAAACCCCAACTTAAAGGAAGTAGTCAAAAAGGAGATCCTTAAGTTGCTTGATGCTGGTGTAATCTATCCTATTTCTGATAGTACTTGGGTTTCACCAGTCCATTGTGTCCCTAAAAAAGGAGGAATCACTGAAGTAAAGAATGATCAAGATGAGTTAATTCCAACTAGAACCATAACAGGTCATAGGATGTGCATTGACTATAGGAAACTAAATTCAGCAACTAGGAAAGATCATTTTCCTCTTCCTTTCATTGATCAAATGTTGGAAAGATTAGGCAATCACACTCATTACTGTTTCTTGGATGGATACTCTGGATTTTTCCAAATTCCTATTCATCCTAATGATCAAGAGAAGACAACATTCACATGTCCATATGGTACCTTTGCATATAGGAGGATGCCATTTGGATTATGTAATGCTCCAGCTACCTTTCAAAGGTGCATGATGTCAATCTTCTCTGATCTCATTGAGGATGTGGTTGAAGTTTTTATGGATGACTTCTCTGTCTATGGAGATTCTTTCTCTTCTTGTCTTGCTAATCTATGCAGGGTCTTAAAGAGATGTGAGGAGACAAACCTGGTTTTGAATTGGGAAAAGTGTCACTTCATGGTTGAAGAAGGGATAGTCCTTGGTCATAAGATTTCAGAGAAGGGAATTGAAGTTGACAAGGCAAAGATTGAAGTTATGGTTCAACTTCAACCACCAAAAACAGTCAAGGACATAAGAAGCTTCCTTGGCCATGCTGGGTTCTATAGGAGGTTCATCAAGGACTTCTCAAAGATAGCTAGGCCATTGACAAGGTTGCTTTGTAAGGAGACTGAGTTTAATTTTGATGAAGATTGCTTGAAAGCATTCAAGGAGATCAAGGCTGCTTTGATTTCAGCCCCAATAGTCCAAGCACCAAACTGGGATCTTCCATTTGAGATCATGTGTGATGCTTCAGACTTTGCAGTAGGAGTAGTTCTAGGACAGAAAAAAGATAAGAAGCTGCATGTGATTCACTATGCAAGTAGAACCTTGGATGAAACTCAAGGAAGATACTCAACAACAGAAAAGGAACTCCTAGCAGTGGTATTTGCTTTTGAAAAATTCAGAAGCTACTTGGTAGGATCCAAGGTGATTGTGTACACTGATCATGCTGCCTTGAGGCACATCTACTCAAAGAAAGACACCAAACCAAGGCTGTTGAGGTGGATTTTGCTTCTCCAAGAATTTGACATGGAAATAGTTGATAAGAAAGGGATAGAGAATGGAGTAGCTGATCATTTATCAAGGATGAGGATAGAGGAGGAGATTCCAATTGATGACTCAATGCCTGAGGAGAAACTGATGCTACTTGGAACAACCCGGCAGCCAGCTCGACCACCAACTCGAGCATGCACTCGACCGAGTGAGTTTGGTGACCCGATCGAGCAGGAGCAGATGGAGGAGTGGTTGGCACTTGAGAGTGAGGATCTACCTTGGTATGCTGATATAGTCAACTACAAGGTGTGTGAGGAAATCCCAGTGGACATGGACCATTACAAAAAGAAGAAACTCCTCAAGGACATAAATGGATACTATTGGGATGAACCTTATCTCTACAAAAAGGGGTCAGATGGGTTGTTTAGAAGATGCATAGCAGAAAGTGAAGTAGAAGGAGTGTTGGGACATTGTCATGGTTCTGCTTATGGAGGACATTTTGCAACTTTCAAGACAGCCCAGAAAGTCTTACAAGCTGGCCTATGGTGGCCTACTTTATTCAAGGATACTCACAAGTTCATTACAAAGTGTGATGCTTGCCAAAGAATGGGGAACATCACAAGGAGGAATGAGATGCCACAGAATCCAATCCTTGAAGTTGAGATATTTGATGTGTGGGGAATTGATTTCATGGGACCTTTTAACCCTCCTTCAAATGGGAATGTCTACATACTTGTGGCAGTGGACTATGTCTCAAAGTGGGTAGAAGCCATTGCTAGCCCCACTAATGACCACAAGGTAGTCCTTAAGCTCTTCAAATCAATAATCTTCCCAAGGTATGGAATTCCAAGGGCTGTGATAAGTGATGGAGGAACACACTTCATCAACAAAATCTTTGAAGGAATGCTAAAGAAGTATGGGGTTAAGCACAAAGTGTCTACAGCTTATCATCCCCAAACTAGTGGGCAAGTTGAAGTTTCCAATAAGCAGATCAAGGCCATTCTGTCAAGAATAGTGGGGGCAACAAGAAAGGATTGGTCTACTAAACTTGATGAAACACTTTGGACATATAGGACAGCTTTCAAAACACCAATAGGAAGAACCCCATTCCAGCTTGTGTATGGCAAGTCTTGCCACCTCCCAGTTGAAGTTGAGTACAAGGCTCTCTGGGCAATAAAACTCTTGAACTTGGATCTAGAAACAGCACAAGCCAAGAGAAGCCTTGATCTGCATGAGCTTGAGGAAATCAGATTGGAAGCTTATGAAAATTCCAAAATCTACAAGGAGAGAACCAAAGCCTTCCATGATAAGAAGATTCTTATCAAGGACCTAAAGGCTGGAGACCAGGCTTTGCTCTACAATTCAAGACTCAAGTTATTCCCTGGGAAGCTAAAAAGTAGATGGGGAGGCCCTTTTGAAGTCAAGGAGATCCTACCTTATGGAGCTGTAACACTTCTCAACAAGGATGGGAGTGAATTTACAGTCAATGGTCAGAGAGTTAAGAAGTATTTAGGGGAGAAGGAAACTCATGAGAAGTGCACAATGCTTCTCAAGGATGCTCCTCAATCATGAAAAGGCATCAAAGTCAAGCTTAGTGACTTTAAACAAGCTCACTAGGGAGGAAATCCCTAAGGTATCTCTGTACATATTGCCTTGGAATTTTAGTATTTTGATTTTTGCTTTCGTATTTTCATGGTTAGGCAAGCTAGGGAGTCTGAATAGAACAGGAAGGGACAGCTAACGGAGACTCGCGGTCCAGCTCGACCCCCCCACTCGGACATGCACTCGACCGAGTCACGGTCGATTGGCATTGTCGAGCTGCCCCAATCACCTTCCTCCAGTCACCAGCAGGACCCCAGCTACACCTTTGATAGTATGCAGGAGGATGTGGACAGCTTCTTCTCCAATCCTTGAGGTAACATTATCACCTTACCATTGTATATACCATAGCATTTCATATGTTGTGTTTTGTTTTAAGTCTTGAATCCTCAAGCAAATTTTTTTCACACAAGGGACTGTGTGATTTAAGTTTGGGGGAGGGTTTGAGATAGCATTTGATGTTGTGTTTTGTTTTCTTATTTCAAATTTTTAGCATAATCATGTTAGTATTTGCATAGCATCTAAGGCATAGAAAAACCCTAAAAATTTGAAAATTTTTGCAAAAATCTTTATAAAAAAAAGAATGTTCATGTAGTTTGCACTGCACATTAGGATCTTGTTTAGCATGTTTCATGTAGGATTGTATAGTACTTGCATTAGGGATCTATGATGAGTATTCCCTTATTAGCTTGTTTATTCACTAGACTAGGATCAATGCCCAAGTTAATAGTACTTTGATGCTAGTTGAGTGGTTAGAATAAGATTGAACCAAGCATTGAATTCCTACATTGCATTTGGTCTAAATTGAAGCATGTTGAGATTTGAAACCATTTCCTATTTATAAGAACCTAATATTGACTTTCAATTATCAATGTGTGCAATGCTTTAAACTCATGGATACCATATACATATTTGGATCATCTTCTTCCTTTTTACCACTCTTGTTGATCCAAGTAGCTGATTTCCTCATTAAGAATCAGTTCCCCTACCCCTAAACCAAACCTTCTTTCAAGCCATGTTTATTCTTGTGAGTGTGAGGCCTATTTTTGGGATTGAGCTTGGTAGAAAGTGTTAGGTTTGAACTGACAAGAGTAAAGCCTTGTGTAGTTCTAGTTTGCATTTTTCAAACTAGATAGGACTAGGTGGTTCACTTGTTCTATTGGGTTTGGGACTTGGCTATTATGAAAAAGAAAAGAGGAAAAAGAGAAAGAAAAGGTTAGAGTCTTTAGGAGGGGAATATGTTTAAGAAAATTTAAAGTCTAGTGAAAGAATGGGAAGAATAAGGTTGTTTAAAGATGGTTCTAGTTAAAGAAAAGAAAGAAAGAAAAGAGAAGTCTAGCAAAATGCTTATATGTCTTAAGAATAAGAAGAAAAGAGAACCATAGCAAATAAGTAAGAATCCCCCATTCCACTAGAAAGATCAAATAAGAAACCTCTCCTAAGACTTTAAAACCAAACGAGAAAAGGGTGAAAAAGAAGAAAAGAAGTTAAAGGGTAGCACTAGGACCAATTGGGTTTAGATTGATAGGATAAACACTTTGGGTGTCTTTGGGTAGACAAGGTTCTGTTCTTGTATGTGTCTAAGTGTTCTTACCTTTAGCATTCTTCTAAAGCTCAATCCATTTTTTTTTTTTTTTTTTTATGAGAGAACCTTGATATTGATAAGCCCTACTCTAAAAAGAGACCATCATTGTCTCTAAACCTTTTACTGCCAAGCCAAATGAGTTTAAGCATTGCATAGAATTGATTCATGTTCTTGATTAATGAATGTTAAAGGAAATGGTTGATTTGAATGCATGTGGATGTCTAAGGCTCAAATCAGTGAAGGTTGTGATATGCTTGTCTAAAGTCTTTAAGTATAGCTCATTCAACTTGCATCATAGTACTAGTAACTTGGACATTGATTCTAGATAGTCTATTTGCAAGCTTTAGGAGCTGAGATCCCACTTTCAAACCTCACCTACCTTCTTGTGTCTTGATTATTTGCTTGAGGGCAAGCAAAGACTAAGTTTGGGGGTGTTGATGTTCATATATTTTACCTTGTTTTCCCTTAGTTTATTCACAACTTTTGCATCTTTTGCTATCCATTTAGGCCATTATTGTGTAGCTTTAGGACTAATCATGCATTAGAGTTTAGTTGCATTGCATTTGCATCTTTTCATGCATAAACAGGTGATTTTGGAGCTTAAGGAGCACGGAAACAATCCTGAGGAGAAGTGAAGCAATCTTGAAGGGAAAGCAAGAGAGTTAAGGCTGAAGAACCAAGGTCCAGAGTCCAACTCGACCAAGCACTCGACCGAGTGGGTAGATAGACTCGACCGAGTAGGTAGATGGACTCGACCGAGTGGAGTGTGCACGAGAGAAGCCAGCTCGACCATGGACTCGACCGAGCACTGGTCGAGTTGACCGAGCCGTTGACTACTTTGACTTTTTCTATTTTTAGGGCTTCCACCTCCTCACCTATATAAGGCCTTGTACCTGCAGCCACCAAAGTGTCCAACTTTTTAGATATTCCCTAAACCTAGTTTTTACCTTTTTTTAGTTTTATTTCTTTTTCATTTTTATTTTTAAGATCTTGTACTTCCGTATGAAAGAAGACTAGATTCTTATATTTTGTTGGTTCTATAACTTTCAAGATATTGAGAATTTGAGTTTCATCCTTTCATCAATATTGAAGATCTTTGTTTAATCTTTCTAATAATGCAAGTTTCAATATTTTCTGGGTTTTTGATTTTGATCACCATGTATTGTTGTGAGTAGTTTCCTTAGGATCTTGAGGATGGGTTAGGATGGATTGATCTTGTGGTTTGTGTGACTTGGTCAAGCTTGATTGTTGAAGATCTCTTCTAGGGTAGATGATCTTAATGCTGATTCTATATCTGAGAGGGTAGAGTCTGATTTCAAGCTTCTTAGCATCACACCAATGTTTAGGAAGCATAGATAAGGCTAGATCTAGAGCTTACCATTAGGCTTGCTAAGAGATTAGAGGTCTTGTTTGGTTTGAGATGTATTGCTTAATGCCTGCTTGTGTAGATTCTTTACTGTGTGAGAACAAGTCTAGAATTGCATAGGTTTGATTGTTTCTTGACCATGAGAGTGGGAGAAACTTGTCTTAGATTAATATGTCTAGAGGTTAGCTCAAAGTTTGCTTGAGATTTGTTGACCAAATTAGATAACCACAATGATTAGTCCATCCCATGAATCCATCCTCAGGACCTTCTTTGTTTATTGAAATCTTAGTCTTAATCCTGTTGCTTGCTTGTTGTTTGATTGGATTTAGCATTACTCTGTTTTTATTGCATTGCTCTGTTTCTGCGTCTAGTCTAGCTCGACCACCCACTCGACCTACACTCGGTCGAGTGCTGCTCGAGTTCATCCCCAGAACTCTGTGTCTATGATTTGTGTTTGTCTTGTTTCATTCCTGTTTCATTCCAGTTGCATACATTTAGTTTTCAGTTCATTAATTATCTTGCATTAGTTCATTAGTAGTAGTCTCTGTTTCTGTTCTTGCTTTATCACTGTTTCAATCATTCAGTTTCATTTGCATTCTAGTTGTTAGTTCTTGTAGTTTATTTTCTGCATTTTACATTTTCTTCCTAGGATTGTTAGTGACAAACAATCTTTACATTTGTCTTAACTTAGATTCATATGCATATCTTAATTGTTCACAAACACTCATTTAGGATTGATACCTCTTGTACTGCAATAGCATAAGGGGAATTGAAACACCCATCCATCATTCCATTCATATCTCACCATTGCATACATCATCATTCACACCACAAAATAAAGATGTTCCAATGAACACATGAACGTTTGCTAGGAGGAAGAGGAGGAGGCTTACACTTGGTCTTCTTAGGTTGAGAGATTCCATGTTCGGTCTTTAGGACAAGTGGAGGGTCTGCTGAAAAAAGAACAGGAGCAGCGGAAGATTGTTCAGCAGCAGGAATGGATTTCTCAACACCAAGATTCGAAGAAGGTGGGTTGTCGTGGTCCATGATCAACGAGTGAAGAGATCTGAATGTGAGGAAGGTTTTAGGAGCGAAAAAAAGAGATGTGGACAACAAAAGAGACAAGGCGAAAGCGGGACAAAGAGAAACGAATTAGGTTTAGGACAATCTCCCAAATAAGTAGCCACCTGCGACACTTAACACACATGTGAGATTCGTTCATGGGCCCGAAAAGAGTTTCAGGTCAAACGACAAACTGGGCCCAAACACATAAACCAAAACCCACACAAAGGCAACAGTGCTTACACACATAGCATAATGAGATAAAAACACATTCTTTGATATCAATGTTTTACACAAAGCTGTGATGACAAGAAATGTGAAATCTCATCAAGAGCATCATCAGACAAAGTAAAATGTTTTTTTTTATTATAGTACATATACACATATATATAGATATGATAAATGTCTGACAAAATAACATATACAACAAACAAACAAAAAGATGAGGATACCACACCTGAGTCCTATGGCTGAGGTCAAACAGACAGATTCCCAAGTAAGAGTTGCACAGCTGCTGTGATTTTAGTAGATGAAAAAACTAGCAGCTGCTTAGCTCAAAGAGATGTAAAACATACTCAATGATCTCAACAGACTAGACTACACTCATCATACTCAACCGGAACAGATCCTCATGATGTGAAGCCAAATTTATGGCGAGGGGGGTTGATGGATTGATGTAATGAAAAAACAACATAGATACAGATATACACAAAGTTGTATGCTTTTTTTTTTAATTCAAGAAGAAGAGAAAAGAACATCAACCCCTTTCCTGCCGACTCATACACTTTTGAGTTGTTTTTTTTTTTTTTTTTTTTTTTTGCTTCATCCATCCTTTTTTGGAAACGTTGTACGGAGAGCATGATGAGCAGCTGTTTTTCTGAAAAGACTTGCCAAAACAGAGGTTTTAATTATACATAGATAAAAAGCAAAACAAAGAGCTGTGCAATCCTGTACCGGGAACCTACAACATGAGGCTCAAACATATAAACACATTAGTGATCACACAACCCAATTGAAGTTTGAAGATGTGTGAAGGTGTTCAAATCCAAAGGTTTGGTAAAGATATCAGCAAGTTGTTTATCTGAGGACACATGAGAGATCTTAATTACCTTGTTTTCAACCAGTTTACGGATAAAGTGATGCCTAATGTCTATGTGCTTAGTGCGAGAGTGTTGAACAGGGTTCTTAGATATATTAATTGCACTTTCATTATCACAGTAAACTAAGAGGGTTGAGGATACAATACCATAATCAAACAGCATTTGTTTCATCCACATGAGCTGAGTACAACAACTCCCCATGGCAATGTATTCAACCTCTGCAGTAGACATAGTCACACAACTTTGCTTCTTGTTGTGCCAGGCGATAAGATTATTCCCAAGGAAGAAACAACCTCCATATGTTCTTCGTCGATCATCAAGACTTCCTGCCCAATCAGAATCACAGAAACCTGCAAGATTCAAGTTAGTTTGCTTAGAGTAAAACAGACCTCGATCAGCTGTTCCCTTGACATATTTGATGATCCTTTTGACAGCATGCAGATGAGACATCCCTGGATCAGCCTGATACCGAGCACATACACCAACACTGAAGAACAAATCGGGCCGAGTAGCAGTGAGATAGAGAAAACTGCCAATCATAGCTCTGTAGAGCTTTTCATCAACCTTTTGACCAATTGAGACCTTCGACAGCTTTGTTGTTGAGCTCATAGGGGTCATGGTTGACTTGCTCGTTTACATTCCGAATCTTTGAATTAAGCTCTTTGCATATGTTGACTGAGAGATGTGAATCCCACTATCACTTTGTTTGATTTGTAATCCCAGAAAGTAGTTCATCTCACCAACCATGCTCATCTCAAATTCCTTAGTCATTCCTATGACAAAGGTCTTCACAAGTTTTGGATTAGTGCTTCCAAACATAATATCATCCACATAGATCTGAACAATGAGGATATTTGAACCTTCTTCATAGATAAACAAAGTCTTGTCTACACTGCCTCTTTTAAACCCAGTTTCAAGAAGGAACACAGTGAGACGCTCATACCATGCTCGTGGTGCTTGCTTCAATCCATACAGAGCCTCCTTGAGTTTGTACACATGATTTGGAAATTTTGGGTCTTCAAAGCCCTTTGGCTGAGTGACATAAACTTCTTCTTGGATAATCCCATTTAGAAATGCACTCTTCACATCATTTGAAACATCTTAATGTTCAGAAGACAAGCCATCCCTAGAAGTAAACGAATGGATTCAAGACGTGCTACAGGAGCAAAGGTTTCATCAAAGTCAACTCCTTCAACTTGAGAGTAACCTTGAGCAACTAGTCTTGCTCGACTTCGTGTAACATTTCCATCCTCATCAATCTTGTTCTTGAAGATCCACTTAGTACCAACAACATTTACTTGCGGAGGTCTTGGAACAAGATCCCACACATCATGCCTAACGAACTGATTAATTTCTTCATGACATGCAGCAAACCAAAACTCATCTTCTAAGGCTGCAAAGATGTCAGATGGTTCCAGTGTTGAGACAAAGCAAGAATGTTGTAACATTTCTCGAAAGTTAATCTGAACTCCTCTTTTTTGTCTTTAACCTTCGAGGTTGCCAATCACATCCGATTCTGAGTGATTCTTAGGAACTTGCAAAGATGTTAACCTTGAGTCCACAGTTGGTCCTTGAGTAACCCTTGTTTCTTCTTCCTGATCCTTTTCAACTTTCTCTAGATCAAGAGTTGGCAGATCTTCATCATCCTGAGCTACAGGGAATTCTTGAGTAGGTGATCTATCATCAAATACAACATTAACAGATTCTTCAACTCTCTTGAGACGTTTGTTGTATACCCTGTAAGCCATACTATTTGTAGCATAACCCAGAAAAATACCTTCATCACTCCTTGAGTCAAACTTACCCAGGTGACCTTTATCATTCAAAATGTAACAGATACACCCAAACGTGTGGAAGTAGCACAGATTCGGAGTTTTCCCTTTCCAAATTTCGTAAGGAGTGGTGTTGGTGTTTGGTTTCACATAGACACGATTGATGATGTAACAAGCAGTGTTTATTGCTTCAGCCTAAAACCTTGGTGACACATTGTTGCCGTGAATCATGGCTCTTGCCATTTCTTGAAGAGTTATGTTCTTCCTTACAACAATCCCATTTTGTTGTGGTGTCCTTGGTGCAGATTATTGATGTCGTATCCCTTGAGAGTTGCAGAATTGCTCAAATTCTTCATTCTCGAACTCACCACCGTGGTCACTTCTGATTTGAACTATAGGTCCCTTTTCAGTCTGAAGTTGCAGAGCCAGTATCTTGAAGCTCTCAACAGCTTCTGATTTTTCTCTTAAAAATCTGACCCAAGTGAATCTAGAAAAATCATCAACAAGTACAAAGGTGTACCTTTTTCCATTCAAGCTCTCGGTTTGTACTGGCCCCATAAGATCTATGTGTATCAACTCCAGAATTCGTTTTGAACCAATATCAGCGACTTTCTTGTGTTGTACCCTTATTTGTTTTCCTTTACTGCAGGCATCGCAGACTGCATCAAATTTTCCATCAAGCTTTGGTATACCTCTGACAACGTTAGCCTTTATTATCTTGACTAAACTCTGAGTGTTGATGTGACCAAGCCGTCGATGCCATAGATCAAGTTTAGAGACTGTAGCGGATAGACACATCTCTGAATCTTTCCACATATAACAGTTGTTTCCTGAACGAATTCCAGCTAGAACTTTGTTTCTGTTTTCATCATATGCACCGCATTCCGTTTTTGTGAATGTGACTTTAAGTCCATCATCACATAACTGGCTTATGCTGATTAGATTTGCACGAAGTCTATCAACAAAATACACATTTGCTAGTTGAGGTTGGTTGGATCTGTCAATCACCCCTTTTCCTTTGATTTGACCTTTTCCTCCATCACCAAAAGTGACTTTTCCACCTAGATTAGGTGTAAATTTGTCTAATGTTGATTGATCTCCTATCATATGTCTTGAGCATCCACTATCAAAGTACCAAAAGTTGACTTCAGATGAGTCTGTAGATATGTAGGCTACATTGGCTTCTTCGTCATCCTCTCCAAGTTGTATCAAGCTTAGATTGCATCTTAAGCTCATATTCTCGGTTGTGTCTTCTCCAGAAACAGCAGTGAAAGCCTTTAGATTGCAACTTATGTAGATCTCATCATCTTCTTCATACATCTTCATTAGGTTGAAGTTTGATCTTTCTGTAAGTAGATCACTATACAAATCTTTCTTTGAGATCCACACAGAGCAGAACTTCCCTGGCTCCAAGTAACACTTATTGAGATTCCACAACAGATTGATCTTCTTCCTAAAACTGTAACAATTTTTTCTTTGATGATTGCCACCACAATGATCACACCCATAGGTTCTTCTCCTTATGACCCTCCTGTGATAGTCCTTCAACGGATGGTTCTGCCTTTCCTCTCATTTCTTTATCACCGAAATTTCTTTCTTTAAGTTAGTAGATATACCTGCTTCCTTTTCTAAGTGATTGGCACTCACGAAGTTCACAGGTTGAACTGTTATATCACTTGAGGTTCCAGTATTTCCTTGATACCCTAGACCTCTGTGTGTGGCATCTATTCTTCCCATGGACAAAATCTTGTCTAGATCCTTAGTCCCACTGTTCAACATCCTGATCTGCTTGTGTTTCTCATTCAACTCCTTTTCAAGTATTGTGACTCTTCCCTTTTCTTTGTAATACTCTTCTTGAAGGTTGCTCAGTTTCTGAAGAAGTCCTTCAGTTGTTTGATCATTAGCCTTGAGTGGAGTATGGTTAACCTTTTCCGTTGCATCTTCATAGGCTTTTTCAAGTTTAGATTCCAAAGTAAGCTTTTCTTGAATAAGCTTAAGCTTATCCTTGCTTAGCTGTACCCAACTGTCATACAAAATTCTATATTCCTCCTTAGGATTGATTTCTTCATCACTCTCTGAATCAGACTCAGCACCTATGTGAACATTATCTCCACTGAATGTAAAAGAAACAAAGTTGAGCAGTTCTTCCCCTTCCTCATCAGACTCAGAGTCACTGAAGCTCAACAAGGATTTCTCTTTTGACTTGGTTTTGTTAGGACATTCAAACTTTGTGTGTCCCATGCCTTTGCACTCAAGACACTTTAACTCATTCTGTTTGGTTACGGGACATTCAGGTTTGATATGACCCTACCCTCCACATTCATAGCACTGAATCTCCTTTTTCTTACCAGAGTAGTCAGCATCTGGTTTTGATGATCTACCACCTGGTTTGTCTCCTTCTGTATTACTCCAACGTTGTGTGTCTCTGTTGTTGTTTCTATCAACCCTTTTTAAAGCTTTACCAAAATTTCTGGCCAACAAGGACATGCTATCTTTGATTTCTTGAAACTGAACAGGTTTTTGATTTGCCAGAAACGCAACGCTTTTAGATGGTTTGACTTTGTCTTCATCAGCTTCCATTTCTTCAGATTTTAGTAACCCGACCAATTCAGCAAAAGTCATTGACTCAGTGTTCCCAGTTACCCTCATTACAGCCTTGTGAGCAGCAAATTTGGCTGGAAGACATCTCAACAGTTTCTTCACCAGTTTTTGATCCTTGTAGGTCTTTCCAAGAACTTCAGCTTCATTCGCTATGGCACTGAGCTTTGAGCTAAACTTCACTATTGTTTCATCTGGAGCCATCTTCAGACACTCATACTGAGTAGCTAACATATCAAGTCTCCTTCTCTTAACACTTGAAGTTCCTTCATGAGATTGTTGGAGAATATCCCAGGCTTGTTTTGCAGACTTGCATCCTTGAATGAGTTACTCATCTTCATCCACACCAGAGAAAATGGCATTCATGGCTCTTGCATTGAATTTTGACAAATTCTTCTTGTCAATCGTCCATCTGGCTTTAGGTTTTGGAATCTTAACTCCCTCTTCTATTGTATGAAACGGAGGTTCCCATCCTTCTTCTACGGCTGTCCATGCATCTTCTCCTTGGCCTTTGATGAGTTGTGTCATTCGAACTTTCCAATACCCATATCTCTTAGTATCCAGCATGATGTTCTTACTTGTACCCGTACCATCAGTATTTGGTTTCATAACTTAGGATCTAACCTGTGTAGAGACGACAGTCTCAGATCGGTTTCCTGCTCTGATACCAATTAAAATAACTAGAACCTTGAATACTACTACAAGAACACCAAGATACCAGTAAACTGAGCTTTATTAAGAATTTCTCAAACAACTTTCTTACAAACTTGTTTGATCAGTTTTATGCAACACCAAAACAGCTGGTTTGCCACTGAAACAATCCTAATCTACCTAACCTTACCTGCACAGCAACAGCTATGCTCTCTCTTTATTCACTCACCAATGAAACCCTCAAGCAATATTGTTCTTCTTGCTTAGATCTAAACACACACACTTTTCTCTCTATAAAAGTGGTAACTGAACAAGGATGTGAGCTGCTTCTCTTTTATATGCAGCAACAATCTTCACATACTCTTCTTTATCCAGCAAATCCTCCTATGCACCATGTCCTTCAAGAACCTCTCTTTGTCCAATGAGTCATAGGAGAAACCCCATCATTATGTTGCCTTCAACACTCCACTTGCTTGTAGCTTCCAACGAACACCTTTTTAGCGTGACACCTTTTTCGCCCATGCTCAACAACTCCACGCTCGATGTATCGCACTGTCTTCAAGGTGTTGTGCTGGCGGATCAACTTGACACTTCCCGATTTGTTGAAGTCCTTCAGGTACATCCCGTGACAGTGTGTAACTCCTACAGATATTCTGTTTCTTCAGTACTATCTTTGGGTCGGGATGAAGAAGGATGTAGCTAGTTGGGTTGCGAGGTGCGATGTGTGTCAGCTAGTGAAGGCTGAGCATCAGGTTCCAGGAGGGTTATTGAAGAGTCTTCCCATTCCAGAGTGCAAGTGGGATATGATTACTATGGACTTCATGGTAGGTTTGCCAGTGTCCAGGAAATTTGATGTTATTTGGGTCATTGTGGACCGGTTGACTAAGTCAGCAAATTTTCTGGCCATTAGGAAGATGGAGCAGCGGTCTTGGCTAAGAAGTATGTGAAGGAGATAGTCAGGTTGCATGGGGTGCCAGCGAGCATTGTGTCTAATAGGGATTCGAAGTTCACTTCGGTGTCCTAGAGAGCGTTTCAGGCAGATATGGGAACTAAGGTGCATATGAGTACATCTTATCATCCCCAGACAGATGGACAGTCAGAGAGGACGATCTAGATGCTGGAGGATTTGCTGAGAACGTGTGTGTTGGATTGGGGAGGCCATTAGGCAGATCACTTGAGCTTGGTAGAGTTTGCTTACAACAACGGTTATCAGGCAAGTATTAAGATGGCTCCTTATAAGTCTTTGTATGGGAGGCCGTGTCGGACACCGTTATGCTGGACTCAGGTGGGGGAGAGGAGCATTTACGGGGCAGATTTTGTTCATGAGACCTCAAAGAAGATTCGGGTTCTCAAGCTGAACATGAAGGAGGCTCAGGATCGGCAGAGGAGTTATGCCGATAGGAGGAGGAGAGATCTTGAGTTTCAGGTAGGAGACAGAGTGTACCTCAAGATGGCCATGTTGCAGGGTCCGAACAGGTCATTGGCTGAGACTAAGTTTAGTCCGAGGTATATGGATCCGTTCAGAGTGATTGAGCGTGTTGGACCAGTGGCTTATAGACTGGAGTTACCTGAGGTTATGTGTGCATTCCATAAGGTTTTCCATGTTTCTATGTTGAGGAAGTATCTCCGTGAGGATGATCAGTTGTTAGCTAAGATTCCAAAGGATCTTCAGCCTAACATGACTTTGGAGGCGAGACCAATGAGGGTTCTCGAGAGGAGGATCAAGGAACTTCGGAAGAAGAAGGTTCCTTTGATGAGAGTCCTTTGGGACTGTGATGATGATGAGGAGCAGACTTGGGAGCCTGAGGCGAGGATGAAGACAAGGTTTAATAAGTGGTATGAGAAGCAAGCCGCGACTTGAGCTTGTCTAGCCTGGTCCCATCTGTAATCTGTGGCTGGAGCGGGAATGGAGTATTCCAGCCCATCTCTCTTGTTTACTTGGTCGCTTGGGGTGGTTGGTTGTGCGACTAAGTAACAAGATGAGGTGGTGCTCGGGGTACAAAGTTTCCGTGAGGCAGGGTTTTTGGAGGAAAGTTTCTTGAATTATGAGTTTCCAAAAGTGGAAAGTGTTGAAAATGGTAAGTTTTAAGTGAGTTAAAATTTGTCCATTTTTGTGGAGAGAGCCTTGGAGGGGCTTGTGAGGCCTTAGTGGCGGACTTTTTAGTCATTGTGTGACCTTAGTGGCGGTCTTTTGAGACATTGTGTGGCCTTTGTGGCGGGCTGTTTAGCCAGATGTGTGGCCTTTGTGGCAGGCTGTTTAGCCAGATGTGTAGCCTTTGTGGCGGGCTGTTTAGCAAGATGTGTGGCCTTTGTGGCGGGCTGTTTAGCCAGAGTGCCTGTTCAGACGGTCCTTCGGGACAGATGGTCTTTGTGACGGTCCGTCGGGACAGATGGTCTTTGTGACGGTCCTGTTTTGGACATTTGTTTGGCCTTGGTGGCGGTCCTGTTTAGGACATTTGTTTGGCCTTTGTGGCGGCTCTTTTGGCATTGAGATGATCCATGTGTGGTCATGAGGTATCCCAGTGAGGGGATATGTGGTTGGTAGGACATTGAGATGTCTTACGCGAGCCACGTGAAGGAAACCTCGATAGGGATAGGACTCAGACGTGTTCAGAATTGTTTGCTCGCGACTCTTGGGGAACTTAGGTTCTCGTAGTACTGCCATATTCTGAGACTTTGTGGCTTGGGATGGCTGGTATATCGACTTCGAATGACGATCCGGGGGCGCGCTGTAGGGTGGCAACCCGAGAGACGAGTATTGGATTTTTCCTTATATATTATGGCATGCGGGCTTAGACCCGATGAGGAGCCAACATTATGGCATGCAGACTTAGGTCTGATAAGGAGCCAATAAAAACTCAAGGTCTAGGCTTCCGAGTAAAGGAAAGTCCAAAAGTCGAGAGCAAAAAATGCCTGGAGCGTGAGTCTATCGCCTAGAGGTGACCTTTCGTAGATCGGTCAGAGGAGTTCGGGCCGTGGAGACGGTTGCACGGGAGTCCTTGGCTGATGGTTGTTCGAGATTCGAGGAAGAATCTATGTTGATGGGGAAGAATTGTAACATCCGCGAACCGAAATCCTGGTTTAGGGGATTGCATCAGTCGATGCATATAGTGCATCGATCGATGCAGGTTCAGTTTTCTGCGGACGAGTTAAGTTAAACGCTGCGTTTTGGGTTACGGAAAAACCTTAACACGAGTTTTGTCTCATTAGTCGGGTTTTGGCCGCTTTTGAGAGAAAACTTCCCTCAATGTTCTTGAGTGTTCTTGGTGATTTCTGGAGATTGGAAGTTGTTCCCGTAGAGATCTGTAGATGGGATCGTTGTAGGAGCTTCCTGGAAGTGT
This sequence comes from Camelina sativa, assembly GCF_030686135.1. Classification (NCBI taxonomy): domain Eukaryota; kingdom Viridiplantae; phylum Streptophyta; class Magnoliopsida; order Brassicales; family Brassicaceae; genus Camelina; species Camelina sativa. Next base: position 8,136,071 of record NC_141883.1, read on the forward strand.
TTTCTTGTTGGTTTAAGGTTCAGATTCGTCTTGGCAAAGGTAAGTGCAGGACCATGGCTTATCTAAGCTAGAGCTTCTCTGATCTGCTTGTTTATGTGTTGTTAGGCTTGTTAGATGGTTATTTGGGACGTTAGGAAGCTTTCTTGTGGCTTAGGATCGAGTTTTGTGGTTGCAGGAACAAAGATCCGGCAAGAAGCTTCGGGGAACACGATGCTCAGCATGTTGCATCGGTCGATGCACTTTGTGCGTTGGTCGATGCAAGTGCGAAGACGGCGCGTAAAACCTAGGGTTTTCGGGTTATGTCGAGCATGCGTCGGTCGATGCAGTGCGAGTGTCGGTCGATGCATGTGTAACTTGCATCCCTTGTATCGGTCGATGCATCCCCATGTGGTGACGGTCGATGCATGTTGGTGTCGGTCGATGTAGAGTCCTGGTTTGTTATTTGTGTTTGTTGATTGTTGGTTGATGGTTAGAGATGTCTCTATTGCTTGTGTGTATAGCCCAACAGATGGGAGGATTGTCTTACTTAGTGTTTATAAAATACTCATGCATTGCAATTTGTGTTTGTGGTGCAGGTAAATGCAAAGTCTGATCGTGGAATCAAGACAATGAAGAGGAGGATGTTCTAGGGACTCGATTGGATGTTGTCTGGCATTGATAGGTTGCTAGAGTTGGGTCATTAGAAATATTTCTAGGTTGCTGGTTTCATGTTTTCTGATGATTGGTTATTGGATATGCATTATGTTATAATATTGGTTATTATTGGTATTGTTTATTTCCGCTGTTAGTTGTGATTGTGGTTAGGTGGCTAGTGGGTATGGGACCACTAGTTGTACTTTATTTATTATGATTACTTATTTATTTTTATTATTTAAAAAAAAAATGGTTTGGGTCGTTTCAGTTCTTGGGAGATCTGAGGCCAAGAGGGTGTTAGAAGCTTGCTATGAGGGTTGGATTTGTTGTTGTTGGTCAGAATCTTCCTGCAAAGAGGTGAGTACATGACCATGGCTGGTCTAAGCATGAGATTTCCTTTGTCTTGCTTGTTTGGTGTTATAGGTTTCCTACGGATTCATATGGCTATGGGAATGAGTTTTGGACGGACTGGAGATGATGGGAAGCGAGATTCGACTCTCGCCTTTGAGCGGATCCACGTCTACAGAGTCAGTGTCGATCGACACCAGGTGGGTGTCGGTCAACACCATGGAGCAGCATCGATCGACAATGTTGGGTAGTGTCGGTCGACACCAGTAGCCAGTGTTGGTCGACACTTGGCTGGTGTCGGTCGACACTTGGCTGGTGTCGGTCGACACTTGGCTGGTGTCGGTCGACACCTCCCTTCCAGTGAAGACGATACTTGCTTCCAGTGAAGACGATAGTTGCTTGTGTATATAGCCCAGTAGATGGGAGGATTGCCTCACTGAGTATTTATCAAATACCCATGCATCTCAATTTGTGTTTGTTGTGCAGGTAACGGCAAAGTGTGATCGTGGAATCAAGGCAATGAAGAGGAGGATGTTCTAGTGGCTCGATTGGTTGTTGTCTGGATTTTGTTAGAATGCTAGAGTTGGGTCAATAGAACATTGCTAGGTTGATGGTTCGTTGTTTCATGTTGTTTGGTTATTGGATAATTGCTATGATCTAATATTGGTTATTTTATTATTGGATATTTATTGGATATTGATATTTGTTGATTAATTTCCGCTGTTTGGTTTAATTGTGGTTAGGTTGCTAGTGAGTATGAGACCACTTGCTTAGATTATTACTATTATTATTATTATTATTTATCTAAAAACGGGTTGGGACATTTCAATAGTAATATTATATATATATATATATATATAATTATTATTATATATGTATAAATAAATTAGTTAATACATAGATCATAACTATAATAGTAAATTATTAATTTGTTTTGTGTTAATGAAAAAATATTTTATATGTTTATGACTCTTAAATACCCAAATTTGTTGAAACTAAAAGTTTAACTCTTTATGTACATATTTTTTTTATACCCAACTACAAGTAATATTTGTAATTAGTTAACAGTCTTTGCTATATAAGACTATTCTTTTGTTATTTATAATTTATTATCATTTATTTTATTAATTAAATAACTATAAAAGCGGATTTTGAGAGTCCCGCACCATAACTGGGGAGTAATTATTGAAGGGTGCAATTTTACAACTGATAGGATAGAACAAAAATTAAAAGCAGTTTTTCTTTTTTTTTTGTTTCCAAAAAAACACAAATCAACAATTTATGTGTGAGTGGTATAGTTAATGCGGTTTTCTATTTATTAGGAAAACATCCTGCTTTTTTAGGTCAGCATTCACGGTCTTAATGATTGATGACAATGAAAAAGAGGATTTGAAAAGGAAAAAAGTAAAAACCGCTTTTGTTTACCAATCAATAAAACTTACAACAATTTGCGTTTCTTAAGAAATTTTTTTTTACGGATTTTTAGATGGTAAATTCCACTGGACCATTTTTTCACACAACATCACTTTATTATTCCAGCGGTTTTGTTGATATCCGTAGTGACCAGTGGATAAAAACTTTTTTTTACATAGTTTTTTTTGTTTTTTTAACTAGATATTGGTTAGATCTCTTTTCCAGTAGATAAAAGCTTTTTTTTTTAATTTACTATATTTGCTATATATAGGTTACAATATATCTATATTTCAAAAAATAACACATACGAAAGCAAATAAAATAATACTTAAACTATTTTCTCATAGATTAATAATTAAATGTGTGTATACCTATAGCTAATAAAACATGGCTACATTTTTGTAGAATTTCAACTCATCTATTAAAAACATGTTTTCTGTATTTGGAATTGTTTATTAATTAAAACAAAGTGGTAGGTTTAATGTTTTTTCTTAGTACGTGGAGTATATTATGTATTGTAATAAAAGTTCAATTTAATAACATTTACAAAATATTTACTAATTTATTCATACAACTAGTATTATAGTAGAAAAATATACAAATCAAAGTAAGAAATAATTTCTTGATTAACACAATGAAACAGTAATTAAAGTAATCTATAAGAAATTTTTATTAGAGTTATTAGTTTTTATACAGTTATGTTTAATTATGTTAAATATATTTTGTTCAAATATATTTACAATTTCTATGAAAATACAGTACAAAATATATTACAATTATACTTTATATTAAATATATACAAAAATTTATTTATTGATTAATAAAAAAAAAAGAAAAAAATATTGTTTTATTTAAGTATTAAAATGTATAATGAATTTTTAATATATATATATATATATATTAATCTATAAATATGTAATGAGAAGAGTAATAGAGAGAGAGGAATTTACATGCGTTTTCTTGTAATCGTAATAATGTGTATTTCATATGAACAAATACATTGGTATTTATAGATAAAAATTGAGAAAAATATTACTGTGAGTTATAATGACAGTTGGGCTCCATTTTTATGGCTATACGTAAAGTCTTAACTTTTGCAACAATCGCCCTTGGAGTCCATTTTCATTTGTCCTTTTGATATATTTTGTTGCCTCGTTAAAAATGATGTTCATATATTTTACCTTGTTTTCCCTTAATATATTCACATCTTTTGCATTCTTTGCTATTCTTTTTGACCATTATTGCATAGTTTTAGGATTGTTCTTGCATTAGAGTGTAGTTGCATTGCATTTACATCTTTTCTTGCATAAACAGGTGATTTTGGAGCCTAAGAAGCATGGAAGCAATGTTGAGGAGAAGTGAAGCAATCATGAGGAGAAAGCAAAGGAGTTAAGGCTGGAGAACCAAGGTCCGGAGTCCAACTCGACTGCCCACTCGACCAGGCACTCGACCGTGTGCTGAGAGTGACTCGACCGAGTGGAAGGAGCACAAGAAAACCCAACTCGACCGGTCACTCGACCGAGCACCGGGTCGAGTTGGCCGAGCCGCCTGGCTGTTTTGTCTTTTAGCATTTTTAGGGCTTCCACTACTTTTTCTATTTAAAGGCCTTGTACCCTGCAGCCACCAAGAGGCCAGCTTTTTAGAGAGTCAAAAACCTAGTTTTTACCCTTTGGGGAATTATTGCTTTTGCACTTTTATTTTTAGATCTTGTACCTCCTTGAAGGAGAAAAACATAAGATTCTTGGATTTTGTTGGTTCCATAACTTTCAAGATATTAAGAATTCGTGTTTGATTCCTTTTTCAATATTGTAGATCTTTGCTTTATCTTTCTATTGATGCAAGTTTCAGTATTTTCTGGGTTTATTACTTTGTTGTTCATCATGTGTTCTTGTGAGTAGTTGCTTAGGATCTTGAGGATGGGTTAGGCTGGGTTGTGTTTGAGGTTTGTTTGATTTGGTCAATCTTGATTGTTGTGGATCTCTTCTAGGCTAGATGTTCTTAATGCTGGTCCTATAACTGAGAGGGTAGGATCTGATTTCAAGCAGCTTAGCATCACACCAATGTTTAAGAAGCATAGATAAGGCTAGATCTAGAGTTTACCATTAGGCTTGCTAATAGATTAGAGGTCTTGTTTGGTATTTGACATATTTCTTAATGCCTACTTGTGTAGATTCTTTACTTTGTGAGAACAAGTCTAGAGATGCATGAGTTTGATTGTTTCTTGCCATGAGAGTGGATTAAACATGTCTTAGAAATATATGTCTAGAGATTAGCTCAAGTTGTTTGAGATTTGTTGACCAAGTTAGATGACCTCAATCATAGTCCAGCCCATGAATCCCTCCTCAATGCCTTCCTTGTTTATTTGATCGTTGTTTGATTTGCTTTTGTATTGCTCTGTTTTTCTTGCATTGCTCTGTTTTCCGGATTTGTCCAGCTCGACCCTGCACTCGATCTACACTCGATCGAGTGCTTGCTCGAGTTCATCCCCAGAACTTTCGTTTATGCTTTGTAGTTGTCCTGTCTTATCTCTTGTCTCATTCTAGTTGCATTTCTGTTGCATTTACTTAGTGTCATGTTCATTACTTGCCTTGCATTAGTTCATTACCATAGTTTCTATTTCTGTTCTAGCTTCATAACTGTTATAATCATTCTGTTTCATTTACATTTAGCACCTAGTTCTAGTAGCTTTTACATTCTGCATTTTGCATTTCATCATAGGATTGTTAGTGACAAACATCTTTAATATTTGGCTTGACTTAGACATATATGCACATCCTGATTGCTTGCAAACACTCAGATTGGATTGACACCTCTTATACTACAACTGCATAAGGGGAATTGAAACACCTTGCTTTCACCATTGTTCATCATCATATCATTCATTCACATTCCATCACACACACACAAGAAAGATACTAGTTTCAATTTGGCGTCGTTGCCCATTTAAGTGTTTATTTGTAACAATTAGGGTCAATATTAGTCTAAGATTAAGTTCCTTTGTCCCCTTGTTCGCTACTAATCTCGATTCTTCTTCTGCTTGGTTGTATTGAGTTTCATGTACCAACTCGACCCTCAACTCGACCACCACTCGTCCGAGTGAGTGATCGAGTACTTGATCGAGTCAGAAGCCGGATTCAAATAGACTTCTCATCTCAGTCGACTCGACCTTCAACTCAAGCCAGTGCTCGACCGAGTGTCCGTTCGAGTTAGTAATCATGTTTCAATGCAGTATGTTCCATTATGTACCCACACAACAGCAACCATGGTTCCAGGCTCAATGGTGTCACCCTCCAATGTTTCAGACCTCACAAGCCCAAGAACCTGACTTAAGAGCTATGCTGCAACAACTTTTACTTGGGCAAGGAACTGGGCAGATTGAGGTAGCAAAGCAGTTTTCTAAGCTGAACCAAATGTTGAATTCCTATTCTACTGACCTAAACTCTAAGGTCAAGTACATGGAGAGCTCCATTGCTTCTACTACATCTACTAAGCCATACCAACTTCCTAAACAAGCTATTCAACAAGCAAGGGAGTTTACAGCTAACGCTATTAATCTCTATGAAGAAGCTGTCACTGAGGACAGTGAGGTTCAAGGTGGGAAGAATTCATCACTAATTGAAGCCCAAAGTGAAGGTTTTACTCAGCAGATTGAAGCAGAGAAACCACTCGACCAGGTGCTCGACCACACACACGATCGAGTACATGGCCGAGTGACCGATCGAGTTGAAGACACAGAAGCTGTTAAGCCTGCTAGATACATTCCTCCTGCTTACAAACCACCTCTACCATTCCCTGGACGTTTCAAGGAACAAAAGCTGAAGGAACTAAGGGAAATTATTGAGAAAAGAGAAATGATGGCTTTGCAACAAGAGGAAGTGATTGAAAAGAAGGAAGCGATGGCTATACAACAAGAGGTTGTCATTGAGAAGAAAGACGAAGAGAGAGGACCTCCCTTGGAAAAATATGCTCAACATCCTGTCCTCAAGGACATGCTTCTTGAATTATCCAAGCAGAAGGCTCAAGATCAAGACATGAAGGATTTGAAAGAGATTGGGAAAGCTGTTTTCCCAACAAAGCTTGAAGATCCAGGGTCATTTAACCTACCTTGTTGCATCAGCTATATGCACTTCAACAAGTGTCTATGTGACTTGGGAGCTTCAGTGAGCTTAATTCCATATTCAGTTGCTGAGAAGTTGGGGTATGAACATTTTAAGCCCTGCAATATCTATATTGGTCTAGAACATGGATCAAAGAGGGATGTGCTTGGATTAATTGAAAATTTTCCAGTCAAGATAGGGGAGGCTAGGATTCCAACTGATTTTGTGATCATGAATATGGATCAAGAGCCAGAAGATCCTCTCATCTTGGGGAGACCATTCTTAGCCACAGCTGGGGCTTTAACTGATGTTAAGATGGGAACCATCAAGCTCCACCTTGCTAAAGACTTCACTATGAAGTTTGACATCAAGAATTCAACATATCAATCTACTATTGAACGTCAGCACTTTGTGGTAGAGAGAAAAGCTAGTTCTGAAGTTTTTGAGGATGGAGAGGACCCTATGATAAAAGGTTCAGCCCAAGCCAAGACTGTCCAAGAGCTCAAGGGTTCAGTTCAAGAGTTGACTGTTCTAGTGAAGGATCTTCAAGTGCAACTCAACAAGAGGTCTTTGAAGAAGGCAAGACCAACACTCAAGTTTAAGAAGAAACATGGTTCAAGTGTCAAGGAAGTAGTGATCAAGAAACAGCACCAAGGTTACCAAGTAGAACCAGGGGGGGATTTCAACACCTCCTTGGACTCCAAACCAAGCCTGAAAAGGCATCAAAAGTCAAGCTTAGTCACTTTAAACAAGCTCACTAGGGAGGAAGTCCCTAAGGTATCTCTGTACATATTGTTTAGGGTTTTGGTATTTTGATATTTGTTTTGGTGTTCTCATGATCAGGGAAGCAAGGGGGTCTAAACAAAAGAAGAAAAACAGACTCGGCAGCCAACTCGACCACACCACTCGACCGGGCACTCGACCGAGTACCAGTCGATGGCTATAGTCGAGTTGCCATCTTCACCACCTCCAATTCAACCACAAGACCCCAACTACACATATGAGAGCATGAATGAGGATGTGGATAGCTTCTCCCACAATCCATGAGGTACCACTATCACCTTACCTTTGTAAATACCATTGCATCTCTAGTTTTATTTTGTCTAGTTTCATTTTGTTTTTAGTCTTGAATCCTCTTACAAATTTCTTTCACACAGAGGACTGTGTGATTTAAGTTTGGGGGAGGGTTTGAGATAGCATTTGATGTTGTGTTTTGTTTTCTTATTTCAAATTTTTAGCATCATCATGTTAGTATTTGCATAGCATCTAAGGCATAGAAAACCCCTAAAAATTTGAAAAAGTTTGCAAAAATCTTTATAAAAAAAAGAGTGTTCATGTAGTTTGCATTGCATAATAGCATCTTGTTTAGCATGTTTAATGTAGGACTGTTAATTATTTGCATTAGGGATCTATGATGAGTTTTGCCTTGTTAGCTTGTTTAATTCACTAAACTAGGATCAATGCCCAAGTTAATAGTACTTTGATGCTAATTGAGTAGTTAGAAGCATAAGATTGAACCAAGCCTTGAATTCCTGCATTGCATTTGGTCTAAATTGAAGCATGTTGTGATTTGATGCCATTTCCTATTTATATGAACCTAATATTGACTTGTAATTATCAGTTTGTGCATTGTCTTAAACTCATGGATACCATATACATATTTGGATCATCTTTCTCCTTTTTACCACTCTTGTTGATCTAAGTAGCTGAATGAATCATTAAAATCAGTTTCCAATACCCTTAATCAACCCTTCTTTCAAGCCATGTTTATACTTGAGTGTTTAAGGCTTATTTTGGGATTGAGCTTGGTAGAAAGTGTTAGGTTTGAACTGACAAGAATAATGCCTTGTGTAGTTCTAGTTTGCATTTTCCAAACTAGATAGGACTAGGTGATTTCATTGTTGGGTTTGGGATTTGGTTGTTTGAAAAAGAAAGAAAAGAAAAGAGGAAAAGAGAAAGAAAAGGTTAGAGTCTTTAGGAGGGGAATGTGTTTAAGTAAAATCAAAATCTAGTGAAAGGATGGGAAGTAAAAAAATTGTTGTTGAAGATGGTTCTAGTTAAAGAAAAGGAAAGAAAGAAAAGAAAAGGCTAGCAAAATGCTTATATGTCTTAAGAATAAGAAGAAAAGAGAACCATAGCAAATAAGTAAGAATCCCCCATCCCACTAGAAAGATCATATAAGAAACCTCTCCTAAGACTTTAAAATCAAAAGAGAAAAGGGTGAAAGAGAAGAGAAGAAGTTAAAGGGTAGCACTAGGATCATTTGGGTTTAGATTGATAGGATAAACACTTTGGGTGCCTTTGGGTAGACAAGGTTTTGTTCTTGTATGTGTCTAAGTGTTATTACCTTTAGCATTCTTCTAAAGCTCAATCCATTTTTATGAGAGAACCTTGATATTGATAAGCCCCACTCTAAACAGAGACCATCATTGTCTCTAAACCTTTTACTACCAAGCCAAATGAGTTTAAGCATTGCATAGAATTGATTCATGTTCTTGATTAATGAATGTTAAAGGAAATGGTTGATTTGAATGCATGTGGACATCTAAGGCTCAAATCAGTAAAGGTTGTGATATGCTTGTCTAAAATCTTTTAAGTACAGCTCATTCAACTTGCATCATAGTACTAGTAACTTGGACATTGATTCTAGATGGTCTATTTGCAAGCTTTAGGAGCTGAGATCCCACTTTCAAACCTCACCTACCTTCTTATATCTTGTTCATTTGCTTGAGGGCAAGCAAAGACTAAGTTTGGGGGTGTTGATGTTCATATATTTTACCCTGTTTTCTCTTAATATATTCACATCTTTTGCATCCTTCGCTATCTTTTTTGACCATTATTGCATAGTTTTAGGATTTTTCTTGCATTAGAGTGTAGTTGCATTGCATTTACATCTTTTCTTGCGTAAACAGGTGACTTTGGAGCCTAAAGAGCATGGAAGCAATGCTGAGGAGAAGTGAAGCAATCATGAGGAGAAAGCAAAGGAGTTAAGGCTGGAGAACCAAGGTCCGGAGTCCAACTCGACTGCCCACTCGACCAGGCACTCGACCGTGTGCTGAGAGTGACTCGACCGAGTGGAAGGAGCACAAGAAAACCCAACTCGACCGGTCACTCGACCGAGCACCGGGTCGAGTTGGCCGAGCCGCCTGGCTGTTTTGTCTTTTATCATTTTTAGGGCTTCCACTACTTTTTCTATTTAAAGGCCTTGTACCCTGCAGCCACCAAGAGGCCAGCTTTTTAGAGAGTCAAAAACCTAGTTTTTACCCTTTGGGAAATTATTCCTTTTGCACTTTTATTTTTAGATCTTGTACCTCCTTGAAGGAGAAAAACATAAGATTCTTGGATTTTGTTGGTTCCATAACTTTCAAGATATTAAGAATTCGTGTTTGATTCCTTTTTCAATATTGTAGATCTTTGCTTTATCTTTCTATTGATGCAAGTTTCGGTATTTTCTGGGTTTATTACTTTTTTGTTCATCATGTGTTCTTGTTAGTAGTTGCTTAGGATCTTGAGGATGGGTTAGGTTGGGTTGTGTTTGAGGTTTGTTTGATTTTGTCAAGCTTGATTGTTGTAGATCTCTTCTAGGCTAGATGTTCTTAATGCTGGTCCTATAACTGAGAGGGTAGGATCTGATTTCAAGCATCTTAGCATCACACCAATGTTTAAGAAGCATAGATAAGGCTAGATCTAGAGTTTACCATTAGGCTTGCTAAGAGATTAGAGGTCTTGTTTGGTATTTGACATATTGCTTAATGCCTACTTGTGTAGATTCTTTACTTTGTGAGAACAAGTCTAGAGATGCATGAGTTTGATTGTTTCTTGTCATGAGAGTGGATTAAACATGTCTTAGAAATATATGTCTAGAGATTAGCTCAAGTTGTTTGAGATTTGTTGACCAAGTTAGATGACCTCAATCATAGGCCAGCCCATGAATCCCTCCTCAAGGCCTTCCTTGTTTATTGATTTCCTAGTTTAAATCTTGTTGTTTGATCGTTGTTTGATTTGCTTTTGTATTGCTCTGTTTTTCTTGCATTGCTCTGTTTTCCGGATTTGTCCAGCTCGACCCTGCACTCGATCTACACTCGATCGAGTGCTTGCTCGAGTTCATCCCCAGAACTTTTGTTTATGCTTTGTAGTTGTCCTGTCTTATCTCTTGTCTCATTCTAGTTGCATTTCTGTTGCATTTACTTAGTGTCCTGTTCATTACTTGCCTTGCATTAGTTCATTACCATAGTTTCTATTTCTGTTCTAGCTTCATAACTGTTATAATCATTCTGTTTCATTTACATTTAGCACCTAGTTCTAGTAGCTTTTACATTCTGCATTGTGCATTTCATCATAGGATTGTTAGTGACAAACATCCTTAATATTTGGCTTGACTTAGGCATATATGCACATCCTGATTGCTTGCAAACACTCAGATTGGATTGACACCTCTTATACTACAACTGCATAAAGGAAATTGAAACACCTTGCTTTCACCATTGTTCATCATCATATCATTCATTCACATTCTATCACACACACACAAGAAAGATACTAGTTTCAAAAAACATTTCTAGGAAACTTGTTGAGAAAAACCATAGTAAGGTAAAAGTGTACAATCACACCTGCTCCCCCTCGAATGACTCTAGAGATTTCCGTTGATGACGCATCCTAATGTTAAGTAGGCAATAACTTTGTGAAAAGATCTGCTGTATTGTCAGATGACCTAACATATCTTACTTCAATTATCTTATTCTTCTCAAGCTCTTGGGTATATGAGAAGAACTTTGGAGGGATGTGTTTAGTTCTATCGCTTTTGATATATCCTTCTTTCGTCTGAGCAACACAAGCGGCATTATCTTCATATAAGACAGTTGGCTCTATATTTATGTTGATTCCACTACTTGACACAATGTGTTGACTTATTGACCTAAGCCATACACACCCTTTACTTGCCTCATGGAGTGCGATGATTTCAGCATGATTTGAGGGAGTAGCTACTAAACTCTGTTTTTGAGAGCGCCAAGATATGACGGTGCCCCCAACAGTAAAAACATATCCAGTTTGTGATTGACCTTTGTGTGGATTTGATAAACATCCTGCATCTACAAAACCCACCATTTGACCCTTTGAGTCTTTAGGATAAAATAATCCTAAATCAGTAGTCCCTTGAAGGCAACAAAAGACATGTTTTATCCCATTCCAATGTCTCTGTGTAGGGGATGAGCTGAACCTTGCCAAAAGGTTAACTACAAGTGATATATCAGGCCGGGAACCGCTTCCCAAAACCTCCAAATCGTCTAAAACTCATCCAAAACTCCTGAAAACTCATAGAAACCCACATCCAACAACAAAAACACAAGAATACAACACAAACAACAACAAAACAAGCAAAACAAAGGATTTTCAGGCTTAGATCAGCCATGGTCATGCACTCACCTCTTTGCAGGAAGATTCTGACCGACAACAACAAATCCAACCTTCCTAGCAAGCTTCTAACACCCTCCTCGCCTCTGATCTCCCAAGAACAGCCAAGGATCTCACAATCTCTCTCAAAAACGTTTTCTCCTTCTTCTCTCTGTTTCTCTGTCAAAACGGCTAAAAAGGATGAAGTAAGTCGAGTTCCCCTTTTAAACTCGAGTTTAGGGCTTCCCCTAAATCAACCATGCAAACTAGACGATTATAATCAAACTGATCGAACCGTCCGCTAATGGTGTCGATCGACACCAAAATTCCAGAAATTGGTTAGCGGGTGTTACAATTTCTCCCCACCAATAAGGATTCGTCCTCGAATCCCGCAACATCGTCCCTCCACCAAGTACCCCCGTGCAACCGTCACCACGGCCCGCACATTCTCCGACTGGACTGAACATCATCAGCCAAGGCCTTCCATGCAACTGTAGCAACAGTCCGCACAACCACGTGACCCAATGGTCCACATAATCCTGACCCCACTGGTCAGCACCAATCCAGAACTCACCGGTCAATACCATCCTGACCCCACTTATCCACACAATACTGACCCCACCAGTCAACAAAGTCTTGACCCCACTAGTCAATCCAAACCATACTCTCCCAATCATCACAACACTGGTCCCCCCAACCCACATACACCTGACCCTCCCAATCAACACACAAAAACCCCTGGATCTTACCCCTATCAACCCTGAGATTCGCATCCGGTCTCAACCGAAAACCTGAGATTGAACCCCCATCAATCTCCTAAATCCACATCCGATCAAAATATAAAATCTGAGATTGAACCCCCATCAATCTCCTTAATCCACATCCGGTTACAATGCTTATCCCCACGTCCTTGACACTTTTGCCTCCAACTTATCCGCTTTTAGGTCGCAACTTTCAAGCCATACCGATCACACTCTCAGACCCACCGTCTTTGAGCCACTAAAACGATTATACCACATACGCCCACATAACAGGAGAATATGTTTCCTCATAATCAATCCCAGGTCTTTGAGAAACGCCTTGGGCCACAAGACGAGCTTTGTACCTTGTTATCTTGTTTTTTTCATTACATTTTTAGACGAAACTTTATAACCAAAACGTTTTATACCCTTAGGGGTGGCCACAATTGGTCCGAATACATTTCTTTTATTAACAGAATCAAGTTAGACTTGTATTGCATCTTTCCATTTTATCTAGTCATTTCTCTTTTGTAACATGCGTGAACAAAATAGTGAGATTTGAAGATGGGTGTCGATCGACACACCCCTGGTGTTTTGGTTGTTCTATGTTGTTTGTTGTGTTTTTGCTTGATTGGTTTGGTTGGTTTCAAGTTTCCATAGGTTCCTGAAGCATTTGGGAGAGTTTGGGACAGATTGGAGAAGATTTGAAATAGAGGTTCGTCGTTTGGCTTTGTGCAGATCGTGTCTGCGAAAGCGGTGTTGGTCGACACCGACCTAGTGTCGGTCGACACCAATCTTATCCGACACTTGTTTTTTTGGTATGATGTGTTGTTTGTGTTTTGTTTGTTTGCCTTAACAATGGAATCGCAGTTGCTTGTGTGTATAGCCCACTAGATGGGAGGATTGCCTCACTGAGTGTTTATGACAATACTCATGCATCTCAATTTGTGTTTGTGGTGCAGGTAAAGGCAAAGTGTGATCGTGGAATCAAGGCGATGAGGAGGAGGATGTTCTAGAGGCTTGATAGATAGTGGTCGAGCTATTGTTATGTTGCTAGAATTGAGTTGATCGATCATTGTAGGATGTTGGAATTTGTTATTTACTTGATTGGTTATTGGATTATTTCATTGTTGGATTTTATTTGGTTCATGGAATTGTTTGGTTATCAGCTGTTGATGATTGTTGTTAGGATGCTAGTGGGTATAGGACCACTGGAGAATTATTATTATTATTATAAAAAAAACGGGAAGGGTTGTTTCATTTTGGTATCAGAACCCTTACGATTCAAGGTCTAGGGTTCACTGTAACTTTTGTTGTTGGTGTTTAGGATTTCATGCTTGAGTTAATTATGTGAGTTAGTCAATTGTGTGTGGCATTGAGTCCTAGAACATCCTCTTCAAGCCTGCTTTGTGATTCCACGGTGAGTTGTGTTCCTTTTGTAGTTAGAGTCGTTTGTTTTGCTTAGCCTTCTGTTCATGGTAGTAAAAATGGCTAGAGGTGAGGGAGCTGCTGGTCGCGGGCGTGGTCGTGGACGGGGACAGGTTCCCGAGTTCAGTGTGAGTGTGACCCAGAGCATGGCGAGTGAGGAGGTGGCAGAGTCACAGGTTCATCCTAGAGTGTCTAAAGACAAGGCTGTTGATGGTATCAGTGGAGCGGTGGGCTCGGTGTCGGTGCCGGTGCCGGTGTTTCCCTGGTTGTGGGTGTTGCAGCGGAGGGTGCTCTAGGTCGGGAGGATGTCCTGATGGGCTTGCCGCCAGTGATGGGTGGGCAGGTTCCAGCAGTGCCACCAGTGATTGGTGGGCAGGTTCCAGAGGTGCCGCCAGTGGTTGGTGGGCAGGTTCCAGTGATGCTGCCAGTGTTTGGTGGGCAGGGTCCAGCGGTGCAGCCTGTGACTAGAGTGCAAGCAGGTGTGCAGACGGGGCCAGGATAGTGGATGCACAGTATGTTCAGATGCTAGTGCAGCTACGACAGGTGGGTGCGGAATCCTTCGTTGGAGGCACAGATCCATGTATGGCGGATGAGTGGAGGGAGCGGATGGAGGATATTTTCTATTCGCTCCATTGTCCCGACCAGTATAGGGTGGATTTGGCAGTGCATTACTTGTCAAGAGATACACGTTTGTGGTGGAGGTCGGTGACAACACAGAGGGTGCAGCGGGATATGACTTGGATATATTTTGTGGGGGAGTTTAACTCCAAATATTTTCCACAAGAGGCACTTGATCACATGGAGGCGAGGTTCTTAGGGTTGACCCAGGGGAACCGTATGGTGCGGGAACTGGATGTGGAGTTCACTAGGCTTGTGGTGTTTGCAGGTCAGGCTTTGGAGCAAGAGTCAGCTCAGGTGCGGAGGTTCTTGTTGGCTCTGCGTGACGACCTGCAGATGGAGTTTCAGTTGATCCCGAAAAGATTCAGGCCATCAGGGAGTGGCCAAGGCCGCATAGTGCCACTGAGATCAGGAGTTTCCTGGGGTTGGCGGGTTACTATAGGAGATTCGTTCCAGGTTTTGCGAGTATGGCACAATTGATGACTAAGCTTGCAGGAAAGGAAGTTCCATTTGTGTGGTCACCGAAGTGTGAGGCGAGTTTTAAAAGCCTCAAGCAGATGCTAACTACCACGCCGGTGTTAGCACTGCCAGAGCAGAACGAGCCTTATGTTGTGTATACATATGCTTCTGGGGTTGGATTGGGTTGTGTGCTGATACGGGAGGGGAAGGTTATAGTCTATGCTTCACGACAGTTTCAGAAGCAAGAGGCCAATTACCCTACCCATGATTTGGAGATGGCGGAAAGGTTCATGTATTTACAGATCATAAGAGCTTGAAGTACATCTTCACTCAGTCTGAGCTGAATTTGAGGCAAAAGCGTTGGATGGAGTTGGTAACGGATTATGATCTGGACATAGTTTACCATCCTGGTAAAGCTAATTTAGTTGCAGATGCTTTGAGTCGGAAGCGGGCGGCTTCGGCTCAAGAGCATGATATGGAGGCGTCAGTGGGTGAGATTAGTGCATTGAGGTTGTGTGCTATCTCACATGAGCCTTTGGGTTTGGAGGCAGCTGATCGAGCAGACCTGTTGAGCAGAGTGAGGTTATCTCAGGAGAGTGATGAGGGGCTGATGAATGCCCCTAAGGCTACGATTTCTGAGTATCAAGTCTCTGCTAATCGAACTATCCTTGTTCATGGTCGGGTCTGTGTGCCCAAGGGTGAGGGTCTTAGGCAGGAGATACTGAGAGAGACTCATTCGAGCAAGTTCTCTATTCATCCAGGAGCGACGAACATGTACTGTGACCTCAAGCGGAATTATCACTGGGTCGGGATGAAGAAGGACGTAGTCGATTGGATTGCGAAGTGTGACACCTGCCAGCTGGTGAAGGCTGAACATCAGGTTCCTGGTGGATTATTGCAAAGTTTACCCCTTCCAGAGTCGAAGTGGGATATGATCACGATGGATTTCGTGGTAGGATTGCCAGTATCACAGATGTTTGATGTGATTTGGATCATTGTGGACCGTTTGACTAAGTCTGCACACTTTCTAGCCATCAAGAAAACTGATGGTGCAACGGTTTTGGCTAGGAAGTATGTGAGGGAGATAGTCAGATTGCATGGTGTGTCTGCTAGTATTGTGTCTAATAAAGATTCCAAGTTCACTTTGGTGTTCTAGAGGGCGTTTCAGGCAGAGATGGGCACGAAGGTGCATATGAGTACAGCCTACCATCCTCAAACGGACGGTCAGTCGGAGAAGATGATCCAGACATTGGAGGATCTGCTGAGGATGTATGTGCTAGATTGGGGTGGTCAATGGGCAGATCATTTGAGCTTGGTTGATTTTGCTTATAACAACAGTTACCAGGCTAGTATTGCGTTGGCTCCTTATGAGGC
Source organism: Camelina sativa (assembly GCF_030686135.1). Lineage (NCBI taxonomy): Eukaryota > Viridiplantae > Streptophyta > Magnoliopsida > Brassicales > Brassicaceae > Camelina > Camelina sativa. The sequence goes on from NC_141883.1 coordinate 8,152,572, forward strand.
GTTGTTCGGGAGGCCATGTCGTACACCGTTATGCTGGACTCAGGTGGGGGAGAGGAGCATATTTGGTTCAGACTTTTCAGGAGACCTCGGAGAAGATCCGGGTTCTGAAGCTGAACATGAAGGAGGCTTAGGATCGGCAGAGGAGGAAGGATCTTGACTTTCAGGTGGGTGACAGAGTGTACCTCAAGATGGCCATGTTACGGGGTCCGAACAGGTCATTGACAGAGAATAAGTTGAGTCTGAGGTACATGGGTCCGTTCATAGTGGTTGAGCGGGTGGGACCAGTGCATACAGGTCGGAGTTGCTCAGGTTATGCGTGCGTTCCACAAGGTGTTTCATGTGTCGATGTTGAGGAAGTGTCTTCATGAGGGTGATCGGTTGTTAGCTAAGATTCCTAAGGATCTTCAGCCCAACATGACCGTGGAGGCAAGACCGTTGAGGGTGCTCGAGAGGAGAGTCAACAAACTTCTGAAGAAGAAGATTCCTTTGATGAGAGTCCTATGGGACTGTGATGGTGTAGAGGAGCAGACTTGGGAGCCAAAGGCGAGAATGAAGGCAAGGTTTAAGAAGTGGTTTGAGAAGCAGGCCGCGACTTGAGCTTGTCTAGCCTGGTCCGAGTTGTAGTCCATGGCTGGAGCGGGAATGGAGTATTTCAGCTCATCTCTCTTGATACTTGGTCGCTTAGGGGTGGTTGGTTGTGTGACTAAGTACCAAGATGAGGTGGTGTTTGGGATATGAGATTCCGAGAAAGCGCACTGCTAAAAGTGGAAAATTTGTAAAAATAGAAGTTTCTAAAAATGAAAGTTTCCAGAAATGGAAAGTGTTGAGATAGATCTCATGTGATACTCGACGGCATCAGACTTGTTTGCTCAAACTCATGTGATACTGATAGCTCGATGGACTTTGTGGCCTGAGAGTGGGAGTGGTATGTTGCTTCGGATGACGATCCGAGAGCACACTTTAGGCTGACGACCCAAGAGCGGGATTTGGAGACTCCCTGGATACCGTAGTTGAGGGCCGCGGCTCGGCAGTGAGCTGGTTTGTCTCGAGGGTAGCAACCCGAGAGCCGGGAGAGTGGGTGTGAGTGACTTCCAGGATGTCGTAGCTTAAGGCGGTTGTCCTGATAGCGAGCCGGCATGATTTGTTGGTTGCGACCGCGGACGGGGGAAGCACTGAGTTTTGAGCTGAAACAACCCGACCCATTTTTTTTTAAAATAATAAATAATAATAATAATAATTCTACAACTAGTGGTGTCATACCCACTAGCCACCTAACCACAAACACATTCAACAGCGGATAACAATACCAATAAAACCAAATAATACCAATAATAAATAACCAGTATTCAAAATATAACCATTCCAATAGTCAAACAACAGGAAACATAGAACCAGCAACCTAGCAATGTTCTACTAACCCAACTCTAACCTAGCAATGTCATACAAAACCCAAGCGAGTCCCTAGAACATCCTCCTATTCATTGCCTTGATTCCACGATCACACTTGCATTTACCTGCACCAAAAACACAAATTGAGATGCATGAGTATTTGATAAACACTCAGTGAAGCAATCCTCCCATCTACTAGCCTAAACACACAAGCAACTGTGATACCAATGTCCAAACAATCAATACAAACAAACATACAAACCAGGAAAGCAAACATCATCTCGCTGGAAGGGAGGTGTCGACCAACACCAGCCAAGTGTCGACCAACATTGTCTCTTGGTGTCGACCGACACTACCCCACAGTGTCGATCAATGCCGCTTCACTGGTCTCGATCGACACTACCTCTGCAACCGTGATCCACACGAAGTCGAGAGTCGAGTCTCGCTCCCAAACTCCACCAAATCGTCCAATACTCAAAACCCAAACCATATACGTCCGTAGGATCCTGTAGCAGTCAAATCCCAGCAAGAAAACAAATAAAAACAGCAACAAACAAGCAAGAACAAGGAATCACATGCTTAGATCAGCCATGGTCATGCACTCACCTCTTTGCAGGAAGTTTCTGATCCACAACAACAAATCCAATCTCCTAGCAAGCTTCTAACTCCTTCCTAGGCTTGGATCTCTCAAGAAACAGCAAGGAATCTCACCAATCTCTCTCAAAAGCTCAAGAACAATGTTTTCTCCCTTTCCTCTCAAAAACAACAAAGCGGCGACAAAGACAATTCCAAAACCCTTCTATTCGTCGAAACCCGCTTGTATAACCCGGTTCAATAGTTTTCCAAAACCAAACCAAACCAAATCGGTCAATAAATCTATGTGGTCGAACCAGAAAACATTGGTGTCGACCGACACCACCCTTGGTGTCGATCGACACCCACCCCCAAAACGCAGAGTTTTGGTTCACGGGTGTTACAATTCTCCTCCACCAATATAGATTTGTCCTCGAATCTCGAACAACCATCAGTCAAGGACTCCCGTGCAACCGTCTCCACGGCCCGCACTCCTCCGACCGATCTACGAAAGGTCACTTATAGGTGATAGACTCACGTTCCATGGATTATTTGCTCTCGACTTTTGGACTTTCCTTTACTCACAGGCTTCTCATCAGGCCTAAGCCTGCATGCCATAATATTGGCTCCTCATCGGGCCTAAGCCCACATGCCATAATATATAGGGAAGTTCAATACTCGTCTCTCGGGCTGCCACCCTATAGCGCACCCCCGGATCGTCATCCAAAGTCGATATACCAACCATACTCCCAAGCCACAAAGTCTCAAAGTATGACGGTACTAGGAGAATCTAAGTCCCCCAAGAGTCGTGAGCAAACAATTCTGAACACGTCTGAGTCTTATCCCTAACCAGGTTTCCTTCCACTGGCTCGCGTAAGACAACACAATGTCTTACCAACCACATATCCCCTCAATGGAATACCTCATGACCACACAAGGATGATCTCAATGCCCCACGGGCCGCCACAAAGGTCAAACAAATGTCCTTAATAGGACCGCCACAAAGGCCAAACAAATGTCCTAAACAGGACCGCCACCAAGGCCACTCAAATTTCCTAAACAGGACCGCCACCAAGGCCAAACAAATGTCCTAAACAAGACCACCATTAAGGCCAAACAAATGTCCTAAACAGGACCGCCACCAAGGCCACTCGTCCCGAAGGACCGTCACAAAGACCACTTGTCGCGAAGGACCGTCACGAAGACCATATATCCGAAAGGACCACCTAAACAAGAAACTCTGGCTAAACAGCCCGCCACAAAGGCCACACAATTGGCTAAACAACCAGCCACAAAGACCACACAATGGCTAAACAGCCCACCACAAAGGCCACACAATGGCTAAAAGCCCCGCCACAAAGGCCACACAATGGCTAAACAGCCCGCCACAAAGGCCACACACGGCTAAACAGCCCACCACAAAGGCCACACACGGCTAAACAGCCCGCCACAAAGGCCACACAATGGCTAAAAAGTCCGCCACAAGGACCACACAATGGCTAAACAGCCCGCCACAAAGGCCACAATGGCTAAACAGCCCACCACAAGGGCCACACACGGCTAAACAGCCCGCCACAAATGCCACACACGGCTAAACAGCTCGCCGCAAAGGCCACACCAGCCTCTCCAAGGCTCATGACCCCTAAAAATAGACAAATTCTAACTCACATAAAACTTTCCATTTTTAGACTTTCCACTTCTGGAAACTTTCGACTTTTAGAAACTTCTATTTCAGGAAACTTTCCTTCAACACCATCGCAGTCCCAAAGGACTCTCATCAAAGGAACCTTCTTCCTACGAAGAACCCTCACTGGACTCGCCTCCAAAGTCATGTTAGGCTGAAGATCTTCAGGAATCCTAGCCAACAACTGATCATCCTCACGGAGACACTTCTGTAACATAGAAACATGGAAACCTTGTGGAACACACGCATAACCTCAGGCAACTCCAACCTATATGCCATTGGTCCCATCCGCTCAATCACTCTGAACGGACCCATATACCTCGGACTCAACTTAGTCTCTGTTAATGGCCTGCTCGGACCCCACAACATGGCCATCTTGAGGTACACACTGTCTCCTACCTGAAACTCAAGATCTCTCCTCCTCCTATCAGCATAACTCCTCTGCCAATCCTGAGCTCCCTTCATGTTCAGCTTGAGAACCTGAATCTTCTCTGAGGTCTCCTGAACAAAATTAGCACAATCCATGCTCCTCTCCCCCACCTGAGTCCATCATAATGGTGTACGACATGGCCTCCCATACAAAGCCTCATAAGGAGCCATCCCAATACTCGCCTGATAGCTGTTGTTATAAGCAAACTCTACCAGGTTTAGGTGGACTGCCCAATGGCCACCCCAATCCAACACGCACATCGTCAGCAAATCCTACAACGTCTGGATCGTCCTCTCTGACTGTCCATATGTCTGGGGATGATAAGATGTACTCATATGCACCTTAGTGCCCATCTCTGCCTAAAATGTCAACCAGAACACCGAAGTGAACTTAGGATCCCTATCAGACACAATACTCATTGGCATCCCATGCAACTTGACTATCTCCCTCACATATTCTTAGCCAATACCGTTGCTCCATCCGTCTTCTTAATGGCCAGAAAATGTGCCGACTTAGTCAACCAGTCCACAATGACCCAAATAGCATCAAAGGTCCGAGACACTGGCAATACTACCACAAAATCCATGGTAATCATATCCCACTTCCACTCGGGAATGGGTAGACTCTTCAGCATCCCTCCTGGAACCGGATGCTCAGCCTTCACTAGCTAACATTCGCACCTCATGACCCAACAAGCTACATCCTTCTTCATCTCGACCCAGTGATAGTACCTCTTGAGATCACGGTACATCTTAGTCTCTCCTGGATGAATAGAAAACTTGCTCGCATGAGCCTCTCTCAGGATCTCCTACCTCAACTCCTCATCCTTGGGCACACAAATCCAGCCGTGCACCAAGATAGTACCATTATCTGAGAACTGATACTCTGAATCCACATCCTTTGAGGCATTCACTAGCCTCAAATCCTTCTCCTAAGCCAACCGCAATCTGCTCAACAGATCCGCTCTATTAGCTGCCACCAAACCCAACGGCTCCTGTGAAACAGCACACAAACTCAACACACTGATCTCTCCTACCAGAGACTCCATATCCTGCTCTTGAGCCGAAGCTACTCTCTTCCGACTCAAAGCATCTGCAACCGAGTTAGCCTTACCAGGGTGATAAGCTATCTCCAAATCATAATCTGCCACAAGCTCCATCCATCGCCTCTGTCTCAAATTCAGCTCAGGCCGAGCGAATATATACTTCAGGCTGTTATGATCTGTAAACACCTGTAACTTTTCACCATAAAGATAAGATCTCTAAATCTTCAGGGCAAAAACTACAATAGCCATTTCCAAGTCATGAGTCAGATAGTTGCCCTCATGCTTCCGCAACTGCCGCAAAGCATAGGCAATCACCTTTCCATGCTGCATCAACACACACCCCAAACCAACTCTGGATGCATCAGTATAAACCACATAGGGAGCTTCCTGCTCAGGTAAAGCCAACACTGGCGTAGTAGTCAACATCTCCTTCAGGCTTGCAAAGCCTTCCTCACACTCCTGTGACCAAACAAAAAGGAACATCATTCCCTGTCAACTTAGTCATAGGACGAGCTCTGCTCGCAAACCCCTGCACAAACCACCTGTAGTAACCTGCCAACCAAGGAAACTCCTGATCTCTGTGGCATTCTGCGGTCTAGACCAACCTCAGATACCCTGAATCCTCTCCGGATCTATAGAAACCCCTCTACAGACATAATGTGACCCAGAAAACTCATCTCATGCTGCCAGAAACTACACTTGCTCAACTTAGCAAACAACTTCTACTCCCGCAGCTTCTCCATAACTGCCCTGAAATGCACTGCATGCTCCTCACGACCCTTGGAATAAACCAGAATATCGTCGATGAAAATGATGACAGGCACATCCAGAAACTCCTGAAACACGCTGTTCATCAATCTCGTAACCGCTGTTGGCGTGTTAGTCAACCCAAAAGGCATTACCACGAACTCATAAACCCCTACCTCGTCCTTCTACTTGACAAACAACACCGACGCTCCCCACAGTGAAAAGATAAGACGAATGAATCCCTGAAACAGGCTGTTCATCAATCTCATAAACGCTGCTGGCACGTTAGTCAACCCGAAATACATTACCACGAACTTATAAACCCCCTACCTCGTCCTTCTACTTGTTGAACAACACCGACGCTCTCCACGGTGAAATGATAAGACAAATGAATCCACTACTCAACAAATCCTCTGGTCACTTCCTCAGCTCTACTAGACTCATAATCAAGTATGCCGACGACAACTCACCACCACCCGAATATCAACCCCTCTTGCCAATCCAAGAGCCTCTAGTAACTTTTCTCTTAAGGAAACTTGCACAAGATAGCTTATTCCAAAAATAGCTTTTCCGCTTGGCAATTCTCCAGAGCAAATCATCAATACGAGCGTAATAAAACAAACAAGTACCATAAGTTCGCATATTCTGATTCACCGCATCAATGCTTTGCAAGTCGCTAACTCAATCCACTTGAATTATTCCCTCCAACAAGCTTACCAAAACCATGAATTTAGCAACCTTTTCCATCTCCAATGAACTTCATCCAACATCGTCGCAACGATTAGTTTATCCTGCCATGAAGGCTTCTCGTGAACTTATGTATCTGGCAAACATGCCTTTCCCGGCTCATACCTGCTGTCACTCCCATTCCCAGGACTCCAGCACCACCGGCCGCACAATCTTGGCGCAACAGCCACACATTCATGACCGCTCTGGTCATAAAACCCTGACCCACTGGGCAACACATCCAAAACCCAAGATTAAACCACCAGCACTTTCTCGAGGTCTACATTCAGTCGTTATGTTTACACTCACGTCCTAGGCATTGCTTGCTCCCAACTCTTCCACCCTTAGGTCGCAACCTTCGAGCCATACCAATCTTTCTCTTAGACCTCCGTCTTCGAGTTATACCGTCTCACTCTTGGACCATAATCCTCAAGATCTCGGTATCAGAGGAACAAATCATCCCCTCAGGAGAACATCATCCCCTCTGCTACTCTCGGAGCTCACAACCCCTCGAGCTATCGGTATTCTGGGAAAACCACCATCCCTTCAGGACCAACAATCCTTAAAGACTATAAACATCTTTCGACCAAAGGTACTTCCCGTGGTACGAGTATAACATTACAATGTTACACCTACCCACACAACTTCAATTATCCAACTGGATTACCCACCAAACAGAGAAATATCTGCTCCAACTACAGATGTCCATCTATCTGCCTCTCTAGGCTCGATACCTCTCGCGAAGAATCTCGCACCAGTCATATACCACTGCTCCATCCTCCTAACATAAGATGGAAAGTCCTCAACATATGCAGCCCTCGGCTGCACCCTGCCACATGCGGTACAACTTGAGCCTGCACTGGTACCCCTCTCGGTAACCGCTCCAACAGTACGCCAACAGATCTGCCAATCGATCATCTCGACCCTGGGCTCCACCTGCTGAAACCCCACACCTGGGTTCCCAGCACCCCCAGCACGCTCACCAGCTAATCCCCTCTGGTCCCTCCTGATACGCTTACGACCCTTTGATGTACCTCCCCGTGAAACTTTGGACCACACACTCGCTGGCCTTGGGACCCGCCCGACCATGACCACGACCATGTCCCCGTCCACGACCAACAACTCAAACACCTTTAGCCACTCCACTTCCAAGAACAGAGGCTAACAAGCAATCTTAACATAATACAAAAACACAAAAAAAAAAACCAAAACTCACCGTGGAATCACACTGTAAGCTCGAAGAGGATGTTCTAGGACTCCATGCCACACACAATTGACTAACTCACATAATCAATCAAGACATGCAATCCCAAACATCTACAGCACAAAGCCTAGTGAACCCAAACCTAGAACCATAAGGGCTCTGATACCAAATTGAAACGACCCGACCCGTTTTTTTCTTTTTTATATATATAATAATGATTCTACAACTAGTGGTCCCATACCCACTAGCCACCTAACCACAAACAAATTCAACAGCGGATAACAATACCAAGAAAACCAAATAATACCAATAATAAATAACCAATATTCAAAACATAATCATTCCAATAGTCAAAAATAAGGAAACATAGAACCAGCAACTTATCATTCTTCTAATGCCCCAACTCTAGCAACCTAGCAATGCCAGACAAAAACCAAGCGAGTCCCTAGAACATCCTCCTCTTCATTGCCTTGATTCCACGATCCTCTCATCTATTGGGCTATACACACAAGAACCTGTGATACCAATGTCCAAACAATCAATACAAACAAACATTCAAACTAGGAAAGCAAACATCATCTCGCTGGAAGGGAGGTGTCGACCGACACCAGCCAAGTGTCGACCACGTTGGCTCTTGGTGTCGACCAACACTACCCCACAGTTTTGATCGATGTCGCTTCACTGGTGTCGACCGACACCAATTGGTTTTGATCGACACTACTTCTGTAACCGCGATCCGCACGAAGCCGAGAGTCAAATCTCGCTCCCAAACTCCACCAAATCGCCTAATACTCAAAATCCAAGCCTTCTTTTCGCCGAAACCCGCTTAAGTAACCCGGTTCAAAAGTTTCCCAAAACCAAATCAATCAATAAATCAATCTGGTCGAACCAGAAAACATTGGTGTCGATCGACACCCACCCCCAAAACGCAGAGTTTTGGTTCACGGGTGTTACATGAGCAAATAACGTCTAGGATGTGAGTATATTGGCTAGAGGGAGACCTCGGGGGTTCAGTCAGAGGTGTGTGGGCTGTTGCGACAGATGCACGGGAAACCTTGGCTGACAGTGATCAGCCTGGTCGGAGGACGTGCGGGACGTGTTGACGGTGGCACGGAGGTCCTTGACGGATGGACGGTGCTGCGGGATTCGAGGATGAATCCTTCTTGGTGGGGGAGAATAGTAACATCCGTGAACCAAATAGTGAGATTTGGGGATGGGTGTCGATCGACACCAGCTTTTTTGGTTTGACCAGATTGTTTTAATTCGCAATTTTGGGTTGGTTTGGTTTAATTGGGTTGTCTTAACCACGTATATAAGGGGAGAAGCGACGAACTTGAGGGTTTTTAGTGTTTTTGGGCGCCGCTAACAATAGAAACAGAGAGAAAAGAGAGAGTTTGTGAGTTTGGAGGTTTTTGGCTTGTTCTTGGTGGTTTTTGGTGAGATTTGTTGCTGTGGAAGGGAGTGTTGTTGCTGGGAACGAAGGAGAAGCTTCTTAAGGTGTTGACTCCATCTTTTCTGAGCCAAATCTTCCTATAATAGAGGTGAGTACTTGACTATAGCTGATCTAAGCATGAGATCTCTGTTGTTTTGGTTGTTCTATATTGTTTTTTGTGCTTTTGCTTGCTTTGGTTGGTTGGTTTCATGTTTCCATAGGTTCCTAAAGAGTTTGGAGAGTTTGGGATGGATTGGAGACGATTTGAAATGGAGGTTCGTCGTTTGGCTTCGTGCAGATCGGGTCAGCGAAGGCGGTGTCGATCGACACCAGTTAGATGTCGGTCGACACCGACCTAGTGTCGGTCGACACCAATCTTATCCGACACTTGTTTTTTCTGGTCTGATGTGTTGTTTGTGTATTGTTTGTTTGCCTTAACAATGGAATCTCAGTTGCTTGTGTGTATAGCCCAGTAGATGGGAGGATTGCCTCATTGAATGTTTATGACAATACTCATGCATCTCAATTTGTGTTTGTGGTGCAGGTAAAGGCAAAGTGTGATCATGGAATCAAGGCGATGAGGAGGAGGATGTTCTAGAGGCTTGATTGATTGTGGTCTAGCTATTGTTAGGTTGCTAGAGTTGAGTTGATAGATCATTGTAGGATGTTGGAATTTGCTATTTACTTGATTGGTTATTGGATTATTTCATTGTTGGATTTTATTTAGTTAATGGAATTGTTTGGTTATCCGCTGTTGATGATTGTTGTTAGGATGCTAGTGGGTATGGGACCACTAGAGAATTATTATTATTAAAAAAAAAACGGGAAGGGTTGTTTCATCTTTTGACATTCATATATTGACCTTGGTTCTGGATCTTCGATTTCTTCATTTATTTCCTTTGAAACGAGATAGGAAAAAACATCATCCATTTTCTTTCGATTACATATCTTTCCACTATGGATATAGTTGATATAAATCTCATGATTTTCTTCAGATTTGTGATGCTCTATATTGCTGGAAGAGTCAGGATTAGCTTTTTCCATAATATTTTCTATTATTTTGGGAGTGTCATGTTTTTCGACTTCTTTTTTTTCCTAGGATTTTTATCCTTCACACCAATTGGTCTACCGCGCTTTAAACATATTTTAGACTAATGTGCTTCATCAAATTTTCCATGTTCTTGTGCAATTCAATTCTATCAGAGGCAATTGCTGCTGGTATATGTGATTTAGTTACCGATTTGATATCTACTTGACTAATTATAAGAGTTCAGGTTGAATTTGGAGTGTTTAGACAAGACTTATACCCACAGGCTAAAACCGAGAAAACATTGATTTGAAGCAGTAAACAGCTTTGTTATTGTTTCTAAGGTCAGAATGTGTGACAATCCATTGAATTTGACTAATTGTAAGATTTTGGGAAGAATTTGGAGTGTTTAGACAACATTTATACCCGTTTTATCCCAAAACAGGCTTAAACCGAGAAAATAGGCTAAAACCGAGAAAACATTGATTTGAAGCAGTAAACAGCTTTGTTACTGTTTCTAGGGTCAAAATATGTAACAATCCAATGCATTTGACTAATTATAAGAGTTCAGGTTAAATTTGGAGTGTTTAGACAAGACTTATACCCATTTTGTCATGAAACAGACTAAAACCGAGAAAACATTGATTTGAAGCAGTTTGTTACCGTTTCTTAAAATCACTACAACTTAATCATATTTAACTATAGATTTCTTACGGGATGTTTGACCAAAAAAAATAAGTGCACCGACATTGATAGCCAAATTTTTTTTTTTATAATTCTTCTCATGCACCACTATATTTCTAGAAGTCGGAATGTTACACTTAGGCAGTCAATGTAACAACGATGACAAAGTATCTCATGCACTGAGCTGATGCGGTTTGAGATGGTTTTTTCAATAAGTTTGATTAATCAAGCTTTTCAAGATTGAACTTCCCCATGTCTTCTTACATTTCTCTCATGTTTGGTATAGAGTGGCTTGGAATATGTACCGAAATATCAATAGAGTGATCCGTGGAATTGAGATGTAGAGCAATCTAATTAATTGGCTTTGATCCTCAAGTAGTTGATAGTGAGAAGACGTTAGGCTAAGTCTTTCCATATTTCAGAAGAATACGGACAAGATAAAAACAAGTGATCTGTTGTTTCCTATGTATTGTTACCTGTTAACGCTTTATTTTCACCCATTTTACCTATGATTTTCCAATATTTTCAATGTGATTACCACATTTTCAACGCTTTCAAGGCATTTTCATAGGTTTTTCTAGTTCAAGAAAGTTTTATAGGTTTTAGGTATATATGAGCACAAATGAAAGGTGAGCTTTCAGGACAATGTCATACCACCATAAGTTTTTCACTAGTTGAAGACTTTCCTAAACATCAAATAAAACGTTATTGGTGTTGTATGAGAGTTGGGGGAACCATCTTTCATTTTCAAGTGGAATCGGAACAAAATGTGAAGCGAAACAGAAGTTATGCCCGTTTGAAGAAGACCATGTCCAATTCTACCCTAAGTGAAGCCAGCGCGGCCAAATCCTGAATCGCCAATTCACCATAGCCAGCATTCATTCCCCATACTCTTCATGTACATGTGATGGAACTGAGGGCTGACAACTACTCAAACAAGATAATTCGAAAATGTCCAAGCCATGAGCTGAGAGCTCTCAAGGTGACGAGTTAAGAGCTCTCTTTGTGACGAGCTGAGATCTGCCTAAGTGACAAGTGACAAGTGACAAGCTGAGAGCTACTTAAATGACAAGCTGATTGATAACAACAGCTGAAATAAGATCGAGTTAACAACTGCCCGAACGACTAGGTGGGACTTGGGAGCTGTGTAACTGATGGAACTAATATCTGAGAACTACTAATACGGGATTGGGTTTTACTTCTAATTCCGAAGTATTACTATAACAGGTACATATAACACTTGTTGGTCCCTATTATATTACTGCTCAGGTTGTAATTCAACAAAACATTCTCTGGAATCTTGTTCTAGAAGCAAAAAGAAGAAAAAGGAGCTAGTCTATCGTGTTAAGCAACCCCAAACCCAAGCCCAGCGAGTGATTGATGCAGATGCAAACCAAACCGTGTTGCAGAAGTCCTCCACTAAACCTCAATACTCCCCAGCGCTAAATGGCAAATTGCAACTAGGGGAACCAAGTGGTTCCGCTGTCGTAGCAGTCTCGGATGCTATCTCTGGAGCTGACCCGGATTCCTCGGATGTTTCTTCTAGTGATTTAGGGAGATATGAAGACTCTGAGTGCAATGAAGATTATGATGATTTTGAGTTCACTAAAGTGGTGTCGCAGAGGCAGCGCAAGCGTGAACGAGGCAAGGGCCTCACCCACTAACCAAAATCTTTAATGTGTGTAGATATTTTTTGTTGGAATGTCTGAGGCTTTAATAAGCTTTCTAATCGTACCGGACTTAAGAAATGGCTTCGAAGGAATAAGCCACTTTTTGGTAGTCTTATTGAGACTCATGTGCAGCAGCATAAATGTGATAAGCTCATCACTAGCGTTTTGCCCGGCTGGATACACGAGGATAACTATTTATATTCGGACTTAGGAAAGATTTGGGTTCTCTAGCATCTTAGTGTCAAAGTATCTATTATCTCCAAATCTCTCCAAATGATTACTTGTGAGGTTCAGCTTCCCTCTGTGGATAGCCCCTTCGTAACCTCTTTTGTATATGCCTCAAATGAAGAAGAGGACCGGCTCCTTCTATGGGATGAAATTGTTAGCATGTCTACAAATCCTAATTTTCAAGGTAAGCCTTGGTCTGTTCTGGGACATTTCAACCAGACTCTCGACCCAGAGGATCACACAAGATCACATGGTTTCTCGGTTGACAGAGCCACCTCAGTTTTTCGTACTTGTCTCCAAAGCGCTGGTCTACATGATCTCAGCTTCAGAAGATGTACTTTTACTTGGTGGAACAAGAGGGCTGCGGACCCCTTTGCTAAGAATTTGGATAGGGTCCTAGTTAACGATCATTGGGCTATTACCTTCTCTCTCCTGTGGCCATTTTAGCGAACCGGATTTCTCAGACCATGCTTTCTCAACTATCAACATGTCTGTTCCTCGAAACAACCTGAAGAAGTCTTTCAAATTCTTCAACTATCTCCTCCAAGAACAAGCTTTTATCAGCCTTGTCTCAGATACCTGGTTCTCTGCCAACTTTGTGGGTTCTGACATGTTCAGGGTTTCCCGGAAACTGCGTAGCTTAAAGAAGCCTATTTGAGACTATAGCATAGCTAACTACCCGGGTATTGAAAAAAGAGTTTCTGAGGCTCATGAGGTTGTGATCAACAGTCAAAACCGGATGTTATCATCCCCCTCTCCCCAGAATGCGGAAATTCTTCTCCAAGTCGAAAGGAAGTGGCAACATCTGGTTAATGCAGAGCAAAAATTCCTTATGCAAAGATCGAGCATCTCCTGGCTAACCCACGGCGACTGTAACTACAGTTACTTCCACAAAATGGCAAATGCAAGACGAGCCTCAAACCATATCCACTCCTTAGTGAATGAAGCTGGAGAACAGGTTGTTTCGCCAGAAGGGATACAGGAAGTGTGTGTCGACTTCTTTTCTACCCTCTTGGGTAGTGAGCCTCCCCCCCCCCCTCTCTGTCATCACAAGAAGACATCACTAATCTCCTAAATTTCAGATGCTCTGCAGACCAAGATAGGTCGATGACTAGAGAATTCACTTCGGAGGACATAAAGGAAGCTTTTCTCAGTCTTCCAAAAAAACAAATCAAGTGGTCCGGATGGTTTCCCGGCAGATTTCTTCATCTAGTGCTGGAGCATTGTCGGAGGAGAAGTTATTTCCGCAGTTAAGGAGTTCTTCAGGTCTGGTAAACTTCTAAAACAGAGGAATGCAACGACTCTTGTTTTGATCCCTAAGATTCCAAACCCATCGCAGTTGTCGGAATTTCACCCAATATCTTGCCTCAATACTCTCTATAAGATCATTTCGAAACTGCTAGCAAACCGCCTCAAGTCTATTCTCCCAAACATCATTTCCCCCTTCCAAACCGCTTTCATCAAAGGGAGGAATCTTTCTGAGAATGTTCTTCTCACCACAGAGATTGTCCATGGATATAACAAGAGGAACATAGATCCTAGTGGCATGCTAAAGGTGGACTTGCGCAAAGCTTTTGACTCCCTGCGCTGGGACTTTGTGATTCAACCCTTAGGGGTATCCACCTTCCAGAGGTGTTTATGAATTGGATTGAGGAATGCATCACTACTCGAACCTTCTCAGTTGTGGTTAATGGAGTCTCTGGTGGATTTTTTAAGAGCAAAAGAGGTCTTCGTAAAGGCAATCTCCTCTCCCCATATCTCTTTGTTCTGGCAATGGAAGTGTTCTCTAAGCTGCTACTTTCAAGGTACTCTGCAGGATACATCTTCTATCATCCTAAAACATCAGAACTTGAACTCTCACACCTGATGTTTGCGGATGATGTAATGATTTTCTTTGACGGGGGTAGCTCCTCTCTTCATGGGATAAATGAAACCTTAGAGGATTTTGCTGGGTGGTCTAGATTATCTATGAATAGGGAAAAAAACAGAGCTGTTTTGTGCAGGTGTGGATGATGTTGAACGTGCGACAATAAATCTCTATGGTTTTCCCCAAGCTACCCTTCCAATCAGGTACCTTGGGCTTCCACTCATGTCTAGAAAACTGAAAGTTTCTGAATACGCCCCCTGGTGCATAAAGTGAAGAGCAAATTCTCGCACTGGGCAGTCAAATCATTATCCTTTGTCGGTCGACTTCAGCTGATAACTTATGAAGTTTCAGGGACAGTTATATTCTGGATTTCCACTTTCAAAATTCCCATAACATGCATCCACGAAATCGAATCCTTATGCTCTCGTTTCCTCTGGTCTGGTGGTAATGAGAATCACCACAAGGCAAAATTGGCTTGGCAAACGGTTTGTCTGCCTAAAGAAGAAGGAGGACTGGGGCTCAGACGTTTCACTGATTGGAATCAGTCTCTTAGTCTGAAGTTCGTTTGGCTTCTCTTCTCTGAGAGGAATTCTCTATGGGCTACTTGGCACAGATTCCATCACTTTCCTAGGTGCCTATCTAGCAACGCTTCTGAGTTCTAGATCATAAAAGAACACCCACAGGACACTTGGAGCTGGAAATGTCTTCTTCGTTTAAGGCCGATAGCAGAGAGATTTTTGACTTGTTTAATCGGGAATGGTAGCACTGCAAGCTTCTGGTATGATAATTGGACGCCTTTTGGTCCTTAAATTAAATTCTTAGGTGATTCTGGACCTAGAAACCTAAGGATTCCTCCTGAAGCTTCTGTTGTCGAGGCCACTCTTCATGATTCCTGGATCCTTCCTTCTCCTCGATCACAACAAGCGACTGATCTACACATCTTTCTCACGACTCTGCTTTTACCGCTTAATCCTCAGAGAGAAGACTCTTATGCTTGGTCAGTCAATGGTATTGCCTGCAACGGGTTCTCATCTTCAAAAACTTGGGAGGCTCTTAGATACAAACAACCTCTTAAACCATGGTCAAAGCTCATCTGATTCAAAGGCGCTACCCCCCCCCCCCCCGTAATGCTTTTCACATGTGGATTGCACAACAAGACAGACTTCCCACCCGATCCCGGCTGCAATCCTGGCAATTACAAATCTCCCCGTTATGTTGCCTCTGCTCATCCTCCGTGGAAACGAGGGACCATCTCCTTCTCTCCTGCTGTTTTAGCTCCGGAATTTGGTTGTTGGTTCAGCTCAGGTTATCACTGCCTCCAGTCGTTTTCAGGAACTGGGAAAGTTTGCTCGCATGGATCAGATTAAGCACTGCCTCTTCTCCGTCTCTGCTAAGGAAGATCGCTGCCCAAGCCACAATCTATGTCGTCTGGAAGCAGAGGAACAACATGTTGCATAATCTCCAAGCCGTGCCACCTACAACTATCTTCAAACAGGTTGACCGCAAAATCATCAACACAACAATTGCCAGGAGACACCGCAACAATTTTAGGAACCTTTTTAGCCTTTGGGTCAGATAAGCTTCTACCGGAGCCCTTCTTTTTGCTTCTTTGTTTTTATCTTTTTTTGCCAAGGAGCCAATGAACGACGGCGACTAAGGAAGAGAAGAGATCGGTACTGAATTTTTTTTTGGTTTTTATTTTTGTTTTAAAAATAAAAATAAAAATAAAATAAAAGAATTGAAAAAGGAAGAAAGGAGTATAGAGAATAGAGAGGTCGATAAGAGATTTGTAAAATTTTTATAAGGACTTTGGAGATGAATTCTCGTGACTAAAGTTATTAATGCTAAGAAGTATGAGTAGAACTTTATAATATAACCTTATTTTTGGTGTTTCTTTAAGTTCTGTAACATCATCGCTCGGGTTTTGCCATCCGGTTCTAAACCCATCTCTCTCAGTTTGACATACAACTCTTTTGCAAACTTGAACTCGCGTCTTAAACACATTCCATGTATAGCTGCGTTGTAAAGCGACACATCAGGTTCCACTTTCTATTCAAGAAACCAAACAACATTAGATAAAACCTCTTCATAAATCAGCATACATTTGAGTAAAAAAACACAAAGACACAACTCGTACCTCTAGGATATCTTCAACCTCGTTCCAAAGGGAACCCCAAATACAACTCCTTACAAGCGACAGATAAGTAAACGTGTTTGGCATACAATCCCTTTGAGCCATGTGCTGATATACTAGCAATGCAACTTTCGATTTCCTTGATTTCTCGCAAGTGCTTATCACCAGATTATATGATGAAGTTGAAACTGTCAACCCTGAACCTTCCATTTCATACAAAAGCTTCACAGCTTTCTCCCAATAACCAAGCTTTTGGCATGAAACCATAGCTGTGTTGTACAAGTATTCATTCAGACAGCACAGGTTTTCGCTTCTTATCATATCAAACAGCTGAAGAACATTAATATGTCTATATTTTGTCTCTGCTAAACATGTTTTTGTCATGCATTAAGTAAGGATAACTAATTGTTTTGCATAAATTTCTAGTCTCTTTTGTACACTTTGCATATTTAGGTAGTTCTTGCATTATCTTCGCATACATCGTGCATTTTGGAGTATTTCAGGTATTTAGGAGACTTCGGAGTCGTGCCGATCGAGTCGCGCAGTCGTGCCGATCGAGTCGCGCAGTCGTGCCGATCGAGTCGCGCAGTCGTGCTGATCGAGTCGCGCAGTCGTGCCGTTCGAGTCGACTACCGTTCGAGTCGACGTCACTCCACTCGATCCAACGCCATCACTCCACTCGAGCCAACGCCATCAGTCACTCCAGCCATTACTCATTCGCACATGTCAAGAAGACGTTCCATCTTACACGCTTCAGGAGATTCCCAAACCGACTCCTCATCTTGTCGTTTTAAGTTTTAGGGATTTTATGTCTTTACTATAAATACGTTTTGTTAAGTCTTGACGACATCATCTTAGTTTTTATCTCGTTTTCTTTTGTAAGGTTTCCCTAGCCACCAAAAACGTACTCTAATTTTGTATCCTGAGATCTTTGAACTTATTCAGTATTTTGATTTGATTCCTTCTACAAAGTTGTTCTTCACATTTTTACTTATCTAAGAATGCTTGTTTCAATGTTTTCTGAGTTTGTATTGTTGATGATGATTTTCGGATCTGAGTAGTGCGTTAGTTCTTGAGGATGGGATAAATTAGGTGGAGGATCTTAAGATGTAGAGTGTTTAAGCGTTGATTGTATGATTCCCTTCTGGACTAGAGTAAGAAATACTAGTTTTTCTCTGATCAATTGGGACTAGGTTTGAGACATTTCCACACCCAAAAGGTGTTTGATGAAATGTCTGACCAACTAGTGCCAGAGACTTACGTTCGTAGCCTAAGAGATTAGTTGTCTAGGATGTTTGTTGATGTGAATGAACTTGTTTTTCATGCCATGCTTGATCATGTTTCTCTAGCGAGAGCTAGGTTTGGAAGTGGTTGTGTTTGAGTAACTTTTGTCAAGAGATTGGATTAGCTAAGAAGTGATGTTCATTGTCTAGGGATAGATTGCTTGTGGCATGTTAAACACTCTGTAGACTAGGATACTCCACCGACGTCAATTACTCCCATCCTTAGGACTTCTTTCTTTCTGATTTTTATTACATTCCTGGAATTGTTTCGTTTCCTGCTTTTTAGTTCATGCTTAGACTCATTTATGTTTTTATTCATTTTCGCTTCTTGTCATGCATTCTCGTTTCTAGTTCTGTGACTCATTTCCGCTTTGCATTTTGATCATTCTAGGATTGTTACATAAAAACACTCTTTGAATTGGCTTAACTTGTGACTTCTTGTTTGCATCTTGAGTGATAGTAAACTTTCCCAACTGGATTGACACCTTAAGTATTACAACACATAAGGTTAATTGAGACCTACTAGGAGACACAAAAATCTTAGTATCAATTTAGCGCTGTTGCCATTTGGGATTCGTTTTGCTACATTTAAGATTTCAAGTTTTGCAAGATTAAGTTACGTTACACTTATCATTCCAAGTACTGACTTGCTTTGGTTTTCTGCTTGTTTGTTTTGCATCTCAGGTACCTGTTGATTGCAACCTTGCATGCACACCAGATCAAGAGTGCATCAGAATCTCGTTCCTGTTATCGACGAAATCAATCGGTTGCAACGACCACGACAAGCTCGTCAACCCACTGATCATCCCGCACAAGTCACCATGGAACACCAGAATGAACCACATCAGGGACCGCGAAACATTGGTGTTGGGGATGCACCGAACACTCATACTCAGCGTGCTGGAATTGTCCCTCCCGCCGTGCAGAACAACAACTTCGAAATCAAGGGCAGTATGATCTCCATGATCCAAGGAAACAAGTTTCATGGGCTACCTATGGAGGATCCGCTAGACAATTTGGACGAGTTTGACCGTCTATGCAGTCTCACCAAGATCAACGGTGTGAGTGAGGACGGTTACAAGTTGCGCCTCTTCCCATTCTCCCTGGGAGACAAGGCTCATCAATGGGAGAAAAACCTTCCCAAGGGATCAATCACCACCTGGGATGGTTGCAAGAAAGCATTCTTGGCCAAGTTTTTCTCCAACTCCAGAACAGCACGTCTCAGGAATGAGATTTCCAGCTTCACTCAGAAGAGCTCAGAATCATTCTGTGAAGCATGGGAGCGTTTCAAGGGTTACCACAGCCAGTGCCCACACCATGGTTTCAGCAACGAGTCATTACTGAGTACTCCCTACCGTGGTGTCCTTCCCAAAATACGTATGCTGCTTGACACCGCTTCTAACGGTAACTTCCTGAACAAGGATGTCGATGAAGGTTGGCAACTGGTGGAGAATCTCACTCAGTCCGAAGGCAACTACAACGAGGATTATGACCGCACATTTCGCGGCGACGCTGGGTCTGAGGAGAAGTACAAGAAAGACCTCAAGAATGTCAATGAGAAGCTTGACCGTATCTTGCTGAGCTAGCAGAGGAGCGTCCAATTCGTCTCTGAGGACGACCCTTTCCAAGTTCCAGATGGGGAGGGTGAGCAGAGTGAAGAGATCAGCTATGTTCAGAATCAGGGTAGATACAACAAAGGTTACAGCCCCTACAAGACGAACCCCAATTTGTCTTACCGGAGTAACAATGTTGCTAATCCACAAGATCAGGTGTACCCGCCTCAGCAACAACAACAAGGTCAACAAAAATCTTTTGTGCCTTACAATCCGAGATTCGCTCCAAAACAACAGTTCCAGCAGGGTTACCAAGCTCCCTCAGGACCACCGCCAGGATTCTGCCCTCAACCAGTTCAGCCTACTCCAGCCCCAGATGAAGAAATGAAACAGATGATGCAACAACTTCTTCAGGGCCAAGCTAACGGTTCTATGGATACTGCTAAGAAGTTTGCTGACCTTAGTCAGAGGATGGAATGTTCATACAACGATCTAAACGTCAAATTCGAAGCTCTGAATTCAAAGATAAGGTACATGGAAGGCCAATCCGCTTCTACTTCTGCACCAAAGCCCGGCCAATTCCCAGGTAAAGCTGTTCAGAACCCCAAGGAGTTCGCCAATGCCATTACACTGAGAAGTGGGAAAACATTGCCTCCCAGGCAAGGAGCTCCAGACGTCACTGAGGACCGTGCGGAATTAGCTGGGGAGGATTTTGATCAGGATGACGCTCAGATGGAGAGCCCAGACGAAGCAGTCAAAGACCCGGTTGAACCAGTGACGCAGTCCGAACATGAAGCGGTTAAGGAGCCTGTTGTTTCTGAAGACAGACCTGCGAGGTTCATCCCTCCACCGTACAAGCCTCCTCTACCATTTCCAGTGAGGTTCAAGAAGCAGCTTACTGAGAAATACAAAGCCTTGATCGAAAAACAAGTCAAGGAGATTGAGTTGAGGATGCCATTGTTGGATGCATTCGCACTTGTTCCTCATTACCAGAAATTCCTCAAGGACTTAGTGATGGAGAGATCAAAAGAAGTTCAAGGCATGGTTGTACTAAGTCTTGAGTGCAGTGCAATCATCCAGAAGAAGGTTGTACCCAAGAAGCTCAAAGATCCTGGATCATTCACTCTACCCTGCTCCATTGGACCTATGTCTTTTGAGAGGTGCTTATGTGATCTTGGCGCTTCAGTGAATCTGATGTCATTCTCTGTGGCTAAGAGGTTGGGTTTCACAAGGTTTAAAGGTTGCGACATCTCACTCATCCTCGTAGATAGATCAGTGAGACTTCCACATGGTATTTTGGAGGACTTACCTGTCAGGATCAGAGACGTGGAAGTGCCAACCGATTTCGTGGTTCTGGAGATGGATGAAGAACCGAAAGACCCTCTGATTCTAGGAAGACCGTTCCTAGCGACTGCTTGAGCCACCATTAATGTCAGAAATGGCAAGATTGACCTCAATCTGGGCGACGACTTCACTATGAAGTTTGACATCAAGGATACCTTGAAGAAGCCAACGATAGGAGGACAAGTCTTCTACATTGAAGAGATGGATAAATTGGCTGATGAGTTGTTGGAGGAACTAGCTGAGCAAGATCATCTCAAAACTGCTCTAACCAAGGATGGAGAAGAAGGGTTCCTTCATGAGGAGACCATTTGCTACAAGAATCTGCTAGATTCCCATAGAGAAACGGATGGATCAGAGGAATTCGAGCAGCTATCTGATGCAGAGGACGTACGTGTAGTTGAGACAGAGAGTTCAGAACGTGATATCTCTCACTCGACCGCGACCATTCCAGACTCCCATGCTGACGACTGGTCGGAACTGAAAGCTCCAAAGGTAGAACTTAAAACTCTTCCTTCCGGGCTCAGGTACGTCTTCCTGGGAACCAATTCTACTTATCCTGTTATAGTGAAAGCTAGGTTGAGTGATGATGAATTGGTGATGCTAGTAACTGAGCAAAAAAAGTATAGAAAGGCTATTGGTTATTCTTTAGATGACATCAAGGGAATTTCACATAGTCTTTGCACCCATAGGATCAATCTTGAAAATGAATCATATGCTAGTATTGAACCCCAAAGAAGATTGAATCCTAATCTGAAAGAGGTAGTTAAGAAAGAAATTCTGAAACTACTTGATGTTGGAGTTATCTATCCTATCTCTGATAGTACTTGGGTATCTCCAGTGCACTGTGTACCTAAAAAGGGAGGCATAACTGTGATCAAAAACGACAAAAATGAGTTAATCCCAACTAGAACCATCAGAGGACATAGGATGTGTATAGATTATAGGAAGTTGAATGTTGTATCTAGGAAAGATCATTTTCCTTTGCCTTTCATTGATCAAATGTTGGAAAGACTAGCTAGTCATCCCTATTATTGTTTTCTTGATGGGTATAGTGAATTCTTCCAAATCCCTATCCACCCAAATGATCAGGAAAAGACAACCTTTACTTGTCCCTATGGCACTTTTGCCTACAGACGCATGCCATTTGGCTTGTGCAATGCTCCTGCCACCTTTCAGAGGTGTATGACTTCAATTTTCTCGGATTTAATTGAGGAGTCAGTGGAAGTGTTTATGGACGACTTCTCTATATACGGTTCCACTTTCTCCTCCTGTTTGTTGAATCTGTGCAGGGTATTGACGTGATGTGAGAAGGCGAACCTGGTGCTGAACTGGGAGAAGTGTCATTTCATGGTTGAAGAAGGGATCGTTCTGGGACACAAGATTTCTGAAAGAGGAATTGAGGTTGACAAGGCAAAGATTGAGGTCATGGTTCAGCTTCAACCGCCTAAGACAGTGAAGGACATCAAGAGTTTTCTGGGACATGCTGGGTTTTACAGGAGATTCATCAAGGACTTCTCAAAAATTGCAAGACCTTTGACAAGGTTGATGTGCAAGGAGGTTGAGTTCGAATTTGATGCAGCATGTTTGGAAGCTTTCAGCAAGATCAAGGAAGCCTTGGTTTCAGCACCCATAGTGCAAGCTCCGAATTGGGATCATCCTTTTGAGATCATGTGTGATGCTTCAGACTTTGCAGTTGGAGCAGTTCTGGGACAGCGAATTGACAAGAAGCTTCATGTCATCTACTACGCCAGTCGCACCTTGGACGAGACTTAAGGAAGGTATGCCACCACAGATAAGGAACTCCTAACAGTTGTGTTTGCTAGGAGGTCATTGTGTATACCGATCATGCCGCTCTGAGACACATCTACTCGAAGAAGGATACCAAACCGAGACTGTTGAGATGGATCTTGCTTCTCCAAGAGTTTGACATGGAGATAGTTGACAAGAAAGGAATAGAAAATGGAGTTGCAGACCATTTGTCAAGAATGAGGATAGAAGATGCTGTTCCAATAGATGACTCAATGCCTGAGGAACAACTTCTGGTCGCCCAGGTTTGTGAGCAGATGCATGACACCGGGGTTGAGAACCTAAAAATCAACTGTATGGCGATCACTTCGGATACTGCGCCATGGTATGCTGACTTCGTGAATTACAAAGTCTGTGGAGAAGTTCCTGATGACATGCATCCTTACAGGAAGAAGAAGTTTTTCAGAGAAGTAAACCACTACTTCAGGGATGAACCCTATATGTACAAGAGAGGTTCTGACGGTCTGCTCAGGAGGTGCATAGCAGAAGGGGAAGTGCAGGGAGTGCTTGAGCACTATCACGGCTCAACCTATGGAGGTCACTTCGCCACGTTCAAGACAGCTCAGAAGATTCTTCAAGCAGGTCTCTGGTGGCCAACCTTGTTCAAAGACGCTCACAGTTTCATCACCAGGTGTGATGCTTGTCAAAGAATGGGCAACATCACAAGGAGGAACGAGATACCCCAGAACCCGATCCTGGAAGTAGAGATATTTGAAGTTTGGGGGATAGACTTCATGGGACCTTTCAACCCGCCATCAAATGGCAATGTCTATATTCTGGTGGCAGTTGATTATGTTTCTAAGTGGGTCGAAGCCATTGCCAGTCCTACCAATGATCACAAGGTTGTTCTGAAGTTGTTCAAAAGTATAATTTTTCCAAGCTATGGGATACCTAGAGCAGTGATCAGCGATGGCAGAACTCATTTCATCAACAAAGTGTTTGAGAGTATGCTAAGAAAGTATGGGGTCAAGCACAAGGTATCTACTGCGTATCACCCTTAGACCAGCGGACAGGTTGAAGTCTCAAATAAGCAGATCAAAGGTATTTTGTCAAGGATTGTCGGGGTTTCGAAAAAACATTGGTCTGTCAAGTTGGACGAGACTCTCTGGGCGTACAGAACAGCGTTCAAGACGCTAATAGGCAGAACACCGTTTCAGTTGGTATATGGTAAAGCATGTCATCTCCCTGTGGAGGTTGAGTACAAGGCACTTTGGGCAATCAAGCTGCTGAACTTGGATATTGACACAGCTCAGGCTAAGAGAACTCTTGACATCCATGAGTTGGAAGAAATAAGACTTGATGCTTATGAGAGTTCCAAGATTTACAAGGAAAGGACAAAGAATTTTCATGACAAGAAGATTATTGTCAAGGAGCTCAAAGCTGGAGATCAGGTTTTGCTGTTCAATTCCAGACTTAAGTTATTTTCTGGAAAGTTTAAGTCTAGGTCGTCTGGACCTTTTACAGTCAAAGACGTTCTGCCATTTGGAGCTATCACTCTTCTGAACAAGGATGGCAGTGAATTCACTGTAAACGGCCAAAGAGTAAAAAACTATTTAGCTGATCAAGTCCGTCCAGAGGGGTCTTTTGTGCTCCTTTATGAACCTCTAAAAGCCTAAAACGCTGAAAAGTCAAGCTAGGGACTTTGAACAAGCTCACTTGGGAGGAAGTCCCAAAGGTATCACTGTAAATATTTTTTTTTATTAGAATCCTTGTGTTTTTAATTTTTGTTTTTGATTTTCTTGTGTTCATGAATCTACAGAAGGGAGTTTAAGCAACATATATAAAAAAAGGGGCAGTCAAACTAGTGAGATCAGGGGTCAAACCGAGTATGATAGTGCTACAGAAGCGAAATCAACAAAAAGAGGGAAATCTACAGAAGGAAACAGAAGGCAATATAAGGAGGGAATCTTAATTATTGGTTTTGTCACCCTTCCCCTCTATCCCACGTGCTCATCACTTCAATTTACCTCACCCCTTGTTTCCCCCCACCAGACATATCATCTTTATGTCTCACCACCTCACATCACTCCACCATCACTCTCTTTTTCTCTCCACTTGCACGACATATCAACTCCATCACCTCACCATATTTCATCTTTCTCACCCATCTATTTAACCCTTCTCCCGTTTACTCTCAACCCACCAACCACAACAAACAACCATCAAACCCTACTCAATTATTCACTCACTCACTCTCTCTTTTCTCTCTTGCTTGACGTCGACGAAGGTAATTATCACCTTGCTGCTCAACTTAACCAACGATCGAAGCAACCGGATCCGCCGTTCACTCCACCAACATCGACGACGAGATTGCCTTCCACCCCGTTCTGCCGCTCGAACCGCTGACCATCGACTCGACCAACGGTACTGCTTGCTCTTATTATTCGCTCACTAACGTATTAACGTTTAGCTTTGAGTTTACATGTTTCAGCGAAACAGAAAAAGTATTGAGTTTATACACGAGATGCGAGAGGCATATGGTTGTGTCGCCGGAGAACGTTCATCCCCCGAATCCATGGCGAAGTGTTTCATGAAAATGAAGAACATGGTTGACGAGGTTGTTGGGGGTTCAGAACAACCAGGGGGTTCGAGCAGACCATACAAACCGCTCTCCAAGAGCAAGAGTCGCGGGAAGAGACCGGCACGAGCTTCCCTCTCGGGAGACCAAGGTAGTGATTACGAACAGGAAGAACCTGCGTTGCGTCCAGCACAAGAGCCAAGGAAATCTGTACGACGGCGACAATATGAGACGAAGCTGACTCCCAAAGAGTACTACGAGCTGTTCCAACAGTGCGAGTTCAGTGGAACCAGATATCCACATCCTGAGACGATGGAGCTGCTAGGGATTGGGGAGGATGTTCAGTACTTGTTTCGGCGATGTCATCTGGAGAGAGTTATGAACACCCCCAAGAATGGATACAAAGAGGAGACAATTCAGTTCCTTTCCACCTTGGAGATGCACTGGTACGCGGATGAGCCAGGCATGATGTCTGATGGAGGATTGGGCTACATTACCTTCCGCGTTCATGGCCAGTTCTGCAATCTTACATTCCGAGCCATCGAAGAGATATTCGGTTTTCCCAGCGGAACAGGAACCACGCCGCAGTTTGACAGGAACGAGATAACTGCTCTCTGGGCAACGATCGGCAGCTACGCACTTTGGACTGGGGTTTGAGGAATGGACGATTGCTATACAAGTTTGTGCATCCTGCGGTCGGTCCCTCGAGACTACTCCTCCCTTGCGTCGACTTGACTACAATCTTGAGCGGTGAGCATATCGAGTTCATTCCCCCTGCAGAGACATTATACAATTCTGATGTTGAGGAGCACCACGTCAACGTAGCGGAAGCAGGAGATGATCCGATGGAAGACGACGCATTTGAGTACCGCCCTGAGCAGTTCCACTTTGATGAGTACTCAGAACCAAGAATGGCCAGAGGGGTCAGAGCAGCTCATGACCGCCTCAACAAGCGAAACAATGGGGGAAAGCTAGAGACAAGGCGCTCACCAGCCTTTCCAAGACTGTCAAGAAAGTCGTGCGTATGTTTAGCTGCTCGACTTCCACAACCGCTGTCCCTAGGTCTATCCCCGAGGATAACAGACCAATGTCAGCACGCCCTTCCGCGAACCTAGAGCGAACACCTTCTCCGATTCCCTCTCCAGCACGTCAATCTTCATATGTGTCACGGTAGCGGCAGCCTACTCCCGCCCCTTCACGCCACTCGTCACATGAATCTAGGGAGAGAAGGGGACACGGTTCGCGTGGTTCAAGAGCCTACTCAAGTCGTCGATCAGCGCGTCATTCTGCAGCTCAAGCTGAGCAAGAGGTTGAGCAACAAGTTGACCAGCAAGGCGATTACCAGCCTACGGAAGTGGTAATGTTAGTCTCGGACCATGGCGAATCCAGAGTTGATGACATGCAGTGCGACGAGCAGCCGAACACTTATCAGAACACGCAAGCGGTTGAGCAACAAGTAGACCAACCAGCTGAGACCACTCCCGCGGATCCTGAACACCGTGAAGGACAGAGCCAGTATCACACACCAACTCCTTGGGCGAGCTCCGACTCCTTCTTCTACTACTGAGGTACTCCGACCTTCCCTTTTATATACCATTTCATTTGTGCATTGTTTCTGTTGTGATTCTTAAATTCTCCTGCAAATTCTTCTTACACAGGAGACTGTGTAATTTAAGTTTGGGGGAGAGTTTGAGATGATGTATCTGATGACGTTTTCTGTGATTCTTATTTCAAATTTTTGCATCATATCATGTTTGAGTCTGCATTCATCTATTTGCATAGAAAAGCCATAAAAATTTGAAAATTTCAAAAATTTCCACAAAAACAGAGTGTTCATGTAGTTTGCATTTGCATATTAGGATTGAGTCTAGTGTTGTTCATTTAGGAATGTTGCATGTAGCATAAGGATTGATGATGATTGTAACCTTGTTAACATGCTGAATTCAATAGGATAGGATCAAGGCCCTTGTTATTAGTTCTTTGATGCATGTCGATTGAACTTGAAATGTAAGACTGAACCAGGTTTTGAATTCTCGAAATTGCATTCTAGTCTTGATTGAAGCCTGTTTTGAATTGACATCATTCCCTATCTACCTGAACCTAATCCTGACTTGCAATTATCATGTTATGCATTGAAGTTGAACTCATGGATACCACATACATACTTGGATTTTCTTTCTCCGTTTTACCACCCTTAATAATCTAAGTAGCTGATTCCCATCTTTGGAACAGTTTCCCGCACCCTTAACCAAATGTTCTTTCAAGCCAATTGTATTCTTGAGTGTGAGGTCTTTTCCGAGTTGAGCTTGTTAGAAAGTGTTAGGTTCTAGCCGACAAGAGTAGGATCCTGTGTAGTTCTAGTTCGCGCTATTCGGACTAGTAGGACTAGGTGAGAACTCGATTTTGGGTTTTGGGATTGGATTTGTTCTGAAAAGAGAAAGAAAAAAAAAATGGGTAAAGAGTCTTTCGGAGGGGGAATGTGTTTTCAAGGGTTACAAGTCTAGTAAAGGATGTTGGTTGTGCAATGTAAAAGAATTATTGGTTCTGGGCATAGAAAGAAAAGTTTAGACAAGGAAGAGAAAGCAAAACACTTAAGAAGTCTGAAATTCAAAGAAGAAAAGAAAGAGAACCATAGTGATAAAAAAGTTTCCCATCCGCTAGATTGAAATGAAGTAACCTCCTCCTAAGGCTAAGTTAAAAGAATGAGAGCATGGGTTTTAGAAGAGATATCGACGAGGGGTAGAGATAGGACCAACTTCTGGGTTAGAAAGTTAGAGCTAAATTTTCTTGGGACCTTTGGGTTGACGGGGCACTGCTCTTGTATGTATCAGTTGGTTTCAACCTTTAGCCTTCTCTTAAGCTCAACTCATTTTCGCGAGAGATCCTTGTTCTATATTGTTAACACCACTTGTAAAGAAGACCAATTTTTGTCTTTACCGCTTCACCCCAGCCAAATGAGTTCGATAACATTGCATAGCTTGATTCATGGTTCTTTGTTAATGAATGTTAAAGGGAATGATAGAAATGATGGCATGTGTAGACTAAGGTTCGGAATCGTTTCAGGTTGAGATGAGCTTGTCTAAAGTTTTTAAAAAGAGTTCCTTCACCATGCATCATAGAACTAAAAACAAGGACCTTGATTCTAACTACTCTATTCAGCATGTTTTAGGTTCTGAGACCCCATCTTCACACCTCTTCTCCATACTTTGTTCTTGATCGTTTGCTTGAGGGCAAGCAGAGAATAAGTTTGGGGGAGTTGATATGTCTATATTTTGTCTCTGCTAAACATGTTTTTGTCATGCATTTAGTAAGGATAACTAATTGTTTTGCATAAATTTCTAGTCTCTTTTGTACACTTTGCATATTTAGGTAGTTCTTGCATTATCTTCGCATACATCGTGCATTTTGGAGTATTTCAGGTATTTAGGAGACTTCGGAGTCGTGTCGATCGAGTCGCGCAGTCGTGCCGATCGAGTCGCGCAGTCGTGCCGATCGAGTCGCGCAGTCGTGCCATTCGAGTCGACTACCGTTCGAGTCAACGTCACTCCACTCGAGCCAACGCCATCACTCCACTCGAGCCAACACCATCAGTCACTCGAGCCATTACTCATTCGCACATGTCAAGAAGACGTTCCATCTTACACGCTTCAGGAGATTCCCAAACCGACTCCTCATCTTGTCGTTTTAAGTTTTAGGGATTTTATGTCTTTACTATAAATACGTTTTGTTAAGTCTTGGAGACATCATCTTAGTTTTTATCTCGTTTTCTTTTGTAAGGTTTCCCTAGCCACCAAAAACGTACTCTGATTTTGTATCCTGAGATCTTTGAACTTATTCAGTATTTTGATTTGATTCCTTCTACAAAGTTGTTCTTCACATTTTTACTTATCTAAGAATGTTTGTTTCAATGTTTTCTGAGTTTGTATTGTTGATGATGATTTTCGGATCTGAGTAGTGCGTTAGTTCTTGAGGATGAGATAGATTAGGTGCAGGATCTTAGGATGTAGAGTGTTTAAGCGTTGATTGTATGATTCCCTTCTGGACTAGAGTGAGAAATACTAGTTTTTCTCTGATCAATTGGGACTAGGTTTGAGACATTTCCACACCCAAAAGGTGTTTGTTGAAATACCAACTAGTGCCAGAGACTTACGTTCCTAGCCTAAGAGATTAGTTGTCTAGGATATTTGTTGATGTGAATGAACTTGTTTTTCATGCCATGCTTGATCATGTTTCTCTAGCGAGAGCTAGGTTTGGAAGTGGTTGAGTTTGAGTAGCTTTTGTCAAGAGATTGGATTAGCTAAGAAGTGATGTTCATTGTCTAGGGATAGATTGCTTGTGGCATGTTAAACACTCTGTAGACTAGGATACTCCACCGACGTTAATTACTCCCATCCTTAGGACTTCTTTCTTTCTGATTTTTATTACATTCCTGGAATTGTTTCGTTTCCTGCTTTTTAATTCATGCTTAGACTCATTTATGTTTTTATTCATTTTCGCTTCTTGTCATGCATTCTCGTTTCTAGTTCTGTGACTCATTTCCGTTTTGCATTTTGATCATTCTAGGATTGTTACATAAAAGACTCACACAAAAGGGTTTTTTAAATTCAACTAATGCAAAATGTCTTAAAAGCTATGAGTTTTAAGTCTTTCCCACTCCAGCTTTAGTAAACTACAATCTATACAAAACTCCCATGAGTTGATTTGCATAACAGATACTGGAAAGCTTACCCGTGAGCATGCTCAACATCATTAATACGAGCAGCATCGTGGCCTTTGCACTCCACTACAATTGTTTGTTCCTTCTTACTCTTTTTTTCACCAGAAGAAAACGAGGAACATATTCAATGCCATGGTTTTTGGAAATCAAGCGTTAAGAGTTACAAAAGGAAGTGAGAAATTCATACATTGTAGTCTATGACAGCGAGTTTGATCAGTCGATAATCCTCACCGCGGCTGCACTCAGTCTCACAAGCCAGTTCTTTGGAAAGAGAAACAAAGTATCAATAATACAACAAAAATGCAGTGAAATCAACCATTCCTACTCCTAGTAATGTCATGTCAAATAAGCCACACTAGTTAAGCTATTGACATACAATGTTCTGTATCATGTTCAACCATTCCTACTCCTAGTAAATAGAATCAATATATGTAACTAGTGCAAGTTTAAGTCTTTAATCTGACTCATCAAACCCAAGCTTAACGAGATATAGCCAAATAGTAACATGAACTTTGCATAGCAAAATCAAACCCAACAAAGAAAAAGACCCATTTTTTGGTTTGTTTTACCCTAGTAAGAGAAGAGTGAAACTACCAGTGCCATGGAGACCATAACAGATGGAGCTAGGCATTTGAATGAAATGACCAGAGATAGACCCGCTTGGCAACAAAGCTATTGATGCTACTCCTTCCTTCACTTCTCCTTCATCATTCTTCTTCTTCTCTATCTCACCTTCTCTTCCCTCATCTGCAATTACACCACAATATCATTCAAAAAATAACAGAACCAGTTTGCGAATAAAGCTAGAAACTTTACCCATTGTTGCTTGATAGAGAGAACTCGATTCTTTTACTCGACCAAAGTGTTCGGCTTTAGAGTGTGTTTTCAACAACTATAAAACGGCTGTGTTTAATGATCCTCTAAACGACGTCGTTTTTTCTTCTCATAGCTTGAAACTACGTCGTTTTGCTCTCTCTCTCTCTCTCTGCTGTATCTTCTTCTCCTTTGTTGCCACACTCCTCATCCGCAGAACAAGCTTGATTCATCAATTCTGCTGAATAAAGAACAGGTCTTTGGTTTGGTGGTCTGGTTTAGTATCTTGGGCACTGGTTATTACGTAGCTGCTCGTCTTTGATTTAGATGATATTGGGTTTGTTTGCTTAGACTTGAAGTGTGGTGTTCCTAATTTTCAGTAAAGTTGTCAACTTTATGGTGAATTAGGAACTGGTTTTTTGATTCTTGCGTTTTGCTATTCACTGTATTACCATGGGAGATGTCTGGTTGAGCCCTGTCTCCATCACTGCTACAGTGAATCACTTGGATTGTGGATGCTATTCAATTGGGAAGAGGAGTTGTGTATGGAGAACTGGTCATTGGTCTTTGAGTCACTCATTGGACTTTGCATTGACCATGAAGCCGAAAAAAAGGCGTCTTGGTGTAAAAATGGAGTCTTTCTCTTTAGCAACACCAAGAATGCGTTTCGGGAAGGTGAGTAGTGAATTAGACAGATCTTTCAACGGTGAAAATGTGGTTTTTGGTTCGGAATTGGAGGCTGGACATGGATTGAGAAAGAGAGGTTACGATTTATTGGTTGAAAATGGATTAGAAGAGAAGCCTGTAGTGGCTAGGAATAGGATACATTTTCTAGAGGAAAGGAATGAAGAGATGTTATCCAAGAGACTTCTGAAACTTAGCAGGTTGGATAAAGTTAGAAGCGCATTGGAGTTGTTTGATTCTATGAGATACTTGGGTTTACAACCCACTGCTCATGCGTGTAACTCTTTTCTCTCGTGCCTTTTGAGGAATGGAGATATTCAGAAAGCTTTTACCGTCTTTGAGTTCATGAGGAAAAAGGAGAATGTCACAGGGCACACGTATAGCTTGATGTTGAAAGCTGTTGCAGAGGTTAAGGGTTGTGATTCTGCACTAAGAATGTTTAGAGAACTAGAAAGGGATCCGAAACATAAGAGTTGTTTTGATGTGATTCTATACAACACCGCCATTTCTCTATGTGGACGGATCAATAATGTGTATGAGACAGAGAGAATCTGGAGAGTTATGAAAGGTGATGGCCATATTGGAACAGAGATTACATATTCTCTGCTTGTTAGCATTTTTGTTCGGTGCGGGAGAAGCGAATTGGCCCTTGATGCATATGATGAGATGGTTTACAATAACATATCTGCGAGAGAGGATGCAATGTATGCGATGATAAGCGCGTGTACAAAGGAGGAAAACTGGGACTTGGCCCTAAAGATATTTCAGAGTATGTTAAAGAAACAGATGAAGCCTAATCTTGTAGCGTGCAATAGTTTGATAAATTCGCTGGGAAAGGCGGGCAAAGTCGGATTGGTGTTTAAGGTTTACAGTGTTGCAAAATCTTTGGGGCATAAAGCGGACGAGTACACATGGAATGCACTGCTCACGGCTTTATACAAAGCAAACCGATATGAGGATGTTCTTCAGCTGTTTGATATGGTAAGAAGCGAAAACCTGTGCTGTCTGAATGAATACTTGTACAACACAGCTATGGTTTCATGCCAAAAGCTTGGTTATTGGGAGAAAGCTGTGAAGCTTTTGTATGAAATGGAAGGTTCAGGGTTGACAGTTTCAACTTCATCATATAATCTGGTGATAAGCACTTGCGAGAAATCAAGGAAATCGAAAGTTGCATTGCTAGTATATCAGCACATGGCTCAAAGGGATTGTAAGCCAAACACGTTTACTTATCTGTCGCTTGTAAGGAGTTGTATTTGGGGTTCCCTTTGGAACGAGGTTGAAGATATCCTAGAGGTACGAGTTGTGTCTTTGTGTTTTTCTACTCAAATGTATGCTGATTTAAGAAGAGGTTTTATCTAATGTTGTTTGGTTTCTTGAACAGAAAGTGGAACCTGATGTGTCGCTTTACAACGCAGCTATACATGGGATGTGTTTAAGACGCGAGTTCAAGTTTGCAAAAGAGTTGTATGTCAAAATGAGAGAGATGGGTTTAGAACCGGATGGCAAAACCCGAGCGATGATGTTACAGAACTTAAAGAAACACCAAAAATAAGGTTATATTATAAAGTTCTACTCATACTTCTTAGCATTAATAACTTTAGTCACGAGAATTTATCTCCAAAGTCCTTATAAAAATTTTACAAATCTCTTATCGACCTCTCTATTCTCTATACTCCTTTCTTCCTTTTTCAATTCTTTTATTTTATTTTTATTTT
The DNA here is from genome assembly GCF_030686135.1 of Camelina sativa. NCBI lineage: Eukaryota > Viridiplantae > Streptophyta > Magnoliopsida > Brassicales > Brassicaceae > Camelina > Camelina sativa. Next base: position 8,185,848 of record NC_141883.1, read on the forward strand.
TATTTTTAAAACAAAAATAAAAACCAAAAAAAATTCAGTACCGATTTCTTCTCTTCCTTAGTCGCCGGAGCTCTCCACCGCCGACGATTTTTCATCGGAACTTTTCATTGCCACCATTTTTCACCTTTTTCGAGTTATATCAAGCTTTCCTTCAAAATACAAGTGCATTCTTCAACATAAAAATAAAATTCTTGATGAATAGGGTTAGGTTTTGAATTTTGGAAATTTAGTTTAGATTTTGCTTGAGATGTTTAGCAAATTGGGTGTTTTACCATGGGTTATGGGTCGATTGAGCTATTTAGTTGATAAGAAATGATTTTTAATGTTGAATCGTTATGTATTGTAGAGATTAGAACCTCAAACCATTCAATTTTCAGTTACCGCGACTGGATAAAATTGGTAAAACTGGTAATATTAGTAAATGTAGTATAACTAGTAAAACTGGTAATACTGATTAATGTAGTACAACCAGTAAAACTAGTAGTATTACTAATTGAGTTTTTTTAGAATTTTTTTGGCAGGATACAGTGGGAGAGAACGTCAGCATATATTTTAAGTGTGAATGTCTCATATATAGTATAATGTTCAAAACACATGTGAAGAATATAACTTTGTTGATGTTAAAAGCAAGGATATACAAGAAGCTTGAGTTTGTTGAAAGTCACAGTTGAACAACATTCAAAGGATGATGAAATAGCACCTAACACCATTGTTTGATTCATGTTTGATCTTTTGGTTTGTATTACTATTTTCTTGGTTATGTCACAACTATCGTAAAACTTATTTTTAAAATCTAGTAATATTTGATTTTTCTTTCCATTGATGTGTATATTTGTTCTGTCATAACAGAGTAAAACAGCTATAACAAAAATAAAACTGATAAAACTCGTAAAACTGAATTGGACATCCATAAAATGATTTTAAAGATAACATAATAATGTGTGTACTAGTAAACGTCAAAAGTAATATTTAAATGTTTACTAAGAAAGAAAATTTAAAAATATATGAATTTTGGATTGTTATGTAAGAACCTAAACAAGTGTTTCCTTATACTTTTAATGTCACTTTGTAAATAATAACCAAGTTAGGATGACAAAGTTATATAATTGTAGGTTTTAAACATATGAATGCATAAAAAACTCATAATTATATGTTAATAGATTTTAATCAACTGTAAAACTAAAAAATATAATTTTAAGAGTGAATAAAACTAATTAAATGGAAAAACCCCCAAAAGTATAACTATTTGCAATTTTGGTAAAACTATTATACTTGGTATAACTATGTGTGAACACTAAATATGAACACACATATTGCACATGTGGCAGTACAATTCAGATTTTTTTTTAACTTTTTTTTTTCAGTTGCACGTGTGGTTTTATTTTTTTGTATCTGCAACAAACGGTTTATTACAAATAAAATATGACTAGTTTTATCTAGTTTTATCAGTATTACAAAAACATACTAGTTTTACCTATATATACTAGTTTTACCTATATATACTATTATTACTTAAAACCCATAAATTCAATTCTGAATAAGATGCAGAACAAAAAAATCATGAATCTCTTGGTAACCAAAACGAATGAGTTTTATCTAGTTCTACTTGTTCAACCAAATCCAACTACTTATCATTGAGTCGATGGAGTCACTCACGGTTGGCTTGTACTTCTTTACGATTTGGTTCATCGCCGCCGTCATTGCAGATTTTCTTCTTATTGTTGAGTCGTTCATCACCGCCATTTCTTCTTCCCGAAATTGGTTACAGAGATCGCTCGCCGTTGATTTGTTCATCGTCGTTCATCACCACCGTTTCTTCTTCCCGAAATTGGTTACAGAGATTGCTCGTCGTTGATTTGTTCATCGTCGTTGAGTCGTTCATCACCACCGTTTCTTCTTCCTGAATTGGTTACAGAGATCGCTCGTAGTTGAGTTGTTCATCATTGTTGAGTCATTCATCGCCGCCGTTGTTTTTACATATCGTTGTTGAGTTGTTCATCGTCGTTGAGTCATTCGGTGTGAACGCTGCTGAAACCATTTTATCTTACTATTTTTATCTAGTTTTACTAATATTTCAAGATCACACTAGTTTTAATTAGTTATACTAGTTTTACTTAGTTATACTAGTTATACCCAGAAATTGAAATACGAACATAAACCCAGAATTCACCAATTATAATTCCAAAACTTGTATTTTAGACCCATCTTCCTTATCAATTGAACACCATAACAAAATACATATTTTCTCAAGTTTCACAAAATCGATTTTGAGATTGTAGTTTTAATTTCAAAAATTTCTCAGATTTTAGGGATTGGATCAAGTTCTGAAAGAGAAAGAATGGAGCCATTGTTTCTTCTTTCCAGGTTGGTTCCAAAGATCGCTCGTCCTCGTCGTCATTGTTCATCGCCACTACCGTTTGAAATCGAAGAAAGTGAAAAGAGTTTGAGAAAAGGAAGAAGACGATGAAATTAAAAAAAAATAGTTTAATTTTTTTTTTAGTATATTTTATATATATATATTGGATTAAATCCAATAGAACTTGGGTGGGTGGATTAAACTCAGGTTTTCAACGTAATTGTTTTGTTTTTTTAGGGTATCATAGTAAAATACTAGTTTCTGGAATTAAAAATAATTGAAAAAGAAAACAGTTTTAAAGAAGAGAGTTTTGAGATTGTCAGATTTTTTTTAGGGACTTTTGAGATTTTGACTCTTTTAGTCACAAACATGTAATAATGGTTGCCACAATGAGAGAATAGTAATAGAGTGTCATGGTTTTAAGCTTAGTCTTAGTCCTCCTAGCCAAACTCTACTCAACTTCCTCATCCGCACTACCATCTCTGCCACCACTGCAACCACAACAACCATTAACCAAGTCATTTCCGCCACAACTGACACTCCTTCGCTATAATAAGGATAATTATGGCACCAGCATGTTTTTGAACTTTTGTAATTGAGTAATATAATAGGGACCAACAAGTGTTATATGTATCTGTTATAGATAGTAATGCTTAATCAGAAGTAAAACTCAATCTCGTATGAGTTGTTCTCAGCTATTAGTTCCACCAGTTAGACAGCTCCCAAGTCCCACCTAGTCGTTCGGGCAGTTTATAACTTTGATCTTATTTGAGCTGTTGTTAGCAATCAGCTTGTCATCTAGGTAGCTCTCAGCTTGTCAGTTGTCACTTAGGCAGATCTCATCTCGTCACAAAGAGAGCTCCCAACTCCTCACTTCGAGAGCTCTCAGCTCATTACTTGGACATGTTCGAATTATCTTGTTTGAGTAGTTCTCAGCCCTCAGTTCATCAAACGTACATGAAGAGTTATAGTTGCTGTATAGTTAGGTTATTTCTCATTACGTACCTAGGTTAATATTGTAACCGTATATAAGGCAAAGTCCTCACGGCATTATGAACAAGAAAACATTTTATATATCTTAAGGGTTTTGACAGGAATGAATGCTGGCTATGGTGATTCAGGATTTGGGCGCGCTAGCACTTAGGGTACAATTGGACATGGTCTTCTTTAAACGGGCATAACTTATGTTTCGCTTCTAATTATCTTGTTTGGGAAGGTCTTCAACTAGTGAAAAACGTCTTATGGTGGTCTGACATTGTCCTAAAAACTCACTTTTCTTCATTTGTGCTCGTATTTTCCTAAAACCTGTGAAATTTCCTTGAACTAGAAAAAACTATGAAAATGCCTTGAAAGCATTAAAAATGTGGTAATCACATTTAAAAGTAAACATTGGAAAAACATAGCTAAAATAGGTGGAAATAAAGTGTTAACAGGGGATCAAATCAAGAATTAATTGGAACACAGAACAGCGAGTTAAATGCATTATATTTAACAATACATTGAAAACAACAGATCTCTTGTTTTTTATCTTGTTCGTATTCTTCTGAAATATGGAAAGACTTAGTCTAACGTCTTTTCACTATCAACTACTTTAATCTTAAGCCATCTCCTCTTAAAATGAGGGATGGATAAAACGAGGGATAGAAATGGTCTTATCATCCAAGAATTTTTCCCCAAGGCCACAATTGGGATTTTAATCACTTTTAATTTTCGGATGGAATTCTATCTACTACGACAAAAAAAAAAAAAAGAGAGTCTTGTCATTACATAACTACGTAATAAACTAGTACCACCTTCATTTCTGCAAACATTCGAACTTTGACCCTTTCATCGGTCCTCTCATCTCGGTGCAAATACCAAGTCTCAATGTCAAACTCCTCTCTTCTCTCTTACAGCCTAATATAGAACAATGTTATTAAAATATTGCAGCTCCACTCAAGATCTAACAACCCCTCATCGTCAAGTCTCCTATATTAACATTCGAACTCCTCAGTGATTTCGTCTCATAATAAAAATAAAAAAGGACAACAAAGAAAAGAAAACACTTGTCCAGAAAACATCAAGACACCCAAACAATGTCTTCAAATATTTTTGGGTGGGTGCCTATCTTGTCCGTGGTGGCCATACAACTCCTTGTACGCAGCGTTTCTTCCCAAAACGTTACCAATGACTATTTGCACCACCAATGCAACAACACCCAAAGGATATACAAACCAGGGAGTACATATGAGAAGAATCTTAACCAAGTCATCCGTAACATCTCTCACGTCCATCTTCGCTACGGTTACACCTACAGCTCTAATGTTGAAGCTTACGAAGTTAGTAAGGATCCCAACATTGTCTTCGTTTTGCTCCAGTGCCGCGGTGACTCTTACGGGTCCAAGTGCCACTCCTGCCTCCACACAGCCCTCTCTGGGGTAACTTTCACTTCAATATATTATAAGTCACATATTTCCATGCATTTATGAATGCACGTCCAATCTTGCAGATAAATATTAACAATTATTCTAATGTGATTTAACTGATAAACCTCATAACACAATTGAAGATTATTCCATGCAATGTTGTTATTGATCAGTGTTTATATAATTGCATATATATGGCAGCTTCGTGAGAGATGTCCGGGAAAGAGAGGAGCAATAATATGGTACGACCAGTGTGTTTTGGAGATTTCTACTGTCAATACCGATGGGAGGATCCGTTACGACAGCTTTTTCAATATGACCAACCAAAAGAATGTGAGCAGCGATCCGGATCGGTTTAAAAATAAAAGGAGGGATCTTTTCCACAAGCTATTGCTGGGAGCCACCAAGGATAGAAGTGAAAGCAACGATTCGTACGCTGTGGGGGAGACGAGAATAGGGAAAAATAAGATGTATGCAATGGTGCAGTGTGCGCTACACTTAACGCCGAACGGTTGCCATGTGTGTCTAGAATGGATTACCGGAACGTATGTAAGGTTCTACTTCGACCATAGACAAGGAGGGAGAGTTTTGGGTAGGAGTTGTAGCTTAAGGTATGAGCTTTACCCTTTTCTAAGAAGGTAAAAAAAGTTTAAGATTTGGCTCCATTTCTCTCTACCTCTCACTGTCTCTCCTAATATATACAGTTCAGTTCGATATCTGTTTAAATTATAGTGCAATGGGCGAATCAAAAATGTTCTCCTTTTACGTTTGCATGTCTGTTTTTTCTCTTTTCTTATAAAAGAAATATAAAACACACAGGAGAAACTGTATTTATGGTATGGAGACTTCTTTTAACATTTCTTTACGGAAAAATTCTTGGGTTCTTTACGTCGTATGCGTGTTTTCTGCTGTTATTAATTAGCTTCTATGTGATAATTACACTCCACGGTTATTATAGATCGCGGACATTATGTTGTTGACATCGTCGGATTTTATGAATGTCTTATGCATCATGCATGCAAATACGTAAGTAGCCCACAACATTGACACACTTTAAGAAAGACGAGCAAATTAACCCAAAACCCAAACTAAGTCACACATAGTAAAAAGATCACGTCATTTTGAATTGGGGAAAAAATGAAAATAGGGGTCTTTGGTTAGTGAGAAGAGAAAAGCGGAGTTTCCATTTGTAAACGACGTCGAAGATTACGATTCTTTTGCTATGTTGTCTTAACAAAATCGAAGATAAGCAAAACGACGTTGTTTGCTCACCCCGATGCCCAGACATAGCTACTTTGTAGTCTGACTCATTACTGTTAAATAGTTAATTAAGAACGTTTTGGAAGATATTAAAATCTGCTAATTTCACAAAACTTATGTTGAAAAATTAAACTTTTAGTAGGTTTATGTTGGTAAATAGATGGTATCATAGGTTGGATACGTATAAAAAAAGCTGCATAGTTAACAACTCTCATCCTCAAGCTTCCACAATTAATTAAATAAAAAGGTTATCTTAGCAATCATCACATTCCTTTTATCTGTATAAATACATGTTGAGTAGTATCTGTCCATTTGGATATTAACTATTATCATCTTCACTTTCCCATCTAATTAATCCAAAAATTTTAGTGTTCCAACTTCCAACAAATATCATTCTCTGTATTCCAAAGCACCAAATGTTAATGATTTCTCCAGTCTTTCGATACTTGCAATTTTTTAAAGAAAAATTCGCTCTAGCTAACCCTAAACGTAAAATCCACTAACTGAAAAAAAGAACCCTAAAATTTATTTCTGCCTTTAGAACCAAAGTTTAAAAAGAAACTGCAGAAATTCTAACTAGATAATTTGGGAACACGAGAAAAATATTTACATAGCCCGCGTACAGTCGAACCAGTTAAATTAAGAGATGTCCGTGATATTTTGGCTATGCTTTTATTTCGACCAAAGAAAGTTTCTGCATTCGACAACATAACTGATATATACGCCATGTCATACGGCTTCCACACTCCGGTAATAGTTTTTTTTTTTTTTATTGCACGCTGAGCAAAGAACTGGGTTGAGGCCAGTTCGGGGTAACCTGTGCACGGAGAAGTCGACGGGGAAGATATTCGCCTGCAAGTCGATCTCGAAGAAGAAACTGGTGACTGAAGCTGATAAAGAGGATATGAGGAGAGAGATTCAGATCATGCAACATCTGAGTGAACACCCTAACATTGTTGAGTTTAAAGGAGCTTATGAAGACGAGAAAGCTGTGAAATTGGTGATGGAGCTTTGTGCTGGTGGCGAATTGTTCGATAGGATTCTAGCAAAGGGACATTACAGTGAGAGAGCAGCTGCGTCTGTTTGTAGACAGAATGTGAATGTTGTCAACATTTGTGTTTCATGGGTGTGATGCATAGAGACTTAAAGCCTGAGAATTTCTTGTTATCTAGCAAAGATGACAAGGCTCTTATCAAAGCCACCGATTTCGGTTTATCCATCTTTATCCAAGAAGGTATACATTATTACATCTTTTGTTGAGAATTGATGAAAGGAAGAGATTGTTGTTGAATGAGTCATGCTCATGCATGATGGGTTTGTTTTTGCAGGGAGAGTGCATAAAGATATAGTTCGGAGTGCATATTATGTTGCTCCTGAAGTTTTGAAGCGTATGGTAAAGAAATTGATATATGGAGTGCTGGAGTTATACTCTACATTCTACTTAAGCAGTGTACCTCCATTTTGGGCTGGTAATCCGACTTGTATTGTAGCAGCACCTTTGATATTTTTATAAAGAAAAACAGAGAGCTTTCTCTCAAACCCTATCGTGTCTTCTAGCTCTGTTAGCTTGAACTCACACCTCTCGAATTCTGATCCTGTTGATCACGAATTCAACTCGTTTACTGTTATATCCGATGCAACATTTATCTGTCTTTTTTTAGTTTCATATTATATATCTGAGAAGAGTGTAGTTGGTGTTGTTTGAGTTGGGACGTTACTAGTTCTCAAATGTTCAGTTTATCTCACAGAAATCAAACTTTTTCATTTGTTCAGTTTATCTCACAGAAATCAAACTTTTTCATTTGTTCAGTATATTGGGTCCATATGCATGAGGAGAAATCTGAAGTTCTGAAATCAAAAGCTTAATCAAAATTATTCTATTATAATAATTTTCAAAATCAAATTTTTAACTTAAAGACCCTAATTTTAGATACTACCAATGGACCCATAAAATTGTTAAGTTGCTTAAGAAGTTGTTACCTTCACTTTTATTCAAAATTTACAATTAATTTTTTTTAAGCAACTTAGTTATCACACCACCAATGGAGATGCCAGAATCTAAAGATCAAAAGCATTGACCAGAAGCTACATCCACATCCATTCAATACTTTAGGCGTTGCTAGTTAATCATGGATTTTACAAGAATATAAATCCAAGCACATTCTACTACTCTCTATGTTCCTTATTAATCCATTTTCTATATAAAAAAAAAAAAATTGTTTCAAAAGGATGTATTTTCAATTTATCTCTGCCCTTTTTATTAGTTATTAATTCGCAATAGCAAATTCAAAGACTAAATACTATTTGGTTTAGAGTTATAGAAAACTTTAAATGGATGATGCATGTACAATCAACTTTTCAGTATTTTCTTAATATGTGTAAAATATCTAAAAAAAAATAGATTAACTAGGAAGAGAGAGAGTATTATTTAGTTGATTATAAACTATGCATTAACATCTTGTGATATTCGCCAAATTCATATACTCCCTCCGTTTCAAGATATAAGATGTTTTAGAGAAGTTTTTTGTTTCGTAATATAGGATGTTTTCAAGTTTCGATGCAACTTTTAGATTAGTTTAGAATTTTATATTATGCAGTATTGTTTCTGATTGGTTGAACTTGTTAAAAGTAAATACTTCTTAATCTACGTGCTTTAGTTAAAACATCTTATATTTTGAAATGGAGGGAGTATATACGTACAAACACTACAAGAAAAACGCTTATTAATAGCACATGATTAACGCTATAATAGATGTTTGACGGCATTTTCATAAACGTAATGTTCTCGACAGCTATCTTAGGTCTGACATATACTATAGCGTTTTTTATTGTATGTTATGATAGGTTCCGTCTACCATTGCATTTTTTATTACGCTATAATATAGTAAATTCTTCCATAGCTTTAATATTTTTTCATTGTCCGTAAATATATAGCAGGATTTTGTGTGCTGTAATAAGTTATGTTATGGCATAATTGTTTTCTGCTATATTGGTATTTATTGCAGTACTGTGTATGCTATTATATGTGCTTTCATGACTGTTATATTTTGTTGTTAAAGATTTAGTACTTTTTATGGCATTATTATGAATGCTATTGAAAGTGGACAATATTGAACCAAAAAGCCTGTTTGTTTTCTGAATTCATTCATTCATTCAACCAAAAACATTCAACCAAAAGCATTCAACATAATGTCACGGTCAATCCAAAACACACAACATACCAAGCTACTAAAGTACTTCATGTTTAACACATGATGACTTTGTCTTCTAGCCATGCAATAGATGTTCCTAATGCATCTTCCATACTCTCTATTTCTGAACATGGCCTCCAAACTGCAGCATTGTTCACCTTCACAATATCTACCCAAACTCTAACTGCATTTTTCCCCAAGGGAACAAAGTGGACAGTTTGGTCAGGGTTGTTTGAAGCCCAGCGTCCTTCGGCAACAACCCGCTTCAATCCTGTTACATCCATCAGCTTGCACTTCTGATTTTCTTTAACAACTATAGGTGGATTGTGTCGCTGCAAAATACAAGTTATTACTAAAGGTCATAGAGTAAACTATATCAGTTTCAGATCATCTAAAACAAAGAAAAATTACCTCAGATCTCCTAACTGGGGATTTTGCCGGTTGTTTATTTGTCTTCATAGGAGATTTATGTGAACGGACATCTGAAACAGTTGCATGAGAATTTACACCTTCGTCTTGATCAATTGCGGGTAGAAGTATGCATCTGAGGTATTTTCAAATACAACTGCATGAGTCGGCCATGCAACAAAAGACATATCCACTAAGTATTTTGTTTCGATTGTAGGCCTCCATAGAAATGTATCAGGTTGTAATACGACATCCACAAATACTTTAACAACATGTGGTCCGAGAAGAAGTCCATTCACCAATGTTTTTGGATCTTGAGATTGCCAACGACCTTCATCAACCACCTCATCCTTTTTAGACAAATGCAAGAGTTTGCATTTGTTCGATGGGTTTGTGGTTGGGCTCTGTCAAACACATGCATACAACATCCTCATTTTGATAAGCAAAAAAAGGAAAAATGCAAAGGTAATCAAACTTATTAAGTATAACTAATGTTCTTAGACATATGAGACTATACCTTAGGCGCAATGTCATCATCCGTTTCAATCCCCTGATCCAAAATAACACATTTATGGTCAGGCCATGCTACTAGTAACCCAACAGCTTGCTCAATGTTGAACACATTAATTGCAGGTCTCCATAGATACGCATATGGTTTGATAGCCGTTTCAACCAAAACTTTAACATGATTAGGGCCTAAGGGGATGTCATTAACAAAGTCAGTTAGATCTGTTGAAAGAACAAGACCCTCAGCAACATTTTCATCAGTACCAGCCCAATCAACCAACACACACTTTGGTTGGGATTTTCTTTAGTTAACAGTCTACAAAAAAAAATTATCAGATTCATGAGTCGGATGCAGAAAAGTTTGAAATACAATGTAAAATCCTCTCGAAGTACTTACTCTTGCAGTTGAGTTCTCACCGACTTCAGGCTCGTGTTTCTGTAATGTGTTTTAATGATTAAAGTAGGTATTGAAATAAACGAATATATGTTAGTCCTAGTTGTAAGTGTAAAATTTTTGCGTACTTTTTTTTTAATTTCGGCAATCTCCTCACGTAGTTCTTTTACTGTTTATAGCAATAGAACTTGTTTCTCTTGCTTTTCAGCCATAGTCTTGTTCTTAACTTGGAAACAAGCTAACTTGGACATACTCATGCCTCTCCCCATTGCCTTTAGCCTCCCAGGATTATCAGTGCCTAGTAGTTGTGAAAGGAGATCATCTTTAGGATTTGTTGAATTCGATTGAGGTTGAGTATCAACTAGTTCAGATGCTTTTCTCTATAAAGACATAAAACAAATTGAAAACATACGACATGTAGTAAATCCAAAATGCATAAATCATTTAAATAAAACTCGACAACTTACAAACTTTGCCGCTGCATTTGTATTCACGGGTGTACCATCTTTCTTGGTACGCGACTTGACCCACACCTTTAGTCTTGTGACTTCAGATGGATCTGAGCTTTCCTCTTTCTATGTATCAAACGAATAGGGTGTTATGAATAATAATATAAGCAATATTGTAAATGTTATTAAAAACTTACCATTTCTTCAGCGAGTCTAACCATCCCTTTACGGCTACAAGTATGAGGAATCTACATGCTCCTTCGTTTCTTATATTGATCACTCACGACCTACCATAAGATTGTTAATAGTCTACTATGTAATTAATATATGTTAACACGAGGTAATACCTTAAAGGCTTGACTTGTTTTGAATTTGACAAATTTGCGCCATTTTGTTGGAGAAATATTTTTTGGGCGCAGATTCATCCTTTGTTGGTTTGTCTGAGCTGTATTATTAATCTTTTGAACAATTCGTGCTTTATATGCTCTCCATAAACATCCCATTTGCTTTAGCAATGCAAACTTTTGATAGTCCTCACTGACATCGAACCTTGCCTGCATTCATTTAAAAACATCCCATTTCATAGACATGGAGTTTTTAAGATAAATATAATAACGAGTTAAAAATATAACGACAACGATACCTGAATTGATTTCCATAAAACTGTTCTCAGTTCTTCACTTACTTTTCTCCAATCTTCAATAATGATAGGTACATGCTCTCTTACCAATGTACCTAAGTATGATGACAGCTTAACCGACGCCCGACCATAAGGCTCTCCCATTTCAGTGAATTGAACATGTTCCCGAGTATTGGGATCCTTAGCTATGTTTTCATCCTTGTTGGTCCTCTCTGTTTTTTCTTAGGCCTACAATCATGCTCTCCAGATAATTCAACCTCACCTTCAGGTTCTTCCTCATTCAATCCCGTAGCAACCTGTTCGTCAGGTTGTTCCTCGTTCACTTCATGATCTGGTCCTTCCATATGTTGTGATTGCAGATCTGTCTGTCCATCTGGTTCTAAACTTTTAGGTTCCACAGTACAAACAAACTCTGGCTCGTCATTGTCCACAACCGGCTTCTTTTTTCCTCTTGTCTTCTTATTTGGGGCCATATTAATTCACCTGAAATGACAATGAACACGCTGAATTAAAGCATATACTTAAAGCATATAAAACAGACCAAGCATATAGAATTAAAGTATAGACTTAAAGCATATAAAACAGACCAAGTATATAAAATTAAAGCATAGACTTAAAGCATATAAAACAGACCAAGCATAGAATTAAAGCATAGACTTAAAGCATATATAAATCATAAATTTCATCACTCCAATGATGCTTCTTTGCTTCACCCAGAGTCCCTGAAGTAACTTCTCCACGATGATACCAATCTTTTTGTAGCTTGTAAACCTCATCCATTCCTCTTGTTACAATATGGCTGACTACTTCACTGATATCATGACGATCTACATTACGACAGTCGATGCATGGACATACTATGACGTTTGTTTCTCCTAATGCCGCAGACACAGAGCGAACAAAACTCCAAGCACCTCTCTCATACGCAGGATCAGCTCTTTATTTCAGAATATTAAAAACCCAAATTATGTCTAAAACTATAAAGTCTCACAATCAAACCAAACTATAAAATTAAACTCCATACCTGCACAAATGTACCCATGCCTTGTCCACCATTTTATGTTCTTACCTTAGTAAAACATTTAATACAACAATTCAAACCAATATAGCTAAGACAAATCACCGAATATAAAGCTGTGTTTAACAAAACAAACAACTAAGCATATAGTTCATATGCAAGACCAGACAAACGCAGAGTCACAACAGTGTACTACTTGAGAGAATAATAATTCAACCACCAAATAAAAGAGGGAAAGCCACAATATTGTACTGACTTGTCGTGTGAATACAATTACCAAAAGAGTAGCTTGAATCCCCTGAAAACAATCGACAATACAACTAAAATCGTAAATATCCAAACTTTCAAAACCAATACTTGTGTATTTTCCAATCTCCAATCTTGCTAAAACTCGAAAACCCTCAAAATCAAAACATTCACATCAAAACCCTAAAAATCGAAACTTTCAAACATTTAGAGAACACATAAATAACTCAAAATAACATTCGATTAAGGGGCGACATTCGATTGAGAGATTTCATACCTTCGATTGGAGTCTCAGTCCCAAAATCAATTGATACTTTGAGTGGTTTAGACGGCCTTAGTCTCAAAATCGATGGATACTGTGAGTGATTTAGAAGGACGAAATTGAAAAAGTGGCTGTGAGAAAGAGAATCGCAGATTTGACGAGCTAAGTGAAAAGGGGGAAATGTTTAGGTTTTGAGAAAAGGGAGAAATGTCTAAGTGTTCGCGGGTTTCTAATTTTTAGCCTCCCGCTTGTCCGATTTCTATCACCGCGTTTAGAAAATGTCATTATATGATAATCAAAATCAACCATAGCAGTTACGAAAACCGTGTTATCCTTATGTGCTATTAATAAGCGTTTTTCTTGTAGTGAAAGAGGAACATGCATTACTTGCATATTACGAATTCAGCTGCAACTACCCTATTAATGTCTAAAAGATTCTTTAAATTTTAACTAAAGCTACATCGTTTGAATTTTTTAAAATAATATAATAAATTCAAGTAAAATAAAATTTAGAGATGACATAAAAGAAGTCTATAGCAATCAAATTGCTTTAGAACTTCAAATAAATAGAACTAGTCTTGGGGTTAACAAAAGGGTAACGCTCAAACCGAAAGTTACAGCTCCTACCCAAAACTCTTGCACCGCTTTCAAACCTACTGGTTTATTTTCATAGCAATCTTCAAAATGCTTAATATTATATACCATACACTCCTCACAAGCCTTAGCATTTAAGTCACGCGTACACTGAACCATTACATACAGTTTCTTGTTCCCGAACGTCTTCTCTCCTGCCGCAAATAGTGCCGGCTGGTCCACATTTTTAAAGAATTTATTTCTTTTAGTGACGGCTATACTTGTCAGGTTCTCGAGGAGAGTCAAAAATTCCAAAACAGAATCACCGGTATGACTTTTCGCGTTCGGCCTTGCCCTTGCGGTATTATAACATACACTATCATCGTAATTGATCCGCCCTGCGGTACTGATCGAAGAAAACTGGAAAAGACAATGATCGTACCATATTATTGCCCCCTTATCTCTCGGACATCTCTTAATAAGCTGTTATTTACATTTTGCATATCAACACCACAATCAGTATCAACATTGCACAAACTAATTAGCATATAAGATAGTTTTTCTTAACGTGCATCTGTGTGTGCACGTAGTTACCTCAGACTGGGCAGTGGCAAAGCAGGAGCGGCACTGAGGCCCGTAAATGTCTCCACGGCACTGAAAGGTGAAGTAGACCCTTTCAGGATCAGAACGAATTTCATGAAGATCGGTATAGTCCATATAGACGAAACCACCACGAAAAGCTTCTGTATCTTTGGACAATTCTTGAATGCCTGAATGGAATATTTTATCGTAGTAGCTTCCTGGCTTGTATTTCCCTTGATTGGCTGAGCATTTGTGGTCCAGGTACGCATTGGTCATTTTCATGGACGAAACTCTATGGATAAGGAGCAGCTGAGTAGCCACCACGACCAAGGTAGGTACTAAAATGAAGAGTACATTGTTTTGGAATGAAGGGTACATTGTTTCGTAATTTTCTTTTTTTCTAACTGGTGATGGTTTAGCGTTGAGGTGGTGGCGCTTATGAATGGATATAAGTTATTTAGTTTACAATTTTACAGATAAATTAAGTTTCTAATAGAAATAAATGTATATATATAGAGAGAGAGTTTGTTATTAACAGGAAAGAGAAGTTGGTATTTCTGGCCACAAGTGGGCAGAAGAAAAGGTAAAAGTTCAAAGGCGTGACTGATGAGCTCAAATCTTTACAATCACACGATTCTAAGGTGACGACGACCTAAAATGCAGGAGGTCATGTAAAATTCTTTTTTTTCCGGGTCAAACATGATCAGATTCAAGTTTCATTTCACAACTGACATATCAAATATGACAAGTATTGGGAGTGGTTTTTACCAAAAAAAAAAAAAAAAAGTATTGGGAGTGGATGGTTGCCCATCTAGCATATCGTTAGGAAGAGTAATTAATTATAATGCTATTATTGTCCTTTTAAAAGTATTACGAACATGTTATTGCATATCTTTGAAAAATAATTCTTTTTTTTTAATAATAAAATATTGATACATAATTATCATCAGTCATATATTTTGCATATATTTTTGGATTTCACAATTTGGATATGTATAATTACCAAATCTTAAATTTTGCAGTATCATAATGTATAATTTCTTCATTACATACAGTTTCTTGCTCTCAAGAGTTCAGGAGGACGAAAAGAACTAGGCGAAGATGTAACACCCCCGTTTCAGAATTAATATAGTGGAAGTATAAAGAAATGTTTAAAAGAATTGGTTTGATGATCTATGTCAAAAAAATGTAATTATATTTTTGGTCAAAGTTTCTTAGAAGTTTCAAGATGGGTGATGTCCTGTGAATTAATTGTTGAAATGGTGTGAGTGAAAACAAAACACTGAGAAAGATCACATGGTAATTTGTAGAGTCGGTAAACAAGTCTTTAAAACTTCTCATATGTAGCAAATCGACTCTAAGATATAGGTGGGACCATGGACCGAGAGTGGATGTTAGGACCCACTAAAAAAGGTGGTGTTCGGAGCGTTACAAATGGTATCAGAGCCGACCTTAAACGATTATGGATTCAAAAGGCTCACACCGTAAGAGGTGACGGTTTTGGTACGCAACTGGTTTCAGAATAATATAGTGATGCATACAAAGAGTTTTAAATGAATTATTTAAATCATCTATGTCACCAAAATGTAATTACGTTTTCGGTCATACTAATTTTTTTATAATTTAATATATTGATTTCCAACATAAAATTTAAAAATTATTTTAATATGATACCGTAAAATTGTAGCGATCGTTTGATTGTGTTATGGATTTGGATACGGTTGAAGGTGTTCAAATTGGCGAGTGCTCTATGGACACTAATGGCCACGCTCGAGAATCTATAAATGGGAACATTGCTGAAAGTGAATGGCGTCCTTGGAGGGGACTGTGCATGTTGTTTATACATTATTTATTTTATTTTTTGTGGGTATATATAGATGTTCAAGTGGTTTGAGAGATAACTAGGTGTCTTTTAAATAGTGATGATCCTGGTAATTTATTTATGTTTAGTTATGATATGATTCTCTCAAATAATTGGCACCTTCGAGTTGGTAGATAGAGACACATTGATTCTAAAGACGATGAAGCCTCAAGAATAAGGATGATGGAACGAATTGTCGCACAAAAGTTGTGGAAAAGTTCTTGATATACCGGTTTGATCTTTCAGTCTCGCACCAAAAAGATCGGATCTATCAGCCTCGTACCAAAAAGATCGGTTTTAATTGATGAAATCACACCAAGCAATCGGTTTTGTTCACAAAGAACTGAAGAGAATCACTCTCAAAGAAAGAAAAAGTTTTGATAAAAAGTTGGATGTTTATTTCATTGCTCTTACATGAGTTTATAAAGATATAAGAAACTTGGTTACAAAGCCGAGTATTAATTATTCTTGAAACTAGAAGAAAATAAAGATAGTAAGTTGAATAAAGACCCAACTATTTGGTGCATGTTTTTCTTCCCCCAAAGTCTCTTAATCTTTATTTTCGGCACTCCTCTTTGATCACAAAATAAAGTGATTATTTTTGGCTTTTTTGGACTTGAATAGGCTCAAAGTGGGCTGGACTTGATAGACATCATACCCAATATAACTTCTCATGCTCTATTTGGCCAAAAGCTCTTGTATTAGCCCATTAAGTGCCTCCTAAATCTTTTATCTCTTTGACTCCTTGATCCAATTTGCTGATGAGAAACAACATCAACTTTATCATTTCTTCACCTTGGGCTTAGTAGAAAACACTCCTGATTGCCGTACATAATTCTGGAAGCTCGTAAACCAATTGGACCTAAAACTCTTCAAGTGTAGAACTAGATTCACCTCCTTTGGCAAATGGGGAGTAACTTTGTGGTTTGTTGGTAAAATCTTGTGTTCTTGGGCTTGTTGGAAACATAAGAGATCAATTGACATCCTCCAACTGATTTTGTGTCGAAATTGATGCTGAGTTT
Organism: Camelina sativa; assembly: GCF_030686135.1. Classification (NCBI taxonomy): domain Eukaryota; kingdom Viridiplantae; phylum Streptophyta; class Magnoliopsida; order Brassicales; family Brassicaceae; genus Camelina; species Camelina sativa. Next base: position 8,203,022 of record NC_141883.1, read on the forward strand.
GGTATGTGTAACACGATCTTTTGCTTAGACGCGAAACTGTGATTGAGACAGATCCACTAACTTGAAATATCCATATCTTTCAAGTATGAACTGATTTTAATGTCATTCTAATTCTCAGTGATTCTAGGATGGATCAAGATACCAGAACAGTTTGTTTTATAGCTTGAACCCTTCTTGCTTGGTCGGAATCCTCCATTGAATGCTCGTAGGTCCAAATCGCGTAGCAATGAGTTCACCTGATTTGTAAAATGAATAACTCTTTCATCTGAACTCTGATTAGACTGATTCCACTTCGAGATATGTTCTAGATGCGGTAAGAATGTATCCTAAATGGTTTGTTGACTGGAAAAATTGATCTTTTACTTCGTTCGTGTTGAACAAGACTCAAGAGTATTCTTAGATGGTCTCATGATCATATCAAGTTAGTAGTGTTCTAATAATGTTTTTTCTCGTTTCATGATATTTATTGCTCTAGCGTAATATGTAGCTAAGAAAAAGTTACTCTGCTTTTATGTAGGTCTTAAGGCAGCTGGCGCACCTGATATGTGTCGTCATACCGTAGTTTGGTTATCCTTTGAGTAGCAAGCATTGAGGGGTTGTCTGTTGCTTCCTTTGAAAAAGATGATGGGTTTGCCTTACTTTCCTTGAGATGAATGAATAGTTTGAACTTAAAAACCCCACTTTTTAAGATGTTCTTTTTTTTGTCTTTGGGGATTATTATATTGATGTTGTCTCTCTATATGTAGGAGTTTCTGAGGGATGTGATGCAGTTTTTGCTAATACGAGAACGACTAGCCGGCTTGTTCCTCCTAGCAGAGTTTCTAGACGCTGTTATTAACTAAAAACGGCTTGAACTGTTCAACTTGTATAGAGAGGTTAGTTAAGCAATGATTTTGAATTTGGTCAACCCAGGCTGCCATCATTAATTACTTTTGGTGATCTAAAAACTATAGTCATTGCAGGTTGGGATCAACTGGAGGGGACATAATTTCTCAAAGATGCGGAACCACACTCGCAAACAAACACATATGATATGACAGGATTCTGCGAAAACGGAATATGTCTGCCCAAATTGTAACGTCTCTAATTATAGGAAAGGAAGAAGACCTCTAATGGTGGCTTGCTTGTCCCTTAGCATCACGTTTCTTCTTTTGTTCTACTTTTGCTTTGATTAACCAATGATTGATTGATTGATTCCTCCTCTGGTATTTCATGAGTTTTTCGCAATGCAAGTGTTTTTTTCTTTCCATAATCGTCATGATAGTTGATGAAACTCTAAAAGTTCTAAATGACAGATTAACCAACAAAAGGAATATGTATGAGAATGAAAAGAAACAGTTGTGGACAGAATTTAAAAGTTGAAATGAATCTGTTTTCAACTATTAAGACTATAATTTTTGCCTAAAACTAAACTGTACTTGTTTATATTCTCTGTTTTAATCAGTTTGGTATAATATATAGAGATTTAATTATGAAATGCCATTAATACGATAGTTAAAGTTGAACAAGAAAAAACACTAGAAATGAGAACTAAAGACTAGGCCAAAATTCAAAAGCTTTATCATCAAAGTGTTGGTAATGGTGCTAGTACACAAAAACATGTAAATGCTAAATAAGCGAGAAAGTAAAACCCGGAATGGAAGACTTTTTCAACGAATCTAAATCTTGATGTTGAAGTAATCGGGGTCAAGATGATGCAGCCTCACGTATCCGTCTTCACCTCCACTAGAGAAACTGCAAAATACATTTCACAAACTCAGTCACAAAGCCATCAAAGATACACAAACTCATCATGTGAAGATTGTATAAATCAATCAATAAAAACCAATGTTGTTAGTTTTTACCTCCTCCCATCAGGATTGAATGCCAAAGCATTTATAGGTCCAAAATGACCTTTGACACCACCAATTTCCTCTTGCAGAATCTATATATATACACCATGCCAAACACAAAATGGATACACAGTCACAAATCTCGTTTCGAGGTTACAAGTAAAAAACACTCTTATTGTAAACACTAACCTTGTCGTAAAACTTAGCTTCAAACTTTCCCGCACGATGATCAGTGGTAGTCACAGCTGATGCATCTTGACCACCTCCAAGCACGACCTAAGAGAGAGTAGAAGCGTTCAGAAAGAATAACATCAAGACTTGTTGATATTTAGAACCGAATTTGAATGAATTTGCAGAAGCATTATTAGTTCATACATGGTTGAGAAGTGGAGACATGGTGACAGCGTTTACAGGCACCACTGTTGAGTAAGTCTTAATAAGAGTCAGTGTTCTCATGTCCCACAGCTGAAAGCATCAACAAAAAGAACACTCTGTCAGAAGATTTCTCTTTATATGTAAAGAGCACAATTGTTGAAAGAGAGAAAGGAACACATGCCTTGGCAGTTTTGTCAAGTGAACCAGTAATGAAGTGAGAATCATCAGCTGCTTTAGCGAGTGATGTAATGGGCTTCTTGTGACCCACTTCCCCATCTGATTCCTTGAGCAATTTCCCAGTCTAGCAACAAAGACACATAAGTTTTAAAAGCTAATAACAACTTTTAAAAAAGTGATTTTGATACACAAAAAACCACTTATGAATTTACCTCAGAATCCCAGATCCTAATAACGGCATCTTCACCACCACTAACAATAGTTTGGTTGAGGGGACCCCAAACAGCTCTGTTGATCCTCTTCCTTCCCTCAGGACTTTGAAGAACAAGCACAGAGTCAGCAACCTCTACATACACAGAGCATTGCATCATCATCAAACAAAAAAAAAAGACATAGGCTAAAAAAAAAGTAGAATTGAGCAACTTACGGTCTTGGGGATCTTCAGCAATGCGTTTCACATGAATAGCAGAGGTACGTTCCATGAAGGGATCAGTGGTAATGACAGCAAGATGATCTCCAACAGAGAAATCCACAGACCTGGTCGGAGAACCAAACTTGAATGTGAACAATTCTTGTCCAGATTGCACATCCCACAGCTTAGCAGTCTGATCAGCACTACCAGTGATCAATCTTGACGAGTCTCCTAAATAAATCACCAAACCAAATCATTCATCAGTAACCATTCATTCAAACCCTAACCCTAAACTAAGAAGGATTGTAACTAAAGGGAAACATTGAATCTACTCATCCACCTCGAATACTATTATATGAATCAATTATCAGGAAAAAGATGAGAGACGCTTACTGGAGACATCACAGCACCAAACAGCACCATTGTGGCCACGGTAGGTTCCGAGGCGTTCGCCATTATCGGCATACCAGAGGGTAGGAGTGTGATCCTTGGCGCAGGAGAAAAGAAGATCTCCATCTCTGTTGTACCTGAGGAACGTCAATGGACGTTCATGTCCCTTCATCAAGATCGGCCTCATCTTCGAATCAAAAATCAATAGATTACAGTGGAAGACGGCGAAGACGGACGAGAGAAAGAGAAAGAGAAAGAGAAAGAGCAAACCCTTAAGGGCATCAAACTTTTTTTTGTCGACCAATTTTCCAATTAAAATGAAAAGCCAAAACGAGGCCTTACAAGTGATGATGGGCCGAAGCCCAAATTCCCAACATTTGTAGCTTTTATTACAAATTTATACATGTTTTTTGACAAACATTCTGATGTTGTGTTTCTGGTTTGTCTTAGTTAATTTTTATTATATAAGATCTTCACTTCAATAATATTTCGAATAGACTATGTGTTCCTAGTATTGTTTTTATAATTACTAGATGAATATCCGCGGGCTTATCACTTACCGTTTTTTTAAACAGTTTTGCTAATAATTTCTTATGTACAATTTATTTTAGCTTTTCTTTAATTGTAGAAAACTTGAAAAATATAATTTGACAGTTCATTGTTTTAATAATTCACATATTTTTTTTCATTTTGTAATTGACTTATTGTATACATGCATAAACAATTTTATTTTGAGAGATTTAAACATTCTACAATTCTTGTCTAAAATTTCAAAAGAAAATATAGCTTGATCTAAGGAGGCATATTTGGTAACAAAGAGTTTTTTGGTTGAATAAATTTTACATTCATTAAAAAGAAAAGCTTATCTATTTAGATATATTCATACTTAAGGTTCTCAATTAAATACTATGAATCACTAAAATTTTCTGTTATCAAGAATTGCAGCTTGGCTAACTCTTAATAGATATAATTAAAATTGACATCTTCCTTTCATGTTAGCTCTTCAATTTTTGAATATAACTCTAATTTGGTTTTTAATAAGAATTTCATTCAGTTTTTTTTTTAACAACTTCTAAATATTATAATATAAAAATCAACAGTCATGAATTTATTCAACTATCTTCCTCTTTGTCTCTTTATTTTCCTAAACCAACATTATACAGTTTTATTCAACTATCTTCTATTTGACAGTGAACAAAACCCCAATCTTCTTTATATATAAAAATTTATTTCTTTAGGGACAAACTTATATGACTTTTTCTACAATATTAACCAATATATCTATCACTTCTGCAACTCTTCAAACTATTGACAAAATTGTAACATCTAAACCATATGCCCATACATTCATGGTTTACGCCAAGAGGAAGAAGTGGCGCTTTGATTCACTCCCAATGTCCTTTTGACTTTTGGTGATACATCTATTCTCTTGGGACATGCTCTAAGTTTCTCTAAATTTCTTATGTAACTATTAAAACTATTTGTGATATAAAAAAAAATGAAAAATGTTTCATATTCCTTTAAGTTTATTTAGATCTGTTTGCTTTTATTGAGGATGGATAAACAGGTGGCACTATCTCCACTGCTGATGTGTCACTCAAATGAAGAGAGTTGGCCATCTTTCATAATATATATTTTAGGTCAGAATATATTAGTAAACTTTTAAGAATTTAGATTTCTTACATATATTTTGAACTTTCTAAAAATCCATTAAAAGATTAATTATCCATTTTGAACTACGATCAATTGGTCTCTCTAATTAGGCACTGAATCCATGTTCATTGTGAGGAATGTTTTGGTTGCCGGTGTACATTCATTCTCCTCTCAGAAGCTATTTGTAGGACAAGGTGGTCATCATGGTGATGACATAGCTCGTGCCCAATTTCTAACATTGTTCTGATTAATGAGGTTATGGACAAAGATCAAAGGTTTGGTGATGACATAGCTCTCGTGCCCAGTTTCTAACATTGGAATCTAATTGAAATATAAGCGGCATTGCACCAATAAAGCTAGCTAGGCCTCACTCATTCTCAAGCAGTTAAGTTTATCTAATTCTGGTTTGACAACATACACATTTTCTGAAGTAACATAGGGACAAAACTAGAGATCTGTTGATTCAAAATAATACTAGAAAGCTAGGGTTTGTGAGTCTCTCGATCCTCTAGATGCTTTTGCAATAGCTTTTGGGTTTGTGGATACTCTTCATAGTGATTTATATGAACTTCTTTAAATCTTTTGATTAATCAATTTATTAATAAATGAATAAAATAGGAGGACTAAGAAAACTATTTATGATAAAATATAAAATCCTAAAACTTAGAATATTTTAGAATTGAGGCTCTTTACAAGAGTGAATATGGAAAGACAATTTAAGATGTCTAAACAAGTAGTTATAATAAATAAATTAAAAAAAAAAAAGTTAATAATAATAATAAATATTTGGATAATTTCAAATATTTTGCTGCATCACTTTGGGATTTAGAATCATTAGGAAACAGAAGAACAAAGTCTGTCTTGTCTTCTTTCTTTGGAAGGATCTTAAATACTTGTCAAGAAAGAGATGATTACTTTCTTCTCAAGCAAATCAAGTAACTTCTTGAGCTTCTTGGTCAATGCAACATAGTCTTAGAGAATCTTTAACTTTCTCAAGTTACACTAGTACCCTCCTCTTCAAATGGGCAACTTTGTTTTCTTTTTTGCTTTTATCACTTTCACAAGCTCGTAAAACAGAGCACCTCGTGTTCCTCGTACCCAATCCTTCTCTCTCTGCAACAGGTCCACTACACACACTGAAAATAGCACCATTTTTTTCCCGCCAAAAAACAAAAGCTGCTTCTTACAACTAAACTACTCTTCTCCTCCTCCTCCTCTATGTTCTGGTTCACACATCACCACATACAGAGTTAAAAGATGAACAGCTCCTCGAAGGTGATAATGGCAGCTACAATGGTAATGGTAGTAAGCTTAGTCATGGTTTTAAGTTTAGTATTAGTACTTCTAGCTGAACTCTACTGCTCTCTCTTACTCCGCCGCCGTCGCCACAACTCTCTCAGCCTCCCCATCACTACTACGGTCTCTAACGCCGGCGGCGCAACAACCACCACAACTCTCAACCAAGTCATCTCCACCACAAGTAACGAACCTTCACCGTCACCATCTAACATCGATTCTTTATCCAATCCTCTCTACACAGGCGTTCTTCAAACTCCAAACAAAACCCATTTTCACCATGAACCATCTTTACAAGCTTCTCTTGAGCTGATTCAAGAAACCACGGCTTCTTCTGTTGAAAACTTCATCTACATATCAAACCCAATTTACTCAAACGAAGCTACAAGTAAACAAACCACACCGTTTGAAACACCTCAGTCTTCACCGTCACGGCTTGAAGATGATGAAGACGACGACGATATAACCGAAGAAGATTCAACACCAACATTGTCTCCAATGAAGGATCTGCCTGAAAAGGCATGCTCTGTTTCACTAAAAGATGTTGAAACTTCTCCTAGTGGTGATGAATCCAACAGTAAGAACAAGAACAATGGTAAGTCGTCTTCGTCGTCTGGTTCGCCGTATACTTCACCGTCGTGGTAGGGTTTTTATCGTAATTCTTTTTAGGATTTTGTTTGATTTTTTTGTCTTTTTACATTTTAATTTTGTTTTGTTTTGTTTGGAGTGTTCTTGGAATGTGTATGTTTTGTGGACATATGGCTCGATGACCAAAGCCACGCTTGCTTTCACATAGTTTCCTACATCTGTCGTTTTCTGTGTTCTGATTCTCTAGTATAAAAAGCTGTTTTACACCAAAAATAAGTTCTATAATAATAATAGCTCAAAAGTTAAATTAAAGTTACAAACTTTAGCCAATTGTTTGATTTGCGCAAAAAAAAAGAGAGCCAATTATTAAATTTTATACACTTCAATTCGTCTTATTGACTACCTCCTTGGTTAATGTAAACTGCACATAACTCTGATGTTATTTATGGGGAAAATGTTTAAAATACAGTTGCAAAATATTGCAAGATCAACTTACATAACTCTGATCTATAATTTACCATGGTCATTATATATTTACATTTAGGAGTCTTTGTCATGCATAATTCGTAACCATGTAAGCCCTTCACTTCAGCTGCATTAAACTAGAGTTTCGTCGATTTATTATTGTCTGGTGAATGACACAACCAAACCAAACCCTGATTACACATTCTGGAAGCGTCAAGATCGCCTTCTCTATAGTGCTCTCTTGGGTGCTATGAATACCTCTGTTCAACCGTTGGTGTCCTGAGCCACCACTATTGCTGAAGCATGGGCGACGCTTGCTGATACATTCGCCAAAGCCAGTCGCATCCATTTTAAACAAATCAAAGACCAGATCAAGATCTGGACGAAAGGTAACAAATCTATTGATGAATATGTATGTGGTTTAACTGTCCGCTTTGATGAGCTTGCTATACTTGGAAAGCCGATTGATCATGAGGATCAAATTGAGAAGATTCTTGCTGGTCTTCTTGATGATTACAAGTCGGTGGTTGATCAGATCGAAAGCAAAGATTCCCCACCCACCATCACCGAAGTTCATGAACGTCTCTGCAATCGTGAAGTAACACTTTGCGCTGCTGCCACCTCTACTCCATTTCCGACCTCTGCTAATGTTGCTCAGTACAACCGTCGAGGTGACTATAACAACAACAATACCTACAACTCTCGCACCAGCACTCGTTCATCGCCATCATTGTCCCGCTTCAACAACAACAACTGGCAAGGCAATGGCAACAAAAACAATTCCACCCGCTCATTCCGGCCATATCTCGGCAAGTGTCAGATCTGACACACACAAGGACACAGTGCACGCCGCTGTCCATAGCTCCACTCCGTTCAAGCCTCTCCTCCCCAACGCTACAACAGCATATTCACTCCATGGCAGCCATGCACAAACATGGTGGCTAACATGTCCTCTACGACGATTTTGGATAGTGGTGCCACTCACCACATCACATCTGACCTCAACAACCTTACCATTCACCAACCGTATAATGGTGGTGATTGATAAACTCAAATTAATCCCTGGAGCTACTCTCTCAAACAAGAGATCATTGTAGTACTAAGGGGTCGAATTCCTCAGAGACTCAAGATCAAACACAATGGATTATAGAGTTTTATGAATTACGCTAAATAAGATAATTTGAATTAAAAAGGCAATGCAAAATATTAAATTAAACTGTTGTGAAATCAGAAAATCAAAAGATTAAGCCTAGGGAATTTCTCAGGAAATTATGAAATATTAAATCAGATAAAATAATTAAGGTTTAAGCAATTAAAAATCAGATATAGAACTCTAAACTTTTGGTAAAATAAATCAGTTATCACTGCAATTATTATCTTGATTTAAAACCAGAAAATCCAAATATCTTTGTTAAATTCTAAGTTAAAAATCAACTTTAAGAACAAGTTTAGATAAGTTCACAAAATTACTAAATCAAATTTCTTTGCAGAAAGTAATTTTGCTCATCAATAGTTTAATCAGGAAAACAATTATATTCTCATATCAATTTATTTCCCTATGATAACAATTCTAGGTGATCAATCAAGAATTATTGTGAAGAACAACCAAGGATGAAGATCATAAAAGATTAAGAACCCTAAAAATAACAGATCTAATAAATCATAAAATCTCTATGAAAAACCCTAAATCTAACAAACAAATTACTCAAACATGTTTAATGAAGAACAAATCATAATTTCTGAATAATAAGTAATAGATATCAAAGTAAGAAAGGAGTTTAGAAATTCTTCTCTCTACAAAGGAGTTCAGATCTATCTCCCAAAAGCTCTCAATATCTCTAAAAAACTGCTAGAAAATCACTTAAGGGTTTGTAAAACCTAAAAATACTATTTATATGTCCTAAAACACGTCAGGAACTTGTGTTGCAAATATGGAAAACTTCGAGTAATTTTGTAAAACTTCCAAAACTTGGCTTCTCTCGCAGACAAAACAGGGTGTCGACCGACACCAAGGTGGTGTCGATCAACACCATCACTCTTCATCGATTCCAAATTCGTTTCCTTCGGATTAGTGCTCCAAAATGATCCAAATTACTCCACTTTGCTCCATCCATGCCAAAATCCTAGAAAACCTGTAAAGACTCAAAAACATCCTAGAAAACAAATCAAAAGAATCTAAAAGACTCCTTATATCATGGTTAAAAACCACAAAAACCTTAGATGCATGAGGTCTGCCAAGGATGGGAGGAACAGGACCAGGGCGGGATTTAGGGATGGGTTTGCTTCTTTTATGTCCTGCACAATCATCAACAGAAGAAACAAGCGCTCTACGATAATCTCGTGGCTAGGTTAATTGCGAAACAGTTTTTGTATCTTTGAAGGACTTATTGATGATAAGAGGAGGTTTGGGTAAAGAAGATACAAACCTTGGCCTTACCTGAGGAATCTGGAGTGTGGAGTGGTGAGGTTGCTGCTTGGGAACAACTTTCTGACTTGAAGCATAGAGGATGTCTTGTGAGCTCTCAGTTCTGGTCAAGTGTGGGCTCGGTCGTGGAGGGGTGTCGACCGACACTGATGGTGTGTCGATCGACACTGAGCCTGATGCTCGTGTATTTGCTTCTTTGTAGCTTATCTTAGCAATCTTCTCAACATAAAATGTTTGTCCATCAATGGTAGGAGCTCTCCTCAACTTATCCATCTCAAAATTCATAACCAAACCTTCTACATTCAGTGCTATGTGTCCCTTCTGCACATCTATGACAGAACCAGCTGTAGCCAAGAAAGATCTTCCTAAGATGAGAGGATCTTTAGGCTCTTTATCATACTTCAGCACCAAAAAGTCAGTAGGAATCATGAAGTTTCCAATCTTAATTGGAATATCCTCTAAAACACCTTCATGAACTCTTTGTGATCTATCAACTAAGATAAGAGATATCTGAGTTGGCTTAAATTCTGTCATCCCATGTTTCACAGTAACAGAATATAGCATCAAGTTGATACTAGAACCAAGATCACAAAGTGAGTGAGCAAACCGTTCTGCAGAGATATAACAATCAAGTACAAAGCTTCCAGTATCTGGTAATTTCTCAGCAGTCTTACACTGTAGTATTGCACTCACTTCCTTAAAGACAACCACCTCTTGCTTCTTCTCTTTCTTTTTCTGTGAGGGCTGGTTCAGCAGAATCGCACTGACATCCTTAGTTAGCAAAGCACCTTCCTCAGGGCTCAAACCATTTGATACCATTCTCTTCACGTAGCGCTTAAGTGGTGGTGAAACCTTTACTGCATCAATCAAAGACATCTCTATCATCACCTTATCCATCATAGCCTTGCATCTAGCTTCCTCCATCTCCTGCTTAGACTTTCTTGGCTTAGTAAAAGGAATCTTCGGCTTGTACACCCTCTCAGCAGCTGGAACCTGAGATTTTGCAGTTTCGGGTTTGGTCTAAGATGAGTGTCGACCGACACCCAGGTGGTGTCGATCGACACCATCATCTGGAGCCGACAAAATTGTCGATTTCTCTTACGTTTCTGCAGGAACAATTTCACCATCATCTTCATCTCTCAGTGATATGGCATTACAAGCATGTTGGGGGTTTGTCTCAGTTCTTCCAGGGAGAAAACCCTCTTGCCTTTTAACAGACCCAACAGTTTGTGCCACTTGACTCTCCAGCTTTTTAACATGAACATTCAGTGCATCAATCCTTCCAGTAAGCTCTGTGTAGACATTATCAATCTTCCCATTGAATGTCACAGTCAAATTCTCCTGACCTTGCAAAAGTTGCTCTAGCATAGCTTCCATCTTACTCTCAGAAGAATTCTGGGGAGGAGGAGACTGATAAGATGAGTTCCCATAGGTTCTTGTATAATTGTTGTTCTGTTGCTGCTTCTGATAATCTGGCTTGGGAGTGTAGCCTGAAGAGTTCTCACTGTAAGGTCTGTTGCCTTGCTGATCACTGAATCTCTGACCTTGATACCCAGCTCCATACACATAGTTGACATTCTCCTCTGTATTCTTTGGCTCTGGCTCAAATGTCTCAACCTCAGCAGCAAATTGGACTGACTTCTTACCCACAAGTAGATTATGCACTGAATCTAGCTTAGCATCAACAGAAGCTAACTGGTTTGAATCAAATCCTCCATGCAATCTCTTCCTTTCAGCATCAGCTCTCTTAGTACTATTGATGGAAGCCAAATTCTCAATCAAAGCTTCAGCATCTTCTGGAAATCTTGTTTTGAAATTCCCATGACTTGCAGCATCCAAAGCTAACTAATACTCCCAATCAATCCCTCAGAAAAAGATACTCAGCAGTTGCACTCTTGAAAAGCCATGGTGTGGACAGTCTCTCTGATATGCCTTGAATCTCACCCAAGCTTCCTTGAAAGCTTCATCAGGTCTTTGTTTGAAGGAGGACAGCTTGACTCTCAGCTCATCAGACATAGCATCATCATAGAAGTAGTTAAGGAAATCCACTTTAATTTGTTGCCAAGATGTCAAAGAACCGGGTGGCAACTGCTTCAACCATTGAGATGCTTCTCTTGCAAGTGAATATGGAAAAAGCTTGCAGTAGATGTAGTCTTCAGTCACTCCATTAGCTTTGATACTAGTTAAAAGGTCTTCAAAGTGCTCAATGTGATCCAGAGGTTTCTCATGGGGCAGGTTAGAGAAAGGTCTTTGTCCAACTAGCTAGAAGTAAGCAGGCTTAAGCTCAAAATCATTCCTGGGGAATGGAGGAGGAACAATTGCAGAGCGATTCTCATACATCAGATCAGCCTGGTTGAAGTCAGCAATGGTCCTGATCAAGTTCCGGTTCTGTTCCTGTCTTTGAACTGGGTTATTTACGTGGTTTGCAGTTCCACATCCGTCTGCTGGAAGTGGGTGTCGATCGACATCCAGGTGGCGTCGGTCGACACCATCGGCTTGCTCATCTCCGACAACGATTTCAGCAATTACATTGCCCTCAACATCAATCTTTTGGCCCTGCTCATTGCGCAAGTGGCCCTCTTGATCCCTCAAAGCACCATCCTCATCACGAATCATAATGACTGTGTTAACCATCGTCAACGATTTGGCTGCTTTTCGGTTTTCACGCTCAAGTTTTCCCAACTCTTGATTTGTAAGCTTCACAGTAGGACTAGTCTTGTTGCTCCTTGTGTTAGGCTTATTAGGCATGTACCTGAAACACCGAAGAGAAGAAAAACAAAAACGTGTAAGTAGAAAATAAAAAGAAAAATTTAGACGAAATTAAAAACTCAAATCTAATGGTAGATCAAAGAGTCCCCGGCAACGGCGCCAAAATTTGATAAGCTCAAATTAAACCATGTAGCTACTCTCTCAAACAAGAGATCATTGTAGTACTTAGGGGTCGAATTCCTCAGAGACTCAAGATCAAACACAATGGATTATAGAGTTTTATGAATTACGCTAAATAAGATAATTTGAATTAAAAAGGCAATGCAAAATATTAAATTAAACTGTTGTGAAATCAGATAAATTAATTAAGGTTTAAGCAATTAAAAATTAGATCTAGAACTCTAAACTTTTGGTAAAATAAATCAGTTCTCACTGCAATTATTATCTAGATTTAAAAACAGAAAATCCAAATCTCTTTGTAAAATTCTAAGTTATAAATTAGCTTTAAGAACAGGTTTAGATAAGTTCACAAAATTATTAAATCAAATCTTTTTGCAGAAAGTAATTTTGCTCATCAATGGTTTAATCAGGAACTATGATAACAATTTTAGGTGATCAATCAAGAATTATTGTGAAGAACAACCAAGGATGAAGATCATAAAAGATTAAGAACCCTAAAACTAACAGATCTAATAAATCATAAAATCCCTAAACCTAACAAACAAATTACTCAGACATGTTTAATGAAGAACAAATCATAATTTCTAAATAATAAGCAATAGATATCAAAAAGTAAGAAAGGAGTTTAGAAATTCTTCTCTCTACAAAGGAGTTCAGATCTCTCTCCCAAAAGCTCTCAATATCTCTCAAAAACTGCTAGAAAATCACTTAAGGGTTTGTAAAACCTAAAAATACTATTTATATGTCCTAAAACACGTCAAGGACTTGTGTTGCAAATATGGAAAACTTTGGGTAATTTTGTAAAACTTCCAAAACTTGGCTTCTCTCGCAGACAAAACAGGGTGTCGACCGACACCATCACTCTTCATCGATTCCAAGTTCGTTTCCTTTGGATTAGTGGTCCAAAATGATCCAAATTACTCCACTTTGCTCCATCCATGCCAAAATCCTAGAAAACCTGTAAAGACTCAAAAACATCCTAGAAAACAAATCAAAAGACTCTAAAAGACTCCTTATATCATGGTTAAAAACCATAAAAACCATGATATATCAGTGATGATCTCACCATAGCTGATGGCTCCACTATGCCCATCACTCATACGGGTTTAGCGCTTCTTCCAACTCAAACTCGCACTTTATAATTAGATAAAATACTTTGTGTTCCCAACATACATAAAAATCTAATCTTCGTCTATCGTTTGTGCAATGCTAATCAAGTCTCGGTGCATTTCTTTTCTGCTTTCTTTCAGGTGAAGGATCTCAGTACGGGGATCCCATTACTCCAAAGTCGGACAACTAATGAGTTATATCAATGGCCGATGACGAGTCCTGCTGCTGTTGCGTTTCTGTCTGCTGCTAGTCCCCGACCAAGTCTTGTCTCTTGGCACTCCCGACTCGGCCATCCCTCCTCTACAATTTTAAATGATAATATTTCCTCCTTTTCACTTCCTTTTGCTTCCTCATCTCAAAAACATTTATCTTGCTCTGAATGTCTCATTAATAAAAGTCACAAACTTCCTTTCACTCACTCAACCATTGTCTCCACTCGCCCTCTTGAGTATATTTTTTAAGATGTTTGGACTTCACCCATTCTTTCTCACCAAAACTACAAATACTACCTTGTCCTCAGTGATCATTTCACTCGATATACGTGGTTATATCCTCTCAAAAGAAAATCGGATGTCAAAGAAATATTCATTACATATAAGGCCCTTGTTGATAACCGTTTTCAAACACGCATTGGTACCTTCTTCACGGATAATGGGGGCGAGTTGGTGGCACTAAGTAATTTCTTATCAACACACGGCATATCTCATCTCACATCACCACCCCATACTCCTGAACAGAACGACTTATCGGAGCGGAAGCACCGCCACATTGTTGAAACCGGTATGGCACTTATGTCTACAACATCAGTCCCTAAAGAATATTGGTCGTATGCTTTTGCGACAGCTGTATTCTTAATCAACCGGATGCCTACTCATGTCCTCTCCATGCGGTCTCCATTCCAGCAACTCTTCCACACATCACCAAACTATGAGAAACTAAGAGTCTTTGGCTGTCTCTGCTTCCCTTGGTTACGACCTTATGTGCAACACAAGCTTGATGATCGCTCACAACGACGTATGTTTCTTGGATACTCCTTAACTTAGAGTGCATATTACTGTCTCCATCCACCCACATGTCGAGTATATACCTCACGCCATGTTCAGTTTCTCGAGGATGTTTTTCTCTTTCGAGATCTCCGACAACCGCTAGACACATCAGAAATCGTTGCTCTAAATTTGGTCTCCTCGCCGGTTATGATCCCACTGCCTCCGATTGCACCATCACTGTCGTCACCGCCACCTTCACCAGCTCCCTCCTCTTCTCCACCTACAACCACACATGATTATCGCTTCACGTATCACTGTCGCCCTCGACCAGTGGACCAAACTCTAAATGGGCCTTCCAACATCTCTACGGCCCACACCCGAATACCAACACAACAAGAACAATAAAGCCTCGACCAGCCCAACAGCATTGCTTCCACCGCCTCGTCATCGTCTTCTCTGGCTACAACCTTGGGAATCCCTGGACTCGAACCTTCACAGCTCACCCTAGTCATCTACTCAGTTATCGTCCTCTCCCTCTCCTTCTTCTTCCTCTCTCTCTCGTTTGGAGCCTCTCCACCCGAAATTGCGTCCCACATCTCAGCAACCACCTCTTTCTAATGAGCCTACTGCTCTACCTCAGAATGAGTTGCGTCCCACAACTTAGACTCAACCACAAACAAAACCCCCACCACGCCGAGCTTGTACTGTACAACCACAGATCCAAACTAAAATTATTGAGCCACCACAAAATACCCATTACATGAAAACCAGAGCCAAAAATAATATCACCAAACCGAACACCAAACTCTCCCTTCAAGTTATTGCTTCTCCTACACTGCCAAAGAAACCGACCACTATTACACAAGCCTTAAGGGATCCAAATTGGAGACCTGCTTGCTCTCGTGAATATGATGCCTTGAATGTGAACCATACTTGGGACTTGGTTCCTCCCAATGCCGACCAAAACATTGTTGGATGTAAGTGGGTGTTTACTACTAAGTTTCTTGCCAATGGTGTACTCGATCATTACAAAGTACGCTTAGTCGCAAAGGGGTTTCATCAGCAGTATGGTAAAGATTATGCAGAGACATTCAGCCTTGTTATCAAATCCACCACGCTTCGTCTAGTTCTTGATGTTGATGTTAAGAAGTCATGGCCACTCAAACAATTAGATGTCAACAATTCCTTCCTCCAAGGTGAACTCACTGAGGAAGTTTACATGTCTCAACCTCCAGGCTTTGTCGACAAATATAAACCTCACCATGTCTGTCGTCTCCGCAAGCCTATCTATGACCTGAAACAAGCACCACGCGCATGGTACATGGCTCTCAAGCAACACTTACTTGAAATTGGGTTCATTAGTTCACTTACCGATGCTTCTCTGTTTATTCATGGTTTCGGCTCCAACATCACCTATGTTCTTGTCTACGTTGATGATATCATTGTCACCGGTAATAACTCCTCTGTAGTCGCGGCTGTTCTTTCTTCCTTTGCTCAATGCTTCTCCATCAAAGACCCAATAGATCTACATTATTTCGTTGGTATTGAAGTTTCACGGACATCCCACGATCTTCATCTCATGCAACGAAAGTACATCATGGACCTGCTTCACAAGAATAATGTGCACCAGGAAAAACCGGTACCAACACCTTTATTGGCATCTCCAAAACTCACACTGCTGACGGGTACTCCTCTTGATGATGCTTCCCAATATCGTTCAGTTGTTGGTAGCCTGCAATATTTATCCTTCACCCGTCCTGACATTTCGTATGTTGTCAATCACCTCTCCCAATTCATGCATCGTCCTACTACTGATCATTGGCAAGCGGTGAAACGGGTTCTTTGATATCTTGCTGGAACATCTACACATGACATCTATCTTTATGCTAATTCCCCTATCCTTCTTCATGGTTACTCTGATGCGGATTGGGCAGGTGATACGGATGATTATGTCTCCACAAATGGGTATCTCATCTACAATGGCCGCAACCCCATCTCTTGGTCTTCGAAAAAGCCGAAAGGTGTGGCTTGTTCTTTTACTGAAGCTGAGTACCTGGCTGTGGCCAACGCTGCTGCTGAGGTCTGCTAGCTATGCTCTCTCCTCACTGAGTTGCGCATATGCCTTCCCACGGCTCCAGTTCTTTACTGTGATAACATTGGAGCTACCTATCTATGTGCAAATCATGTGTTTCATTCCCGTATAAAGCATATCGCAATCGACTACCATTTTGTTCGGGATCAGATTCAATCCAACCAGCTTCGTGTCTCTCATGTCTCTACTAATGAACAACTGGCTGATACTCTTACCAAACCTTTGTCCAAGACGCAGTTCCAACGTGCGTGTATCAAGATTGGCCTCACCAAGCTTCCTCCATCTTGAGGGGGCGTATTAGAGTACAAGAGTAGAAGTATATAAGTTTAGGGATCTCTTTGTAAATACATTAACCCTAGGTTCCTCTGTTTTAGTATATATACTAGATTAAGATCCGTGCTAGACAGGTAGAGCACGGGTTGAAATTCATTTTATTTATATTGTAATTTTTATATAAAATATAATTTATGTGATTGTTTTTAAAAGTTTTTTTGGATAAGAACATTATGCAATAAAATCATATGCTAAATATGATAACTTGAAAAAGACACATATTTTGTAAGTTTTATATTGTTAATAATTCGAAATAAGTACCCGTGCTATAACACTGGTTAAATTTTATTTTATACAAAATTTTGTATAAAATTTATGTGACATATATGTTATATATGTGACATATATGTGAAGTTATTTCAATAATGTATATTCTAAATCATGACTTCAATGTTATTATAAGACATAATTTTGTAAATTTAAATTTAAATATTCAAATTTTGACATGTTACTCAGTAAAATTTTTAATTCAATAGAAATTATTTCTAAAGAATAATATTACTAAATCTTGAATAATTTATAGATCAAACAATTTATATTTGTTTTTAAAAATTCAACTTATCGTATATCCGGAAATAAAACTATTTTATAATTATAATAAATAATATGATAATTTATTTGTTTCACAAAATAGACTCATATATAAAAATAAGAGGTGAAGTATAATGATAATTAACAAATTAATATGTTAAGTTAGATATCAAAAGATTTTATTTGACGAATAATTTAATAAAGGAAATTAATATGGTAAATTAGATGTTATGATTCTTTAGAATATTCTCTTTAAGATTTTTGGTATAACCTATTTGTAACCAATTAATCTATCATTAATGTATAACCTATTTGTAACCAGCTTATTAAAATTATATAGTCTACAAAACAATATTGTATACTTCCGTTTTATTATAAAGGGGATGCCTGTAGCTACTCTCATTTCATATATACAATACAAACATTCCTTACACTAACTTCATATTCTTTTTTCTTTTATGAAATGTTAAATTAATTCATGATCAAAATATATGTACACATGTTTAGAAGTTTGGAGGAACTAAATATAGAGAGAAGGACCACACTTTTAAAACAGAACACTCCAAACCTCATGTTGCTAATGATTGAGTCTCGATCGAAACCATTGTTGAAGCAACATATATATTGCAATTACACAGAAACACAAAGATCAATAGAAGACAAAAAACGATGATACTGACCTTTAAAGCGACTTCATCATTAAAAATTTAGATGAAATTTTGAATCAGAGTCACTCTTTATTAAATGGTTAGATTCTGATCTCTTACGCCAGCTTCGCTAAGACACTGACCAGTTTGGTTTCCATTCCTCCATTAACTATATATGAAAAATACATTAGAGAAGAGAAGTAAAATTTCATATAAAAAAGAAGGCCTATACTTCAACAGTTCGAGAAGAAGAGTGGAAGAATACTAAGTCATCTACTAAAGTATCATCCTTTTACAATTAAGTTATCGAGTTTGATGTGTAGGCTTGAGCAAGAACAGCGAAGAAGGCAGCACAATTGGGATCCAAGTCAATGGCTTTGGAGTACAGTTCAACAGCAACATTGATCGAAGTCATCATCTAAAAATAGCTTTTGTAGCTTTCTCTGCCAATTCTTTCCCCAGTGATTCTTCTCTGAGAATTCGAGAGATTACGCTTAAGATAGAGAGACAGATTTATTTGAGAACGAGACCGATGATCATATACTCTTCACTTCCCGTTGCCGGAGCCAATCTCAAAATTCACAATTTCTTTTTTTTTCTGGAAATTGGTAAAGAGAGAAAATAAAAAGGCGGTTGTTTTTCTGAATCATTTTTTATATATAAAAAAGAAACAGGATCCACGTGTTTTGCCTCGGGTTGAAATTGTGATCCGATTTCCAAAATCACCCAACTCAAAGACAAAGATCCGCATCTTCCAGGTCGGTTCAACGATCGGCTCGGATTATATATTTTCTGCCTTTTTTTAATCGTAGAAAAAGTGTATTTTGTTGTAAAACACTGGATGGTGGACTCCATAACCGGGCCATGTACGACCCATACGTATACGGTCCATCGAACATAGGTTCATCAGCCATTACCTATTCTTAGTCGGTTTTAGTTTTTGTCTTTGCAACTCTATATATATGTAACCTCGATGAGATATTATGAATAAGAACAAGAGTTTTACTCCTTCGATTCTCTAGTTCCATAACACGTTATCAGCACGATCGTTTCTAAGATCCAGCTGAGTAAAACCCTAAAAACCCTAAAAACCCTAAAACCCCTAAAACCGCCGTCTCTCTTCTTTACCCTTACTCGAACCCTACTTCTCTTACTAGATCACGATAAACCCTTGTTCGTGACTAGTCCTTGTTCGAGATTAGTCCAAGCAGCCTGTGCTTGGATCAAAGTTCTATCCTATTCAAGTTCGAGGTTCGTGGTTCCGGGGTAAGCCCTGTTCGTGAGCGGTCAGAGATCCGTTCGTGGGAAGCTGTTGCGGTTCTGTTCGAGGTTCGTGGTCCATTCAAAGTTCGAGGTTCGTGAGAGATATCTGAGGTCTTTAGCTCCCAGATCAAAACCGGTCAGACCCCTATTGGTGTTAAGGTAAAATCGAAACCTATGGGACAATAAAAATCAAACTTGGACATTGAAAACTATTGAACCCTAAACATGCAAGTACACAATCTAACAAAGTTTAAATTCCCTAATTCCTAAAACTTAAAATCGGATTGTTTAGGGTTGTTAGATTGTCTTGTTAAATTGCACCAAAAATTATATCAAGCTTGAAATCGGATTGTTTGAAATTGTTTAAAATTATTGCTTGATTGTTTGATGCATAAGAACCTAGAACTTAAGTTGTTAAAATCGATTGTTAAATCTGATTGTTCTAGGAAGATTAAAAATCCGAAAATTGCATGCATCCTTGAAATTATTAATCGAATTTGGCATAGAATTTTCCTGTAAATTTCGGTTGCATAAGAACCCTAAAATCTTAAATTAAAATCGATTTAGGTGTTTGAGAAATTCAAACCCTAAAACTAAAACATTAAAATCGGAATTATTCTATGTTTGCATAAAAAAAAAATAGATAACTTCTAAATTAATTATAATCATTATCCTAAAGTTTAAGGAATATTTTGTTGTTATCTAAGTTAAGAAGAAAAAAAAGGAAAAATTCTAAAATTATCTAAGAAAAGGAAATTATTGCATGCCTTAATCTATTTGATTTTGTTGTCTTGTTTGCATGGATTTAAACCACGAAATTTAAGAGAGACAAGGCATGGTTCGGTCTCAAATACCGCATGACCTAAGTTTAAATTGATGGCATGGTTCGGTCTTAAATACCGCATGGCTTATTGTTTGAATGCATGGTTCAGTCTTAAATACCGCATGCTAATAATCGAATGTCTATTTCTGTTTATGCAGATGGCAAGGTTGAATAACCTAGACTATGCTGTTTTGGATGTCTCTGGAAACAACTACTTGAAGTGGGCATTGGACACCAAGATAAATTTGAAGTCAAAGGACTTGTTTGAATGCACTGAGGAGGATTACGATCCGACCGAAAAGAAAAAGTACAAGGCCATTCAACATATTCGCCATCACCTTGTTGAGAGTCTCAAAGACCAGTACCTCACAATAGAGAATCCTCTTGACCTTTGGACATAGCTTAAACGCAGATACGGACACCAACAAACGGTGCTCCTACCAAAGGCTCAATTCGATTGGAAGAACCTAAGGATCCAGGATTACAAATCCGTGGATGAGTATAACTCTAAGCTTTTTAGGATTGTCTCACTCCTTAGGTTGTGTGGTACTGAAGTCATGGAGAAAGAGTTGCTAGAGAAGACTTTGTCTACTTTTAGTACTCACAATATAGTACTTCAGCAACAGTACCGTGAAAAAGGTTTCAAAACCTATGGGGACTTAATCTCATGTTTGCTACTAGCTGAGCAGAACAATGAGTTGTTGTTGATGAATAGTGCTATGAGACCTCCCGGTACAACCCCATTACCGGAAGCACACAAGGTTGACGTGGCAAAGCAGAATGAGCCTAAACAGCCTAAAGAGCCCAAGGAGACTAACTACGTTCACAGAGAAAGACACTATGGCCGTGGCCGTGGTGGCAGAGGACGTGGTGGTCGTTGGGGCCAGGCAAGCCGTTTTGATGGTTACGGCCGTGGTGGTCGTGGCCGCGGTGGTAGGGGCCGTGGGTCCTTTAAACTGCAAATCAAGGCTAAATCGGTTTGTCACCGATGTAGTATGTCCAACCAGTGGGCTAAGAACTGCAGAACGCCTAGACATCTCATTGATGCATATCAAGAGACTTTGAAGAAGAATCTAGAGGCCAACTATGTGCATCTTGGTGGAGAAGAAGACTTCGACCATGAGAATGATGATCCACTAGATTTTGAGACTTCCGATTGTTTCAAGGAAGATAACTAATTTTAGTTATGGTTTTTGGTTTAATTTATATGCTTTCATGCTTTAATTTTATTCTATGTATTGGATAATTATTTTGGTTTAATTTCAATGATTTTATTTAAATTTTTTTTTGCTTATTTTATTAAAGTTTAAAATAAAAATTATTGTCATTATAGAAATGGCTGAGGATATGAGTGTGCTAGTGGTGGACAGTGGATCCAGCCACACAATTTTGAAAGATAAAAGATATTTTATAAACCTCATATTGAAAAATGCTAATGTTAGTACAATTGCGGGTATAGCAAATTTAATTGAAGGCTACGGCCAGGCACACATATTATTGCCTAACGGCACACATATAGAATTATGTGATGCATTGTACTCACCCAGCTCTAAGAGAAGCTTATTGAGCTTTAAAGACATTCGTTTGAATGGTTATCATATTGAAACAAAGGGTGAAGGAAGCAAAGAATTTTTATACATTACAGAAAATGTGAATGGCCATAAAAAGGTCCTTGAGACTATACCTGCACTAGCCACTGGTTTATACCATGCTAAGATTAACATGATAGAAGCTAACTTGGCAAAGCACAAAATGTTCAATGAACAGTTCACTCTATGGCATGACCGGCTTGGCCATCCGGTAAAGAACATGATGCGTAAACTAATTGATAGTTCAAATGGGCACAACCTTAAAGAAAGGAAAGTTATCCCTAAAAATCTCACGTGTGTAGCATGTGCACAAGGGAAACTTATAATACGGCCATCACCAGCCAAAGTTCATAAAGAGACTTTAAACTTGTTGGAAAGGATACAAGGTGATATATGTGGACCAATACACCCATCTTGTGGGATGTTTAAATATTTTATGGTTATGATCGATGCATCAACCAGATGGTCACACGTTTGCTTGTTATCCACAAGGAATCTAGCATTTGCTAGGATGTTAGCTCAAATTATAAGATTAAGAGCACATTTTCCAGATTTTCCACTTAAGACTATACGTCTAGACAATGCTGGTGAGTTTACATCCCAAGCGTTTAATGATTACTGTATGTCCATGGGGGTAAGTGTGGAACATCCTGTGGCACATGTCCATACACAAAATGGATTAGCTGAATCATTCATTAAACAAATACAGTTGATAGCTTGACCATTGTTAATGAGATCGAAGCTCCCTGTGTCGGCTTGGGGACACACAGTCTTACATGCATCAGAACTTATACGCATCAGGCCATCTAATGAACACAAATATTCACCATCCCAACTATTAACGGGTCATGAGCCAAACATATCCCATCTCAAAACATTCGGTTGTGCCGTTTATGTACCGATTGCTCCACCATAGAAAACTAAGATGGGACCTCAAAGGAGGATGGGAATATATGTTGGATATGAGTCTCCCACCATTATAAAGTATCTTGAGCCAACCACAGGAGATTTATTTAAGGCCAGATACGCGGACTGTCAATTTACAGAATCCGAATTTCCTATGTTGGGTGGAGAGACTAGCAAGCTGGTTAAAGAAATAACATGGAATCAAACATCCTTGAATTGGCAAGATCCTCGGACTCTAGCATGTGATGCAGAGGTCCAGAAAATTATACATTTGCAAAAGCTAGCTATACAATTGCCAGATTCCTTTGCTGACCCAAAGAGAGTAACAAAATCATACATACCAGCTTGTAATGCACCAGTACGTATTGATGTTCAGAAGGAACACAATAATCAAGTTGCTACAGAGTCTAAGCCACGTTTAAAACGAGGTAGACCATTAGTAACCAAAGATAAGAACCCTCGGAAAACCAAAGGTGCAAAACAGACCGAGGATAAGGGAATTACAGAAAATACAGACATGGCCGCGGCAAGTCCTAAGGTACCAAGTGAGGTTCGGGACGCTGAACCTCAAGGACCTGAAGGTATAGATAATGATGAGATCTCAATAAACTATATAATGTCTAGAATTAAATGGAACCGTAAAGATGTCGACATCGATGATATATTTGCATACAAGGTAGCACTTGAAATGAATGAGGATCATGAACCCACATCTATATTAGAGTGCACTCAAAGTAAAGATTGGCTAAAGTGGAAAGAAGCCATTGACATGGAGTTAAACTCTTTAAAAAAGAGAAGTGTGTTTGGTCCGATCTTAAGGATAACACCTGAAATTAAACCAGTTGGACATAAGTGGGTCTTTGTAAGAAAGAGAAATGAGAAGAATGAAATCGTGAGATACAAAGCACGGCTTGTAGCACAAGGATTCTCTCAAAGACCAGACATAGATTATGAGGATACATACTCTCCTGTGATGGATGCAACAACATTTCGGTACTTAATAAATTTGGCTATTAGAGAAAAACTGGATTTGCGGTTAATGGATGTTGTAACCGCATACTTATATGGTCCACTGGATAATGAAATCTATATGAGATTACCAGAAGGTTTTGAGCTCAAAGATAAGAGTAGTTCTCGAGAACAGTACTGCATAAGGCTGGACAAATCCCTTTATGGACTGAAACAGAGTGGTCGAATGTGGTATAACTGGTTAAGTGAATATTTAGCTAAAGAAGGCTATAAGAATGACCCAATCAGTCCATGTCTATTTATAAAGAAGTTTGCAAACAAAGGGTTTGTAATTATAGCAGTTTATGTGGATGATTTAAACATCCTTGGAACTTCTGGTGAAATTGCCCAAACAGTAGAATATCTCAAGAAAGAATTTAAAATGAAAGACCTAGGCAGACAAAATTCTGTTTGGGGCTACAGCTTGAGTACATAAATAATGGAATCCTTGTGCATCAAAACACATATACAGAAAAGGTACTCAAGAGGTTTAAAATGGACCAAGCTCACCCATTGACCAGCCCAATGGTTGTTAGAAGCTTAGACTTGGATAAAGATCCATTTGGTCCAAAGAAGGCCGATGAAGAAGTTCTCGGACCTGAAGTGCCATACCTCAGTGCAATTGGAGCGTTAATGTTCCTGGCTAGCCACACTAGACCGAACATATGTTTTGCCGTGAACCTCCTAGCAAGATTTAGTTCTTGTCCGACTATAAGGCACTGGAACGGTATTAAACATGTCCTGCGTTACCTACAAGGGACAGTAGATTTTGGTTTATTTTATACTAACTATAACAGAGATGGTTTAGTTGGTTTTGCTGATGCAGGTTACTTATCAGATCCACACAACTCCAGGTCTCAAACCGGGTACGTATTCACGCACGGTGGTACAGCAATCTCATGGCGATCCATGAAGCAGACCCTCGTGGCCACATCCTCAAACCACGCGGAGATCCTAACAATACATGAAGCCAGTCGTGAGTGTGTATGGTTACGGTCCATGACGCAACACATCCGGATCGATAGTGGCATGGACGACAATAAGGAAGCAACCGTAATCTATGAAGACAATACGGCCTGTATCGCACAGCTCAAGGAAGGTTACATTAAGGGAGATCGGACGAAGCACATACTACCCAAGTTCTTCTTCACACACGAACTACAAAAGGCCGGAGAAGTTCGTGTGATACAGGTGCAGTCATGCGACAACTCAGCCGATCTCTTCACCAAATCATTGCCGACAACAACATTCAGGAAGCTTACGCACCAGATTGGAATGCGGAGGCTTAAGGACTTAGAGTGATGCTTGGAACAGGGGGAGTAATGCGTGCTGTACTCTTTTTCCTTCACCAAGGTTTTGTCCCATTGGGTTTTTCTGGTAAGGTTTTAATGAGGCAGCATCCCCAAGCGCATTACAGGGATCATCTCCTTGCACATGCACGGTTATGTCATCCAAGGGGGAGTGTTGTAAAACACTGGATGATGGACTCCATAACCGGGCCATGTACGGCCTATACGTGTACGGCCCATCGGACATAGGCCCATCGGCCATTACCTATTCCTAGTCGGTTTTAGTCTTTGTCTTTGTAACTCTATATATATGTAACCTCGATGAGACATTATGAATAAGAACAAGAGTTTTACTCCTTCGATTCTCTAGTTCCATAACACAAGATCATAACCAGATGGTCACACGTTTGCTTGTTATCCACAAGGAATCTAGCATTTGCTAGAATGTTAGCTCAAATTATAAGATTAAGAGCATATTTTCCAGATTTTCCACTTAAGACTATACATCTAGACAATGCTGGTGAGTTTACATCTCAAACATTTAATGATTATTGTATGTCCGTGAGTTTACATCCTGTGACACATGTCCATACGCAAAATAGATTAGCTGAATCATTCATTGACAATGGTCGAGCTATCAACTGTAGAAATACATTTTGCCCTTTAGAAATACTAACATCCGGTGTTCGGGATGTTACCCTAAAAAAAAAGGTTTGAGAGAGAGAAACTTTCATCGGTGTTTTACTTTGACATCCGGTTCGCTCCGGCAAGGTAGTCCGGTAGTATAAACTGGCTTCAATCCGTCCAACACCGGCTTCTTATGCGTGGGTTTGGCTCGGGTTTTGTTTCCGTCAACGACCGTTTTCTTTGACGGTGATGGACGACTTTGCTTCGGGCATGAGTTGGCCCCCTCGGCGATTTCATGTTCCTGCTTCCGGCATGAGTTGGCCCCCTCGGCGATGTCATGTCCGGCTTTGCTTCTGGCATGCGTTGGCCTCCTCGGCAACGTTATGTTCGGCTTTGACTCCGGTAGGCGTTGGCCCCCTCGGCGACGTTATGACTGGATTTCGTCTAGGGTTTCACCATCCTGTTTCTCGGTGATTCATCTAGCTTGCTCCGGTTTTTTTCGGAAGTTATCCTCTGGTCAATTGATTCGGATGCTTTTGGTTTGGGTGATCTTAATTTTATTTCAATTCATAGATCTGATTGCATAATTCTTTGAGCCTCCTTTGTTTAAAGGACTTCTTTCGTTTTTCATGCTTATTGGGTTTGTTTTTAAAAAAAAAAAACGAATTGAGGTGGTGCTTGAAGTCGCCGTCGGTGCCCTTGGATTGATAACGAATTGAGAAATTTCTCCTTGCTGGAGCATTTCGATCAATTGTTTTTAGGGTTGGTGAAAGCTAAATCGGCTTAATCTCTACGTCGTTGGTTTTTCTGAGAGGCTTGGGAAGTTCTTTCATTCGCAGATTAGAAGTTGAAGTTTGTTAAAAATTGATAGAGTTCTCCAAATTATCCCTCATCGGATCTTACTGAAGCTTGAAGAATCAATGATTTTCAGCGGTTTCCGGTGGTTTGGAGTTCCTTCCGGTCGTAGATGGTAACCGGTGACGACATAATCTTTGGCTGTCCACGTCTTCACTTTTCTAAGTGTCCGACGTGGATCCATGATGACTCCTCAACAAGTCAACATCTCTTCCTTCATGCTTGGGTTTCTTTCTTGGATTGGGCTTTCCTTAGTTGGTCTAGGCCTTAGACCTTTTGTTTTGTATGTTTGTTTTTTAGTTACAGTTTAATAAAAAGAAAACTTAGGTTAGATATTAGGAAGTTTAAGGTGACTGGATTGCACTCATGGCTTCGCTAGGTGGCGCGTTAAGTGTAAATGTTCCTAGGATGAGGGTTAAGTGAGAGATTCGGTTTTCCTTATTCTATTAGGGTTGTTTTGTTTTTCTGTTTAATTTGGCTGTGCTCTTCTACCTTTCTTTGGGTTTTTAGGCTTCGTATGTACTGGCTTCTTGTTGATAATAATAATAATAATCCATTGAAAAAAAACAAATACAGCATCCGTATTTTGTTAAGATGCCGATGATGATACATTTTTTTGCCCTTTTCCCTTTAGAAAAAAATACATTTTACGAAAATGTTAATAAATTTTGTAAAATCTACGGTAATTACTAATACATTTAGTAATTTTTTTTAATATTTGTTTGTGCTCAACCATACCAAACAAAAACATTGTTGTGATTCAAATTGTGGAAAATAGGTTGTACTTATCTTGTTCAAAGTGACCCTAAGGTAAAACGTTTCTCATTTTTTTTTAGTATTTTCTAAAGATTAGCATGGTTTGGATTTAAAATAATATGTTTGTAAAATTGCGTTCTTCTTTTACTTATTATCATTATTTTTGTTTTTTCAGAACTACTTGTAAGAAAAACGGATGTTCATGAAATTATTTGATCTGAGCATCCACATTTTGGTAATTACTATAAACTCTGCAAAAATTATTTATGGCTTAAAAATTAGACAAAAATCGATAATGTCAGTGTTACTCTGCAAAAATTATTTATGGCTTGAAAATTAGACAAAAGTCTATAATGCCAGTGTTACTTAAGAATTGAACCTACTATTACCTAAGATTGAATTCACTATTACCTAAGAATTGAACTCACTATTATGTGGTGCTGCCAAAGCAACATAAATCGGAAATTAGACGACCAACATGTCTCCAATATTGGTATAATAATAATATGATTATTATTTTTTGGTAAACAACAGTTGTAATAATAGACCTAAAGTTATCATACTATCAACATCACAATATTGATTTTGGTATTGATTGTGGTGTCACTATTGCTTTGTTTCTCTCGGTATCAAAAACTAAACAAATTATCATTCAAAATTTTGTAAAATCTCAAATCTTACCAAAAATTCAGAATTGCATAAATAAAAATAAAATCAATTAAAAACTAAAAAATATACAAGACCTTTGTTTGCAAACTTAATTTTTAAATAGATTATTATTGTACTTAAGAATTTAGTTTATAATTTTACTCTTGAACTATAAGCAAACTTTTAGTAGAAAATGAAAATATTCATGTCTCCAACATTTCTCTCGCAAACTATACGCAATGTCGAGTCCCCGTAACCAAAAGAATTTCATACCATAATAGTACTTCGCGTCGAAACTCTATTATAGAGCAACATTTGTTCTAATACTATTCTATATTTTACTCTAAAATAGAAAAAATGATAGGATTGCTTTATATATGGAGCAACTTTATTTCTCACTTAATTTTTTTATACTAACTTTATTTTAGAGTTGAAACTAAAGCAATATATTAGAGGAAAAATAAAAATATTCTTTTAATGGTCTACCTTATTCAAATTTGTATTCTTTTAATGTTACTCACAAACATGAAACAGAATATTCATATCACCAACAATTCTGTTACAAAGTGTTTAATACCTTGTTGACAAAAAAAAAAAAAAAAAAGTGTTTAATACCTTAAGATGAAAAATCTGCAAAACTCAAGTGGAACAAATTAAGAACCTTGTACAAATCGGTCAAGAATAGAAGTTTAGAACGTGCGCGTGCGTTTCACGCGCCTTCATTTCTCTCTCTCAAAGGCGATTACCAAAGAGAAACCCTAGATCTGAGCGTGTCTTGCCTCTCCGGTATCCGGCATCGTTGTCGGTGCTGTGAGAGGGCCTGTTCTGTTCCTCTTTTGTCTCGGTTTCCCCCTCAGGCAATTTTCTTTGGCTGTTGGAACGGAGATTGGTGGTTTTGGCTTGCTGGCGCATTTCGAGGCTGGATCCAGTGGTGGTTTCAACGGAGGTCCTCCTCACCACCGTGGATCTTTCAATTAAAGGTTTCATCTCATCTCTGGGAGGCTTGGGACGGTTTCCCGGCTTGAGTGAGTCTCCTCGGGTCTGTACTCGACGGTGTAGCTGGTTCTAGATCTTGTGGCAGATAACTTCTTCGCTAGTGTGTGGCTTAGTGGCGGTTGGGTCTCGCATTCGTGTGAATCGATTGTTCTTTGCTTCTGTCTTGAAGCATCGAGGTCCCCTTGGCTTTTCTTGAAGTCTTGTAGCCGCGTTGTCCGTTCAATATGGCGGAGATTTTCCCTCGTCTGCGGACCTGTGATGTTCAGAGCATCAAAGGTCGTTGGTTATGCTAACGCTCTCCTCTCTTCCGAATTCTTCTCTTCACTGTTCTGTCTCTAGCTGTTGATGCTTGTGGTGGTTTTGTTCTTGTTCTATTGTTGGTGTCTTCTTTTTGTTCTGTTGCGACAAGGGTCTGCGCAGCGTAAAACTCTGGTGGGGTTTTTGGTGATGAATAAGAGGCGGCGGTGTGGTCTAGGTGGCTTCACTATCCCGTGGGAGATGGTTCCTTTAGCTTGCGATGGGAATGGTGGTCGGAGGCGGCTTCTCTGGCTACCCGTAGATGCTCTCGTACCGCCGGGTGTGTGTTTAAGTCCGCTATAGCCGTTCCGTTTTTGCATTAGTCCTCGGAGAAACTGTAAGTGTTCCTCTGCTAAGGTTTTGAAGGCTGGCCTAAGTTTGGAATTGCTCGTGTCAACAATGATGAGGATTCGAGCTCTTTGGAGCTGAGGCAACCACACAAATTTTTGGGCTTTTGTTCGGAATCGGTGTTTCTTCTCCTGATTCCTGCTTGCTGAGTTTTTTTGCTTGTGTTTCCTTGTTGTTTGTTGTCTTGTTTGTTGTGACGAGGTATTGTCTTGGCTGTTGTTCTGAAGCCGTGATATTTGCCTTGTTTTGCTACGGCAAGGGTTTGCTCGGTGTAAAGCTGTAGTGGAGTTTTTAGTGATGAATAGAGGCGGCGGTTTGGTCTAGGTGGCTTCACTATCCTGTGTGGGTGTGTGATTAAGTCGGCTATAGCCGTTCCGTTTTTGCGTTAGTCCTCGGAGAAGCTGTAGGTGTTCCTCTGCAACGGTTTTGAAGGCTGGCCTAAGTTAGGAACTGCTCGTGGCGACAACGATGAGGATTCAAGCTCTTTCGAGCTGAGGCAACCACGCAAATTTTTGAGCTTTATTGCTCGGAATCGGTGTTTCATCTCTGGACTTTGCTTGGTGGTTTTTTCTCCTTGTACTTCTGTGTTGTTTATGTTTTAGTTTTAGTTGTTTTGTTTAGTTTTTTTGGTCTTTTTCCGCTTCTTCGTAACTTCTGTTAAAAATGCAAAATTGGTATAAAATTTAACTTTTTTCCAAAAAAAAAACAAAAAGAAACCTCGTACAAATCCCATCCGGTTTGGTTCGACCAGTTGTCCATAAGATGAAATGCGTGCCGGTTTATAGTAGTCTCTGTCTCATAAAAATTGATGGTTTTAAATGATCAATGAGTTTAAATATATTATTTTTTTTTACTAAAGAGAAATTATTTAATTTAAACCAATAATAATTCAAATTTTTTTTTTTTTTGTTAACCAAACATTAAATTAGAAGATAACTTCAAGGTTAGTTGCCCAAACTGGAGAGAAAGAGTTTACAAAGGTAGATGCTGAAACTAACAATCTCGAAGAGCGGGCAAGACAATCAGCCCGTACATTAGACGTACGCGGAATCCTCAAAAGCAAAAAGGATGGAAATGATGAGTGAAGTGAGCTAAACTCATCCAACAGATTAGAAAAAGCATGACAATCATCAGGGAACTGCACCATCGCCACTAATTCAGCACAATCCGTCTCGAAACTCTAACATTGAGTGCCCATCGCCAATATGGATGCCATCGCCCAAATCAACGCTTGAAGCTCCCATTAATAACGTTCTATCTTCATTATTACATAATCACCAACCTAACCCTTCCAAAGAATCTGAAGCCTTCCAAGATCCATCGACCTGACACCGGAGACCAGGGAGCCGAATCTCCAAGGGTAAATGATCTAAAGGAACCGAAGTGAAGGACTTAGCCTCCTCCCATAACAACTTATCCATAGTCGCCTGAGTGATAATATCAGCTGGCTCTGCCTCTATACCCTGAAAACCTTTTTTATTTCTATCTTTCCAGATACACCAGACAATCCAAGGAAGACGGAAACTTATATCCGTGGTCACCGACTGGGACGACGCTCGCCAATATAGGAAATCTAAGTTCGGAAAAATAGAACCATATGGAAAATACCTACCTCGCAAAACCCGAGCCATAAGAGACGTTGGGTAGTGAATTAACCGCCAATACTGCTTAGCCAACATAGCATCATTGAACTGTTCCAAAGCACGAAACCCCAAGCCGCCGTCACATTTATCTTTACACATCTTATCCCAAGCAACCCAGTGCAAACCGCGGGCCTTATCGTTAGACTTCCGCCAAAAATTTGAGATAGCACTCGTTAAGTTAGACGTTAGATCCTTTGGCAACTTATAACAAGACATAACATGGGTTGGGAGAGCCAACGCTACCGATTTAATCATAACTTCCTTCCCACCTTCCGATAAATATTTTGTAGACCAACCATTCACGCGATCATCCAAACGGTCATTAACGTATCTAAAAACCTTAGTTCTCGAACCCTGGAGATTTTCCGGGATACCCAAATACAAACCCATACCACCTTCTTTGGAGATTCCCATTACCGATTTCAATTGAGTCCTTATTTCGGGGGAAACTTTTTTGCCAAACATGATGGATGATTTCTCTAAGTTAACCTCCTGCCCAGACGCTTTCCCGTAATCTTCAATAATTCCCAATACCGTAGAACATTCAGCTGCCTCTGCCTTACAGAAGAACAAACTATCATCAGCAAACAACAAATGTGAGATAGTGGGACAATCTCGAGCTAGCTTGATATCTGAAATCCTCTGTTCTCTTTCAGCCTTCTTAATATTGGCAAATAAGACCTCCGTACATAAAATAAACAAATAAGGAGATAAAGGATCCCCCTGACAAAGACCCCTCTGTGGCTTAATAAAGCCTTTAGGCTGACCATTTAAAATGACTTGATACGAAACGGAAGAAACACACCACATAATCCAGGAAACCCATTTCCTATCAAAACCCAGCTTAACCATAACTACTTCCAAAAAATCCCACTCTGCACGATCATATGACTTACTCATGTCTGTCTTGAAAGCCAAAAACTCCGATTTACATTGAGGATTGGTATTTAAACCATGAAACATCTCCTGGGCCACCAGTATATTATCAGTGATTAAACGTCCAGAAACAAAAGCCGATTGTGTTTCTGAAACAAGGGATGGGAGAACTCGCTTGAGCCGAAAACACAGAATTTTAGAGATAATCTTATAACACACATTACAAAGGCTAATCGGCCTAAACTCCGACATCCGTTGGGCTTGTTCCGTTTTAGGAATGAGACAAATATTCGTTTCATTTAACCGTGGATCGAAACGATCTGTGCGAAAAAAATCCTTCACCAAATCCACGAGATCTCCTTTAAGAATGGACCAGAACCTCTGAAAGAACAAAGCCGTCATTCCGTCAGGTCCTGGTGTCTTTTCAGGATGCATAGCAAATAAAGCTTTGCGAACCTCTAATTCTGTGATCTCCTTGATCAGAATCCTATTCATGTTAGTCGTGATTAGCTGAGGAATTTCCTGGAGTATCTGCGAGACATCCGTATTTTATATATTTTCAATGATTACTTCTTAAAATTTACAAAACATCAATTTTTGTGGAAAAAAAAAAAAAAAATTCCACAACATGAATCTTTATGACATAGAGGGAGTAACTCACAAGCACTACGTTTCTCAGTCTTCATCTTCTAAAAAGGTTTCTCTCATTCACGGGACCGATTTGGTCAAAAGCCATTTAATACTCCTTGATCTAGTAGTAGACTCCGCCGCCGATTCTATGGCATCTCACCACCACCACGGCTGCGTACGCCACCAGAACCACCACAATAAAATCCCTCTATTCGCCACATCATCACACTGCTGCACTCAAATCAACCACCCTTCTCCGCCGCCGCCGCCGCCGGAAGATAATCTTATTCATCTCGTCGCTACTTACCTCCAAAATCAGCAGCAACAAGAAACACAATGCTCATGCGAAGCCTCGTGTCAAAACATCAATGTCGTTAGTGGTCAGCACCGTGTTTTGCGCCAGCAGAAGAGTGTTCCACGAGAATACGACCAAGATGTTCTGTCTTGTCTTCTCCGCAAAATCGATGATCTTGAATCGTCGCTCAGCAAGTTTTCATCTTGCTATGACCGACGTCGTCGAGATCGACACTCTACGCTGAGAGATTCGGCGGCGCGTGTCATCCAAACCCATTTCCGGTCTTACCTTGTTCACAGATCCATATCCTTTAGGCAACTCAAGGAGCTTGCAACGATCAAATCTACCTTCCTGTCTCTCAAGTCTTCTGTTTCAGGGAAACCCATTTTCCCTTTCAAAGCTGTTTCTCAGAAAGCTACAGACCTGCTTCTTCAACTTGACTCGATTCAGGTATTAAACACTTTGTGAATCCTTCTGTTTATTAAGTTTTTTTTTCTTTCAGATCTTTGATTTAGTATCATTGTCTCTTTATTAGGGTAGGATTGATCCAATGATACGAAGTAGTAAGAGATCATTGAGCAGAGATTTGGTGAGGTTTTTGCAGTATGTTGATGATTGTGCTGTTAAAAGGAGTGATTTTGTTGCTAAGTCTTCAATAACCGTGAGTAGCCGCAGCAAACTTAATGGCAAAAAGCCTCAGGGTTTTGGTGTAGCTGATGACAGAACAATAGAGAAATCGAGGAAAGTCTTTGTTACTTCTAGTGAGGATGAAGATAGCAATGCAGACATGACTGTTGATAGTGAAGAAGTTCCAGTGAGTAGTATTGATAAGAGGAAGATTGGTAGCTCTAACTCTAGAACCGGGGCTGTGATAAAAGGCAATGTAGTGAAGCCTTCGGGTAGGACATTTGTTTTATTGGACAAGAACAGGAATGTGTATCATCAGGTATATGGCAATACGCATAATCTGACTTCGAGTGCGGAGGATGATTCAGTTGATGGTCACGAGGAACCCCTCGTGATGTCTAGGGATAGTAGAAGGAGGCATAGTTTGAAAACTAGGAACGGGGTTTCAGTGAATGGAAGTGGAGCGAAAACAAGCCGGGTGGTGAAAGCTGTGAGCGTTGATGGAAATGGGAATGTATGTAAGGTTTATGGAGATACAGATGACCTTACTTCAAGTGCAGAGGATGATGATTCAGTTGATGATGGAGAGGAAACCCTCGTGATGTCCCGGGATGATGGAAAGAGGCATAGTTTGAAAACTGGGAACAGGGTTTTGGTGAAAGGAAGTGGAGGAAAAACAATCCCAGTGGTGAAAACTGTGAGCTTTGATGAGAATGGGAACGTGTATAAGGCTTATGGAGATACGCCAGAGTCAAGCGTAAGCGAGGAAGGTGACTCGACAAGCGGATCAAATGGTGGAAATGGAGAAGGGAAAGGGAATGTGAATGAGGTTGAGGAAATCAAATACGTTCCAAAAGAAAACGAGAGCTTTAAAGATGATGATGAAGAAGAAGAAACTGATTCTGAAAATGAAGTCTCTTCTTCAGAGGGCAGTGAAGGAGTTACAAGAAACATGAACCACCAAGGAAATGACAAACACGAGAGGGAAATCCAGGTTCAAAAAGGAAGCTTAATGTTCTCTCCTCCATTGCCATTGCAAATGGAGCCTTGACCAGTGTGGCATGAAAAGAATCAAAGTCCTCCAAAGCGATAGCTTCATTGGTTATGACTAGTTTAATTCCAAAAACCTGCATTTTGCTATGTTTTAGAAACTCAATGAGATAACCTTTTTAGTTGTAGAATATTGTAACATAACTGCATTGTGAGTGTTTCCTTGGTTTGCTCATTCCACTTCCGTCTTTCTGTAATCTCTGTTGGATATGGGCTACGCCCAATATGCCACTCGGCCCAACAAAATTCATTAATTACAATCTCGGCCCGACAAGATTGGGAGCAAATCCACTAATTCCCGCAAAAGGGCAATCTCGGGAATTCACGACGGTAACCCTAGACATCCCTAGGTCAACAGTCCCCTATAAAAGGAGAAAGCATTTATTGGGATCAGCATCCTGACCCGCGGACAATACCTACAGAGCAATACTTTGCGTCGAAAACTGCGATTGTCTTTCGTATAATTTTTTCTTGTTTTCAGTTCGTCACTTTAAGCTTGCTAGTTCGTTTGTGAACTAACAAGCTCTAACCCGACTTGTTTTAAGTGACGATCTCACGTTTTCCCCAATTAATAAAAGAACTTGCTTGCTCTTTCCCACAAAATCTTTATTTGTTTAAACTGTGTAATCCCCGGTACAAACAATTGGCGCCTACCATGGGGTAAGAGTAAAGCGTTTCCTTTGACGAATCAAAACCGACGATCCTCACTTCTTCGAAGTCTCAAGAGTCATGACGAACCCCAGCGAAAACTTCAATGAAGCAACAGAGCAGCCAATGGGGGGCGATAGGGGCGAACAAGAACACAAACTGTCCCCCCGCCAAGCTCCCTGCCGAACTCCCTGCCGAACTCCCTGCCAAGCCCAACCGAAGGCTCCTTGCCGAGCCCAGTCGAAGGCCCACTGCCGAGCACAGTCTCTCCACCGGCGCCTGACGCGTCCTCCGAGCCTCCCGTAGCTGCACACGCCGAAGCCGGACCTGCCGCAGACCAGCTGGTTACCAACGCCGCTGCTCTCCTCACCGCCGCTCTCACCAACGCTACCACTCTCCCCAGCGCCACTCTCCCCTTACCTGTACAAAGAAACAAACTCGACGATATGATGCAGGTCATTCTCGGTCGTCTTGATGGCCAGGAAACACGAACGAACGAACGGCTCGAGGCCATCGCAGCTGCACAAGAGGCCTCGCAGAACCAAATCAGCAAGCTCCAACGAAGGAGGGGCGAGCGCCGAAACGACAGCAGTCCTACCGGTGAGAACGAGAATCCTCCCCCAGCACAACCTTCTGTGGAGGACCGATACGACGGCCACAAACGCCGCCCGACATAAATTATCGTAGGATCCGTTGATCGACGCAGTAGAGAGGAGCCAAATGAGGAGCTGCGAGACGGCCAAGACCAAAGGAGCGGTAGCCCGCCGACTCCGACATTGCCGATCCAACAGCCCGAGGCCGATCTCAAGGATGAAACCATACGATGCCTAGAGGCGATGGTCCACGAACTCTCTTCCAGAGTCCATCGAGCCACGAGCTCTGCTACCAACCTCGATCGAGTGCTCGAAGAAGTCCAGCGCTCACCGTTTACGGCACGAATCTCCCGCTTTCAAGTCCGTTACGTAAACAAGTTTAAGTTCACCCTGTACAACGGATTAGACGATCTGAAACCATTTTTGACGTCAATGAGTTTTGCAATCAGCCGAGCTCATTTCAGTGATGAAGAGTACGAAGCTGGCTGCTGCCAGCTATTCGTTGAGAATTTAGCCCATGAGGCTCTAGGGTGGGTCTCCCGGCTCCCGTCAAACTCGATAGGGAGCTATCACGAGCTTACCACCGCTTTTCTCCAACATCACTCTACATTCATGATTCGAGGTGCGTCGAATGCCGATCTCTGGAACATGTTCCAGCGAAACGACGAATCTCTCCGAGACTTCATGGAGAGGTTTAAAAGAATCGTCTCGAAACTCTCAATTGCCGACGACACGGCAATATCAGCTCTCCGAAATGCTCTCGCTCACGGCTCCCAATTTAGGGAGGACGGAATAATACACGAGCCTCTGACTCTGGATGACGCACTACACCGTGCTAACTGATACATAGAGTTAGACGAAAAGAAGGCATCGAGGACAAACCGTCCAGAACCCCCGGCCCCCAAATCGTCCAAAG
Source organism: Camelina sativa (assembly GCF_030686135.1). Classification (NCBI taxonomy): domain Eukaryota; kingdom Viridiplantae; phylum Streptophyta; class Magnoliopsida; order Brassicales; family Brassicaceae; genus Camelina; species Camelina sativa. The sequence goes on from NC_141883.1 coordinate 8,239,906, forward strand.
GAAAAGAGAAGGCACAAGACGAGCATCACGAGTCTCGTCAACACTTTGACAAAGAATACGCTGATAAGTTGGACAAAGGAAAGAAAGTCCAAACGTTTGCAGTTAGCAATCAAGATCCCAAGGCATCTTCATCAAGGCCCTGGAATAACAAGTGGGTCCGAGACCCATCAGGAAAGGGTGGCAACAAATATTGAATACCACAAGCGAGCAGGACACTCAACAGAAGAGTGCCGCACCCTCCAACAAATATTGCTCGACAAATTTAAAGAGGGCCAAATTGACGTCGATCTCGAGCGACGACAAATAGCCGTTCACAGGGATAACCATTTCTTCAATCCTGAGAACGAAAACCCAAGCAAGCAATATAACACTCCGGCTCCACGCCGAAGACCCGAAACCCTACCTCCGCCCCCACCATCAACCCATAAAAGGAATCCCGAGCGAACTGAGGATGCAAACGCTCCGGCTCCACGCCAAAGAATAAACATGATCATCGGTGGTCTGGCGACTTGCCGAGACTCGGTCCGTTCTATCAAAGCTTATCGACGGGGACTAGAGGTCAAGCGAAGATGGTTAGCTCAAAGCACGCCACCTACTACGAACTCCGATCTAATAGTGTTCACAGAGGCCGACGCATCGGGTTTAACTGGGCCTCATAACGACCCACTGGTGGTTGAGATGGAGATTGGCTAAAGCATGGTTACCAAAATCTTGATCGACACAAGTAGTTCGGTAAACGTCAATTTCAAAGACGTGCTCATTCAAATGGAAATCGACCTGCGGACCACCGAGCACAATGTTCAACCTCTCACCGGATTCGACAGTGATACGGTGATGACGGAAGGCACGATCATGCTACCAGTTTATGTGGGCGGGACGATGCATTGCATCAACTTTGCTATCGTCGACAAGCCGATCGTATACAACGTCATCCTCGGCACTCCTTGGCTGCATAAGATGAAGGCTGTGGCATCAACTTACTACCAGTGCGTAAAGTTCCCAACTCCTAGAGGAATATTTACACTACAAGGGGACCAGCTGGTAGCAAGAACCTGCTTCATCATTGAGCGACAACAATGCCACGCCCGGACATTCACCGTTTTGGACTCAGCTGAGCGCCCAGATAGTCGTGTTCGCCCTAACTCTGAATCAATCATCCAAGTAAACATCGACTCTTCCGACGCAACTCGATGCGTGGGAATTGGGGCCGACCTACCACAACCAATCAAGGACGAACTCGTAAAGTTCCTGTGCCAGAACGCAACAAGCTTTGCATGGAGCATGAGCAGTATGACCGGCATCGACCCCAACATAACCTGCCAAGAGCTCAATGTGGACTTGACGTTCAAGCCGATCAAACAAAGGCGACGAAAGCTCAGTCTATAGCGTACCGCCGCCGTTAACGAAGAAGTCAAAAAATTGCTCGAGGCTGGATCCATCCGTGAGGTTAAGTATTCCGACTGGCCGAGCAATCCAGTCGTGGTAAAGAAAAAGAACGGCAAGTGGCGGGTGTGCGTCGATTTTACCGATCTCAACAAGGCGTGTCCAAAGGATAGCTTCCCCCTACCGCGAATCGACCAACTAGTCGAGGCAACCGCGGGGAACGAACGTTTGTCGTTCATGGATGCATACTCAGGATACAACCAGATTATGATGCAAAAGAGCGATCAGGAGAAAACGGCATTCATCACCGATCAGGGAACTTACTGTTACAAGGTTATGCCATTTGGCCTAAAAAACGCTGGTGCAACCTATCAGCGCCTCGTTAACCGCATGTTTGCCGAGCAGCTCGGACGAACCATGGAAGTTTACATCGATGATATGTTGGTCAAGTCAACCCGAGCCGCTGATCACGTCTTGCATCTCGCTCAGTGTTTTGAAGTGCTAAACCGATACAATATGAAGCTGAACCCAGCCAAGTGCTCGTTCGGCGTGACTTCTGGAGAATTCTTAGGATACCTCGTCACGAAGAGAGGTATCGAAGCTAACCCAAAACAAATTTCGGCGCTTACCAACCTCCCATCTCCCCGCAACACCCGAGAAGTTCAACGCCTCACCGGGCGGATCGCTGCTCTGAACAGATTTATTTCACGATCTACCGATAACTGTCTACCATTCTACCAGTTGCTTCGTAGCAACAAGAAATTCGAATGGGATGATAAGTGCGAGTCTGCTTTCCAAGAACTCAAGCACTACCTAGCTACTCCCCCTGTCCTAGCAAAGCCCGATTAGGGCGAAACTCTATATCTGTACATCGCTGTCTCCGGCTCGGCGGTCAGTGGCGTACTAATCAAGGAGGACAGAGGAGAACAACACCCAATCTTCTATGTGAGTAAAAGCTTAGACGGAGCCGAACTCCGATATCCCACATTAGAAAAACTCCCTTACGCTGTAGTTATTTCGGCCAGGAAGCTTCAGCCGTATTTTCAATCCCACACTATTGAAGTATTAACCAACCAACCCCTGCGAACCATTCTCCACAGCCCTAGTCAATCGGGCCGCCTGGCGAAATGGGCAGTGGAACTCAGCGAGTACGACATCGAATATAAAAACCTTGTTTCACCAACGGGTGAAGTACTCGAGCAATCGTTCCGGCTCGCCTTTCCCGCCTCGAACAACGAGGCCGAGTACGAAGCCTTAATCGCCGGAATGCGATTGGCAATTGGAATTGGGGTGAAAAAGATACAAGTCTTCTGTGACTCACAGTTGGTAACTCACCAGTTTAGTGGCGACTACGAGGCGAAGAACGACCACATGGATGCCTACCTCAGAGTCGTCAGAGACCTGTCCAACAATTTTGAGACATTCGAGCTGAACAAAATTCCCCGGAGTGAAAACGCACCGGCCGACGCTCTGGCCGTCCACGCATCCACCTCCGATCCTGACCTCCGCCGAGTCATCCCTGTCGAGAGCATCGATCGACCAAGCATCGATCTCCTAGCACGCGTCGAGCCCAATATCCAAGATAAGAAAAAGAAAAAACAGATTATCGAACATGAGACTTTCAGCGATCAAGTCTCGAAAAAGCAAAGAACAAAGGACAACACCCCCATACTCACGCTATTCGTCGTTGAACCATCGGCAAATGTACCACCTGTTGAGTTCTCAGCCGAGCAAGGATCCGCGATTATCAAAGAAGGACGAACTTCGTCGTCTCAGGAACAATCGTCACCATCTCACGAACAAGTTTCATCGTCACCATCTCAAGAACAAGCGTCATCATCGCACGCCCAACCCAATCCCGAACTTCACGAGCGACCACACGATTGGCAAGAAGAAATTCGTTGTTTTATCGCAGACGGTATCGTCCCCTCGGACAAATGGGAGGCCCGGCGCCTTCGAACTCGCTGCGCGCATTACACACTTCTCGATGGCAACATCTTTCGTTGGACAGCATCTGGTGCACTTTTGACTTGCGTCAGTCCCGAAGAAATCAATGATGTAATGAGAGAGGTTCACGAAGGTTCCGGCGGTAATCACTCCGGAGGTCGCGCGCTCGCACAACGCATACGCAATAATGGTCATTATTGGCCTACCATGAATGACGACTGCGAGAAATTCGTCGCTAGATGCGAGAAATGCCGAACTGTTGAGAACGACCTCTCCACCATATCCCTTTATGAGATGGGCCATGGATATCGTTGGACCTCTCCCTGCGTCCCGTCAGAAGAAATACATTCTCATTATGACGGATTATTTCACCAAATGGGTTGAAGCTGAAGCCTATGCAAAAATCGGAACAAACGAAGTCCAAAAATTTGTGTGGAAAAACATCATTTGTAGGCACGGAATTCCGTATGAGATTGTCACTGACAACGGCGCGCAGTTCACTTCGCTCCAATTCGAAGGTTTTTGCGCGAAGTGGAGAATCCGTTTGAGCAAGTCGACCCCCCGCTATCCACAAGGCAACGGACAAGCCGAGGCAACCAATAAGACCATCATTGATGGACTAAAGAAACGAATCGAAGATAAGAAAGGTCTCTGGGCCGACGAGCTCGATGGCGTTCTATGGTCACACCGAACTTCCCCGCGCCGATCAACAAGAAGGACACCGTTCTCTCTTGCGCATGGAATGGAAGCCCTTGCACCAGAGGAAATTGGCGTACCTACCTTACGACGCTCAATGCTCGTTCACGATCCTACTCTCAATACTAAGATGATGCTCGATACCCTCGACACTCTCGAAGAAGAACGCGACAAGGCACTTCTTCGAATTCTGAACTATCAACAGCAAGCCGCTAAATATTACAACAAGAAGGTGAAACCACGCCACTTTGACGAAGGCTATCTCGTCCTCCGAAAAGTCTTCGAGAACACTGCCAAGCTCAACGCAGTAAAAATGGGCGCTCATTGGGAGGGCCCTTACCTGATTTCCAAGGTCGTCACTCCCGGAGTCTACGAGCTGCTCGCCATGGACGGCACACCAATTCCTCGCTCATGGAATTCCGGCAACCTTAAACGTTATTACCGTTAGAACGGCCGCACTACAAAAAAAAAAAAAAAAAAAAAAGAACGCTCGTACTACCGAGCTCTCCCTTTGTAATATGAACTACGAATGGCTTGATCCCTTTTCTAAGGGTACGTAGGCAGCCCGTCACAAGGCACAGCTATACCAAAAAATTAAAAACAAAAGTTTCAACCTGTCAAAACACACGAGCTCTCTCGAACGAGTCCATCTTTGCGAGATGTCCAGCTATTACATCGACCCTCTGGCCAAGGGAACGATTTAAAACGCGTTCCTCATGGATGCAGCGGTGAAATAATCTGCATAAATAAGCCGACCCAGATCGCATTCAGCTAGCAGGCGGTTAAGTTTGTATAAGCCAAGCTCTTACTTGCACTCTCTTGCCGACCTCGTGGCACACACAGGGTAAGCCGTACACCAGAGCCGCACCTAGAAGGTACGACGAGCTCATCTTGACTACCACCCTAAAGATTTGGTATTCGATACACGTAATAGGATAAACCAGGAGACGTCTTGCACCGTAAAGTACAACTCGATACCAAAGATAGGAAAAACACAAAAACATTCTTATTCCATAAACATTTTTATTCCAGAAGAACACAAGGACAAGGAAACGAAAGCCAAATACAAAAGGCCACATTCGGCACAAAAAAAAACTAACAGAACAAACAAGTCTCAAAGTGCAAACTTAGTCTTCAAATCCCAGATCGGCATCGGAGGCTTTATCAAACTCAAGCTCGCCGATCTTCACGTGCCAGACTTGGCACTCCCTCCGCAGACTTTCCAGCGTGTCCATCGGAACATTCGCACCCCTAGCAACCATCTCCTCGAGATACGAGCGAATCCCCTTAGCACGGTTGCTTTCAACGAAGAAATGGTCCGTGCACTCTAAATAGATAATGTAACGACGCAATATGTCAACCCGAGTCCGGCATGCGTCAAGCTCGGGCCGACCTTCGAAGGGCTTGCTCCCAATAGGCTCGAGATCGTCCGCTTCAAGGACGGGAATCTCCACCTCAGCCAATGACGCCTCACGACGAGAGCGCTCCTCTAACAAACGATCCCATCTCCATTTCGGGACTAAAAATCCCTCGTCCATCATAGTTTCAAGATATCCGATAATTCCGTCAACACGATGAAACTAGAAATGACGCTCGAACTTTCGACGCGTAGCGAGAATGTAAGCTCTCAACCTCTGGATCCGAGCGCGATAAAACTCCATCTCGGAAAGAACTACGTCATCGGACCTCACAAAGAGCCGCTCTCGCGCCCTCCTCAGCCATGCCGACCTCGTTGTCACAGGCATATGACCGATCTCAACTACTCTAAAATCAAAAGGAGAGGTTTATCTTTAAAACAAGAAAGGAGGATGATGAGAAATGAGCAACTTGAAGACTAATTTATAGAACAAATAGTACAATTTTCGAGGCGAAGCAATTAATACCGCAATTCTCGAAAAACACATCCATAGAATGATGAACACATATCATAAAATCAGAAGACAACACATAAAGCAAATCCAATCATAATGCAAAGGTTCAAAAAGAAAATACACCGCCTAAACGGCTCAACAGTCACTACAAAATGGGAATAGGTTCTAATAGAACAACAAGACAAAAGCAAGTCACTGCTCGGCAGCAACCTGAGCGTCCGAGGCCGCAGGTGCCCCTGCCATGACGACCTCCTCTCCTACGATCACGGAAACCTCCGCCGCCTGAAGATTCGTAGGAACGATCCCAGTCTCTGGAAGAGCCTCGAGGTCGCTGTCCAAAACGTCGGCGATATCGAAACCAAGAACCTTGTCCTCCCACATCTTCGCATCAACCTCCAAGCCGAGCAAAGTCTTCGACGGAATGACCGTACCACTCTTCACCAGCTCCTGAAGACAATCATAGGTGCCGGTCACCTGGCTCAAAGTCAGAAGAGACTCCTGCGCCACTCTGTTGTCAATAATATGCTTCCTCATCCTCTCAATACGAGACCTGTAGCCAGCAACCTCGACATCGACGTCATGCCGCTCCGCTTGCAGCTGCTGCAACTGCGCCTTCTGAAATGCGTGATCGACCTCGAACTGCTCGAGACGAGAGCGGGAAGCGTCAAGAGAAGCCTTGAGATCAGCCACCTGCTTCCTGAAACCGGCAGTTTGCTTCGTAAGAACGGTAGAAACCCCCCGCTCTTTTTCAAGATCCTAACGAAGCTCCTCAGCCGATCTCCTCGACGGTTCAGAAGTACGAGAATCAGCAAGTTGCTTCTCCAGCTCAGCAATGCGACGCTCGTACGAGACGACCATGCGATTCACACCACCACCATCCTGAAATGCAAGAAATAATGAATCAAGATGATAATTGGGAAAATTCAATCAAGAACATAAAGAGAAATGCTAACCTGGAAGTGTTTCCGAGCCCACGACCGATACAGCTCGGGATCATAGAGGGAACCCACAGAGGGGAGCGGGTCGAAGGAGCCGCAAACCTTGCTAACGAGCTCACCACAAGCAGCAACGTTGTTGATGAACAACTCATCCTTCGTCTTGTAAGAAAAAGAGAACGAATCATCAATCTCAGTGGTGTCGCGCGGTATGCCATCCCTCCTAGATATCTTGGACGACTCGGGCTCGGGAACAACCACCTCACCATGAGAAGCTCTCTTCCTCGATGGAGTAGGACGCCCAGAATCAGCGACAACGATCGCCAGGGCATCAGAAGCCTCGCCACGTGACTTCTGTGCACGCGGAACGACAGCAGGAACCTTGGCAGCTCTTTTGTCGGCACGGATAGCGGCCACCTCCGCCGATCTTAAATCTCCTGCAACTCGCAGATCAGCACCTCCGCCGGCTGACGGGTCAACGACTTCAGTGTCGGCAGCGCGCGAAGAAGACCCAGCATCAACGGCCTTCTTGAACTGATCGGCGTATCGAGGAAGACGAGTGTTTACTTTTCCCATCCCTAAGCGCGGTAGACCTAAAAAGGAAAACAAAAGTGTGACGACCCAATAACCACCAAGGAGAGCAACAATCGATACAACAGAATAAGCAGGAAACTCACGAGATCTCTGAGTAATCGAAGGCCAATGGAGCGCCCCTAGTGTATGATCTGTCTGAGATTATCGAAAAAACCTGGAGGATGAGCGCGCAAACGGACGACAGGCTCTGCAAACACCAACAAAAACAAGGAAAGGGTCAGAAACCAGTCAAATGGCAATCAAACAAGTATGAGTGAGAAACTATGAAGCTACCGGGAAACATATTCCACTCAGTAGCACAAAACACATCGAGATCGTCAAACGAAATTTCATCCCGCTTAACAAAGTATCTTTTCTCAGCCCCGACGAATCTTTTCTCAGCCCCGACGATTATCTGATGACCCGATTTAGCACTGATGTAGAAGTATCCCGGACTACCTCTAACTTTTGTGAACTTGGTGGCTTCCTCCAGAAAATACACATCAACCTCTATACCACAGTTGGTACCAAGTATCGCCAAACCGACCGCATTACGGATACCTCCCACAGAAAGCTGAGAAATGGCAATCCTACGCCTCGCAGAATAACGTATCAAATATTCCGGCAAAGGGAACCAAAGACCGCATTCAGTAAAGTAATGCTCAAAAAGCGCAATGAAACCTGTCGGAGGCATCCAAAGACGTTCGTGAGCCTCAGGAACCCAGAAAACCAATCCCTCGGGCATCTTACACCACCGCGCCATCTCAGCAATACTATCCGATGTGCACAACGAAGGACCGTGATCGGCCGGACCGGCTGAAAGATTGGCACCAATCGACGCAGTTCTAAGACCCAAAACAGCCGAACAAGGACCAGTATCCTCGGCCAGGACAACGTCCATAGGACTCCCACCAAACCACTGTCGCTATCTTTGCTGAACTCGAGAATATCAGCAAAATTGTAGTCGTTGGCCAAACTATCAAAATCTCCACACTCTGCTCCAATACCAACACTAATATCATCAAAAACATCTTTATAAGCCGCAAACTCTTCGGAAAAAGTACGCTGGATTCCCGCAAGAGTTTTACCACGCGTATACGTTAGAACTCGGGAGCTCGTCGAAGGACGACCTTCCTTTCTGCACGAAATGCCGACCTCGCGACCACCCACCATGAGATCGGAACCGACCTCAACCCGGCGACTAAATGCGCCGACCTCAGGAGCACCCATTCGTCGAGCTGACATCCTGCTCGCGAGACTGCCGATCTCACCAATTCGACGAGTGGTCGCAGCGCCCTCAACCATGTCGATCTCCGGTTCGTCTCCTATGCCGACCTCGGGCATGCCTTCCACGCCGATCTCACTGACGCTAGGCCGAGCTACGAGATCTCTCATCCCGATCTCACCGACGCTAGGCCGAGCTACGAGATCTCTCATCCCGATCTCGCCGACAGATTGCCGACCTCCGAGATCTCTCATCTCGATCTCGCTGACGCCAGGCCGAGATCTGAGATCTCCCATGCCGAACTCACCAGATCCAGCCACTCTCGGCGGAAAAGCGCCGACCACACCATTCAATCTGGAACCCTCTCGATCCGATCTGCCGATCTCCGCCGATCGACCAGATTCAAACGCTCCGCCTTTCTCAGCCGGATTCACAGAATCCATACGGCGCCGATCTCCGACCATCCGGTTGCCGACCTCGTTCTCTATGCCACCCTCGAAACCCAGCTCGACCTGATGACCTTCAAACCCGCTCAAGCCCGAGCTAGCACGGCAACCTCCATCTCTCCCTGTATTGGCATCGTGCCGATCCCGAACCGAACGGCCTCGCTGACCACCGGCGATCTCCCCATGAGAAGCTCGGCGGCGGCAGCTGCTAGGTCTTCAAGGATATGTGACCAAACAAAGGGGAGAAAAAAATAGAGAGAGAAAGAAGTAAAGACATAAAATAAAAGGATAGAGAGAGAAAATTACCTTTTTATGAAGTGGAGGAAGTGAAGAAAAAGGGAGAAGAGGAAGAGCAAATAAATAAGTAAATAAAACGGAAATTTTACTGCAAAATCCGTCACCTCGATATGCGATATGCCCCTTTTCGGGAAATTCATCGAATACCGCGCTTAGAGTAAAGACCGCTGGATATCCACGGTATCTCTCGAAGAACGAGCCTGGTGACTACAAAAAAATCGTTGTAGCAATTTGTAGGAGCGACCCGAGACGATATGTGCCGAGTAGGCATATTACGGACAATTTAAGTACGCTCGCCGATCGTAGAAGGACTGCCACTCTCCGGACTAAGGGGGGGACTATTGTTGGATATGGGCTACGCCCAATATGCCACTCGGCCCAACCAGATTCATTAATTACAATCTCGGCCCGACAAGATTGGGAGCAAGTCCACTAATTCCCGCAAAAGGGCAATTTCGGGAATTCACGACGGAAACCCTAGACATCCCTAGGTCAACAGTCCCCTATAAAAGGAGAAAGCATTTATTGGGATCAGCATCCTGACCCGCGAACAATACCTACAGAGCAATACTTTGCGTCGAAAACTGCGATTGTCTTTCGTATAATTTGTTCTTGTTTTCAGTTCGTCACTTTAAGCTTGCTAGTTCGTTTGTGAACTAACAAGCTCTAACCCGACTTGTTTTAAATGACGATCTCACGTTTTCCCCGATTAATAAAAGAATTTGCTTGCTCTTTCCCACAAAATCTTTATTTGTTTAAACTGTGTAATCCCCGGTACAAACACTCTCTTTGCCATTTTTCGAGTCGACCCTTTTGTCGTAGACAAATGTTATTCTTTGAGTGATGGTCTCCTCAGTTGCCTGTAGAAACCAGCTTGATTAGGTAGATCAATTGGAGTGTAATCTTTTTTTATTTTTTTTATTTTTTGTGTTTGTAACTCAATAAGAACTTTTTTGTTTGTTGCATTATTCTCGTATCCGTTCAGTACAAACTACAAAGTCATATTGTAATTTTTTTCACGTGCACAAAAATATTTGAGTATGTTATATTATTAACAAAAGGAGTCGCACTAAATTGACGATGAAGAAACCTGACACGTGTACGGTGCACATTACTTCTCAGGTCCTTTTCTCCCAGAAATATCTCCTTCCTCCTCAACTACTAAACCCACTGAGAAAGGTGATTTCTCACGGATAGTAATAGTAATAGTACAGTCTCATCATCCAATAAAACAACGACACGTGGATTCAATGTCACGTAGTCAACCACAGATCACTTGTTTATAACTTGATCACTCTCACTGATAAGATTTTGCCTCGTGAAACTGAAAAAAAAAAAAAAGCTCAGAGCTCTCTCTCTAAGTGTTCTCTACTCCACCACTGGGATTGATGGATTCGATGCGAATCTCCGGTGTATCGACAGGAGCTGAGATTTTGGTACAATGCAATTCCTTATCTCGCCTCGTTGCGCGTCGTTGTGCTGACAACGGAAGATGGAAGACGAGGATGTTTCCGGCGAGAAGCAGAAACTGGCGACCGTCGGTAAAGAGAAGGTTTCCGTTAGTGGTTAAATCTATCTCTAGCGAGCCTAAGGAGAAGGTGGTTGATGCAGTTATCGATTCCGAACAAGGTCGTTTTCTCATCCGAATTACTTGGTTCTAGTTTAAGAATTTAGGGTATGGAATTTGGATTTTGTAGTGAAAATGTTGGGGTTTGTGAAAGTTTGCTGATTCGTATTCAATGTTCGCGTTTGATTGAATTTTTTTTCAGAAGTGATGAATCCGTTTGCTCCAGATGCTGCTTCCGTAGCTTCGAGTATCAAGTACCACGCGGAGTTCACGCCTTTATTTTCTCCGGAGAAGTTTGAGTTACCTAAGGCGTTCTTTGCGACTGCGCAGAGTGTTAGAGACGCTCTGATCATGAATTGGAATGCTACTTATGAGTATTACAATAGGGTGAATGTGAAACAGGCTTATTATCTGTCAATGGAGTTTTTGCAGGTTTTTGCTTTTGACTTTTATTCTTTCTTGTGTGTTTGAGACTCTTATTAGTGATCTTGTGTTTGGCTATAATATGACCTGACTGTTTCTCTCTCACATTGTAGGGTAGAGCCTTGTCGAATGCAGTGGGTAACCTTGGGCTTAATAGTGCTTATGGTGACGCCTTGAAGAGGCTTGGTTTTGATTTGGAAACTGTAGCTAGTCAGGTGAGTTTTTGATTATTATTGTAGATTGATCTTCTCAAGGATCTATGATTTACTACAAAAGTCTAAGAGCTGGTTGTTTTTGTGGGTTTGTTGCTTGGTTTCTCAGAGCCTTAATCTTCTTTATTTGTGCTGAGATGCTTAATCTTTGACTTCCAAATGGTAGGAGCCAGACCCTGCACTTGGGAATGGTGGACTTGGGAGACTTGCGTCGTGCTTTTTGGATTCCATGGCAACTTTGAATTATCCGGCTTGGGGTTATGGGCTTAGATACAAGTATGGCTTGTTCAAGCAGAGAATCACAAAAGATGGACAGGAGGAAGCTGCAGAAGATTGGCTTGAGGTCTCCTTCTCTAACTCTTTTCCTAATTTGTACTCCCTGGAAACAATGCTGAGAAGTGGACATATTTATTGACTTACCTTTTTCTTTCAGCTGAGCAATCCTTGGGAAATAGTCAGAAACGATGTCTCATATCCTATTAAGTTTTATGGAAAAGTGGTTTTTGGATCAGATGGTAAGAAACGGTGGATTGGTGGAGAAGACATAGTTGCTGTTGCCTATGATGTTCCTATACCTGGTTATAAAACTAAGACGACAATCAATCTGCGACTTTGGTCAACGAAAGCTCCTTCAGAAGATTTTGATTTATCTTCATACAACTCTGGGAAGCATACTGAAGCAGCAGAAGCTCTATTTAACGCTGAAAAGGTCTGTATTTGAGCAGCACTAACATCATTGCGTAGAACTAATAAAAAAAACTGTCGGTAGATGCATTAAGTTTTATTTAAAGTTGCTTTCACATTTGTGCTTTCACACCTAGCGCTTTTCACTTCTAATAAATTTGACCATGATCTGTTTACAAAGGCCTTTCTGGTTACTCGGTTAGTGCATATATCTTACAAATTTAGGGAGAACTAGCAACAATAGGTTATTACATGGAGATTCAGTCTCGCATCACTTGCACTTCTTTATATAACAACGAGCTTTTTGATGTGTACTTGCTGAAAAATCATTGTTTTTTTTCCTGTGTTTCCTAATGAAATTAGATTTGTTACGTGCTTTACCCTGGAGATGAGTCACTTGAAGGAAAAACTCTTCGTCTGAAGCAACAATACACGCTGTGCTCAGCCTCGCTCCAAGATATCGTAACACGTTTTGAGACAAGATCTGGAGGAAATGTCAACTGGGAAGAATTCCCAGAGAAGGTTGCAGTGCAGATGAATGACACTCACCCTACCCTATGCATTCCTGAGCTAATGAGGATTCTAATGGATTTGAAAGGACTAAGCTGGGAAGACGCTTGGAAAATCACACAAAGGTACTTTTTAAAATGTCTTTTAGTCTCTTGTGCTTATTTGCTTTTCTCGTTCCAAAATAAAAGATAAACATACAAGTTTAAAACCTGCAACGAGTTTCTGAAAGGTTAATAATGTTTCAAGGACTGTGGCATACACCAACCATACAGTCTTGCCTGAAGCACTGGAGAAGTGGAGCTTGGAACTAATGGAGAAATTGCTTCCACGTCATGTAGAGATTATAGAAAAGATTGATGAGGAGGTCATCCCTGAACAACATCAAATGTCTCTTCTATCTTTTCTTTCGTATTTGATCTAAATTTCAGTTTCATGTATTGCAGCTAGTTCGTACAATTGTCTCTGAGTATGGCACTGCAGACCATGACTTACTCAAAGAGAAACTGAAGGCAATGAGAATCTTAGAAAACGTCGAGTTGCCTTCTTCCTTTGCAAATGTGATTGTGAAGCCGGAGATCTTACCAGTTATTGCAAAAGACACCATAGACGAGCTCGAAGATGCTCAAACTGGCGTGAATAAGGAACAAGAAGAGGATAAAACTGCTGTGGAGGAGGAGGAAGTTATCCCAGAACCGACAGTAAAACCACCAGGGATGGTCCGTATGGCCAACCTTGCTGTCGTGGGTGGTCATGCTGTAAACGGAGTTGCAGAGATACACAGTGAAATAGTGAAGCAGGATGTTTTTAATGATTTCGTTCAGGTAAAAATTCTAATTAGTGAACCGTTGAAATGCTATAAAATATACTACCTGGAAGAACGTAGCTCTCATCTTTGAATATTCTATCATTTTGGCAGTTGTGGCCAGAAAAATTTCAGAATAAAACCAATGGAGTAACACCAAGGCGATGGATTCGTTTTTGCAACCCTTATCTAAGTGATATCATAACTAAATGGATAGGCACAGAAGACTGGGTCTTACATACCGAAAAGCTTGCAGAGCTAAGAAAGGTATGTGCTTTATCAGATTCGGTGTTGTTTCACATTCTGTAGTCTCTGTAGTAAGACACTGGGTATCATTGTTTGGTATTTCTCCAGTTTGCAGATAATGAAGATCTCCAATCTGAGTGGAGGTCAGCAAAGAAGAAAAACAAGTTGAAGGTTGTGTCACTTATCAAGGAAAGAACCGGATATACTGTCAGCCCGGATGCAATGTTTGACATTCAGGTTAGTTCCAAAGGATCTTTTTTTACTGATGAGTTGTTTGTTTGGATGCTGCTTTTCTGTTTGAAAAGTCCATTCGGCATCCGGGCTTTACCCAAATATATGTGTAAAGCACAAATCTAAGAAGCTTTCTTATCATCTCATTAAATAGTAAAACTTTGGTTTTTGCCTTGCAAACTATTTGCAGATTAAACGTATTCACGAGTACAAGCGACAACTGCTTAATATCTTGGGAATTGTTTACCGCTACAAAAAGATGAAGGAAATGAGTGCCAGTGAGAGGGAGAAGGCATTTGTTCCAAGAGTTTGCATATTTGGGGGAAAAGCATTTGCCACATATGTACAAGCTAAAAGGATTGTGAAATTCATCACAGATGTTGCATCTACAATTAACCATGATCCAGAAATAGGTGACCTGCTTAAGGTATGTGACTTTTCTTACCTACTTGTATTAACCATTTTCTCAAGCCTAGAGCAGACAACCAGGATAATCCTCTATGAAGTCTGGTTTAAGCGTCTTGTGGAAGATGGTACCTATATTAGAACCACTAATCAGAAGTGTTAACTATCTTCTAGGTTATCTTTGTTCCTGATTACAATGTCAGTGTTGCTGAATTGCTTATTCCAGCAAGTGAGCTTTCTCAGCACATCAGGTAACAACTGCTTTGGCTTAGTCACCTTTTTATAGGTTTTGGTCACAACTCCATGGGGCTGAAACACTAAAACTGAGATAACTGGTAAACCAGGAGCTTGGGCTAGTATCTCTGTTTGTCATGAGAACTGTAGGAACAAATCCTGGCACAAGGAACAATGTTTTTCAGTGAAATTTAGAAAAAGTTATATTCAATGGTACTGTGCTATTTTCTGAATACTTACGAGTTCTCTCTGCAGTACCGCTGGGATGGAAGCTAGTGGGACAAGCAACATGAAATTTTCGATGAACGGATGTGTTTTGATTGGAACCTTGGATGGGGCAAATGTCGAGATTAGAGAAGAAGTTGGAGAAGAAAATTTCTTTCTCTTTGGTGCCAAAGCTGATGAGATTGTGAACCTCAGGAAGGAGAGAGCAGAGGGAAAGGTATATGATTTGAAGAGTTAACCTTGTCACGCTTCTGTTTTAGCATCAAACAGAACTTGATTTTGATATGCTTGCTCTTCGCATTCCAGTTTGTTCCGCATCCTACTTTTGAAGAAGTCAAGAAGTTCGTTAGAAGCGGTGTCTTTGGCTCAAACACCTACGACGAACTAATTGGCTCTTTGGAAGGAAATGAAGGCTTTGGACGAGCGGATTACTTCCTCGTTGGCAAAGACTTTCCTAGTTACATTGAGTGCCAAGAAAAAGTCGATGTGGCATACCGAGACCAGAAAGTAAGTAGTGATACATTTTCATTGATCATCAAGCTTTATTTATGTTGACTCAGTACAAAACTTCCTCAAAGATTTAAACCTTAAAAATTGCTATTTATGATTACAGAGATGGACGAGAATGTCAATCTTGAACACAGCAGGTTCATTCAAGTTTAGCAGTGACCGGACAATCCACGAATACGCTATAGACATATGGAACATCAAGCAAGTTGAACTTCCATGAGGCTTGAGACCACCAGTCTACGTTAAGAAACTGTTTTGTACCTTCCCAAGTTTGTAAGTGTATCAAAAAGTAATAAGGAAATAATCATGTAATGATCCAATACAATTGAATGTAAGAAATAAGATACAATTGAATGTAAGAAATAAGATTCAAGAGTCTATTATGTATTTACAGGGGCCTTCGCTGCCTTAGCGGCATGCTTCTGACCGGCTAAATGATTGTTGTAAACCTTGTCGCTATTACAAACCACGTTGCATATTCTACACAATCTAACTGACTCATTTGAAACCCCACATTCAACGACTCTCCGTCTCGTTGTCTCTAGATCTTCTGGTGTTGATTCCGCACCTTTCTTCCTAGCCTTGCTCTTACACGGATTGTCTTGTGGTCCTATCAATGGGACTGCAATGGTTGGTCCAGACAAAGAAGAAGCCGTGTTAGATGACACTAAGCATGTTTTTAACTTCTCCAAGTTCTTCAGGTGTTTCTTCCCCAATATATGTTGCTCGAACACACTCGGACCGTTACAGTAAACTTTACAAACTTCACAGTAAGCAGATTGAACAACTTTTCCCTTCTTTGACGGTTTCTTCACTTCCGGAAGTTGAGCTTGAACTACGTAACCGGTACAAGAAATATCCGGCGGGTATACGCTATGAGGCTGCCCTGTGGGATCCTGATTCATCCTCAATTATAAAAGTACAAGAAAATATCAAATATCAAATTCAGCACACTGGGAAGGTAGTAAATATAGTGCATAAACAAACAAAATTTTATTTCTTCAGATCCTAGAATTTTTGTTGTTCTGTGACCATAATTTACATGATGGTTCCCTTTCTAGAACAAGTTTGAAGCATAACCAGATCCTTTGCACACCCCAAGAGGAGCAAATAGATCAATCTCATGAGAGCAATCACAAAGCAACATTGTCAAACTGAAATTCACTAATGATACAAGTAACACACAGATCACAATGAATCAGTAAGACATCATCTTCACATTGAGATTTGCACAAACAACAATCACTAGTTAATCAAACCTTTTGATGTCTGAGGAAAACAGAGCAACATGGTTGAAACTGAAATTCACCTAAATGCATCAAGAACTTGTTGCAAAGGACCTAACTTTATCATCATCCACATATCCTAACGAATCACTAAAGACATCATCTTGACCCCATTGATTTCCCAAGTTAAAGGATAAAAATGTCATAACTTTCCCCTCATCAAAACAACTTACAGGTCCTGTAATCGCAAGAGGATCAGTGCCATACATATGAATAGCCTCTCGCCAAGCCCAGTTCTGAGTATTCGAATCCAATATGTAATACGCCGTCGTATCTACAGTCACATCCGACGTGGTAGTGGCAATCGTAGCCGCCGTAGGATCAACAACTCCAGGCGGCGGTGGAATTGCAAAAGCTAAGGATTCATCATGGGTTTGCTGATTAGGTTCTGGATTTGTGTAGTAACCATAATAGGAAGCGTAGTACCCATCAGCGGGCGTCGACATATTCATTTCCGGTGGTTGTATCGCCGGTGCCGGCGGTTGTTGCCACTGGCTGTTGTAATCCATCAAAAAACTGAATGAAAGTTTTGATCTTTTTGCTCCTTTTTCCATAAAACCAAGACCAAAGTTTTCAACTTTTCATCTTTTCGTACAATTCTACTGAAACCGGACAAAAGACCAGACAGACCGGACCGGTTTGATCGAAAAGTGTGTCCTTCTGGTTTAATTGGACCAGTAAATAAATCAATTTCACTTGGATTGATTCTGTATGTCAGACATGAAGGTGGAACACACCTCATACAATCTACAAGAAGAAGAAGTATTTGAATCAAAGAATTGAGATTAAGCTCGAGATAGTTTCAGACTAACAAAAATACAGGGAAAAATGTCACAACTATACACATCTGCAAATCAAATCATTCTAAAGTTTCAATCTTCTATTTACTTCTACTAACACCACCCTTATTGTTCAACTCATCTCACTGTATAGATGAACACATACCTATCCTTTCTCTATAGTAATTTGGTACAATGTGAAACCTCAAAAGCTTTGGTAAGACTTGGAAACATCAAAGGAATGACATTTTTTATTCTATGAGAGTTGAAGTTTGCTGGTTTTGCTAGCTTCTGACTCAGTCATGCCACACACTGAACTATCATCTTCAGTGTACTCCATCTCACTCACTAACAGCCCTTTCATCGATCAGTGGAGTGTTTGGTGACCACCTAGAGTTTGAGAGCATACAAAACTCTTGCCACATATTTTGAATCTATAGCTGGAGTGAGATTTACTCCTCAGAGGAGAATGTAATGCAGTAAACTTGGTTTTACTGCAACTACTAGACTTGACAAAACCCGAGTGAGCAACCAGTTCACCGAAGTCATCTAGTTTCGACTCAGCACAATGTAAGATCTTCTCCTGAGAGACTCCAAAGCTTGATGGATGTGAAGGTAATGCACTAGACCTGGTCATACTGCATGTACTAGACTTGTGGAAACCCGAGTGAGCAAGCAATTCGTGAAACTCTAGTTGCGGCTCAGCACATTGTAAGTTCTTCTCCTCCTGAAAGACTTCAAAGCTTGATGGTTGTGTAACAATCTTCTTAGCTTTTACTGAGTTAGACAACGAATTATCATCTTCAGTATACTCCCTTTTATGTGCTAATTGCCCTTCAATCGATCTGTGAAGTCTTTGGTGACCACCTAGAGCTTGATAACACCCAAAAATCTTGTCACATTTACACAATTATAGCCGGAGTGAGTCTTTTTCTGCAATTTACTTCTCAAAGGACAAGGTTTACTCTCCAAATCCATAACATCATTATCACCCAGAGGCAAATTTCTGATAGAAGCAAAGTCATAAACTCGTTGAGAAAACATAACCAAGCTCACTGCAGCTTCTGTCACCTCCTGTTTCTCAATCTCAGTCATGGGAAAAGTAGATCCTATCCCAAATAGATCAAAGGCTTCTGTTTCTTTAGCACAAGAAGATGAAACAGAGCAAACCCTAGACTTCTTAAAACCCCAAATCCTTTCCAAACCATTATCATCTTCGATTCTATTGCTTTTCCGTTCAATTTTCTCGAGAAAATAAGGAAGACGATGGGAAAAGAAAACATCATAAAGGAGAAAGACGAAGATCGTGAAGACAACACATAAGTTTCTTATAATCAGAGAAATTGAAGAACAAAGGGTAAAAAGACGAAAGCTTTTTCCAGTTTATTTTCTCGGGAAAATGAGGAAAGGAAACATAAGAAAACCCCAAAGCACGAAAGGCGAGAGCTTGATTAGCTTACCAGAGCAAAATCCTCAATTGATTTTTAGAAATCAGGACGAGAAAGAACACATTTTGACCTAATCCGCTGAGCTTAAAACCTCAAAGAACACAATTTTGACTTGTCGCAGAGCTTGTAGTATCGCTTTCGATCAGAGCTACACACAGACTCTAGAGAAAAAAAATTACTTGTTGTGGAAGCTAATGAGTCTCTCTGTATGCAAAAGTAAAGAGCCAGGGGATAGTTATCTCCTACACTACGCGTACCATACACTTGGTGCTCTCTCTCTAATCGCTATACAAACCAAACCAATGAATTGTAATAACCGGTAAAGTAATCAATTTTCAATTTTGTCTTTGGATCATATGAAACATGAATTAACCAAAGAAATGGTATTTGAACCAGAGTTGTTTTCTCTTCTATTTTATGCAAAAGTGAATTTTTTTAACTATACATTTTGCAACATGTGTGATTTTTAGGAAGATATGAAAGTTTAAACAAACCATTCTAAAGTTTCGACCTCCAAAAATGAATTGTTCAATTACTAAAGTTATCGAAACCCGAGTGGGAGAACAGTTCACTGAAGTCTTGTTTCGACTCAACACAGTGTAAGATCTTCGCCTGAGAGACTTCAAAGCTTAGTGGTTGTATAAAAATCTTCGTAGCTTCTGACTCAGTCACGCCAAACAGTGAATTAACATCTTCTGATTTCTCGTTTTTACGCGCTAATTGCCCTTCAGTTGAAATGCTGGTCTGCGATTTACTTCTCAGGGAAGAAGATAATGGAATGATACTGCAACTAACAGACTTTTCGAAACCCGGATGAGAAAGCAATTCACTAAAGTCTTGTTTCGACTCAACACAATGTAAGATCTTCTCCTGAGAGACTTGTAATGAGTCAGACAATGAATTATGATCTTTAGTATACTTCCTTTTACGCGATAATTTCTCTCTATTCGGTCTGTGAACTCTTTGGTGGTTACTTAGAGATATAGAACGCACAAAACTCTCCCCACATATGTTGCAATCATAGCTTGATTTGCTCTGAGTATCTTTCTGTAATTCACTTCTCAGCGTACTGAAACTGGTTTGACTGCAACTACTAGAGTAAGAAAGCAGTTCACTAAAGTCTTGTTTCAACTCAACACAGTGTAAGACCTTCTCTTGATAGACTTCAAAGCTTGATGGTTTCGAAACAGTCTTTTTAGCTTCTGATAAGTAAGACAGTGACTTATTATCACCTACAGTGTACTCCTTTTTACGCTCTAATAGGCTGCGATGTCCTTTGTGGCCATCTAGAGCTTGCAAACACTCAAAACTCTTGTCACATACTTCGCATTTATGGCTGGACCTACTCTCAGGTCTCTTCTGTTACATACAATCCAAAGGAAGCAGTTCGCTGAAGTCTTGTCTTGACTCAACACAATCTAAGATCTTCTCCTCCTGAAACACTTCAAAGCTTGATGGTATTGAAACAATCGTCTTATCTTCTGATGAGCCAAAAAACAGTGAACTATCATCTTTAGTATTCTCCTTTTTACACTCTAGTTTCTTTTTAATCGATATGTGAAGTCTTTTGTGGCCACCCAGAGCTTGATAACACCCAAAAGTTTTGCCACATACATTACATCTATGACTTGAGGAACTCCGCAATTCACTTCTCAGAGCAACAACATCATCACTGCAAGTAGTAGACTTTTCGAAACCCGAGTGAGAAACCATTTTCCGGAAGTCTTGTATTGACTCAACACAACCTAAGCTCTTCTCTTGAATAGGTATGAGCTTATCTAAATCCATGGAATCATCATCACCAAGAGGCAAGCCAAAGTCACAAACTCGTTCAGATAACATAACCAAACTCATTGCAGCTTCTTCCATCTCATGTTCCTTTAGTGACATTGAAACCCAGCAAAAGCAACCCAAATCCTTAGCAAATAAAGTTCATCATCGAATACGCTTAGACCCACAAGAACAAAACCCAGGAATCTTCAGTCGAAAGTCTAAAATTGTAAAAAAGTCGTAAGCTTTATTGAGGGACGAATCATAATAGAATAGAGAAAAAGATGAAGATCGGAATTTGCAAAAAGCTGTGAGCTTTTGATCAGCTTACCTGAGAAAAACCCAAACTTGATTTTGGGTATCACGACTTGATGTTACAGCTAAAGTCAAAGGAGTCGTAGTGTGTCGACGTGTTCAGCTGATGTGTGGGCGGAGCTGACGTGTCAAAATAAAGGGGTTTCATTGGTCGAGCGGATGCGGATGACATGCTGGGCTGTGATTGGCTCATTTGAAATTTGTGACCGTTGTTGACCATTGACCGAGGAAGAAACTTAAATCGAGTTTTCTTCATTCTTTCTTTCATTATTTGAATATCTCCTTTGAAACTCTCTTTTATTGTAAAAACCTAAAAACAACTCGAATTGGTCTAGATCTTTTGGTAAGATCTTCATCATTTGAGATTCAACTCTCATTTTATGAGCGTCAGTTGGATTTGATTGTATTTGCAAATTTGAATTGAAGAAGTGTTGGATTTATCCTTTATCAGAGGTATCAGAGCTAATACGAACCTCGGAGAAGATGACGGAGACTCGTGCTCAGGCACAGGCTAGAGAAGCGGCGACTCGCGATGCCGAAGAATCGTCAAATGCTTGGATCGTGAAAGCTTTGGTGGAGCAAGACTCGAGGATTGCAGAGAATTATGCGGAGATGTTTGCCGTGATTCGTATGATGGCGGAGAAGGTGGATAACTTGGTGGCGGTGAATCCACAGATGTCGTATAGTTCATCTCCTCCGACAATAGAGAAGGCTGATTATAACTGTTTCCCGACGGAGGTACCACGCAGAGCAAGATCGGGTAATCCATATAACTATTCTGGAATGACTCGTCTAGCTAGGTTGGACTTTCCTAGGTTTGATGGTGAATGAATTAAGGATTGGTTGTTTAAGGTTGAGCAGTTCTTCCAATTGGATTTTACTCCGTATGAGATGAAGGTTCAGATGTGTGCTATACATTTTGATGGATCAGCTGCTGCTTGGCACCAATCTTTATTTGAATCGGATTTGGGAAGAACAATGTTGAATGATTAGGTATCCTATAAGCTGCTATTGAAAGAGAGGTTTGAGGATGCTTTGGATGATCCTATTGCGGAGTTAAAGATATTGCAGGAGACAGGGGGAATTAAGGAGTATAACGAGAAGTTTGAGCTTATACGTTTGAGATTAAGATTGCCTGAAGACTATTTGGTTCGTGCATACTTGGCGGGTCTTAGGACTGATACTCAAATGCACATTCGAATGTTTCAACCTCAAACTATAAGGCAATGCTGGATGTTGGGTAAGTTGTATGAACAGGCTCATCCTAGGAAGGGAAGTGGTATGACATCAAATGGATGGCAGAGTAACAAATGGCAAACGGGTGGCAATGTTCAGCCTAAGGCCGGGGTTGCTAACAATTCTGATTGGGTGCAGAAGACTGGCAACTTTGAATCGACTTACAGGCCTAAGGATAACACAATGCAGCCACGCAAGTTCCTATCGACAGAAGAGATGAATAAAAGGAGGTCGCAAGGATTGTGCTTTTTTTGTGATGAGAAATATTCACCAGAACATTTTCTCACTCACAAGAAGAAACAATTGTATATGATGGATGCAGATGAAGTGGAAGAAAAGACTGATGAGCTTTGTGTCGAAGAGGATGAGGGACCAGATATGGTTCAAGATAGGGCTCAAGTTTCAGTAAGTGCAGTGGAAGGTACAAATGACTTTTGGACTATGAGAGTCAGAGGTTATTATGGGAAGCAGAGTGTGGTCATGTTACTGGACTCGGGTTCCACTCATAATTTTATGGATCTGGGGACACTAGCAAGGTTGAAAATTCCATCGACTCAACCATGTCTCACTAAGGTTTTTGTTTCTGATGGTCAAAAGGTGGGAGTATCCGGTAAAATGGAAAAGTTTAATTGGAGTTTCAGGGATACATCTTTCGAAGCAGATATGATGGTGATACCGCTGAGGGGTTGCGACATAGTGTTGGGGGTACAGTGGTTGAAACCGTTGGGAACTATAACATGGAATTTTGACACTTTGGAGATGAGCTTTAAGTGGGGATTGAAGAATGTTCATCTTCGAGGGATTAAGCAAGGGTTTGTTAGAGAAGTTAAGGCAACGAAGCTCAACAAGATGAAAGAGAAAGATGTGCAGTTATCTATGATATGTGTTGAGCAAGTTCCTGAGGAGAGTGAAGTGATGTTATGCTCCGTAGAAATGCAAACTGGGAAAGAAGAAGAACACCCGAAGTTTGCAGAGTTGATTGAAGGGTTCGCTGACATTTTTGAGGAACCGACTGCTCTACCACCCTTCCGGGCTAATCACAATCATAAGATTCCACTTATGGAGGGGTCTAATCCTATTAACCAACGTCCCTATAGGTATGCATTGCATCAAAAAAATGAGATTGACAAGCTGGTGAAAGATATGTTGGTTGGTGGTAGTATACAAGCGAGCAACAATCCTTATGCATCCCCAGTGGTGTTAGTGAAGAAGAAAGATGGTAGTTGGAGACTATGTGTTGATTACAGGGGTCTGAATGGGATGACTGTTAAGGATCGGTTTCCTATACCTTTAATAGATGATCTAATGGATGAACTGGGAGGTTCGGTGATCTTTTCGAAGATAGACTTGCGAGCAGGGTATCATCAGGTCAGAATGGATCCTGCTGACATCTACAAAACGACTTTTAAGACACATAGTGGACATTACAAGTACTTGGTGATGCCGTTCGGATTAACCAATGCACCAGCTACGTTTCAGAGTTTAATGAATGAAGTTTTCAGGGCTTTTCTGAGGAAGTTTGTGCTCATATTTTTTGACGATATCCTCATTTACAGCTCGACTCTGGAAAATCATTTGTTACATGTGGAAGAGGTGTTTAAAGTGATGTGAAGTAATAGTTTGTATGCTAAGAAGAGCAAGTGTGCATTTGCGGTGAAGAGAGTGGAATATTTGGGCCATTACATTGAGGCTATGGGAGTTTCTACTGATCCCCAAAAGTTGGTGGCGGTAAAAGACTGGCATGTTCCCAAAACAGTGAAGCAAGTGAGAGGGTTCTTGGGTTTGGCAGGTTATTATCGCAAGTTTGTGAAGAGTTTTGGTGTGATTGCGAGACCTTTGCATGATCTTACCAAGAAGGATGCATTCATGTGGAATAATTCGGCTGCACAAGCTTTTGTCCAACTCAAGAGTGCCTTATGTGAAGCTCCAGTGTTAGCACTTCCACGTTTTGAAAAACCTTTTGTCGTTGAAACTGATGCTTGTGGGGTGGGAATTGGAGCAGTATTAATGCCGGAAGGTCACCCAGTGGCTTTTATCAGCCGACACTTGCGTGGTAAGCAACTGCATTTGTCGATTTATGAGAAGGAATTGCTTGCTATCGTGTTTGCAGTTCAAAAATGGCGCCATTATTTGCTTCCAAATCACTTTGTGATTAAAACGGATCAGAGAAGTTTGAAGTATTTTTTTGGAGTAAAGGTTGAACACGCCAATACAACAACAATGGCTTCCCAAGTTATTGGTTCCGGCTGACATGGAGTTGCGAGATGACATTCTCAAGTGGTTGCACGGTTCTGGTTATGGGGGACATTCTGGCCGAGATGCAACATGTCAACGAGTTAAGGGTCTTTTTTACTGGAAGGGGTTAGCCAAGGATATTCACCAGTACATACGGAGTTGCAGTGTGTCAACGGTGTAAGTATAATACTTCAGCTTCTCCTGGGTTACTTCAACCTTTACCAATTCCTGAGACCATTTGGACTGATTTATCCATGGATTTCATTGATGGGTTGCCTCCTTCCTTTAGGAAATCAGTTATCTTTGTTGTTGTTGATCGTTTGAGCAAGGCTGCCCATTTCATGGCACTTTCACATCCTTATTCTGTTGTGACGGTGGCTCAGGCTTTCATGGACAACGTATTCAAGTTACATGGTTTCTCTAAGACTATTGTCAGTGATCATGATACTGTTTTTCTCAGTGAGTTCTGGAAAGAGTTGTTTGCGTTGCAGGGCGTGTCATTGAACTATTCTAGTGCTTACCATCCTCAGTCTGATGGGCATACTGAGGTGGTTAACAGATGTTTGGAGACATACTTACGTTGTATGTTCAGTGATCGTCCTCATCTTTGGAGTAAATGGTTGCCATTGGCGGAGTTTTGGTACAACACCAACTTCCACACAGCCATTCCAATGACACCTTACGAGGCTGTATATGGTCAACCTCCACCCATTCATTTGCCTTATCTTCCGGGAGAATCAAAGGTTGCTGTTGTGGCTCAATGTTTGCATGATCGGGAAAACATGCTTCTTTTGCTCAAATTTCATTTATTGAGAGCACAACATAGGATGACGCAGAACGCAGATCTTCATCGTACTGATAGGAAGTTTGAGATTGGTGATGTGGTGTTTGTGAAGTTGCAGCCTTATCGACAGCAGTCAGTGGTGTTGCATTCCAATGAGAAGCTTGCTCCGAAGTATTTTGGACCTTACAATATATTGGATCGTTGTGGTGCGGTGGCTTACCGGTTGGACCTACCTTCTTCTTCTAAAATACATCATGTATTTCATGTTTCGTAGCTCAAAGCTTCGGTTGGTCGAGTATTGGCTACTACCGAGCTTCCTTCTGTGGCTTATGATGCTTTGCTTAAGGAACCTGATCGTATTCTGGAGAGGAAGATGGTTAACAGGCAGAGAAAGGCTGTTACTATGGTACTTATCAAGTGGACTAAACAGGCTGTAGAGGAAGCTACTTGAGAGTATTTGTTTGATATCCGCAAGAAATTTCCTGCATTCGAACCTTGAGGACAAAGTTCTTTCAAGGCGGGAGATTTGTTACAGCTAAAGTCAAAGGAGTCGTTGTGTGTCGACGTGTTCAGCTGATGTGTCGGCGGAGCTGACGTGTCAGAATAAAGGGGTTTGATTGGTCGAGCGGATGCGGATGACATGCTGGGCTGTGATTGGCTCATTTGAAGTTTGTGACCGTTGTTGACCATTGACCGAGGAAAAAGCATAAATCGAGTTTTCTTCATTCTTTTTTTCATTATTCGAATATCTCATTTGAAACTCTCTTTTATTGTAAAAACCCAGAAACAACTCGAATTGGTCTAGATCTTTTGGTAAGATCTTCATCATTTGAGATTTAACTCTCGTTTTATGAGCGTCAGTTGGATTTGATTGTATTTGCAAATTTGAATTGAAGAAGTGTTGGATTTATTCTTTATCACTTGAATCGCTCAAGCTCTTCTTGCTCAGCTTTTTTACTCATAGAGAGAGAGACTGATGAAAAAAAAATAACTTGTTGCGGAAGCTAAAGAAGACTATTTGGGAAGGGACTGTTATCTCCTACACTCGCGTCTACAATAAACCTTGTGCTACCTATTATTTTGGGTATCATTGGTATCCTCTAGACCCACCCATGAACTAAGGAATCGCTATTTTTTCATAAACCGGTCAGAAACCGGTTTGTGATTTATAATAATAATTGGTCCAAAGGTGTTAAAGATTCTCGGATGAGATCAAAAGAACGATACGTACGCACTACTGATTTTATCAACAACAAATCACTTGTCTCTTTTTTATTTTTTTCACACATTCTATTGAGTTTCGTGAGAGCAAACACCAAAGTCCAAAATAATTTAAAAGAGAAACTGAAAATCCAAATTTGAAGTCATCATCTTCTTTTCTTTTTCTTCTGGACTTAGTAGTCTCTTTAGTTAATATCCACTTGAGGAACAATACCACCAGCTTGAATGATTTGTTTCTCAAGCTGCAACAACAACAACAATGGTTTAACTGGTCATCATCAAGTTGATTCATAAGAGTAGCCCAAAAAACAGAAATGGATTCTCTATTCACACTTACATTGAACAAATCTTGAAGCTTTGACTTTAACGTCTTGTACTCGATATCCACTTGCTGCAAACATCTCACACAACTGTAACAGGATATTTAATTACTCCACAAATCTCAACCAATAGGTCCCAGAAGAAAAAACGATAACAATATCTTGAACAAGCTCACCCTTCGAAGTTCTGAGCTTCACAAAAGTCCTTGAAGCTAACACACAATGCTTTGACCCTCTTGGCACCAACACTGCAAAGAAACAAGACACAGCTTCTTCAATCTATCAAAGCACACACACACACACACAACTTCAGCTACTAAAGATGTTATAAGGACAAAAGCAAGAACATTACCTTGAGCTACTACCCTTCAATTGATGCACACTCGCGCCTACCGTACTAAAATCTACAGCTCCCGTGGTCTGGTCCCTGAAAGATATACACAAGCAATAACGAATCTAGCCAAACTTCTAATGGAAGAAGACTGAATTGACTTTGAGAGTGAGAAATGAGAGACTTACAAAGCTCTAGCCATGTTACTGATAAGTTTCACACAATCTTCAAAGAAAAGAGAGAGCACCTCAGCCACAAAATCAGGGCTTCCATCATCTTGAAGCTTTTTCAACTCAGTAAACTGATCATCCAAAAAACCCTTCACAAAAAAACAAACAAGCAATGATCTAAACCAAACCCATCACCCATGAATCAAAAAGTTTTAACCTTTACACAGCTCAAATCCCTAAAAAAAAAAGATAATAACTTGTAAGAAACACAAAATCTACAGAAACAAACCTTAAAGATTCAATCTTTCTTCAGTTTTATCACAAATCTATGCAATATAGGAGTAAATCTAGTGTCTATGATCTATATTAGCTTAGCTATAACCAAAAAGACATGTGTTGGGAATGAATTGGGTTCGAAGATTTGTAGAAGATTGAAACCTGTTGGTAAAGAGAAATGGTGTGATCACGGAATTGCCGCTGCAACTGAGAAATGAGAGCGTCCATGAGAGAAGAGTGAAGCGGAGACTAGGAGAGGAGATTTTTGACTTGGAGTTCTGGAAATAGCCAATCCCAAGAAGAAAGAAACACAATTGTGTCTTGTCTTTCTCACGAATTATATAACGCTTCTGCCATCAATGACTTTTTTTTTTTTTTTTTTTTTTTTTTTTTTTTTTTTTTTTTTTTTTTTTTTTTTTTTTTTTTTTTATCTTCAAAATTCTCGTCTTCAAAATTCTTTTTTTTAAGTGAAGTGATTTGCAAGACCACTCTCTTTTGGGGTTAAGACCTTCCTTTTCTCCTAATGTCTTCGATTAGGTTGGAAAGTGAACTTTTAGACTGAAAAACTTGTTTCCTTGTAGCCGCAATCTTCTGTTTATTACTTTTTCGTCTCTTTTCTTTGAAATTGTAGTTCTGTTGAAAGGTTTGTGTTTGATTGTTCTTATTTTCCTGAGTCAAGATCTTCGTTTTCTTTCATTGAGCGTTGTGTTTGGAGCTCTGGTATCTTGGGTAGTAAGTGTTTGGTATTGAGTCAGTGGTTGGAAGGTGCTAGCGGTGAATTAAGTATGTCGTCGGCGATGGACAAGGCGTTGATGGCGATGTCGCTAGAAGAAGAGGAGGAGGTTCCTTTTGAGATGCCAGACCTCCCTGAGTTTATGTCTATGGAGAGAAATGCTTTGAGTCTTATTGGGAGAACTCTAAATCCGTCTGTGCAATCTATGAAGGATCTAATCCGTGTTATGCCAAGGAAATGGCAGAAACCTGGAAGGATGAGGGGAGTGGCTCTCTCGAATGAAATATTTCAGTTCATCTTCAACTCAGAACATGATCTGCTGGAAGTTTTAGCGAAAGGGACTCATACTTACAATGATTGGTCAGTGGTAGTGGATAGGTGGTATGAACATCCGCCGGCTAATTATTTGCAAGTTATACCTATTTGGGTCCAAATTTGGAATGTTCCTATCAATTTCTATACAGTTAAGGCTATTACGGCTTTGGGGGAATTGATTGGTGAAGTAAAAGAAGTAGCTTTTGATCCAGATAAACCTCAAGTGCAAGAATTTGTGAGGGTGAAGGTTCTTTTTGATGTTTCCAGACCGCTGAGGAGATCCAAGGAGGTTAGGTTACCTCAGGGTGGCTCTACTGTGGTGCGCTTTCAATATGAGAGAATTCAAAAAAGGTGCTATGAGTGTCAGAGGTTGACACATGATCGAGATGCTTGTCCTATTTTGGTTAAGAAAAAACAAAAAGAGACAGAGGCTCGGAGAACAGGGAATCCTATTCAAAGCTTAGCCAAGCCCCTGTTTCTTAAGGAGTCTGATCCTTTGTTTGGAGTATTGAGAGAAGATCAAGTTGGGGTAGATCCTGCTACTGGTAGACAAAGGATTGCTAATGAGGTCTTGGAAGGAATGAGGCAGTACATTTTGGTAAACAATAATGAAGAGAGGTCGATTAAGATAGCCAAGATAAGGAAGTCTATCAGTGAAGTGGAAAAAGATCCTATTGCTAAGAAGACCATTCTCAGAATGGAAGCGACCCCGGTGGTTCATCTGGATGTGAACAAGGATAAGGGTTTAGTTTTTGGTTTTGACGAAGGTGATCAAAGGATGTTGGCGGAGTCCAGTGCAGGTAATACTATGAGTGGAGTAGTTCCGGATTTGAGTTCTTTTCCCAGTAAAGCTTGGGTGGAGGATTTCCAGAACTCTGTGGGCAATAAAGAGTTTGGGGATTATTTGGCTTTGTCTCAACCTTGTCAGAATAGAGTAACGGGTTTTAGGGCTGGCTTCTCAGAAGCGGGTCCTTCCGGCTCTAATACTAAAGCTAAGGCAAAACCAAGGAAAAGACTTCCATCCAGATTAAGGAATGCTAAAGCAAAGGATTCAAAGCTTCCAATAGTAGCTCAAATGGTGCGGATGGATTTAGAGTGTGGGGTGAAGGATAAAAGAAAAGCAGAGAATGAAGGTTCTAGCACTGCTAAATGTTTAAAGCTAAACCCTTTGAAGGTGATCCCAAACGAGGGATCGCCCAATGGTTAATGAGCATCATTAGCTGGAATTGCCAAGGCTTGGGACGGTCTCAAGACTTGGTGATTCCCCGTCTCAAGGAAATGCGTAAAAAACATTTTCCTGAGATCTTGTTTCTGATGGAGACTATGCATAGTAGAAATAGGCTGTTTGATATTCAGTGTCTTTTGGTTTATGATCGTTTATATACGGTGGAGCCAGTGGGTAAGTGTGGTGGATTGGCTCTTTTGTGGAAAAGTAGTGTCCAGTTGGACTTTTTGTATGAGGATAAGAATCTAATTGACATCCAAGTGCAGTTCGGTGCTGTAAACTTTTTCCTCTCTTGCGTGTATGGTGATCCGGATAGCAGTCTGAGGGATAAGGTGTGGGAAAGAATTTCTAGATTTGGAGTTGGAAGAAAGGACAAATGGTGTATGGTAGGTGATTTCAATGCCATATTACACAATGGGGAAAAAATTGGTGGTCCGAGGAGGCAAGAGTCTTATTTCAAATCTTTCTCTCAGTTGTTGGAAGCTTGTGGGTTGATGGAGCTGTCAAGTACAGGAAATAAATTTACTTGGGCAAGAAGAAGAGGAGATTATTGGGTGCAATGCAGGCTTGATAGAGCGTTTGGGAATCAAGCTTGGTGTGATGCCTTTCCTGCAACCAATCAAGCTTTCCTTGAAATGAGAGGGTCTGATCATAGACCTGTTCTCATTGGTCTAATGGCATCTCAGGAAGTTTACAGGGGGCAATTTCGATTTGATAAAAGGTTCCTAAACAAAAAAGAGGTTAAGGCTGCTATTAAAAAAGCGTGGAAGCCAGGCTTATCTAATAGGGGTTTTCTGGTGTCTCAAAGATTGAGAGATTGTAGAAAAGCGTTGAGTTCTTGGAAAAAAAAGAATAATCTCAACTCAAAACAGCAGATCCATCAGTTGGAAGCAGTTCTTGAAAATGTTCAGTCTCAACAATGGCCCAATTTACAGAGATTGCATGTTTTGAAAAAGGAGTTAGCAAAATCTTACTTCAAGGAAGAAGAATATTGGAGGCAGAAAAGTCGAAAGAAGTGGTTGAGATCAGGTAACAGAAATTCTAAGTTCTTCCATAATGCAGTTAAAGGCAATAGGGATCATAAGAGAATAGATCAGTTAAGAGATGCAAATGGAGAACTTATGAAATCTGAAGCTGCTAAAGGGGAAGTGGCATCGGCATATTTCAATCTTCTTTTCAAATCGTCTAATCCTCGATCCTTTCAGCAATGGTTTTATGGTTTCCCAGCCAGAGTAACAGAGGAGATGAATGATTCTCTCATGGAAAAAATATCGGCTGAAGAGATTAAAGAGGCTGTGTTTTCAATTGATCCTTCCAGTTCTCCGGGTCCAGATGGCATGTCTGGTTTGTTCTTCCAGAAATATTGGTCAACAGTTGGTGCACAGGTAATTACGGAGATCCAAGGTTTTTTCGAAGATGGTGTATTCCCTGTGGAATGGAATTATACACATTTGTGTCTCCTGCCTAAAACCCACAATCTGGTTGAAATGAGTGACTTGAGACCAATAAGTCTTTGTTCTGTGCTTTATAAGGTGATCTCCAAAATATTAGTCAAGAGAATGCAACCGTTACTCCCGGTAATTGTCTCTAGCAACCAGTCTGCGTTTGTGTCTGAAAGATTGATCACTGATAATATTTTGGTTGCAAATGAAGTTGTACATGGTCTCAAAACTAATAAGGAAATCTCCTCCCAGTTTATTGCAGTTAAAACGGATATGTCCAAGGCCTACGATCGAGTAGAGTGGAGTTATGTGAGAGCGTTGCTAAATGCTTTGGGATTCCATGGTCGGTGGGTGGAATGGATTATGCTCTACATAACGACAGTAACCTTCTCGGTTCTCATTAATGATCAACCATTTGGTATGATCTTTCCTCAGCGAGGCCTGCGTCAAGGAGATCCATTGTCACCCTTTCTGTTTGTGCTCTGTACTGAAGGCTTGACTTATTTGCTCAATAAAGGACAAGAAGAAGGGAAATTACAAGGTATCAAATTCTCAGAAGATGGTCCGGAAGTTCATCATCTCTTATTTGCGGATGACAGCCTCTTTATGTGTAAGGCGGACCTGGAGCAGGTGTCCTTTCTCCAAGAAGTCTTGAGTAAGTATGGAGCAACTACGGGTCAAACTATAAATCTGAGTAAGTCCTCAATTACCTTTGGTTCAAAAGTGAATCCACTTTCAAAGAGTGGTATCCAAGCAAAAATGGGTATCTCAAAGGAAGGTGGTGCAGGTAATTATCTGGGTATGCCTGAAAGTTTTAGTGGGTCAAAGGTGGAGTTATTGAGCTACATCAAAGAGAGGCTAAAAGCAAAACTGTCGGGATGGTATGGAAGATTCTTATCTCAAGGAGGCAAGGAGGTTCTCTTGAAATCAGTCGCTATGGCGATGCCAGTCTTTGTGATGTCATGCTTTAAGTTACCAAAATCTACCTGTTCTACTCTGGCTAGTGCTATGGCGGATTTTTGGTGGGGTAATGCTGAGCATACAAAAGGAATACATTGGCAAAGCTGGGAGAAGCTCTGTCTACCAAAAGAACAGGGAGGTTTAGGTTTCAGGGACATACCATCTTTCAATCAAGCCCTCTTGGCGAAACAAGCTTGGAGAATTTTTCAATACCCCAACAGTATCTTTGCTTTGGTAATGAAGAGTAGGTATTTTCCGGACTATGACTTTTTGGATGCAGAGCTTGGTGTTAGTCCCTCCTATGCTTGGAGAAGTATCCTCCACGGAAGAGAGCTTCTATCTAGGGGACTAGAGAAGAATGTTGGTAATGGAAGATCAATTCAAGTGTGGATTGATGACTGGATTGAAGATGAGGGGTAGAGAGCTCCATGGAAGAAAAATATTTTCTTCAATCCAGCTTTGAGGGTGTCGGATTTGATTGACAGGGAGAAAAGGGATTGAGATAATGAATTATTGGAATTTCACTTTTTCCAGCAGATATCATTCTAATAAAAAAAATCAAGCCAGTAATGGAGGTTGATGATTTTTATGCTTGGAAACATAACAAAAGTGGTGATTTCTCAGTTAAATCGGCTTACTGGTTAATATCTCAATCAGCCAATCCCCAGATCAGAGAGGAGGTAAACCAACAACCTTCAACAAACCCTTTAAAGTCTGAAGTTTGGGCATTGCAAACAGATCCAAAGCTCAAGGTTTTTTTGTGGAAAGTCTTGTCCGGGCTCTACCGGTTACGTTTGCTTTAAAAAAAAAGGGATGAAGATGGATGATACTTGTCAGATTTGTGGAACTGAGGAAGAGACGATAAATCATGTCTTGTTCTCTTGTTCTTTTTCGAGACAAGTTTGGGCTCTTTCAGGTATTCCATCTCCTGAAAGGGGTTTTCAGGAGGGTTCTGTTTTCTCCAATGTACACTATCTCATGTCAAATAGAAGAAACAGGCTGTGGCCTGAGGATTTTGGTAAGATTTTCCCATGGACTATATGGAGGATTTGGAAAAACAGAAATCTTGTTTCCTTTGAAAGTAAAGCTTTCACTCCTCAAGATTTGGTTCAAAAAAGTCAAGATGACCTGTTGGAATGGTCTGAGGCTCAAATTCTTGATAGCGCTGAGGAAGAAGAAGAAGTTGAAAAGGGTAGCAGAGGCTTTGAAGGAAGGTCCAAAGAAATGAGACAAGGTAAAAAGGAATGGAAGGCTCCTCCTCTGAATTGGTTAAAATGTAACATTGGAGTTTACTGGTCCTATAGAAACAAATTGGCGGGTGGGGCTTGGGTCCTTCGAGACCACAAAGGAGTTGTTCTGTTGCATAGTAGGACAGCTTTTACTTTGGTCAAAGACAAGAAGGAAGCTCAGTTCAAAGGTTTAGTGTGGGCCATGGAAAGTATGCACAGTCATCGAGTTGAGAATGTGATTTTCGCCTTGCAGGATGAGTGCTTGGTAAAAGCGATTGCTAAACCTGCAGTTTGGCCTTCATTTAGATATCAATATATGGAGGTGAGTTTTTTGTGTACATATTTCAAAAAATGGAAATTCTTTTTGGAAAACTTTTCCTCAAACAGAGGAGCTTCTCTGATAGCTAAGAGTGTGACCGAAGAGGGACGTTTTCACTCATATGTTGCCAAAAGTCATCTATTCTGGTTAGATGGGCTATTTGCTGAAGAAAGAGCATCAGCTGCTGTTTGAGGTAAAGTTTTTAAGTCATATGGTAGAGGTTTTGTTCCCTGGTAGTTTGGTTAAAAGCTAGTTGTAGTGTTTTGAGAGTTGGGAGGTGAAATTTTGTTTCCTCCTAGACTAGTTGTGGTTGGATTTGTAAAAAGTAACATCCGTCTAATATAATTCCAGTTGATCAAAAAAAAAATTTACATAAATATTTGGACATCTGTATGCATCTATAAAAAAATAAATAAAGGTTTTTGGAAAAATTTCGATTCTTAAAAAAAATCATACATGAATATTGCAACCTTTTATTTCGTTATTTTAATCACACATGAATGAAAGTAACATTTATACACTAGCAAACAACTTTAAACTAAAGAAAAAAATCTCTCAAAGAAAGAATTAAATCAAATAATAACTAGCTTTTGAGGAAAATAATATGCACAAATTGATGACATATAAAGAAACAAATAGTGTGCTAATTGCTAAAGTCTATTTATTCAAACTTCGTACCAAATAAAAAAAAAGTCTATTTATCCA
Source organism: Camelina sativa (assembly GCF_030686135.1). Lineage (NCBI taxonomy): Eukaryota > Viridiplantae > Streptophyta > Magnoliopsida > Brassicales > Brassicaceae > Camelina > Camelina sativa. The sequence continues at coordinate 8,274,427 of NC_141883.1, forward strand.
AACTTGGATTTAAACACTTTATGTATCCCATGGTTAATTTGATTTGTATAGAAAACTTGTAATGATAAGAGTCCAAAGTATTTTGTGATTAAAACGTGATATCAAAAAGGTCTCTTACCACTACATTTGTAATTGGAAGCCTTAATTTTTGGACCATGACTTGCATTCATTTGTGACAAAAATGGTTGTCAGAAAGACAATGTTGAGGTTTGAGGACCATTGTTTTGGAGGACGAAAACGAAATCCAAAACATGAAATCATCCAAATCTTCGAAGCTTTAAACGTAGAATCGTTAGGTATGACATTGAGAATCTCCAACCTGGAAACTTGTTTTAGATGCGTTTGTTTCCTAAACCGAGAGTAATGAGAGATTATGTTGATTCTCATGAACAATGTGCAAAGATTCTTCTGAGTCTTAAACTTTTTCCAGACAAAACTCATTGAAGTGTCAACACTTCCAACGGTTAACTACAAACACATTTACTCCAATAAGAACAAAATTGAAACGACATCGTCGAATACAAGTCCTCTCCGACCAAAAATTATACCAATGGAAAAGAAACACACCAGAAGAATGGGTAATAAGAGAGCTTACATAACAAACAGATAGTAAGAAAATGTAACAAGTCTTAAAGACTCAACAATTATCACAAACAAAAAGCACAAATGATGAAATATAAGGTAAAAAGAATCAGCAATGGACTTTCCCTTTCCTCTTACTTAGGCAACGGCAGGCATGTCCTTGAGCCATGCGTCTAAGGGCTTACCGATGGAGTAAACAATGAAACCAATCTCCCTAAGCTTTTGTAGATTCATAATGTTCCTTCCATCGAACACGAAAGCCGGTTTCTGCATGTTGTCAAAGATCTTCTGGAAATCCAAGTTCTTGAACTCATCCCACTCGGTCATAATGCAGATACCGTGAGCGTCTTTGGTTGCCTCGTATGCGTCCCAAGTAACGCTCACTTGTTTCACTGTGGTTGGGCTCATTGGCTGCAAATGAAGAGGATGGTCCCAGTCAAACTTGTTCATGGATAAATCCCTCTGGATCTGCTCCTCAGTCACCTGCGGGTCGTAGATGCTTAACCTTGCTTTGTCTTCTAAAAGACCTTTGCACACATCGATGGCTGGAGTCTCCCTCGTGTCACCAGTATCTTTCTTGAACGCAAAACCAAGAACCGCAATCTTCTTGTTCGATACAGAGTTGAACATGGAGGAAACAACACGGTTCACGAACCTGCTCTTCTGGTAGTCATTGATCTTGATGACTTGCTTCCAGTACTCCGCCACTTCAGGGAGTCCATTGCACTCACAGATATAGACAAGATTCAAAATGTCCTTCTGGAAACACGAACCCCCGAATCCAACACTCGAGTTCAAAAACTTGGGACCGATCCTCGAGTCAGTACCAACCGCGTAAGACACTTGCGTGACATCAGCACCAGTGGCTTCACATAGAGCAGACATAGCATTGACAGATGAAATCCGTTGAGCCAAGAAAGCGTTTGCCGCAAGCTTTGAAAGCTCAGCAGACCAAAGATTAGTAGTTATGATTTGGCCTTCAGGAACCCAATGTGCATACACATCCTTGAGCGTCTGAACCGCTTTAAACCCTTCTGGAGTTTCCCGTCCTCCGATGAGAACACGGTCAGGGTTAAAAAGATCCTTAATCGCGGTTCCTTCAGCCAAAAACTCCGGGTTCGAAAGAATCTGAAACTTGATCCCTTTGCTGTTATGTGTCAAAATCTTCTCAATAGCTTCAGCTGTTTTAACAGGAACAGTCGACTTCTCAACCACAATCTTATCAGACACCGAAACATCAGCGATCATACGCGCAGCGCTCTCCCAGTAGGTAAGATCAGCGGCTTTACCAGCACCAAGACCTCTGGTTTTAGTGGGTGTGTTAACAGAAACAAACACAATATCAGCTTCCCTGACATGTTTCTCAACATCAGTGCTGAAGAAGAGGTTCTTGCCACGGCATTGCTTCACAACATCGTCGAGACCAGGCTCGTAAATCGGAAGCTGGTCACTGTTCCAAGCGTTGATACGCGGCACAGAGATATCCACAACAGCTACTTCAATGTCTGGACATTTCAGTGCAATCACTGCCATTGTCGGTCCACCAACATACCCAGCTCCAATACAACAAATCTTCACCATTTTCTGCTTATAAATCAAATTTTCACAAAGTCAATAACTTTATAATCAAAACCAAAACAGAGGATCAACTAAAAAAGGTGGATCCTTTTTTCAAAATAGGCAAATATTAATTCACACAATTGGAGAAAACTTTTGTTCCAATTTCGGGATCCAGAATTGAGAAGGAACGAAAGAGACACGGACCAAAATTTTCAAAAAGATCGATCTTTTACAAACAAAAAAAAAACAGAGTCAGATCTTAAATGAAAACATAACTACTAAACAATGAAATCGAATACTTCGTATATGAAAGCAACACATCATTAACGATCTAATCACGACGGATCTATTGGTTTTGGATCTGAGATTGACGATTCACAAAGCAGGGATCAGGAGACATATATAATGAAACGGTGAATTAGCAGAAAAAAATGTATTAAGAGAAACGAAATTTGCATTAGAGTGATGTTTATGATTATAATCATTACCTCTGCTGGAGATTTTTTACACAGCTGACGAAATTTTTTTTTTCCCTTCAGACACAAATTAGCGAGTGGAAATGGTGTTGTGAGGATGTAATGTATATATTGGAAGCAAGACGAAGAAGCAATGTTACGTTTTATAAGAATTTTGGGATTTCCGATTTTGCCCCTGACCGACCAGAGAGAGAGACTTAAGAAACCTGTAGGTTCGGTGGTGGTGGTGGGAGCACAGTGTTGATACTTTGATTGCAGTTTACCTCTGGCATTATTATTATTTATTATTTTTATTTTTTTTCAAAGAAACGAGTGAATACGGTGTAAATGACGATGATAACCCTTGTGTTTTAAGTGCCGTACGCGGTTGTGGTACTGTCTGGTCATTAGTTAGATTTCGTCTGTCATGCACGAGTCTACGAGTGGAAAAAATAATTATTTGACCCAAATTCCTAGTGCTGGCCAGAAAATTAAACCAGTTTGAATGTACAAATCGAAAGCAAATTAAACTGAAAAAATAAGGGAATGAAAAATGCCACTTTTCAAATTAAAATTATAAGAAATGCCACTTTCAATTTTTTTTTTACAAATGCTATTTTTTATTTTATGCCATAAGAGTAAAAAGATACTTTTACACTTGAATTACTTAAAATTTTTGAAAAAAAAATAGAATAGTGGCAACAGTTTCAATTTTTTGGTAGACTAGATCCAACGCCCAATAAGATTTAGTCCACCTAAATTTGTCCTTCAATTTCTTAAGTGGACAAGTTGCACTTGGTTGGACTCTATTTGTTCACCTACACGTCTGGTGGCGCATCTACCGATCTTATTGTGTCTCCAGTAGACCAGATTTAACGTCCGAACAGGTTTTTGTCCACCACATGTTCTTCGGTCTTCTTAGTAGACCAAATCCGTTTGGTTGACAACACTTGTCCACCCCAATTATGTCCTCTGCTCTCTTAGTAGACCATTAGTGGACCATGTCCACTTGGTTGGTGATACTTGTCCATCAATAACATGAAACCATTTTCTCCACCCTAAGATCTGCTACGCATGTACCAATCTTATTGAGAAATATCATACTCTGCTTTGAGGAAAGCAATTTAGTCCACCGGATCTGGTCCATCGGAAAAAACTTGGATCAGATATCAGATCTGATACACTAAAATTGTATGGAGAAGGAAACAAATAGAAGAAACTCAAAATTGAGAAAATATTATACTCAGCCTTGAGGTGAGCATCTCCAGAACAGAACAAAACATGTTGTGGGTTAGATTGAATTCGTGTTTTTGAAAATTTTCTTTAGTTTGAAGAAAGAAAGAGGAGAGAAAAATAAAGAGAGGTGAGAGAAGAAGAGAGATGAGAGATCGAGAAGATAAAAACAGAAGAGAGATAATTGAGAAAGAAATATAAGAAGGGCATTTTTGTTATTTTCAATAAATTAAAGTGGGATATATGGTATTTTAGAAGAGGTTTAATTGAAAATGACATTTTCTTAAATAAAGGTACTGTACAAGGCATATATAATAACCCAAATCGAGTAGAAAACTGATGTAAAAATCGAATGGAGATTAAACTTAAAAATTGAAACGTAATCATACCAAATCAAATGGATATTTGAAATACCCTAATTCTAATACATTTATATAAGTAAAAGTACTGTTTAATAACTTATTTTAGGCCGAATAACTAAAATATACCAAAAAGAAATTATATTTAAATACCCGAAATGGAAAACCAAAAATCTTTTAAATTTCTAAATATTAAAACCAAGACTGAACCGAAAATATCCAAAAAAAAAATCTGAAATTTTCATGTTAGAATTGAGAGAAAAAATACCAAAAAATAGTTTGGTTTGAGAGAAAAAATACCAAAAAATAGTTTGGTTTGAGATTGGTTCCTTGTTCATGATCCAAAAACACGAACATAAACCAAGAGAAATCGAACCGAACTTAAGAAATATTGAATGGATACTATTATACTAAACTTGAGTCAGAAAGATTGAAAAAAAAAAAAAATTCATATCGAACCAAGACAATTCCGAATATTTGTATGCTCAAGACTACATATATATATTTTTTTTAAGACAACATATTACATTGAACCAAAAAATCACGAATTTTGAAACTAGGAGTGATATAATTATTTGAGTTTTCAATAATAGAATATTTGGAATGTTCAGATCAATAAAATTACGTACTTATGAGAGAAAACTGGATACACGACCACTTTATATATGTTATAGTATATTTTTAATATATAGTTACAAATATAAACAAACATAGATGTATTTATACAAAACTAAATCATCCTCGTTACGATTAGGGATATAGATAGGAAACAAACACTTCCATGTTGTAATAATTGATACGAAAGATTAGAAGAGCAAGAGATGAGATCGACAACCAAGTTGCTTAAACCGCCTCTTCATCAAAGAGACCCATGGGAACACTACTATCCACACATATGTTGGGAGGATTGTGTTTTATTTTTGTATCATATTATAGAAAAAAAAATCTCCTTGTCTCATATATTACGAATGAATATCTGAATTTAATTCATATAGTATTACTTATTTCTTATAAATAATATGAATTCTTACTTGTATAATTTTAGTTGTAAATTAATATAAATATATGTGTTTTTTTTGTCAACTAAATATATGTGTTTCTTATATTTTATATGTATAAGTTTTATTATATTTGTGTCTGATGATTATTTTCTTATTATTTTCTACAAAAATATATCGAAACCAAAATTCAAATTAACTATGCCCCTGTATCTTTCATATTTTTTTCTCCATGCTTGATATTTCATGGCCTTAAAATTAACACAAAAAAATTATTTACCCTATTTTGTTAATATTATGTGTTAGGTAAATATAGTGTGAACATATATGTTTAGATAATATTAAAAGAAATTCTAAATAATCATTTTAACAAAATATAATCAAGGAGAGAAAATGTTATGTCGTTTTATGTATTTTTTGAAATATTTAAACGATGTTTTATGTAGTTTTCAAAATGTCTATCAGTCACTCTTTTAGTATTTTATGAATCTCTATAATATATTTAGTACGAAAATTAAACTATTAAATAAACGATTTGGAGAATTCAAAAAGTATTTATATTGAATAATTTTGATTTAATAATTTTTAATAAAAAAGAAAAATTAGTAGCAATACTGAATATTTTTCAATATTGAATATTTTGATTTAATATAAAAAATGATGATTATGTGTCATGGATTGAGATATGCTCATCATCTTAATAAGAAAAACGTAAACAAATACCAAGCAAGGATAGCTTAGTTGGGAGAGCGTCAGACTGAAGATCTGAAGGTCGCGTGTTGGATCATGCTCACCGCATTTGTTTTACTTTTTACCTTTATTAACATAATTGCTCATTAATTCTTAACAGTTTCCTATCCTTGCTAGTTCCCTTGTGGATAAAAAAAAATAATCTCTCAACTATGAACACAAAGGGCAACACCATAAGTGCTTATCACTCACTAGTACATTTTTCACTTATCACATATCTCTGGTATATTAAGCACAACTTATGTCTCTTAGTTAGTCATAGAACTTAGGGTAAAGTCGAGAACATATATTTAATTCTTAAAGATCTTTAAAGATCTTTATATATTGGTATATAAGTATTAAACTCGAAGACAATGCTCACCCATAATAAGCCATACAATGCCACAATGGATGCACAAACTCGATCTACTCATATATATGAGTTGTTTAAAATGAGTGGATCATTCTCTTTTTAGCTGTGAATACAACTTAAAATCTGAAATAGAAAAACCTAAACTTCAGTATAAGAACTTGAAATTATAAAGAACTAGATTTTATAACCGTAGGTTGCGCCAAATTTTAATTTAAAATTATTTTTTATCTATATAAATTTTTGAGCATAAATCTATATAAACACTATTAACTACAATTATTTAGTCGTTGACTTTTGACATCTATTTTTTTTCAAAACAAATATTGTAAAGTGATTTTCAAGACATATTATAACTATTTTCTTTTTAATTACTATCTTTTTTTTCTTCGTCAATAGGGTTCCATTAATAACAAGGTGGGATTACAAGGTGAAATACAAGAGTTGGCAAGGATATCAATCCTTCCAGAGGCTTAAGCGGGCGAGCACAAAACACTCCTGGAGACTAAGGAGAAAAGACCCAAACAACTTAAAACATAACATCCCTTCAATTACAACCCGGATCGGAAAAAAGAGACCCAAATATTGACAATTAAAACTTAAATCTTTGAAAATTAAAACTTAAAACATATCTGAGACAAGAAAAACCACACAAACGGATGCTAATACAAGAATCTCCTAACCGCAAAATTTGACCCGGAATAAAGTGCCGTGCGACCTCTTTTTGTTGTTTCGGCGTGGAACTACGAGGCAGTGAGACAGCTTCAAACCCTAATGACTCTTCAGGAGGAAAGGAAGGAGATCTAGATCTACGATGGTGAGATTTCTTCATCTGAGGCAGTGAAAAAACCAGTTAAAGACTGCCTCTGCCATGGAGGACGGCCAGCTCTGAAGATGCGCGTGACTAAAACACAAGAACCAAGCCACTAAACCTAAAGATGAGAAGATTTAAGCTTTAAAAATTTAGATCTGGAAAACTAGATCTGATGCCGTTGGAAGAAAAAAGAGAGGGATGTACCGAGAAAAGAGAAACAAAGCTAAATAAAGAGAGAAAACCCGACTCCGGTGCTGAGAGGGATGTAACCTAGACTGGCGGCGATTTTAATTACTATCTTTCAATACACAAATTTTTATAAAAAGCATTTGATTCAATTTATGAAATATCAATTTTTTTTTTCTTTTTGATCATGTTATAAACTAATATTTCCCTTTCTATTTAATTTTTCCCATTTAAAATTTTATAAATACAATTACATAAATTTTGTTTTACATAAATTTAAAATTTACTTTCATTCTAAAACTCATTAAAACATTTAAAATTTCAAACTATGATCAGTTAAAAGAAAATTCGAATTATATTATTACCAGTAATAACAAATTATAATATTTTTTTCTTATTTTAACATTTCATTTATTTTACATAATTAATTTATTTTATTTATTTAAAATTTCTATTAATTATAAATAACATGAATATGCAATATATGAATATTTTAAGTTTATTTTAAAGTGATAAATAGAATGTTGCTTAGGTGGATGAATGCTTAGGGCAACCCCAATGGAGGGTTATATTTTTGGGCCTGTTAAAATTTTTAATTAATATATTATGTATTTTTAGTAGAATAAGAACTTAAGTAATCTTAATTAAATTTTTCCTCTCCAATGGTGGGTTTTAATTTTGAGTCTCTTAATTTGAATTTTTTTTTTGAAAATAAAAACTTTAAACAAAAATATGAAATTATTGCATTTGAGATATATGTTTACAAAATTATATGAGAAGATATATTCACTTTTTGCAGATTCCATCTATAGGCAGAAACAAACTATTTATTCACTTTTTGCAGAGTCCATAAAAATGTTAACCTATAGAAAAGGGCATAGGCATGCCTCTAGGTGTTGTCGTAATTCAGACCCATGATACACGACTAACAGATATTGATGGGTCCTTGACAATAGAACCCTGGCAAATTGACAAGGTGAAGATGTCATCATTGACAGAACATTCACTGAAGCATGTATCAGAAACAAAGCTTCTTACGTTGTCCACATTCTAGTTACATCATAAGTATACGATCCAATTGATAATATATGAAAAGAAACGCGATGAGATTCTCAATCCCAGTTTTGAGAAAAGGTGAAAGACCAACCTGGAAGTTCACAGAACAAGCTCCAATATTCCATATCTTGAAAGGCTCTGTGACAACCTTCTCCCTAGATCCAACTTCCCACAAGGTGACTTCACCGCTGGAACAACCAACTAAAAGTAACAAACAGTTATAACTTGAAACATGAGCCAAACAAAGCTCAAGTGCTCAACTCTGTTAGTCTCTACATGGAAGATGCAAACTTATATTTAGACCTCTGATAATAATGAATTAATATGAAAATCTGATAGCCAAAATTGGACTGTCAAAGAACTTTCAGCATTCTGACCTAAGCATCTCATAAGGCTCTAGCTTTAGTTTAGTGTAATACAATCGAAAAAGCAATCAACTAGTGAAGGGAGAAATGAACACAAACAAAACAGGTTCCGTATAATAGAGCAGCTCCACCATGTAATATTGAATAGAAGAAATTAGAACTCAAATTAAACTAGAAAACACTGATCTCTACGAGAAAGCCATATTGTTACATGTCCAGAGGTTTCAGTAGCAACCTTTGCAGCCATATTGGCAACACTTCCAATAGCATCCATTGCAGCCATATTGGCAGACAATGGAGGCTACACAATGCTTCTCAAATGAAATCGAACAAAACCATTGTAGACATATCCAAATTTATAGATATATATCCAACTATTAACAAAAAAAAATTAACAAGTATTCCCTGGTTATAAGAGAACAAAGGAAGATCTAAGAATGATATTGGATTCCAACACAATTGATATCAAACCATTGTAGACATATCCAAATTTATAGATATATATCCAAATTTGTTTTTAAAAATATTATCAAAATTTGTTTTAAAATAAAATATATTGTATTGACGTTCAATTAAATTTCTTTTTTAAAAAGATCCTAATATGGATCAAGATGTCCAAATTTTTAGTGTGAGAAATAAAATCTATAAATTCATAAGTTATTGATCGGTATCCAGATACCGCAAAATCCTAAGATATTTGAATATGTCCTGATCTCTAGTTGAATTCTTGAAATGCTTCATTTTTATGGAAGCATGTTTTTGTTTTTTTTTTCTTTTTGTGTGTAAAGGTAGGAAAAGAAAAATGTTTTCAGGATTTCAAGCAGAAAAATGAAGCACACAAAGCATGAGTTCGTCTTGTAGCAAAAACTTGAAAAGCAAGGATATGACATATGAGATTGCTTACGAATTAGGGAATCTTTCTTTAATTATTGTTTTCTGTTGAGTGTTTTTCACGGTAATTGAAAATAGTTGAGTAAGAACCAAAACTAATAGCTATGAGATGTCACAACAAATGATGAGGTATCATTTATTTTAGGATTGAAACAAAGAAGCAAAACTCAAAAGTCAAATCCTGAAAGTATAGAGACGATGACGATGAGAGTTCGTTATCACAAACCCATAAGTTTGTTCAAATAGCCTCATTTGATTAGTAAACAAAACATAGAAGATGATTGGTAGAGACATTCAAAAGTTGTTGTAAAGAGAGGCCTTTTTGCTCAAATGCCATAGATTTTATTTTTAAAGGATTGATCGACTAGTATCACTTTAATTCATTTCATGGCCGTGGCCCGTGGTAAGGCTTTCGCTCAAGGCCATATAAAATGTGGCCAGTGGAAATCGTAGCGTTTCGTTCCTTCCAAATGTGGTAGGTCGCAGTTTAGAGAGGAGGCTGAGGAGCAATTTAAAGACAACAATGGCTTGACGCTGAGGTGGATTGTGTAGCTGGGTAATCCAGGATGAGAGACAAAGCTCGTCCAAATTGCAGAAGAAAAATGACAGGAGAAGAATAGGTGACAATTCAGCATTACTAACAAAGTGAAGCAGGAACATTTTTTCCCTTAACTAAAGTCACGTATCTGATTTGATGAATGTCTTCGGACACTTTGTTTTAAAAAATCGTGAACCTAAATGTTTTTTTTTTTTTTTTTTTTTTTTTTTTTTTTTTTTTTTTTTTGCGTTTTCATGTTTTTAAAACGTAATTTTGCTGAAAACTTAATAAAATATAATTTATTTATTTTTTGTTAAAGAAAAGGAAATGCAGTAGTACATAGCAGGTCCGGCCCATGGCTAAAGCTCATGAAGCTGGTGCTTTAAGCATCAAAAAGATATATAAATGTTAAGGGCATTGTTTTCCAAAAGTGTGTTATAGTGTAGTGGTCAAACCTCGTTTAGCACATCTAGATGTTTCCAGTTTGATCATTGACTAAGTTATTTTTGGGATTTTTTTTATTTTTATTGTTAATAGGTTCAAATTTTTTTTTTGCATTAGGCACTAGAATCTATTGTGTCCGTAAAACGTAGTAGCATAAACTTGACGAGTAAAGTGGATAAAAAAAATACTTGGAATAAAATCGAAAAAAGAAACAACAATTTTGAGGTATAGAGTTTCAATATTGTCTATTTTATATTATCACTATATTGTATTGCTTAATCAACGTTATTATTTTTATTTTATTTTATTCATATAACAAACCACATTTCTTTTATAAGTTAAACTCACCTTATGCCCTTGTGACCACTGCATATGATTCTTTATCACTTCTCTAGATCTCTTTACGGCTTAAAGCATTCCTCTCAATCCATAATTACATAGACTAGGTACATCCCCTTCCCCCAAGAATTTGACATAAATTATTCATTTATAATTTACAACGCAAGTTTTTCAAATTTTTTTTTCTATAGGTATTTTCTAAAATATATCACATAAGCCAATTTCTCTCTATAACAAACTATCTATTAACAAAAGGTTTCAATTTAGCGTGCTAATATGTTGAGCATCATTTAAACATAAATTAAATCTAAGATTCTACCTAATCTAACCATATTTTGTAGAATTACTTACAATGAAATTTTAAAACGGACTAAATGAATCATAAGACACATTCAAAAATAACCAACCGCGCAACTCCTGCGATAAAAAGAAAACCATATTTTTAGTTCTCGTTGAGGTTTGGTTTCAAACAGTAAAATTCATTTATGCAACTCTGTAAAGATTTTTCAACTTAACAAAACTATAGGGCTAACACGTATTGAGTTATATGAAACTTAGTGAAATGCTCAAACGTAGAAATATCAAATGAACATGAACACAAAATGTTGGTACTTGTAATTAGATAAATTTCTAGCCTAATGTGTTTGGAGAATGTGATAGAACAACATAATGGCTTGTAAGATAATAATCTATAAGTTTCGTATACGACTTATCTTCTTATAATTAAAAGAAGAGTACGTTTGGCTAAATATCCAAAATCCTCATTATATGTACTCAAATTGCCATTCAATTGTGCAAGAAGGAGTAGTTTCTTGTAATTGAAAAGGATAAAATCGTCAGAAAAAAACAAAATCGATTACCCGACCCGTTTTACCATACCCTTTTTAAAAGCACGTGGATCCTGTTCCTTTTCTTCTTCTAAGTGAGAATTTAAATTTGACCTAATATTATTTAGAAAAATACTTAGGTTCACTCATAGGATGAACCTTGTTGTTCACTTTCTCATTTTCAACCAATCAAAATCTTTCAATCTATTATTTCATTTAATAAATAAATCAAAATTAAATTAAAAGGTAAAATAAATTAAGGAAACAAATTTTGTATACTTTTAATTAAGAAAAGTTAAATATTGACCAGACCCGTTTTTTAAAATAATAAATAATAAATATAATATAATAATAATAATAAACTACAACTAGTGGTCCCATACCCACTATCCACCTAGTCACAATTACAATCCACAGCGGAAATAACCAATCGCAATATCCCATAAATAACCAATCATAATTCAATATCCAACATTAATTCCAAATCATAAATTAATGATCCAATCAACATAAACCAGAGAACCAGCAATCCTGAACAACATTCTAGGACTCAACTCTAGCAACCTTACAGAAGCCAGACAACCAAGCGAACCACTAGAACATCCTCCTCTTCATTGCCTTGATTCCATGATCACACTTTGCCTTTACCTGCACCACAAACACATATTGCAATGCATGAGTATTTAATAAACACTCAATAAGGCAATCTTCCCATCTACTGGGCTATACACACAAGCAATAGAGACATCTCTAACCATAAATAAACAATCAACAATCAACAATAACAAACCAGGAATCAGCATCGACCGACACCAACATGCATCGACCGACACCAGTTTGAGGTTGCGTCAACCGACGCAAGATCTGCATCGGTTGATGCAAGGTTAACTTGCATCGACCGATGCAAGGTTAACTTGCATCGACCGATGCAAGGTTAACTTGCATCGACCGATGCAAGGTTAACTTGCATCGACCAACGCATGCTCGACATAGCACGAAAACCCTAGAGTTTACGCGCCGTCCTCGTATTTGCATCGACCGACGCATAGTGTGCATCGACCGATGCAATGTCAAGCATCATTTTCCCCCGAAGCTTCTCGCCGGATCTTCGTTCCTACAACCACAAAACTCGATCCCAAGCCACAAGAAAGCTTCCCAACGTCCCAAATAACAATCTAACAAGTCTAACAACACATAACAAGCAGATCAGAGAAATCACCAGCTTAGATAAGCCATGGTCATGCACTTACCTTTGCAATAGAAGAATCTGAACCTCAAACAAGCAATAGAACACTCCTCACAAACTCCTACAACGTCCTAAGCCTCAGATCTCACTAGGAAACGTCACAAATCCACAAAAATCACCAAGAACACTTTTTCTCTCTTTTGTTTCTCTCAAAAACGGCCAAAATCGACTAATGAGACAAAAGAGACGACTTAAGGGTTTTCCTTTTCCCTTTTCTCAAAATGCAACACTGAATCTGCATCGACCGATGCACCTTCTGCATCGACCGATGCAATCCCCAAACCGGAATTTCGGTTCGCGGGTGTTACAGTTAAATATTGGCTTGGTTAAGATTTTACAATTAGAACAAAATTATGTGTCGGTTTGGGTTTATAAATAAGATGATTAGTATATGTCGGTTTGGGTTTACAAATGAAGTGGTTACGGTATAGATTTTATAATTAAAACGAAATAATATGTCGGTTTGAGTTTACAAATGAATAGTTAGGGTTTAGATTTTATAATTAAAACGAAATTATATGTCGTTTTGGGTTTACAAATACAGTGGTTAAGGTTTAGGTTTTACAATTGGAATGAAATTATATGTCGGTTAGGGTTTATGAAAGAGCGGTTTGAGTTTTTAATTTTATAATAATATATACAGATTTTGTTTCCTTATTTTATAAAGAAGAGAATAAATAGGTTATTAAATGTATTATGACATGTGAGATTTTTATTGGTGAAAATAAGGAGAAGTGAACAAAAGGGTTCAGCTTAGGAGTGAACCCAAGAATTGTTCTATTATTTATTATTCCTTTATCTCCCCTCTCGATTGCCGCCTACAAAGAAAAGAGAAAAAAGAAGAAGAAGATGTCTCTGAAGCTAATGGGAAGAAATTAGATTTGGATTTCAAGGAAAAGAAGCTATCTTCTAGAGATATATAAGTTGTTGTGCAAATGTTTTGTGTATAGTTGAAGTCTCAGAATTATGTAGATAAGGATTATGTAAGACAGTAAGAATGCGTTTCTCTGGTGCATGTTGTTTAATTTTGATATTTTTTGTTTGTTTTTAGGTTGATGTCGCCGTTCGACAGCTTCAGAATCAGAAACTGGTCCAGCAATAGCAATTACTTGGTTTTCCAGTGGCCGTGTTCCTTTTCTGTCTTTGTAGAACGACTAATTAGATGTTTAACTTAGATGGTCTATGGTGTTATTTCTGCTTCTTGACGGTTTAGTTGGTTGATGATCTGATATTGCTTGATATTGCTTGGAGTTCGTGACGAAGAACTATAATAAACCCAACAGACAAGTCTACAAGCTAATTACTTTTAGAAATTGCAGGAGTTGGTTTTATTAAGTTATATATAGAAGGTTTTCATGAATGAATTTTCAGATTTTTATTTGAGAATTGCAGTTATTAATTTTCTGATTTATAATTTGCAGGTTTTTGGCGAACTAATTTGCAGCTTTTGATTTTTAGAGTAATATATTGCAGGCTTTTGGCCAACAATTTTGCAAATTTTGGTATCGATAATGAAACAGTTCATAGGCTATTGACATGTTTGAAGCAGAAAAAGAAAAGAATGGGCAAGGTTAGTCTAATTTCAACCAAGAATATTGTTATAATTTTATGGGCTGAAGTATATGAACATATGAGTCCCCTTTTTTTCACTATCTCTCCACATAAGTATGCTCAAGTATATGACACGTGAAATGGCTGTAGAATCTTGCAGTGATCTCCTTGGAGCTGAAGCTTTTCTGGTTTGTCTACTAAGGTGAAATCAGGACAGGTCTCAGGTTCCACGGCGGGAGCATGAGTTGTTTCATGAGTAAACGCAACCAAGTCTCTCAGTTCAGTTTGTGGCTGTGAATCTGTAGGCTTCTCCAAAGTGCAATGTTCAGTTACAGGATGGGAAGGCACCCACTACAAGAAAACACGCGTTTTGCAAGGACAACTTGCGACGGAAACCAGCTCTCGCAAATTTGCGTTGGATTTGCGAGGGTAGTACGAGACCAAAAAAATTAGTAGCATATCCCTCGCAAATTTGCGAGGAAGGCGTTCGTCGCAAATCTCCTGCACAATTGCGAGGGATTCACGACAAATTCGCAGGGAAGGTAATATCCCTTGCAAATCTAGGTGCATAGCAATATTGCGAGGCTTTTGTGAAGACAAAATTCGCAGGGAAGGTACTACCCCACAATGTCGATCGATGCCTGATTTGCTAGTGTCGACCGACACCACTTGGTGTCGATCGACACTCCCTCTGCAACCACGATCCGCTCAAAGCCAAGAGTCGAATCTCGCTTCCAACCTCCTCAAAATCGCCCAATACTCAAAACCCAAGCCATATACGTCCATTGGAACCTGTAGCAACCAATCCCAGCAAGAAAACACACAAAACAACAACAAGCAAGCAAAAACAAGGAATCAAAGGCTTAGTTTAGCCATGATCATGCACTCACCTCTTTGCATAAAATTTAGACCAACAGCAACGAATCCTACACTCCTAACAACCATCTAACACGTTCCTAGCCTTGAATACTCACTCCCACAACAAGATCTCTCCAAAAACGCCTTCAAATCTCACAAACTCTCTCCAAAACCATAAGAATCTGTTTCTCTCCTTTTCTCTCTGTTTCAAGCGGCGACAACCCACAAAAACACGACCTAGGTCGTTTTCTCACTTTAATATATCGGTTCTATGGTTTTCTCTAAACCAAACCGACCAAAATCGACAATTAAATCAATCTGGCCGAACCAGAAATAAGTGGTGTCGACCGACACCACCATGGTGTCGATCGACACCCTCCCCCAAAAAGCACATTTTTAGTTTGCGGGTGTTACAACCCTAAACCCTAAAGACTAATTACATTACTATTAATGATTGAAAAGATGAATCTAAGACTTATAATGAAAGATAGGACAGTGCAAAACAAAACTATTGGATATATATATATATATTGTCTCAATGTAATCAACATATATAGAAGATATAGTAGAAGATAGTTAATGATTAGAGGAAGATGCAAAATTGGACAATTTTGGAAAGTTTGATGGTAAAAAAGAGTATGATGAGATCACAGGACCTTATAATATACTTGACAGTATATTTGACTAATTTTTTTAATTATTTTGTTGGTTTTTACAAAATAGATAATCAAGGTTTGCGACAAATTTGCGACTCATTTGTTAGACGAATAGCAAATGTGTCTCAATTTCCTCGCAAATATTGACACAAATGACAACTTCAAAATCTAAACCCTAAAGACTTTGCAAGGGATTTGCTACGGTTTCTCGCAAATCTTTTGAAAAATTGAAAAATTTTGAATTTTAGTTTATGGACGTATTTGCTACAATTTTAAACATTGGGGGGGTTAAATATCTGGAAACACAAATTGTATATATATTTATTTAATTTTGCTAGGCTTTTGCAAGAGATCCTAGCAAATCCCTAGCAATATTTGCGAGAGATTTTGCAAGGCTCAAACCACGATACATCCACAGCCGCAAAAAAAAACCCTAGTTTCCTAACTCCTCCTCTTCTCTCAGGTCCGGTGAATCTCTTACTCGAACCCTAACTCTTCCTCTTCTCTCTGGTCCGGTGAATCTCTTGTCCTGTTAATCTCCACCTCGATCTCTTCTCTCTTTGCTGGTTAATCTCCCCCTCTTCTCTCATGTACGGTGAGTCTCCTCCTCTCCCCTTCTATCTCTGATTAATCTTCACCTCGATCTCTTATCTCTTTTCCGGCTATTTTGTAGATAGAAAATCTTGTTAGTTTAGGGTTTTATTTTTAATTTTACGGTTATGATTTGGAGTTCAATTTTTAGTTTAGGATTCTAATTTCGAGTTTAGGGTTCTAATTTTATATTCAATTTTGAGTTTAGGGTTTCGATCTTAGGGTTTCGATTTTAGGGTTTCGATTTTAGGGTTACTATTTTAGGGTTTCGATTTTGAGTTTAGGGTTTCGATTTCGTGTTTAATTTTGATTTTTGGGTTTCAATTATAGGGTTTCGAGTTTAATTTTACTGAATTTTGGTTTTAGGGTTTCATTTACTCTGATTTGGATTTCATAGGATTTCATTTCGTTTTTAATTTTAATGAATTTAGGTTTTAGGGTTTAGGTTTTTTTTTTTTTTTTTTTTGATCCTAATTATTTTTAATTTTACACTCTCCCTTCAGATGTCTTCTCGTGACCAAAACGGGCCTGTAAACCAAAATGTTTACACCAGGTTCATATCATCTCAAGGGTTATCTCCTCCCATCCCTGCTCGAGGGATACGTTCTATTGGCTCTGCTCAAAGGGTACCTTCTCCCGCTTCTTCTCAAGGAACCTCACCGGCAACACAAGATAACCATAATGCAACCTCTCCGGGTGTGCAAAATGATCTTCCTCCTCAACAATCAATTAAATTCGCGTGTCAACAGTATGTCTGTCTCTCAAACTTTTTTCACTTTGGAAGAGTTACTTGCAAGTCCTGGGCGTGCTAGCTTACCAAAACAGGATCCTAAGCGACCTCAGGGTACTCTTTGGTGAGAATCTTATGTATGTTTATCTTTATGTTTTGTATTTTCATTGATCCTCATTCCATTTATCTTGTGGTTTGTAGGTTTGACCAGAATTCTTCGGTTGCTGCTATTGTCCAGGCCATTTTTGAAAGAGAATTCAAAGATGCTCATGCCAGTTGGACCCAAACACCAGGTCCGGTTGTAAACCGGTGGTTTGAAACTTTTGGGGTAAGTAAAATGTTTCTTGATGAATTAAATTACATATTTTGTGCTTTACTCACTTTATTTGATTATGATTCATGTTATGTTTTTGCAAGCAAACATATAACTGGGACCCTTCCATCAACGAAAGAGTTAGATCTGAGTTTGAAGCAAAGTTGAAGACCCGGATGAGTGATCAAGTGTCTTGATACTACCGTATGGGATGGCTTGGTCAAGTTTCGGTGTGAACCAAAATCAGAAGCAAAGAGTATCAATAGCCGCAATGCTCGCTACAGTGATCCTGATGGCACCGGAATACATAAGCACCGATATGGTCAGACTTCTTTTAAAGACTGATGTGATTCTCCCAAGGAATCGACGCTCTAAGGTAGGTAGACTGATAATCCTAGAACTCTAACTTAAGGTCGAGACCAATGAGTAAAGGTAAGTCTAAAAGTCGAGAGCAAATAATGCCTGGAATGTGATTTTATTTCCTAGAGGTGACCTTCGTAGATCAGTCGTAGAAGTTTGGGCTGTGGAGACAGTTGCACGGGAGTCCTTGGCTGATGGTTGTTTGAGATTCAAGGACAAATCTATTTTGGTGGGGGAGAATCGTAACATCCACAAACCGAAATCCCAGTTTAGGATGTGCATCGATCGATGCAGGTATTTCATCAGTTGATGCAAGGCCGGTTTGGTCACAAGCGGATTAAGTTAAACGTTGCGTTTTGGGGTTAGGGAAACCATGGAAATCGAGTATAAAAGGAGAAAATCGTTGGTTTGGCTGAGTTTGCGAAAGAGAGAAGAGAGGAAGAAGTTCTTATGTGTTCTTGAGAGTTCTTGGTGATTTGTGGTTGTAGATCTGTTGTTTTAGAGTCAGAATCTTCTTTGGCAAAGGTGAGTGCATGACGAGGGCTTATCTAAGCTTGAGATATCCTCTGATTTTGCTTGTTTATCTGTTATATTGTTGATTCCTTGGCTTGTTAGAACGTTTATGGGTCACTTGAGGCTTTAAGAAACTTCTTTGTGGCTTTGGATTGTTTTTTGGCGGTTTAGGGACGGAGATCCGGCGAGAAGCTTTGGGGAAGAACGATGCTTGGAATGTGTGTCGGTCGATGCACTATGTGCGTTGGTCGATGCAATGCGAGGACGGTGCGATTTTACCTAGGAGCATCGGTCGATGCTATGTGGAGGCGTCGATCGATGCAATTAGGGATTTTGTTAAATGTCGAGCATGCATCGGTCGATGCAGTGATGGTGTCGGTCGATGCAAGTGAACCTTGCATCGGTCGATGCAAGCTTGTGTCGGTCGATGCATGGGTTGGTGTTGGTCGATGCAATTAGTGATTTCTTGAAATGTCGAGCATGCATCGGTCTATGCAGTGATGGTGTCGGTCGATGAAGATGAACGTTGCATCAGTCAATGCAACCCCAATTGGTGTCAGTGGATCCAGTGATGGTGTCGGTCGATGCAGTGATGGTGTCAGTCGATCCAGTGATGGTGTCGGTCGATGCAGTGATGGTGTCAGTCGATCCAATGATGGTGTCGGTCGATGCAGTTGTCCTGGTTTGTTGTTTGTCTGTTGATTTTTGTTTGATGGTTAGAGTTATCTCAATCGCTTGTGTGTATAACCTAGTAGATGGGAGGATTGCCTCTCTGATTTTTTATAAAATACTCACGCATCTCATATGTGTTGTGATGCAGGTATAGGCAAAGTGTGAACGTGGAATCGAGACAATAAAGAGGAGGATGTTCTAGTGGCTCGTTGATGGGTTGTCTGGCTTCTGCTAGGTTGCTAGAGTAGAGTCATTAAAACATTGATAGGTTGCTAGTTTAATGTTTTATGACTTTGTTGAATTATCACTATTATTGATTTATAAATTATCACTATTATTGATTCAATCGCTTGTGTGTATAACCTAGTAGATGGGAGGATTGCCTCTCTGATTTTTTATAAAATACTCATGCATCTCATATGTGTTGTGATGCAGGTATAGGCAAAGTGTGAACGTGGAATCGAGACAATAAAGAGGAGGATGTTCTAGTGGCTCGTTGATGGGTTGTCTGGCTTCTGCTAGGTTGCTAGAGTAGAGTCATTAAAACATTGATAGGTTGCTAGTTTAATGTTTTATGACTTTGTTGAATTATCACTATTATTGATTTATAAATTATTGGTTATTAGTTATTGATTATTGTTATCTTTTGGTTATTTCCTCTGTTTGGCTTGATTGTGGTTGGGTTGCTAGTGGGTATGGGATCACTAGTTAATTATTATTATTAAAAAAAAGGGTCGGGTCATTTCAAGGGTCGAGCAGCTCTTTGAGTTGAACTTCGGGTGGTTCCCCTTGTGCTCGGTTTCACTAGTTCGGGTTAAAGCCTCGGGCTGTTCTTCTGCACGATCACACCTTCGAGTGAGGGCTTGGGTTACTCCTCTTGTGCTCCTTTCCTCCTTCATTCCTTCTTGGCAATAGCTGAATTTTTCCATCCTCATTATTGCTTTTTAAGCTCCAAAGCACATGTTTTTATCCAAAATGCAACAATGCAGCAACGCAACACCCTGAACAACCTAAATGCAAATATGTAGGGTTAATTACCTAAAAATGCTAAGGACAGACTCTAAACAATGCAAATCATTACTTAGAAGATGCCTAAGAAAATGTAATTTAGAGAGATATCAGTCTTGCAAGGGGTGTTAAATAAAATTATAATGAAAAAATATAAAAAGAAAGAGAGATGAGATTAATAGTGTTTCTTGGGTGACATTTGAGACACATATGAGAAAAATGATCTATAGTTGTTCTATAATTATTGGTTTTGGACAATTAATTAAATAATAAAGTAGTAATAAAAATAATATATATATATATATATATATATATATATATATATATTTTAAAGTGTTTAGAAACTTTAAGACAATAATAACCGATAATGATGTCTAATGAATCTTATTGGGCTTGTAATATGTCCATTTTTTTCTTCAAATTGGAGGAACTCTATTTTGAAATTGGGTTTTACTCCAATTTTATTCCATTTTAGAGTAAAAAAATAAAGATCTCCAAATTGTAGTGTAAAATGGAAATAGAGTTCTCCAAATATAGATAATAAAAGAAAGATATCTACTTTGGAGATAAAAATGGAGATGAGTTGGAAGTTGGAACAAAATTGACTCCAAACTTTATATGAAAATGGAAATGAAGATGGGTTGGATATATACTAATACAATATCAAAACAACTTAATTTATTATATTAGAGTGGGGTGTTACAGTTAGTTTTGTTATGGAGTGAATAATTGTTTTTCGTTAGTGCTGCCAAAATCCCTTGAATATATGGATTTAGTTGTGTAATTATATATCGACAATTTACAGGTTCACACAGACATGATTAGGATCACTATAGTTTAGTACACATAATGGTCCCAAAAATGATTGTGAAACGGAAAAATGATTGTGAACTATAAAGCGGAAAATATTTGACCCAAAAACAAAAAATAACGAAAACTTAATCAGAAAAGTTATTTGTAATTCAATAACCAAATAACTGTTCCAAAATAATAAACGTCACGTGCGAATGTGTGTCACTTTTTTAAAAGCATATTTCCTAAACTTTATTTATTTTATTCTTGTTTTTTCCAGCTCATCTTCATGAACTGTTTTGATATCATTTAATAAAGAGAATAAACAAAAACAAACATATATTTTAATAATTTTATTCATTCATCAGATCATGTGTGGCATCCCTCCCAAAATTGTTTATGGCATCATCCATTGATTCATGCATGAATCATGTCATGTAAAAAACATAATTAGGAGGAGAGAAACATATAAACGCCTTTTATTACCAATCAAGAATTTTTTTTAACAATTTGTGGTTTTAGAAAGAGAAAAGAAGAAATAATAATTTACGGTTTTATGAGCTGTTTATAACATGAATCGCTTTTGTTATCACCCATAGGCTTTTAACCAATGGTTTTCAACTAGAAAGAAGTAAAAAGTACTACAGTGTTTTTTTATAAATTATTATTTTATCTTCTATCTAAGAAATCATTATTTATATTTATATAATTCATAAGCAAAAACAAAAACAAAAATAATTATTTTCTCTTCTCTCTCTTATAAATTATAAATAAAAATAAATAATAATTAATTCACATATATTATAAAGAGATAAAAAATTAATAAATTACAAATAATATTTTTAGTTGTGAAAAAAAATGTATGTATAAGAAATTAAACTTTTAGTTTAAATAAATTTGGATATTTAATGTTTGAAAATTGTTTTTATTAACACAGAGCAGATCATTATTTACAATTAAATTAATTATATTCTTTACTAATACAATTATTGTTATAATAATAGATTAGATACATATATATACAATGTATATATGTGATTTTATTGTGAACCACACTTATTTTTTTACCAAACAAATATTATTCTTTACCGCTTATTTTGTATTAACCGCATTTGTTCCGCAAATATATTTGTTTCCCATGAACCGCACTTGAACCATACCATACTACTAAATCATTTTCCCCGCACAACCAAATACGTTGGTACCATTTGGAGCTTTAATTTATAGGGATAGTGAATAAAAGCTCTATATTTGCATTATTAAAAAAACAAAATAGTTAAAACCGCACAAGTGGTTTCAATCACAAAAAAGGTAATTTGCTTATTTAAAAAAATACGGATTGTTCAGTGGATAATATGTGGGACTGTTTTTAAAAAAAGGTATTGACCTGCGGATTTTAGATTGCAGAAAATATATATTTTATTTAATGGATTTTTTAATATAAAACTGTACTATATATATGTCTACTTAGGCTTTTATCAAAAAAACAAATTTGAAGTTGGGATATGTGGCCATGTATTGAGCTACTAGCTGAACATTTTTTTTTTACAAAATTAAAGATCTAGACGATCGTGTATTTACAAAATTAAAGATCTAGACGATCGTGCAAGGCAATCCGCCATCAGATTTGAGGAAAGAATTACATATGTTTTACGATTTAAATCTAAAAACACCAACAATGTCTAATCATATAGTAAAATATTAAATGATAAATTGTAAGTATTTAATACCAATATATGTTTAAGAATTAAATATTGTCTCGTGGATTAAAAAGCTAATATAGAGACTCATAAATTAATACCAAATTAATCATCAACTTATAAAATATCAAATATACTCCTGGATTAGGTTATAAAAAGCGAGCATGTGCTAAGAAGGCCTTTAGAAACGGTCTATAAATACTTAAAATAAAGTTCATTATCAATCTAGCCCAAAAAGTCTTAAAGAAAAAAAATTCCTCTTCTTCATACGAAACCCTAGATTTCGGGATGTTGTGCGGCGGCGATGGCGAAGAGGATGGTGGTAAGATCTCAACCCTTCTCTCTCTCTCACTCTCTCTCAGGTTCCAAGGAGTTTTTACTTTTCACTAGTGGGAAAACCAAAACAGTCTCTACTTGAAAAAAAAAAAAATGTCTTGTCATGTCAATTGTGATGTTTATAATTTAGTGGTTTTTTTTTTTTTGGTAAAATAATTTTGTGGTATTAGTACACTCTTTCCCCCTTTGAAATTTGTAGGGTGAAGTCTGAGAGAGATTTAGAAGCTTTGATAATGGCGAATCAACATTTCTTCCAGCCTCTTCTTCCTGGCTTTCACAGCCATCTGGTAATCTCTCTCTCCCACTCTCTCTCTCTCTCTCTCTCTCTCTCTCTCTCTCTCTCTCTCTCTCTCTCTCTCTCTCTCTCATTTGAGGTAATTCTTTTTTATTGTTAAACATTTTTCATGTTTTTCTAAAAGCTATTTCATATAAGTTTTATTTCATATTAGGTTTTAAATATATTAAAACTGATTTCAGTGCTGAGAAATAAATTTTTAATGTTAATAAATAGATTTGTAATTTCTGGTTTAAGTTGCAGATTAATAAAAATAAGAATCTTATTGTTAAGTAATTAATATTTTTGTAAAGTAAATAATATTATTGTACTAGTCATCTCTGTTACTTCTTACTGACACCTGTCCCCATGCCTGACTTAGCCTCGTTCTTGAACTTCTTTTTCTACCTCTCAGACCTTCCTGCCAAACGTTCCTCCCAATAGTCTAAGACCTCTCTCTTCCACCGACAAATCCCCAGAGACATGAAAACATGATCAAAATGTGTGTGTGTGTGTGTGAGGGACATAGTTATCTTTTGTTTTTCCGACCTTCTTTTCCTTCGTTATTTTTTTGTCACTTCCAAGATCCTTAGTTGGTTATTTGGTAGTCATAACTTAATGTGGGAAGTGAGAGATGTTTTGAATGCGGAAATTGAAAGATGTTTTGATGTGAGAAGTGAATTAGATATGTATTATTTATAAGCAAATAAAAAATTGAGTGATATCATCATAGAAATGATGATGTCAACTGAGTGATCTCTTCGTAGAAATGATGACGTCAACTGAGTGATGTGACTCCAAAATGGGATGAGGCAGCTCTACCAACCATTCACATATATTGCTGTTTTTTAATTTGGGTTAAAACGTCTTTCTTTGTTGAGAGGTTTGTTGTATTCATGCCCGGCCCGTGGCTAAAGCTCATGAAGCTGGTGCTTTAAGCATCAAAAAAATATATAAATGTCAAGGGCATCATTATCCAAAAGTGTGCTGTAGTGTAGTGGTCAACCCTGGTTTAGCACACCTAGATGTTTCCAGCTCGATCCTTGGCTAAGTTATTTTCGGGATTTATTAAATTTTGTTTTTAATAGGTTCAAATTTTTTTTTGCTTTAGGCACTAGAATCTATTGCGCCGGCCAAACGTAGTAGCATGAAATCGACGAGTAAAGTGGATAAAAAAAAATACTTGGAATAAAATCGAAAAAAGAAACAACAATTTTGAGGTATAGAGTTTCGATATTGTCTGTTTTATATTATCACTATATTGTATTGCTTGAATCAATGTTATTATTTTTATTTTATTTCATTCATATAACTGTTTGTGAAATGTAATTAACTTTTAATAAGTATATATGTTATGAAAACGATAATTAAATAATTAAATATATTTTCTGGTTTTAATAGTTGGTTAAGTCTTTCATTTTTTTTTAAACTAACTAGGTTTTACCTTGTGGTACACCACAGGTCTATTATTTTGTTGATATGATACTGTAATAGTTTAGTGGTGCTTGTAATCTATGGTGAATTGCATCTATATATATACTGTTAACGGTTGTAGATAGGTTTTGTATAAACTCTTGATTCGCAAGTTGAGAATATACATTTTATGATTTGGTTAGTTATGATTTAGGAATGAATGCTATGGCATATTCTTATTTTGATTCTCAATTGATATTATTGGATTAATAGTGTACATTTAAAGCTAGTAAGAACTTAGCAAATATGTAATCGTTTATTAAACGCAAATTAGATATTTCCTAAGATGTATTCTTCTTGAATTAGTTGCTAAATTATAGGGATGTGATTACAGAATTTGTGTTATCAATTCTTTTTGTCAAACTCAGTCCTAAAAATTCAGCATGTAAATTAGATATTTCCTAAGATATAATGGACATTAATTGACATTAATTGGATGTAAATAAGTACACTATGGATTAAAAACTGGCCCAAAATATTCGGTAATCTTAAGGAGGATCCGGATAATTGAATCGGTTATAATTTTAGTTAAAAATCTGACCCAAAGTTGGCAAAAAGCCAAAACGTGATGGCACCCTATTGTACTTTAAAAATGTATTTCGAGCTCTATACGTGGATATACTTGTTTGGTTATAAATATCCTAAGAAAATTTTTAAAATATATATCTGTTTATAAAAATTCAAATCACATCATATGCTGAAAAAAATCTAAAATTTTATTAACTATATGTATTAAATAGTAATTAAACTAATTAAATATAAGATTAAATAAAAGTGCAAGGAGAATTATATTTTAGTCAAACATATTGATTTAAATTAGGTAGATAGTTTTTAGGAAATTAATATTATCAAACAAGGAAATGATTGTGTTTGGTTGTAAGGATTGTAGAGAATTTAGTTGAGACTTGTTTGGATACAAAGATAAGAAAGGATGACACAAAAATGTACTTCAAAAAGGTTAAAATAGATAGAAAGAAACATTACCTTATATATTTAATGGCCTATTTATGTAAATAATTGTGAAATAAACATTATCTTATACTCCCGCTGTCTCATAAAGATTGATGTTTTGGGATATTTTTTTTGTCCCACAAAGATTAGTGTTTTGTAAACTTCAAGAAGTAATTATTGAAAATATTTAAAATTTTGAATTGTTATTGGTTTAAAATTAAATAATATGTCTTTAATCAAAGAAAAAAAATATATTTAAACTCAGTAATCATTGTTTTCTTAAAATGTGTAAAAGCTTCTAAACATCAATCTCTTAGAGACAGAGGGAGTATATTTCAATGACATATTTAATAAATCGAAAGGTTTGTTTTTGTAAATATGTTTATCTTGAGATGGTTAACTACAATTAGATCTTCAAACTACTCTGGCGTCGACGACACATCAGCATTTTCAACAAAATGCTTCCCTGTTAATATATAACTAGGTTTTCGCCTGCGGTACACCGCATGACTAAATTATAAATTATTGTATTTTAAATAATAAATTTTAAGATATTTAGTTTTCAAATTCTCAATTCATTAAGTTTTATCTAATTAATTTATAATTTTGTTTAGAATGTTTTTTCTTCTTCTTACGTTTTATACAATTTAGAACCTAATTACATTATATTTGTTATTAGATAGAATATAAAATTTTAAAACACTTACTTTTGTTTTCTATAATTAAACTGAGGTATGTCTATATAGTATGTTAGTGTATATTTTTATGTATATATAATTTTTTAATTTTTTGGAATATTAAGAAATATGTGTAATATTTTGTAGTTCATATACTAAATAATTTATAAGTTAATTTTTCAAACTATGACTACAAATTTATAGTAAATGAAATAAACTAATAATTTTAGTGTTGGTTCTATAGTCCAAACCCGCCATGCTAGGCGGATCATGCAACATGGGTTTATTTTCACGAGTTTACTTCTAGGGTAAACTTTTTCATTCACCTCCTTATAAAATAATGAAATAAAATTTGTATATATTTGCAATTATGTTTGTTACCTTTTAAAACAGTTTCTATAAAAAATTGAATAAAAGTAAAGTTAATTTGTTTATTAAATTAATTATTTAATATCAATGACATTTTTGTAAATAAGTGCCAATTTCAGGATTTATTTTATAAATGTCTTCAAAAATGTATATATATAGATGGATTTAATTGGTTATCTATTTTTATCCATGTGTCAGCATATGATGGAATTAAAAAACTGAAGTGTAATACCCTAGTGAAAAACATACAAGTTTTATTGTATTGATTGCCCAAAGGTTATAGTAAATTTTATACAGTAGTATATATCACAACCTAATATTTTATATTTCCCAGAATATTTCAACGGGAATTCCAAATTCATATCTACATTGACAATTTTGAGAAACGTATCTCAATCTCTCGTTCTTACTAAGGGAATAAGATATATACAGATTCAAGTCTTTATTATTTGATTCTAAATTTCTAGTAATGAAGGGTCGGTCTAAAATTAAGCAATCAATTCTCAAGGCTTTAAGACGGAAACATATTTTTCTGCTGATTTTGCATAATCCCATTTATTTTTTCAAAAGGTAAACTACCAAAAAAAAGATTCACAGCAATGTTCACTCTTCTTTTATAAATAATCACTCTTCTTTTCAATAAAAATAAGTAAGTAACTCGTAGAGAGCAAAAAAAAAAAAAAAAACATGAATCTATCAATGAGTTTTGTTGTACTGGCGATTCTTGTGTCGGCGGCCAACCTTGTCTTGGCTCATGTCGGTCTTACGAATATCGACTCTTCGTGGTACGACGCACACGCTACGTTTTATGGCGACATGAGCGGCGGAGAAACCATGCGTTAGTATTTTATTATAATGCCTTTTTCTGTTTTTTTTTCTTTGTGTTAATGATTTTTGATTAATAGTGTCTTACAAGTAATTTTTTTTTGATACAAAAAAGTTTGCTCAGATTAAGTGTTTCTAGATCTAGAAATTAACCATAATTTTTCTGTTCTAAAACATTCTGTTTTCATCGTTTAGTTATAATATTATTCAACAATTGTTTTTTTTTAAATCGACTATATGGTTTAAGTCTCCAATCGAACTATATATATATATATATGCATATTTAAACAATCTATATATATATATATGTGCCCTTTATATACAAAATACAACCGCAGTTATGCCTATTTAAATTTATATGCTCATTTATCTATTTTTTAATAATACATTAATCGTATGTAATTTTGGTGTGACCAGAGGGAGCGTGTGGTTATGGCGATCTATTCAAACAAGGTTACGGCTTAGAGACCGCGGCGCTAAGCACGGCGTTGTTCAACAACGGACAGACTTGTGGTGCATGTTTTGAGCTCATGTGTGTAAACTCACAGTATTGCAAACCTAACGCCGGTACGATCAAGATCACAGCCACGAATTTCTGCCCACCAAATTACGCCGAACCGTTTCAGTACCATTGGTGCAACCCTCCAAACAACCACTTCGACCTATCGATGAAAATGTTCCTTTCGTTCGCTGAGTACAGAGGAGGGATAGTTCCGGTGAAGTTTAGGAGAATGATGTGTGGTAAGAGTGGTGGTGTGAGGTTTGAGATCAAGGGCAATCCTTATTTTATCATGGTTTTGGTGTATAACGTTGGTGGTGCAGGAGATGTGACTAATGTTGAGATTAGAGGGCATAAGAGTAATTGGATCGCTATGAGTAGGAATTGGGGACAAATTTGGAATACTGGTTTAAACTTGGTTGGACAAAGGCTCTCGTTTGTGGTTCGGACTAGTGATGGTAGGAGCTTGGCGTTCTTTAATGTCGCACCGGAGAATTGGGGTTTCGGACAAACTTACGAAGGAAAACTCAATTTTTAGATTTTTTTTTCGTTTTTATTTTAGAAAACATTAATTTCTAGAGTTTTTTTTGTTGTTGTTGGAAACTATTACTTAAAATTTCATAAATCATAATAAATTTTAATCTTTTCGATTTTGTTGGAAATAGATAATTCAAAAAATTATTTGATTTGTGGATAAATACGAAGGTAGCTTCCAAGCACTCTCTTTTGAGGATGCTACTGTGTATACTTGTAATTGACCATAGGCCCATAAGCTTTGTTTCTTGGCGTTCTTTAATGTAATTGTAATTGACGAATGCGTTACTTGTAATTGTCCAGCTATTCCCTTCCATTATATATCCCAACTCTTCCTCCAACTTTTACCAATATAACCTCCCACCGCTCTTCACCAAAACGCATTCGTCAATTTTGTTAGTGATTAGGATTTATTTTGTGATTCAAAGTTCGGTCGTCACAAACTATATATTTAAAGCTTATGCAAAAATTTTAATTATTGATACGCTTGATGTGTTGAAACTTAAAAAGAGACTATCTAGTAACTTTATTGTGTTGGTTTTGACAAAAAAAAAAAAAAAAAAAAAAAAAAGAACTTTATTGTGTTAGTTGAGGGATTAGCAATATCTACCTTTGGCCAACATAAAGTTGACATGGTGTCTTTAAAAAAAAAAATTATAGTAGTTATCTTGAGTTTTCAATTTATAATAATTTTAATGATGTAAAAAGATAAAATTAACAAAAACACAAATCAAAATCGAACCAAAAACTATAAAAATAGAAGAACAATAACTTCTTAAGGGGGGATAATATGGAATAGAAATGTTCCACGATAGAAAAACTTGGCATGTGGTCGTAACAGAAGGCTATGGCAAGCTTTTACAGTCGAGTTTAGAAATGTGCACTCCTCACGCACTTCCCTCTTTTTCTAATTCAATTTCTTGGACTTATTGATAGATACATCTATTGCCACTTCCCCCCACATGTCCCTCCAAAGTAATCCGTACTACACAGTAGTCTTCACACTACAGCACCACTGCACATGCATGGATTTTCGAAGCCATCTTCTTTAAGGAAAATCCATATTTTTAAATAATAAATAACAAATCGGAAGGACATCATAAAATTCATGTTTTGGTCCTAAAGTTTACATTTGGACAGTCCTTATAATTAGTAACTTGTAATCAAATGTTCTGTTTAAGAATCTTTGTCTACTTATTACTTTTGTCTAAAAAAGCTCACGTACATCGTTTTGACATAGATAATAAGACTTTTCTATTCTATATCAGATTAAACATTATTGAGTTATAATAACTAAATAGGTTATACTTTTTACCAAAATTTTTTACTGCCGTGTCTTTTTTACAGTTCCCCATCAAGAAAAGAAAAAGCCAACTCATTCTTCTGATACTGCATGTAATATATTTGCCAAATAAGCCTACGACACAACGACAGTAAGATGTCATTTCAAATTACGTATAACACCCCCAAGTTGAAAAGGCAACAACAAAGAAACACAGCATGCGTGGTAGTGGTACTTTTGTAATCATCATAAACTTTGAGGGCTGTTTCGTAACATGGATCGTACTTAAAACCTCAAAACACCGTTCTCTTTCATTCTCACCTTCATCATCATCTCTCTCTCTCTTTCTTCTATTTCTTTGAGGAGATGAGAACTTTAAAGACTCAAAGCACAAGTGGGAGAAGAAGATGCGACAAGTTCAAAAGTAGAAGGGCACATGTGTTAGGCCCGTGCTGCGGAAAGGGTAGAATCGACGGAGGGAAGAAGGTACCGGAGAAGCTCCGAGCGTTGCAGAGCCTTCTTCCTGCACCGGCGAAGCTGAGTGAGTCGGAGAATGTAGGTGGTGGAGAGACGGATCAGCTGTTTCAAGACACGGCGGATTATATCGTCCGGCTTAGAACACAAGTCGTGGTGTTGAAGAAACTGATCGAGATTTACGACAACGCCTCTGATCAGAAGAGAGAAGTTGTTTTATAATGTTCATTTATATTTTTAATATTTCTTTAGTTTGATTATTTCAATTTTTTTTTTCTGTTATGCTTATTATTTTTGTGATCCAAATGTTTTTTTTTTGTTATGGTAGTCATGAATGTGTATAATGCTTTGATTTCAAGAAAGAAGTATTGATAAAATTGATAACCTTGTTTTAATTTATATGTCCTAGTCACACATAGCCTAGTTGTTTTTGCAGTATTAATCAGTTTAATTTTTTTGCTAAAATGTCATGCTTTATTATATTTTTATTGATGGTGAAACAACGACACTAGAACCGGGTTTGAAACATCTCGGATTACATTTAGAAATAGAGTTATACTTTTCTAAGCATGGGAGGTAGTAATTACTTGGAACCACGACATGGGAACATCCTAGAATTGCGACTCATAGTGCAAGTATTGCAAATGACCTTATCAACAATCCTGAAGTGGTCACTCTAAAATTAATAGATATGACTAAATGAGCCACAATAAAACAGAGGATTGTCATAGTTTTGTCCTGATTTTTTAAGCAACAAGTGTTTAATATGAGAATAAAACGAAAGCAAAAGACTTGTAGCAATAATCAACATAAGTGAATCTTCAAAGGATATTTGGAAGAAAAACATAGTAAAAGATCTAGAAACACCAACTAAATCACCAAAATTCATATCTTCAAGAAGAGAGATACGGATCATCGAGATACGTTTCTTAATACGTTTTAATTTGATGATCTCTCTCTCAGAGAGATAATTATGTTTTAGACCATCTCCGAAGGTGAGAAACCCTTATGGTCTCTTTTCATTACTTTTAGTATAAATTTTGAGAAAAATAGAAGTTAAAGAAACCTTTAAAATGTTCTAAAATTTCTTCTCCTTCAATGGTGGTCAAAGAAAATTAATTTAAAAAATCAAATTTGTTTAACTTGGAATACAAGTTCACCACTAAGCAGCAAACCATCATCACCTTTGCAGCAAGCCAACAAAACATCATCTGCAAACAAATAATTAAACATCAGCAGCAAACCATCATCACTAAGCAATGTTACAAGATTTAAACACCCATAATGTTGTGAGCAATGTTATTTAAACACCCACAATTGAATTTAGTTAAATTTTGACTTACATAACAAAATATTTTAGGTATTTTGATTATTTTTGATATTTAGGTATAAAACTAAATGAAATATTCAAAATTATAATCATAATTTTGGGGTAATTGCATTATATTAATGATAAATATTATAAATATGTTTATATGTTCGGATTTAATGGGTACCCAAACGGATACCGGGTATTACCCGATCCTAACCCGAACCTACGGGTATTAGAAAATAGAACCCAATAGGGTTTTATAGGCAAACCCGTACCCAACTCGAACCTGGTTTTTCGAGTCGGGTTCCGGATTGGGTATTCGGATACGGTTTTTATGTCCAGGCCTAAACAACATATTAAAAATCTCTATAGCAGCTTAACAATAGCAATTTATTGGATTCTTGAAATAAACTTACAACTTTAGATATTTGGGATGCTTGCATCGACATCCTTTGTGCTTCTTCCCAGTACTAATACCATCATGATCTATATTATCCTTTGTTTTTGAAGGCTCTCTTTATTCAAAATTAAAGACAATTCAAAACATAAGAGGAAATTACTTGAACAACGAAAAATTGGGCAGAGAGTAATTGGAATAGAACAATACCAAAAAATTGGAGGAAGTTCTTTTACAGGCAATACTGAAGATAACTCTAATTTGGTGAAAACAGGCTCCTTAGGGTTCTTATTTGTCGCGAGTTCTCCAGAATCTTCTTCAAACCATCAACGAGAGGAGCATCTATTTCACATAAATTCAACCAGAAATTTTTGGGTTTGTCAAAATACCCAACCAGAAATTCGTGAGAGAGAGAGAGAGAGGAGAGGAGGAGGAAGAGAGCAGATGGTAACCCCAGATTAGGTTCATAGCCACTACTCTTCCAATTTCATGATCCAGACGACGAATGAGCGAAATCGCAGCGTTTATTTTCGATTTCACCATCACTGATTGTCGTTCTTCCGAGAGAAAGAAGCGAGAAAGAGAGAAAGTCGAGAGAAAAAAAAGAAACGCATAATTTTTTTTTCAACACTTTTTACAGTAAACCTCTATAAAACTATCTGTTGTTCATGCACGACTCTACACATCTATTTTCTTTCTGATTTATTTTTCAACACTTTTTACAGTAAGAAACTCTGCTTTAGATCTACCGTTGGAGATACCCTTAGTCCCCAGAGCTAAATAATGCCCACTGAAGTGTGAGAAAGAGTTTGGTTCCACACGTTCGCTACTTAATAACGGTAAGAGAGAGAGAGTCGGCTAGGATGTATCAATCTAAACCTTCTTTATGCACGTTTAGAACAGTAAGATTTTTTTACTTCTAAAACTGAAGAGAAAATTGGAAAAAAATTATCTTTTCTATTTCTTCTCATTTATCCATCTATACCTTCTTTAAATAGGTGGAGAAATGTGTTTTATAATAATTCAAAACCTATTATACCACTAATTATGAAATTTTAAATTTCAGCCTTTATTAAAACCTTGTAATTCAAATTATTGACCACCAAATTTTTTTGATAGCCTCAAATCCAAAGAATCAGTTTCCAATAAAATAAACTTAAAATAATAAAATCGAAACGAAATAGCTTTAGTTATATATATATATATATATATATATATATATAATATTGAAGAAAATAAAAAAAGTGCTTTAATCAAGGAAAATTAAAATTATGAAAATGTATGTTTTTTCCGTAAGTTTGAGCCAATGACTCTTTTCCAATTTCTCATAAGATCCCCAACAAAAAATATTGGATTGAAAATGAAAAGAACATAATGAGTAGAACAAATATGTGTGTTAACTGTTAATGTAAAATAAAATTAAATAAATATGAATACTTATAGCATATCATACATAGACAAGATTTCTATTACCTACTAATTTAATAAGATATTTTTCTTGAGCATTGATATCCTTAACTTAATTCCCTTTAGTATAAGAATTTGAATGTTAGATATTATATTCATTCCCTTTAACATTCTTTATTTGATATGTAAGGAAAAATGCAATGAAGATATTTTCAAATTTTTGAATATTTGTATGTTTTTCTTGTGATATTAGATAAATACAAAGTCTAAATTGAGTACTATCTATATTCTAATTTTTAATTCTAAAGTTCGTAGAGCATGTAAAAATTGTAGAATGCATCATCTATTTTCTTTTTAAACATATACAACTGCTAGAAAATATATTATAAACTTTGCATGACAAACTTCCTTGGTCTAAAAACCTACTTGTTTTATGTTATTCTCAACAAATGAAAAAAATCAAAGCTTCTTTAGGATCATTAAGAACCATGGTGGTGTCACTGCCTGATTGGCCAGAAAATAAATTAGGGATTTAATTTTAATTTTATTTTGCAAACTTTCTTTCTTCATCCACCACGCCAAGTCGCCAATTTTTCACCGACAATGGAGGCGTAACCCTCTACGGTGGCGATTACCCGGTTGCATCAGTGTCAGAAATCTGAGCAACGACGGGAGAATTGTTGGAGATTTGACTACTTTTTCGGCTGCGGTGGACATTTTCAAACGTCAATTCGATGATCTGCAGACGCACATTGACCTCGCCGCTTCTTCCAATTTTCACCGTGAATGTGAGCCAATCGTCTCAGGATCCTGTACTGGTGATTTCAGATTGACCGGAAGGGGAACATTTCAGGTACCATGTTATGTCTTCACTTGATTAATTTCATTGCAAAAGGTGGTTCCTTTTGTTGATAGAATCGACAAGTGTCGTGTTCCATCTTAACTAGTGTAATGCCCCGACCGCCACCTCTCAGTGGGCCCCATGTCCACTCCAGTCCATGAGTCCACCTTTCTTAATGGGCCTCACGTCCTCTCACAAAGCCCGTGAGCCCATATATACCCGATGGTCGGTTTGCTACGTCAAGGAGGCTTTAAAGACTTGTTACTGTCCCTACAAATCATTAAATAATCGTTCCCTGTGTTTTTTCCTCACTCGCACAGTTCCGACAGTCACTTCCCGGAAGGTCACCCATCCTCAAACTACTCCAGGTTAAGCACACTTAACTCTATAATTCTCTCAGGACCCTTGACCGATAAGATAAGTGCACTTTGGGGACATAGGTGGCCAAATCAATTCTTTTAAACCTCTCCGCAATTCCCTGATACATGGGTGTCACAATTCACTCCCACTAACAGATTGCAACGTCCTCGTTGTGCACCAAGACCGTCACCGCGACAGTGTGAGTCCACTCGACTCAACACTCGTCTGGGTTCGGCTCTGATACCACTTGTAACGCCACGATCACCACCTCTCAGTGGGCCCCATGTCCACCCTTAGTCCATGGGTCCACCTTCCTTAATGGGCCTCACGTCCTCTACCGTCCCTACAAATCAACACATGATCTTTCCCTGTGTTTTGTCCTCACTTTCACAGTTCCGACAGTCACTTCCCGGAAGATCACCCATCCTGAGACTACTCAAGCTCAAGCACGCTTCACTCTGGAGTTCTCTCAGGATCTTTGATCGAAAAGATAAATGCATTTTGGTGACATAGGTGGCCAAATCAATTCTTTTAAACCTCTCCGCAAATCTCTGATACGTGGGTGTCACAACTAGAATCTAACCTGGGAAGAACTAGAATATCTCAATCATAGCATTGATACAAAATTGTTGTTTGTCAGAACCAAACGAGATGTTGTTGCTCTAAAAGTAGTGGTTTATGTGGTTTTCACTATTGCAAGTTAACTTCATATGACTAATTACGCTTTGCAAAGAACATAAGGTTTGACCAGATGGATAAATTTTTTGTTTGATGTGATGGTGCATAGTGCTTGCAAACTCGACGTTTGGACTATGAATATCATCCTTAGTGTGTTTGGAAACTCTTCTCGCAAAGGGGCATAGCCTTAGCATGTGGTCTATGGATTCTTCAGCTCCACACCTTTCTCATTCTTAATGCTATTTTCCTGCATTTCTTTGCTTTATCAATGTCTGTTTTGCTTGTTTTTGACATTAATAGTGTTCATATTTTTGCTTTCTACACTAAATGTCATAGGCATTTTGGCAAAAAAACAAAGCCACAAATATTGCAAAAGATTTTGTTAAGCAACTACCAATGGACCCATGAAATCTTACAGTTTATTAAAAAGTTCTTAATCTAACTTTTTTCAAAATTTATAAAAAATAATTTCTTAAGTAACTTTAACTAAGATACATTGATGGAAGTTCTGTAGCAAATTTTTTATATGATGTGGCCCAAATGCTTTAACTGCTTTATGGGTGGGCTGGACATGTGTTCCCTATGCTATTCACTATTATCTTTGGTTTTTAGACTGACTGAATATTAGACACGATTAAATTAGCATATTAAAGTAAGTTTGACGATTAGTGTTTTTTTTTTTGGGATCAAAAGTCACAAATAATACAGATTAATACAACAATTAAGTGAATTTCTTACCGTACTACGAGTACGTACGGTTGTAATACTAGTACATTATAATTTCCATTTCTAAAGTGTGTAAAACATGTAAAAATTGTAGAATGCATCATCTATTTTTTTTTAAACATATACAAATGGTAGAAAATGTATTCTAAGCATTGCATAACGAATTTCATTTGTCTAAAAACCTACATGTTTCTTGTTATTCTCAACAAAATCATGAATTTTTTTCTTCAAGTTTTTATCTTCATATATGTCTATCAACAAGTTTTTCTGGTTGTTTTCTTTAAAATTGTTTCAAATTTGGTCTTATCTATTAGTAAAGATAGTTAATGCGCAAGTGACAATTTACAAATAATTTATATGGATAAATTAAAAACAAATATATATATATATATTACAAATACTAACTTCAAGTTTTGATATTTATTCAAACGAGAAGGATTTAAATGTTTAATTATGTAAATCTTACAAATAAAAGGTTACTGTACCTAATGTACTTCCTAATTAATAATGAGATATATATGGAAAAATTGAAAGAAATCCTTTATAAATTTTTAAGATAGATTCTTTGGTTTTTACATAAATAACTTCATAACATCTTGTACATTCTTATTAGTGTAAATGTGTAAACATGTCAAATTGCTTAAGATGTGCTCCAAACGTTTTTTTTTAAAGGTTCAAGCATACATTTTACTCATAGTGGTTAGAGAGTAAACATATAATTATTTAACTAATTAACTAAACAAAACAAATATTACCCTTCTCAAAACAAAGTTCAAGCAAAAAAAAAAAGAAAAAAAAAAAGTTCAAGCTATCAACTGTACTTTTTCTACCTCATCTAGCTCGAATATATCTGCAATAACTTGGCACACTTAAGTAGCTTTCTAACTTACATTGAAAATTTCTGGCTTAGTTATCTTTGGAAAGCAAATACCCCACTTATATTAATTGGTTAAGTATAGTTATCCGAAAGAAAGTAAACAATTGTACTTGTACAGTAATATGTTTTAACTTACTTTGTGATCATTGACGTTTGAATCACATCCTTTTGGTTTAAAAAATTTCCTAAATGACATGAAAATATCTCACTGGGTTAAACAATTAATAATCTACTGACATATGGGACGACGGCTTCTAACTCTAGTTTTTCACATTTTTACTTTTAATTTGTTTGATAATCTAATCGGTCCATATCCAAAATGCATTTAAATGATTAGCAAAAATGCAGTCTGAATATATTTTCTTTTCGACAAGCAAACGTGTATTCACACACACATACGTAAGTAATGCATTAGAAAAGAGACCACAGTAAACTTAACACCAGAAATAAATCCCAAAGCTTCTTTCTTAGGTAGTGACTTCCCTATACTGAAAGTTTTGCAGAATCCCAAGAAGCTATGATATCTCTTAACTTCTTTATAACGTCTTCTTCACAAGCATACCAGTTTGGTATAATCTTCGAGGCGCAAGGGAAGATATCCTTTACAGAGTTCTTGATTGTATTCTCCACTACTTCTGAAACGATCGCAATTTCTGCAAATTAAAACCAAACAATTATAAGCATAATGAGTCAGATAAGCTTTTAACTATAATAGAGTTAAGGAAAGGAGAATTAATGATAAGGTTACCTCGAATAGGTCTCTTGTTGGTCTGAGATATATGAGAGATGATGAAGATAACAGCAGCAAGAATAGACTTAGGGTTTCTTCGGATAACAAAATTCGCAGATTTCTCCACGGCTTCTCGAATCGCCTTTATCTCTCTTTGACCTATATCAAGCTTGGAACAGAAGCGACGAACAAGTTCTCCCGTGTTTATTGTACTCGCATTGGCACCAGACACAGAGGCTTGTTCTGACTCAAGAAGATGCTTTATCACCAAGGCTTGTTTTCGTATATCCTTCAAGCTAACACCATTGGCAACCATTGATATCTCTTTCAACGTCCTCGACAGATTCAGTTCACGACAAGCCGTCGAAACAGAGGCAGCACAGAGAGCGTTCAACTTCTTTCCTCTGCGTAGTTTCGTGTTAGCGTGACCATCGAATCTTGATATAATCTCGCATGCCCTAGACTTGATTTTGATATCTAGGTCTAGCGCCTCCGTGATTCTCTGGGTTTCGCTAAAGGCTTTCCTGATTAGGTCTTCCTCATGATTCTTGACTTGGTTCTGTGCCCGGTACAGAGTCGAGATGTCGTCTTTGGAGACGAAAGAGGAACCGTTTTCTTTAGGTTTCTCGATGACGGTGGCGAGATCGCCGGATTTGAAAAGAGGGTTGGTTGGAGCACCAACACGATTTGGGTCTCGATCACTGCCATTGTCGTCGGAGGCAAAAGTTCTCCATTCCTCAAAGAAGTCGATGATGTGAGCTTCAAGGACGAGGCCACACTCTGAACAGATCGTGTCGCCACTACTGTGGTCGATCACCATTATGGTCGCTCTCTTGCAGTCCAAACAAGTCTCTTCCTCCATTAACATATTTTTAGGGTTTCTTTCCTCTTCGTGAATTTTTGTCAAGGTTGATTCAATGATTTGTTACCAAAAAACAGACTATTTATTAACGGATGGAGTAAACTAATTCCTTTTTCTAATAGGATTTTGATGCTTTTACTTTTTACAGTGTTACTATTTTACTAATAGTAAAAAGGAAATTTTCCCTTTTTTAATTCATATTGACAAATTATTTACTAATAGTAAAAAGGAAAATTATTTCTTTTTCTCCAATTGTTGAAGTAGCTATTGTCCAAAATAAAAAAATAAAAACAAATGTTTTGTAACTACAATAAATAATATTTACATATATGTATACGGATTACACACAAAAAAAAAGTTTATATCACATCAGTATAATCTAGAGGAGATATAGTACATAGTGACAGAGATTTATACAGTGAAAACTATATAGTAAAAGCTTATCTTACTGATCTACTTAAGAATCTCTGATGGATATGCAATCAAAACTACATTTTCTTCCTTAAAAAAATATGATGATCATAGAGGAAGACAATTTAGTGGCTCGGGTAGGTTCACTGGCATTTGTTTTTCAAGAACATATCTCTGCGGGATAGGTCTTGTAATGGTCTTTGCGCGGTTATGAAACTTGCCGAGATGGTTTATCATAGAGAATCTTTCAAGGTCTTGGATCTCTAAGATGATGTCTAATATTGATGTGGTCCTCTCCAAGCTGTATGGACAATTTGAAAAATAAAAATGTAACTCAAGAATTATTATCTTGTTCTCAAAGACAATTAAAGACTGATCCATCCATACCTTTGGAAGTCACTTTCAAGCTTTTGTATTTTCTCCATGAAAGCTTTGACAAGTGAAGAATATGGTCGATCTTTATCACTAGCTGTCTTCGAAGTTTGATGACTAGACAAAAAAACTCCTTTAGGGAAGTGAGCAAAATCATAAGAAACTGAGATCAATCTAAAACTATAATGGAACTCACTTTGTGCACTTCTTAAAATCTGAGTAGCATTTGAGAGAACATGAATCAGCGAGTGTGATTCTTGACACAAAGTAAAGTACCATCTCGTAGTTGAAAGCTGCCGCGTTGTTTCTGAGAAAACAAACGCAGGTGCGGGTTGGAGAAGCTGTTGCATGAGATTTGTGGATAAAAAAATCCTTCTCTTTGAAGGAGATATCACCTCATTCGGATCACACTTTTCATCAATCAAAATACAGTTCTGAAAACAATAAAACAAGTCTCTTTATCTGAAGATGGATATGAAAATTAGTAAAGAAAAAGTGATAGATATAATAAGAGCAATGCATGGTACCTTCTCACATAGAGCATTTGTCACAAGGTCCCATCCTTGTTCTAAGATACTATAGAGAGCAAATGTTTAAACGATCAAACATAGTAAATCTAGAATGTGACATTAGATTTACTACAAAAGAATGTTCCAAGGAAATGACCTGATGTTGTGACATAATTCAGAACCTTCCCGGTAGACATTGTGCCATGGTGATTGTAAAAAGGTTGAAACTTTACGCTTCTTCCGTCTCAATACAGCCATGTTTTGGTTCAGAGTGTTTGACTTGGTCAGTCCATGTCCATTGTTAGACTTCCAAACATAATTGTATATCCCCTGCATTTGTGGATCATTGTCCGCCTTTGAACACCCTGAATTTAACAAAATATGTCCAACAATTGCAGAATTGTGGAGGATCTTGTTAGAAACGTTTGTAATCTAAAGGCCTTGTGTCTTCATCTAAAGCAAACTTGATAAGAGTTGCAGTTCTGTACATGTGCCAAAATGTTATCATTTAAAAGCAATCTTTGCCTCTCCCATATTTTCTCTGTATGTAAGATCACTACTTTAAACTCTTTAACAATTAAAAGTTTGTCAATGACATCAAATCTTAAACCTTCCAAGCTATAAAAAGATTCCACAACCCATATATAATGTCATTACCATGCTTGAATAATCAACTTATAAATCCAACTTCCGATGAATCCTTGTGATTTACGATATAATTTAAAACCAGATACAAACAAACAAAAAACATTAGTAGAAGAGAATGCTTTGTGAATGCATGCAAAAAAACAGAAAAAAATTTGTTTTGTTATGAACATCGATTTGAGTATACAACTAGATTCTGATTAACAATAGTAAGTATACATAAAGCCAGTGAAATTTACCTAAGAAGTGCATGAGCAAGACACTGTATTCTTCTGATTTTACTATGAGAAACTTTTTAAAACTTTTTAGCTCTTTCAATCTGAGAAGCTCACTTCGTTTACAGTGAAACGACATCACACTTCTCGAGCTGGTTCGCATCCCATTGGGTCGATGAAACCAAAGAAACGAACACTTCACTTTTATAGGCTTCTCCTATGGGCTTCTACTATGGGCCTACTTTTGTTCCTAAATTGGGTCTCAGTGAATAATCAAGTTTGTCTCAAACACGAGAGATAGGAGCGTGACTAGCATGCAGGAAAAGCTAAAGAGAGAAAGATAGAGGTTTTAGAGAGCTTATCTTCTTCCTTTCATCTTGGTTGTAGTTTCTCTTAGGAGTTTTCTTCTTCCATCTGCTTTCATGTATGTACTCTATTTAACGCTTTATATAAACTTTGTGAACTGGTTTTAGCTCACCAAGATGTACCTTGGTCACATTGACCTTGGGAACTTGTAAATCTCGGTGTCATCTCTCGTCTTTTCTCTTATCTTGTTCTTCTATGAACACAAAAACAAACATATCAAGCGTTAAAAAAAAAAAACTATCTTGCTAATTCCATAAGTAAATAATTAGGCATGTATATTGGTCTCTTGATCGGTGATATATCATGGTTTTTATGGTTTTTAACTATGATATAAGTGTGCTTTTTGAGTCTTTTGATTTGTTTTCTAGGATGTTTTAGAGTCTTTACATGTTTTCTAGGATTTTGGCATGAATGGAGCAAAGTGAAGCAGTTTGGATCGTTTTGGAGCATTTAACCCTAGGAAATCAACTTGGAATCAATTCAGAGTGATGGTGTCGATCGACACCGTTTAGCATCGGTCGACACCCAGTCCAAACAGACGAGAGAGCCAAGTTTTGGAAGTTTTACAAATTTGCCCGAAGTCTTCCACAATTGCAACACAAGTCCTTGACGTGTTTTAGGACATATATATATATATTGTTTTTGGGTTTTAGAAACTCTTAAGTTTTATTCAAGCAGCTTTATGAGAGAGAGATATTGAGAGTTTTTAGAGAGACGGATCCGATTTCATCTATAGAGAGAATAATTTCTGAACTCCCTTATTTTACTTTTGATATCTATTGCATGTTATTCAGAAAGATGTTTTGTTCTTCATTAAATATGTCTGAGTAGTTTGTTTGTTAGGTTCAGGGTTTTTCACAGGGTTTTTATGATTTATTAGATCCGTTATTTTTAGGGTTCATTATCTTTTATGATATTCATCTTTGGTTGTTCTTCATATTAATTCTTGATTGATCACCTAGAATTAATATCTTAGGGAAACAAATTGATATGAGAATATAATTGTTTTCTTGATTAAACCATTGATGAGCAAAATTACTTTTTACAAAGAGATTTGATTTAGTAATTTTTTTATTTGATTTAGTAATTTTGTGAACAATCTAAACCTGATTTTAAAGCTGATTTTTAACCTATAATTTTACAAAGAGATTTGGATTTTCTGGTTTTAAATTTAGATAATATTTGCAGTGAGAACTGATTTATTTTACAAATTGTGCTTAGAGTTCTAGATCTGATTTTAATTGCTTGAACCTTAATTAATTTATTGATTTAATAATTCATAATTACCTGAGAAATTCTCTAGGTCTACCTTTTTGATCATCTGAATTCACAACACTTTTTTAAAAATTTTGCATTGCTTTTCAATAATTAAACCAACATGTTTAGCATAATAATAAAACTCCATAATTTATTGTGTTTGATCTAGAGTCTCTGTGGATTCGACCCCTAAGTACTACAGTGATCTCTTGTTTGAGAGAGTAGCTCTAGGTATTAATTTGAGCATATCAATATGGTAAGTGAATGAGTATATAGAAGATATGGCAAAAAAAGTTGGATATGCGATGGATAAGAAATGGGCAATGGTGAAGGAGGATGATGCAGACGAAGGAGAAGAAGAGATGCCGTTGTGGATGGACATCATAGCGAGACGCTAGCTGTGGGTTTTGGTCGTTTGGGTTGATGTCGACAAGAGAGATGGAGAGGATTTAGTTGTGGTGAAGAATCTTAGAAACTGCGGATACAACAATAAGTAGAAAAAACTGACTTGTTACAAAATACAAGGAGAATATCAATTACGCTATTCTTTTTCGAGTACGGCTCTACGTGTAAATACGCTTTAGTGTGGACTAGGGGATTGGTGGCTACTGGTTAGTGTAATGGCTTGAGGTGGAAGACTTGTCAGGCTGGTTTGTTTAAATCCTTTGGAAACAGCATGTTCGAACTTCTTGCTTGGTGCTTCAATTTTATTAGGAATCATTGACATCCAACCCAAAACCAATTGGAAATAAGTAAAGTGGTCCATGATCATTATATATTATCCCAAGGAACACATTCCAACCGATGTGGGATTCTAATAGGCTTCCTCGAGATGTGGATAGGAAGCGGTCCAACGGGAAACAACCCAAGTCCAACATCTCGGAAATACAACAAGAGATACCACTTATATGGGCCACATAGGTGGGAAACCATTTCTTTGTAATAATATATAAGGATCATGGACCCCTCCACTCATTGCCAATTGGTTTTGGATTGGATGTCCATGATTCCTAATATAGTATTGTAACCCATGGTTATGCCCAACAAGCAATTTCCCACAAAGAAATGGTTTTCCATCTATGGGGCCCACATAAGTGGTACGTCACTTTATATTTCCAATATGTTGGGCTTGGGCTGTTTTCCGTTGGACCGTTTCCCACTCACATCTCTAGGAGGTCTATTAGAATCCCACATCGGTTGGGATGTGTACTTTAGGATATTATATAAGCATCATGGACCACTCCACTCATTGATACTATATTAGGAATCATGGACATACAACTCAAAACCAATTGGCAATGAGTGGAGTGTTCCATGATCCTTATATATTATTCCAAGGAACACATCCCAACTGATGTGGGATTCTAATAGCTTTCTTGTTC
Source organism: Camelina sativa (assembly GCF_030686135.1). Classification (NCBI taxonomy): domain Eukaryota; kingdom Viridiplantae; phylum Streptophyta; class Magnoliopsida; order Brassicales; family Brassicaceae; genus Camelina; species Camelina sativa. The sequence goes on from NC_141883.1 coordinate 8,318,204, forward strand.
CACCATGATGCGCTACGCAAAAATAAGAGTGTAAGTATTATTGTATTAGGTCTTCACATCTTGTACTTGTAGACTCTATCTTAAAGAACCTTTGTGAAAGATAAATTCAACAACTTTAGCTCTTTACTGACCAGGGAGACCTAGAACAGATTAAATACAAGAGTCAATAACCAAAAAAATAGATTTTGTTACCAACAAATTTTAATGAAGTTTTATATTAGTTTACCTGCAAAAAGAGCAACACAATCTAAAGCTACCCTTGCGTGTTCGTGCATGCATGGTCTTGTTCAGGTACTTGGGTGAGAGATGACCTAGAGCATCTAACACAACCACAAGAGAGAAATATTTTACCTGGTATCAGCCACACGTACAATACCTTTCCTTTACAGTGAGAATCTGCATTCTTGATGTCATATGATTTGATACCCCAGGCTTAAGTCTCGTCTTCTTTCAATAGTCTAGAAATCACTGAGCAACTGTAAGGGTCCACATGCAAGACTTTGTGCATGCCATCTCTGTAACGCTCCTAAGCCTTCCTATGGCCGGACAGGCCAACAGACAGCCACATGACGCTACGATGGGAATTGCGCTGAGGGGATGGTGGTTCCTCTGTATAACGATAGCTTGAGGGGTGGTGGGCCCTAAGAGTGGCAGAGGAGATGATGGTTCTCCTGGGAGATGGTGGTTCCCCTGGTACCGAGATCTTGAGGGTGACGATCCAAGAGCGAGACGATAAGGCTTGAGGACGGTGGTTTGAGAGTGAGATCGGTATAACGCAAAAGTTTTAACTTCAGAGTAGATGAGTTGGGAGAAAATAATGTCAGGACCTGTGAATAAGCATAATGACACCTGAATGTCGGGGTTGATGGTGGTTCAATCCTAGGTTTTATGTTGACCAGTGGGGTCAGGATTTTGTTGACCGTTGGGGTCATGTTTGTGTGGACCAGTAGGGTCTGGATTGTGTTGACTGGTGGGGTCAGGATGGGTTAACTAGTGGGGTCAACGTGTTGTGCACCGTTGGATCTCATTGTGGTTCGAACCATTGCGACGGTGGAAACGTTTTGCAGTAGGACTGGAGTGTTGTCAGATTCGAGGATGAATCTTTTGTTAGAGGAAGAGAATTGTAACGCCCGTGTTCCAAAGAAAAGTGGAAGAATCGATCAATTTATGTGAAATCATGAAATTACCCAGTTTGGTTTAAGAAACCCTAGGGGCTCGGGTATATAAGTGGTATCTCGACGCCAAGTGAAGGGGAGCAGTCTCTTGTCCTAAAAGGAGAGAAGAGAGTTGTGGGTTCTCTCTTTAAAGGGAGGAGAAAGGGGATGGTTTGACAATGGACGGAAAAAGGAAGGCGGTCTTGGTGTGAGGAAGAAGAGGAGATCAAGCAGTGGGCTTAAGGGGAGCTTCTTCTTCGTCATGCATCAAGGATGCTATATGAAGAGACCTTGTGCTTGGGGCATAAGAGGAGGAGAAGGGAGTTCCATCTTCTTCATATGTGAGGGGAAGGATGGAAACTTGGTGGTGGATGGGATAGACAAAGAGGCTCTCTCATGGATGTTATCCAGGTAAGTCGTGTTATTGATGTTTAATCGATTAGGGAACAGATGGTTGTGAAAGATTAGGGTTTTGCGGCGAGAAAGAGCTTGAAGGGAGGCTTGGATCTTGATGGGCTGCGTGGACTGATTCCAGATGGCTATTTGGGAGCAACGTTTAGAGGTTGAAACAGAGTCCAATTTGGCTGAAAATTGGTGGGGAGCTTCGTGGTGCTATAGGCTTCTTATCCAACGGTGGGATTGTGAAATTAACGTTGGGATTGTGAAATTAACGGTTGGTATATGTTTAAGTAAAATGTTTGTATTGTGGTCTGATAAAGACGGGTTTATGGTAAGATTGGGGTGTCGGGCGACACCAAGGTAATTTTGGTCGACACGACCATGTTGTTGTGTGTTTTGGTCCTAGGAAGACAACTGGAGTTAGGTTTGGATGAGGGGAGATCAATGGAAGTGATGTCATGGGCTTTGGTGTAGTGTCGATCGACGCCATTTGTGTTGGTTTGCAAGTGGTGCGATGGGTGATGTTCGACACTTGGTGGAGGTGTCGTTCGACACTTGAGGAGTGGATAGTGAATTTGCATATTTGAGGGGAAGTGTTGTCCATGAATGGACGAAATCAAATATTCCTGCCCACCTCTCTTGTTACTCGGTTGCTATGGGTGGTTGGTTGTGCGATTCAGTAACTAGATGAGGTGGGGTTTCGTGTATTTGTGGGAGTTTTTGTAAGGAGCGATTTCTACGCCAGTTGTCTCATCGAAATTATGGGTTTCCGATGAGATCGTTTCCCGGGGATCCTATGTGAGGATTGGGAATCCGGGTGCAGTCGTTTCAACAACGAATATTTATTTCTTACAATTCTGGACTCCAGACCAAACCACCCACGAGCCAGCCTTGATGTTTTCCTCAAACCATGAATCGATGAGTTAAAGGAGTTATGGTATAATGGGGTTGAGGCTTATGGTATCTCATTAAATCAAAATTTCAACATGAAAGCTGTTCTGCTGTGGATAATAAGCGATTTTCTGGCGTACGGTATGTTGTCGGGATGGAAAACACATGGAAGATTAACATGTCCAAGTTGTATCGATGACACTGGTGCTTTTCAATTACCAGCTGGGAGGAAAACATGTTGGTTTGACTGTCATAGGAGAATTCTTCCTACAAGTCATCCGATGCGAAAGAATAAAAATGACTTTTTGAAAGGAGAAAATTCATTGAATGACTATCCACCTGCATCTCTAACTAGTCAAGCTATATATGAGCGTATAAGGAAAGCAAAAGCACCTAAAACATATGTCTGCGGTGGAAATGGTCACGAAAAGAAAGTTAAAGGCTACGAAAGATGGCATAATTGGCATAAATAAAGCATACTATGCCAGTTACCGTACTGGGTCAATCTAAATTTAAGGCACAATCTGGATTTTGGTGCACATCAAGAAAAATCTCTTTGATAACTTGATGTATACCGCTATGAATGTAAAAGACAGATTGAAAGACAATGTGAAGTCAAGATTAGATATTGCAAGATTATGTTCCCGGCAAGATTTACATCTGGATGCTCAAGGGAGGGCCCCATTTCCTATTTGGAGATTGAAAACCAAAGCAAAAGAGGCTTTACTAAAGTGGGTAAAAGAAGATGTTAGATTTCCAGACTCTATGTTGCAGGTTTAGCTAGTTGTGCAGATATGAAAAATGGAAAGTTTTCGGGAATAAAGAGTCATGACTGCCATGTGTTTATGGAACGATTGCTTCCGTTTATATTTGCAGAGTTTTTACAGTGTAATGTGCACCTTGCGATTTCAAGAATATAAATTTACTATGTAAATTGGTTTAGTTGTTGATATTATAGGTATATATAACGACATATCATGTTCTAACTTTGTAGGGATTGACGAATTTTTCTGCGACTTATGTAGTAGATCATTGGAGCAATCCCGCCTCCAAATTCTGAAAGATTATATTGTCATGATCTTGTGTAATTTGGAGGAAATCTTCCCTCCTTTCTTTTTTGATGTAATGGAGCACCTACCTATTCCTTATGAAGCACAACTTGGTGGTCCCGTGCAATATAGGTGGATATATCCTTTCGAAAGGTTTTTTCAACGTTTAAAAGGCAAGACGAAGAACAAAAGATATCCAGCTGGCTCAATAGTTCAATCATACTTGAATGATGAGATATCTTATTTCTCGGAACATTATTTCGCTTCACACATTTCTACAACAAGGAGAAGAAGGTAAAATCTCTAAATATGATTATTGAATTTTTTTATCAATTTCTAAATTTGTAATAAAGTTTTTCTAAATAAACTTTACCAAGTTAATTCGACATGAATAAGGTGAAGTGCCTGTATATCCTATACCAGTACCAGATATATTCACTCAAGTGGGTCGTCCAGGCGGTAAATGTAGTGAATTTTGGTTAACTGAAAAAGATTATAAATGCGCACATGCATATGTTCTGTGCAATTGTGACTATTTCCAGCCACATCAGAGGTATTTGCGATTCACCAAAATTAATTATAACCATATATTCTTAGTAAACTTTAATATATCTACTTTATGTTGATAAACACACAGATTGTTGGAGGCGCAGTTTCGATATGAATATCCAGGACTATCTGATGAAGATGTTAGGTCGAAGAAAGATGAAGATTTCTATCAATGGAATAATGAATAAGTAATATGTATGTTTTACCACCTATTCACTATATCAACATAATAAATATCTTATTTTTAAATTTTGTATATATATGTTACACAGGTGCGTGCTGTTTTGAAAGTTTTTCTCCATTGGTACATGAAGTAGTGGAAGGTCCTGAAAATAAAGTCATGACCAATATATTTTATAAGAGGTTATCTGTTTCACACCAAAGCTCACGGTCTCACTAAAAAAAACAATGAAATATGGGGTATGTGTCCACGGACAAACTTATTCTGATGTATCTGACGAGGATGATTTTTACGGAACCATTGAAAATATCATAGAGCTTACGTATCCAGGATTTTTGAATTTACGGATTACACTTTTATATTGTGAATGGTATGACCCTACAATTCACAAAGGCACTCGAATACATGTTGGAGTCATTGTTGACGTGTTGTCATCAAGGAGATACAAACAATATGAACCATTTTTATTAGGTACTAGGTTTTACCCCGTGGTACACCATGGATCTATTATTTTGTTGATATATATATTGTTAACGGTTGTAAGTAGAGTTACAAAACTCTTGATTCGAAAGTTGAGAATATACATTTTACGATTTGTTAGTTATGATTTAGGAATGAATGATCTGACATATTCTTATTATGATACTCGATTGATATTATTAGATTAATAGTATACATTTAAAGCTAATAAGATATTGCCAAATATGTAATCGTTTATTAAACGCAATTTAGATATTTCCTAAGATGTATTCATCTTGAATTAGTTGCTATATTATAGGGATGTGATTAAGAGGATGTGATTACATAAATTGGGTTATCAATTCTTTTTGTCAAACTCGGTCCTAAAAATTTGGCATGCAAATTAGATATTTCCTAAGATACAATGGGCATTAATTGACATTAATTGGATGTAAATAAGTATGCTATGGATTAAAAACCGGCCCAACATATTCGGCAATCTTAAGGAGGATCCGGATAATTGAATCGGTTATAATTTTAGTTAAAAACCCGACCCAAAGTTGGTAAAATGTGATGGCACCCTATTGTACTCCAAAAATGTGTTCCGAGCTCTATATGTGGATATACTTGTTTGGTTACAAATATCCTAAGACAATTTTTAATATATATCCGTTTATAAAAATTCAAATCACATTATATGCTCAAAAAAATCTAAAATTTTATTAACATTATGTATTGAATAGTAATTAAAATAATTAAATCTAAGTTTAAATAAAAATGAAAGGAGAATTATATTTTAATCTAACATATTTATTTAAATTAGATAAATATATTTTAGGAAATTAATATTATCAAATAAGGAAATGATTGTGTTTGGTTGTAAGGATTGTAGAGAATTTAGTTGAGACTTGTTTGGATACAAAGATAAGAGAGGATGACACAAAAATGTACTTCAAAAATGTTAAGACAAATTGTTTGGAGCAGACGCCCAATGTCGATCGTTAATGCGACACTACTTTTCAGATTGAGAATTTTCCTCTTTATGATCTCGTTAATCTGAGTACTCGTCACGTTTGAAGCACAATTTCACAATGTTTTTATGTTTAACAATGTTTTTTCACAAGTGTAAACACTAGTGATAATTATGAACCATTCAAAATAACTCAGTACAATTTCAAAATTGCTAACACTGCCACAGTGTCGCTTTCACAAACCCATTAAATAAGCATTGGAATTCTCACTTGTGTTTACTCAAAACTCTAATTTGTACCATTCATTTCCTTTGCCTTGTATGTTCTATTTTAGCAAGTTGTTTCCTTATCATACAAAATTTCAACGGTTTCATTCGCAACCCCTTGGAATCATAAACCATAAAACCCCTCTTTCCCTCTTTCAATTTTTACATTTATAGCATCAATACACAATGTTGAAACACCAAATGTCACCACTCACCAAACGTCTAAATTAGAAATTTCCACACGCATTTTCGGGCAAATTTATAAGGAGTTCAAGTTCTAAATTAGTCAATTTAAATGGATGTAAAAGTTTACAATTTATATTTATATCTTTTACATTGATAGCATCAATACACAACATTGAAATGTTAAACGTCACCACTCACTACAAAGCAAACCAACAATCCATCATCGCCTTTCATCTGCAGCAAACAGCAAACCATCATCGTAAACCAGAAAAACCCTCATCTGCGCAAACCAACAAACTATTTCAATTTTTAGCAAGAATTGGAGACCACACATCACTAATACCAAATACAAGAACACAAAAACTAGAAGCATGTAATGGTTATCATATCAAACATTGTGAGCAATGTTATTCGGCTGAGTAAACAAAGAAAAGAACCAAATAAACTTGTGAGCAATATTACCATTAGTTACATTATACGTTATGAAAAATAGATCAGCTCTTAGGTTATATTCTGAACACGCATTCAACATGTATTCAAATATCTAACAAGCATTCAAAAACATAACAAAGTGTTAGGATGATGATTCACCGTGACTCATGCGTGAAATGGAAGCAGCTATCATTGTATGACCTTAGATACTCCCAATGAATCAAATAACATTGTCGCCATTGCTCCAATTAACCTCACACAAGAAGGTAGAAACACATTGATCAGCCCAAAAAACCGATTCAAGCTTTAAAAAAACAGAACACAAGCATTGATCAATAACAAAACACAAACAAAAGCACATAACATAAGCCGATTCAAGTTTTAAAAGAACCAAACACAAGCATTGATCAATAACATAAGACAAACCAGTTGAAGCGTTAGAAGAACAGAACACAAACATTGATCAATAACATAACACAAAACCGAAGCATTGATCAATAACATCACACAAGCCGATTCAAGCTTTAAAAGAACATAACACAAACATTGATCAATAACATAACACAAACCGATTTAAGGTATCAATGAATAAAACAAAGGAGACGATAAGAAAAATACATTGGATAAAGCATAATCGATGAATGTTGCGAAACAAATAGAAACTTCCAAAATAAGAAAAAGAAGTTTGACAACATTTAATTTTAACTCTAGAAGAATGTAAACACCCAATAGGAATTATGAGTATGATAAATAGTTTCAAACTACGTGTATCAAAGATTCAAACTGAGGTATCCTATTAAATTATAATAGAACTGTATGAGATCACTTGATGAAGATTTTGTTTAGAAACAGTGTAAGCCTTTTAAGTTTCAAATGCTACATATGAAAGAATATGAGTTCCAAAAATTTATTTTAATTGTGATAGAGAAGGTAATGCACCGTTATGAATACTCACTAACCGACATATTTATGTTCATTAGTCTCATCAACTTTCTCTGTAAAAGTATTTGTGAAAATGGTAAATTGGTCTAAAGATTTGCAATATTGAATTGATATCGAGAATCTAACATGTTTGAAAAAAACTCAAATGCATTTTTGGTCAATAGTTTTTCATACTTAATATATGCAGGCAATGTGACTTTTAACAAAAAAGCACATCAACATACTGACAAAAAAAAATTCAAAACGAAATTCACAATCTCCAAAAAATCGTAAAATCTAAAATAGTTAATTGTTCTTAAAAGTATACCAGAAATATAATTATGACTTTGAGATTTGAAAACTCAATACCGAAAAAGTGAATATATGCATGTGAGAAAAATATCTGACAATTATGTTTAGGGGAGGAGAACTTGCAGATGAAGTTTGCAGTTGTAACGATTACAACTGGTAATTAATGCAACCACACATCACTAATACCAAATACAAGAACACAAAACTGGAAACTTATAATGGTTATCATATAAAACATTGTTTTTTGTTGACAAAAAAAATCACTGGCAATAGTTAATTGTTGCGGCTAGATAACCATTACCTCGCAACAATACTAGACCAAATACAAGAACACAAAAACTGGAAGTAAGTAATGGTTATTATATCAAATCAATTTTAGTGATTTTTATCCTAAAATATTAACACCAAAATCTCATTTTATAATAGTTTCTAATATGTACATCTCTTTTGACAAAACAAACTAAATTATTATTCAAAAATTAATTTTCAATCCGATCAAATATGACTCAGTTACCAGGTTTGTCCAACATCTAACTCATGGACGTTAATGTGATATTAACCACGGTTTGGAGCAGACGCTCAATGATGATTTTTAAGGTGACTCTATTTTTCAGATTGAGAATTTTGCTCTTAATGATCTTGTTAATCTGAGTACTCTTCTTGTTTGAATCACAATTTCACAATGTTTTTATGTTTAACAATATTTTTTTCACAAGTGTAAACACAAGTGACAATTCTTAACCATTCAAAATGACTCAGTACAATTTCAGAATTGCTAACACTGTCACTTTAGGAAGCTGTTTCCTTATCATACAAAATTTCAATGATTTCATTCTAAACCCCTTGGAATCATAAACAATAAAACCCTTCTTTCCCTCTCTCAAGTTTTACATTTATAGCATCAATACACAACGTTGAAACACAAACGTCACCACTCACCAAACGGCTAAATTAGAAATTTTCACACACATTTTCGGAAAATTTCCAAGGAGTTCTAGTTCTAAATTAATCAATTTACATGGATGTAATATTTTACAATTTACAGTTATATCTTTTACATTGATAGCATCAATACACAACGTTGAAACATTAAACGTTACCACTCACCACAACCCACTCTTTATATAGTACACTAGATTAGGCCCGCGTATTAACGCGGCTATAAAAAAATATGTGAAATGTTAAGTTGTATTAAAAATGATAATTTTATTTCATTTTATTTTGTTGTTTAAACCCACACTCCATCTTGCAATATAGTTTCTTTGTATATTACATGATAATAAAATTAGATTTTAATTCTATGCACTCAATCCTAATGAGTAACATTTATAATTTTAATATAAAAATAAATGTGCATTGTATCAAATTTATATCTTACTTAATATTTTTAAAAACTAAAAATTAATAAAACATAATTCTTAAAGAAATAACTGAAAACTAATTTTATCTCATATTTGAAAAAGTAACAATATCTTAAATATATTTGTTTCATATTTTGTAATCTCATACGTTATAATTTTACTACTTGTCCAACTAATTTTTAAAAAAATATATACTAACATTATCATAAATTAATAAAAAATTCTAAAACGTTATTATGAGATAAATTATTTGTTTATGTAAATGTGTATCTACAATCCTTTTTCTTTTAGGATTAATAATTGACAGTATAATTTATTTAATTATGGTATTATAGTAATTAATTGTATAATTTTCTTAATTTGTTTTCTTATAGACTTAGTAATTTATATATATGAACTATATTTTATATTTCTTAAACTGTTTAAATTTTTTAATTTCTTATAATTTACAAATATGTTAAAATAAAGTTTTTTTATAACACATGACAAAATCTTTAATTGTTAAATTTGACATGTGTCACGATCACATGAGTTACTAACTTTGAAAACCAAGGTTTATACGATAACATAATATTGAATATGTTATCAAATCATTCACCGATTGAAAAACTTAAGGAAATTACATTAATTTATTATTTTGATTATCTTATTTTTCTTATATTATGTTAATAACTAATTTTAACACCTTTTTTTCAGCATCACTAATTTTAAAACATTTTTATACTTTAATCACTTTTCTGTATAAATTTATTTTTACTATATGAGTATAATAAATAATAATTGCTCTCTTTGAGTGTCCCCGTTCGCAGATGGTATGTGATTTGTCTCCGGTTTTGTTGATGCCGGATGGCTTTCCCTACAACTCAGTGTACTCGAATCTAAACTTTATTTTTTGGCGGGCATCATCCCAATCCAGGATTCCGGATATCAGTTTCCGTCTACCTTGGATTTTATGGTCAATTTGGAAGGATAGGAATAAAAAAAGTTTTTCAGGGAATAGAGGCAGAGCCGATTGATATTATGAATCAGGCGGCAAATGATAAAGTATTGTGGGAGGAGGCCAAATCCTTTTTGGTAAGATACTTGGATTCCTCGCCAACTTTGGAAGTACGAGATCCTTCTCCTTGGTGTCAGGTAGATGGATCCTGGAAAGGTTCAGATCCTTTTGTGGGTCTTGGGTGGTGGTATTGTAATAGTGAAGATATGACGCTTCTCCTGGGAGCACAGAGTCTTAGACGCAGCCCTACACCACTTAATTTGGAGTTAAAAGCCTTGATTTGGACTATGGAGTCCCTTCTGGCGGCTAGCGTTGACTGTCAAACTTTTGAGTCGGATTGTGCAGAGTTAGTTGCGATGGTGCAGTTCCCTGACGAATGGCCCGCCTTCTCGAATTTGTTGGACGAGTTCGCTTCACTCAGAGTATCCTATCCCTCTTTCATTCTTATCCAGATTCCGCGGGCATCAAATGTGAGAGCAGATTGTCTTGCTCGTTCTTCAAGATATTTAGTTTCTGAATTTTTTTTGTAAACTCTTTCCCTCCGGTTTGGGCAACCAATCTTGGAGTCCTCTTTTAATTTAATGTTTGGTTGAAAAAATAAAAATAATAATAATTGCAATTAAATTGCAAATATTTTCCTTATTAATTGCACATATTTTCCTATTGAAATTAGTAATTTAATAGATAACTTTCCTGTTAGAATTAGTGATATAATAGAATACTTTTGGTTTTATATACTTTTTGAATATATTAATTCTAATCCTTTTATTTGTAGGATTTTTTAATATTCCTAATAATTATTAAATAAAATTTCTTTTCACACATGTCAAAATATAATAGATATACTTGACACATGTCGTGACTATAAGAATTACTAACTTTCAAAACTAAGGTTTATATAATAAGATTTCATATGTTTCTATTTTTTCTGTCTCTTCCTTTGATGTTCTCTTCTGGTTAGCGAAACTCAATGGCTATTCAAGAGAAAAACAAAGCTGATGAAGAAATGAAAAGATTGGCAGAACAACAACAAGTAGACTTTTTGCTTATTGTCTGTAAATCATTCACTTTGAAGGGTAACTAATGTTCATATTTTTTCTGTCTCTTCCTCTGATTTCTCTGAAGTTAAGCGAAATTAATGCCTATTCCTATTCAAGAGCAAAACAAAGCTGATGAAGAAATGAAGAGATTGGCAGAACAACAACTGATAAGCTTTTGCTTATTGTATGTAAAATCATTCATTTGAAGGGCAACTAATGTTCAAGTTTTGGTGTTATTTCACAGAGGGAAAAAGCTGAGTTACATATGAAAAACCTTGAGCTGCAGAAAACACTCCATATTATGCAGGCATTGGAGCTGCAGAAAGAGATCATATAGTATAATTTTTATATAGTACATGTACATTTATATAATTTACATTTATATCTTTTACATTTATAGCATCAATACACAACGTTGAAACGTTAACCGTCACCACTCTTTATATAGTACATTTCATACGTTCCTATTTTTTCTGTCTTTTCCTCTGATCTTCTCTTCTGGTTAGCGAAACTCAATGGCTATTCAAGAGGAAAACAATGCTGATGAAGAAATGAAAATATAGGCAGAACAACAACATGTAGGCTTTTGTTTATTGTCTATAAAATCATTCCCTTTGAAGGGTAACTAATGTTTAAATTTTGGTGTTATTTCACAAAGGGAAAAAGCTGAGTTACATATGCTTGAGCTGCTGAAAACACTCCATGCTATGCAGGCATTGGAGCTGGAGAAAGGGATCATGAGTGGAAATTTGCATGCCATGAGACACATTCTTGGTATGGAGGAAGAAACAGAAAAATTAAATGAAAAACTGAAAGAGGTTACGGTAAAATATGGCTACGCTTTCAAAGACCATCAAAATGCGTGCAAGGGTTTGTTCAAAGTAAGCAATTCTAAGACTAATGAACATTTTTGCTGTTGATCTAGTGAGATATCTACTTCTCTTGCTACTAGATATTAGTTCTGTTATGTTCTGTTGACACATGTGTCTAATATTACTTCAATTTTCTTGCATAGGAAGGAAAGAATGTGCTAGTTCTCCTAGGCAGAGCTCATATAACGTGGAAAGGACCCATGACAGGGGAGAAGACAAGTGGAGTTCGGGATGCTGAAAAGTTTTTTTAGGATATCTATCAATCTATTTTGTATTTTTTAGAATAATTTCAGTGATGCCAGTTTTACATAAACATAAACATCAATTGGTAGAATTTATAAGGTTTAAACTTTTTTTATAAGACCATCTCCAATGGGGAGAGACCATTAAGGTTTTTTCTATTATTTTAAGTATAAATTTTGAATAAATAAAAGTTAAGAAAACCATAGTAGATTTTAAATTTCACTACAAGAAAACATGGAATCGCTGACTACAAAAACAGTCACTATACAGTCGCAAACTATTTAGTAACGATTGATTGGCGACTGACATGCGTAGTCGGTAAACAGTGCGTCGCTAAGATAATCAGTCGCTAAACAGTCGACACCGAACTACTAATTGGCGACTGATAATTGTGGTCGTTTTTCCCTCGCCAAACAGTCGCTAAATTTAGCGACTGAATTGCAACGGTTTAGCGATCGATCTGGTTACTCATTTGCGACTGTTTTGGTTACTGTTTTGTGTACGTTTCCGTGACTATTTTACGACTGTTTAACTATCATGTTTTAAAAAAATTATGGTAAAAATTAATTATTTGATTTTGTAATACCAAAACTGATTATGAAAACTATAACTAAAACATAACATACATGAAATTAAACAAAGACATAAGTTTAATTTTACATCCAATATAAGTTCCAGAAAACATCCAAACAATCATTACAAAAGTTTTTATGAGTTTCATAGCAAAGAGGTACAGGAAGTGGAATCGGTTGGCATAGACACAACAGGAGTTTCAGAGCAAAGAGGTACAGCTGCTGTCATCTCTAACCTTCTTCCCTTGGACTAACACCCCAATATGTATTCCACCACCGTGTAAAGGAGTAACAGCCTCTTTCACCGTCCTCTGAAACCAAAAGTATTAAGTATCATGACTAATGTTATGAAATAACATTGATCATTGCACACAGCAAAACCGAAACATCTAAAGAGACGGATAGGAAAAGACAAATTAATCACGCACCTTCAGTAAGCCTACATTTGCTGTCTCTGGAACTTCAATAACAAGCTCCAGAATCCTAAGGGACTTGATTCTGAACTTTACTGCAAACAATGATATAACATGAGACACACCACTACAAGAAATATGAGTTTTCTTAGCACTAGAAAAACACAAGAGTTAATGAATAGCTCAAGTCATGTTGAATAGTTCATAACAGAAAAACACAAGAGTTATTGAAAAATAAAGATTCAACCCATTATAATACCAAAACATTAAAAGCCAAGTGAATATACCTTGTAAGCACCAACATAAAACTCATTTTCGAGCATGTCCTGCAAGTGTTCATCGAGAACATAGACAAACTTCTTGGACCGAATAACTAACCAGTCCTTGACAATTTTTCTTCTTCTCATGATCCAGCACAGTAAAGAACGCCTGCAAGATATCAACGGTATTGGATATATGGACTAACCTGCTGGACTACACCTGCAAACAAAGAAGTAAAATTCTTCTGTTATAGTTCTCCAATTTCAAGCAGATTTTACTAATTCTGAAATAGAAATTAGGGAACAACACAACAATGATGATTCTCTTGCTTCCCTTCTTTGCAGACCAACGCTCAAGTCTTAATTCAAAACTTGAGATTCTGGCCAAACCAAACAAATCTAGCAGCGTAGAGAGAAGCACAAGAAACAATAGGTGAATAAAGAAAATCAGAGTCATCTAGCAACTATAAATAAAACCTTTGGAAAACTTAATTAGCTTTAAAAAAGACATCTAGCAAGAAACACTTTGAGCTCAGCCGAGAACCAAACCTAAACTTAGAGACATCTTGAGATAGTTGAACATGAAATATGTAAAGTGAAGCTAGAAGAAAGTTTGAAACTTTAACCTGAACTCTTTGCAATTTTAGAAAGAATCACAAGCCCATCTCTGTTAGTAACCCGAAACTGGAATCGTGTGAGATAAAAGGAGACATCAACGGCAATAGAAACGGCAGCATTATAGCTTGAAGGCGTAGTAGAGAGAAAGCGACGAGGGGACTGATGAGGAATAGGGTTTTGGATCTGGGTCTGGAGGAAGTAGTACGATTGAGAGCAATTGAGAGATACAAGGAGGGATTATAGCGTTTCTCGATTGAGTTGGGGATCTGAGGGATTAGGGTTTTCTCGGGGAAGAAGAGAAACGGTTTGGGTTTGAGCCGTTATGTTACGGCCCAAATTTGGTTTAAAGCCCAAATTAAATAAAACAGTCGCTAAAGAGTCGCTGTTTAGTCGCAATGTTTGGCGACTGTCAAATTGGTCTCCAAACTAGTCGCAAATTGGCGACTACACTGCGACATTATGCATCAGTCTCGAATTAGCATCTATTAGGCGACTGTTTTATTTTAGTAGCCATTGAGTAGCAAAACAATAGCAATTCAGTCGCTAAATTTAGCGACTGTGTTTTAGGTCGCAACTTGCAGTCGGCAATTCCATGTTTTCTTGTAGTGTTTGTACTCCTCCAATAGTAAGGGATTCTTAAAAAGAAAAGGAATATTATTTTGCAAATTCAAATTTGTTTTACTTTTAACAAGTTTACCACAAAGCAAACCAACAATCCATCATCGCCTTTCATCGGCAGCAAACAGCAAGCCATCATCGTAAACCAGAAAAACCCTCATCTGCGCAAACCAACAAACTATATCAATTTTTAGCAAGAATTGGAGACCACACATCACTGATACCAAATAAAAGAACACAAAAACTGGAAGCAAGTAATGGTTATCATATCAAACATTGTGAGCAATGTTATTCCACTGAGTAAACAAAGAGAAGAACCAAATAAACTTGTGAGCAATGTTACCATTAGTTACATTATGAAAAATAGATCAGTTCTTAGGCTATATTCTGAACACACATTCAACAGGCATTCAAATATCTAACAAGCATTCAAAAACATAACAAAGTGTTAGGTTGATGATTTACCGTGACTCATGCGTGAAATGGAAGCAGCTATCATTGTATGACCTCAGATACTCCCAATGAATAACATAGCACTGTCGTCATTGCTCCAATTAACCTCACACAAGAAGGTAGAAACACATAGATTAGCCCAACAAACCGATTCATGCTTTACAAGAACATAACACAAGCATTGATCAATAACATAACACAAACAAAAGCACATAACACAAACCAATTCAAGCTTTAAAAGAACCGAACACAAGCATTGCTCAATAACATAAGACAAACCAGTTGAAGCTTTAGAATAAGAGAACACAAACATTGATCAATAACATAACACAAAGCCGAAGCATTGATCAATAACATAACACAAAACCGAAGCATTTATCAAGAACATAACACAAGCCGATTCAAACTTTAAAAGACGCTAACAGAAACATTGATCAATAACATAACACAACCCGATGGAAGCTTTAAATAAACAGAACACAAGCATTGATCAATAACATATCACAAACCGAAACATTGATCAATAACATAACAGAAGCCGATTCAAGATTTAAAAGAACATAACACAAACATTGATCAATAACATAACACAAACTGATTTAAGGTATCAGTGAATAAAACAAAGGAGAAGATAAGAAAAATACATTGGATAAAGCATAATCAACGAATGTTACAAAACAAATAGAAACTTCCAGAACAAGAAAAAGAAGTTGAAAACATTTAATTTTAACTCTAGAAGAATGTAAACACCCTATAGGAATTATGAGTATGATAAATAATTCAAACTACGTGTATCAAAGATCCAAAATGAGGTATCCTCTTAAATTAAAATAAAACTGTACGAGATCACTTGATGAAGATTTGGTTTACAAATTGTGTAAGCCTTTTAACTTTCAAATGCTACATATGAAAGAATATGAGCTCTAACAATTTATTTTAATTGTGATAGAGAAGGTAATGCACCATTATGAATACTCCCTAACTCACATATTTATGTTCATTAGTCTCATCAACTTTCTCTGTAAATTGGTCTGAAGATTTGTAAGAATGGTAAATTGGTCTGAAGATTTATAATATTGAATTGATATCAGGAATCTAACATTTTTTGTATTTTAAAATCAAATGCATTTGTGGTCAATAGTTTTTAATACTTAACTAGGTACTAATTTGCGGATAACCGCAGGCTGATTTTTTTTTTTATAAATTGTAATAATTTATTTTGTTATTATGTTATTTATTAGTTTTTAAAATCTAAGTTGTTAAACGGAACTGATATAGAATTTATTTGATTAGATTTTTGATAAAAAAAATTAACCCGATCGAAACGTTGAAATAAAAAAAACTATTTATCATTAAATTATTTTTTTAAAATCTTAGCTGTTAAATTTTTAATAATATTTTTTTCAAGTACTAATTAGTTTAGATTCGAATAGATTTTATTTAATTTTGTCGATTTAATTTAATTTGACCAGTCTATGATTTTTTTTAATTTATTAATAATTAATAAAGATTAATTCAATAACTAATAAAGATTAATTAATTAATAAAACTTTTCTAATGGCAAGTGAATGTTATTTTTTACACATTTTAAGATTAGTTTTATATCTATACTTCCCAATTAATATAGTAGAATATATGCAAGCAATGTGATTTTCAACAAAAAACACATCAACATACTGACAAAAAAATTCAAGACGAAATTCACAATCACAAAAAAAATCAGAAAATCTAAAATAGTTAATTGTTGATCTTAAAAGTATAACAGAAAAATAACTAAGACTTTGAGATTTGAAAATCAATTACGAAAAAACTGAATATATGCATGTGAGAAAGATATATGACAATTATGTTTAGGGGAGGGAAATTTGCAGATGAAGTTTGTACGTTGTACAATGACATCCTTTGGTATACATATTTCGATAAAATTTTAATTATTATATGGAATATTGTTTGGCATCCATTGTATTTTGAAACTTCATTTTCGTGAATCGAGAAAACAGATTGTTGCTGCAATTTAATGGTTTTTTGGTAAAACATCATTTTGTTATGTTTCTTATTGTCCTGGCTAAAACATTTGATGCATTTACATGTGTAATGGTTGTAACGATCACAACTGGTAATTAATGCAATCCATGGAGGTCCATTCAAATGATGTCTGATTTCATATTAACTAGTTCAATACTCCCTTGGACGTCAATGTGATAATAACAAAAGGTTGTCTTGATACACAAAAGTAGCACCATCATGGTTAGTTGAATTGAAGACCACACAAAGATTAACTAATTTGATTCCATTCCAATTAATGTTTTGTTACACTTTGGTAATTTACTCTCATGCATAATGAGAAGCCTAAAAAAATTATAACCGTCGGTCCACTTGACTAAAGACATTTTTCATGGATTTTTATTAAACAATTTTATGTATTGTCATAGATTTGTATTAATTTTTTAAAAATATTATGACATATCATCTTTATTTTTTTAGAAATTACCTAGATATCATATCTTCGGTTTGTATAAATTTATTTTCAACATGTGTATTAATGATAATTAATTGTTTCATTGACACATTAGTCTTCCATTCTTGTTATTTTTCTATGATCATTCATATCCTAAAATATTCTTACCAAAATCTCATTTTATAATAGTTTCTAATATGTACATCTCTTTTGATAAAACAAACTAAATTATTAATTTTCAATCCGATCAAATATGACTCAATACTTGAACTAAGGTGAATATGAAAGAATGAGCTGAAGAGACACATAACAAGATGTAAAAAAAAATTTGCTTAATAAGAGTTTGCTAAGGAAAAAAAATTAGGTTGAGATTTTTTGCTACATTTTGTTTCTAGTTTGATTTGGATATCAAAATAATACTTGTTTTTGAGATAAAATAATATTTTGTGGCTGAAATAATAATTTAGTAATGTTAATGGTGTCAAACATGAAAGTTGGTGCAAGTGCAATTAAATAATTTTAAAATATTTATAAAACAATTTTATAGTGTCAATTAAACCTTTAACTTAAAGAGTAGATACACCCTTGAACATATTTTATTCACCTTTTATCATCGTCATATGTTTGGGTACTATTTGATGTTGAAGCTAAAGAAATTTTTTTGGAAAAATAACTGAAAGAATTTTTTTGTTCTAATTAAGAGATTTTAATGAAAGCATTCAGATAAATAAATTAGAAAATAATTAATGAGATCACTCCTGCTGTTTTAGAAATTAAACTTTTGTCGTAAAATGAGATACCGTCTCGTGTCTTGGTTATGCATATATTAATTTTAATTATAGTTCTCAAACAAAGATCACAGTTGAAGTGTTATTTTGGTATTTAAGTTGAAAAATAACCCAATAAGGACAATGTTCTTGTAGTGTGATCCTCTTGACAACAATCAAATTTTCAACATTCTCTTTATATTTTGAAAAAAAAATATATGTAGTAAAGTAGTTCATGATGCTTTTGAAGTTTTTTAAAAATATAATTTTTTTTTCCAAATTTAATCAAAGTGTTCAGTCAATATCGCATGTATTATTCGCAATGGCACAATAATCAAAAATCAATATCGCACGGATTTATTTTTTTGTATGTTGAGTGTTTATGTTAAAAATTTGGCAAAACTGCGTTAAAAATTCTAAAAGTAGATTTTGGTAGAGTTTAGAGAAAATACTAGTGTGGTGGTGAGTAACGACATTTATGAACTTCAAAAGACGAGACCAAAAGTATGACTATTAGAAAAATTAATGAGACTATAGTCGACAAAATATATGTATCTGTTAGGGTGTCGTAAAGAAGAAATAATAGAGTTTTGGATCTGAAATCAAAATTTAAAGTAGAAAAGATTAAAGAAGATGAAAAAAACGATTAACAAAGATGTGAAAAACATCTCATGTTTAAGATTTAATTTTAACATGAATCTTTATAACTGTGTTCTATAACTTTTGTAAGATTAATATTTTGATTTTTATTATGTTTGATTTTAGCTACATTGTTTACTATGTGTAAGTATCTTTTTTAATTAGTTTTTTTCATTTTAACTCACTATTTTCTTGCAATTTTTTTCTGATTATTATTTTTTTTTTTCAACAACATCTCATACTTTATGATCTTGGTGTGGTGTATGTTCAATTATGATTATTTTATTTTAATATTATTCATGTGATGGTATTTAATGCGATTTGGATTCCGATATGTAATGTGATTATGATATGATTCAAATCTGAATTTGATATTTTACAATCCTATGATACTAGTTTGATACATATATGATACTAGTAGTAAGCCCGTACTTCGAACGGACAAAATTTATCAAACAAACTTGTATTAAAAAAAATGAAAATCAAGATGATTATTTTTAGTTAATTTTGATAAAATGCGGGAAAATAGTTAAAGTTGATGTATATTACCATTATTTGTTAATCATTTGGTTACTGAGTTTTATCACAAGTGTGAGAAAGAGCTTTGGCTCAAATGACTAAAGACATGTAAGCAAAGCTTCGAAAAATTCCAACCGAAACTAACATGAGTAGTGAATTGAAATAAATTTTACTGAAAACTCTCATATTACTGATTTCACCTTACTTTTACGTTCACCCAAAAGAGTTTTATACAGCAAGTCAAACAATCTGAAATCCTAATATTATTGATTTCAAACGATGCCTAATTATGTTGAGTGATTTGCCTTGGGACTGGAGAATCTCAACCTATTTGGATTGATGAGCCTTCATCTTTGTACATGCACCGACCTTCTTCTTTACTCTGATACACGAAAAGACGTGTTAACGACTGTGGTGTATCTTTTAGTGCTTCATTTGTTTAACTGGGCTTGTCTTCAGTTGTTGTTGTGGTTTTGTTGAGTGATCGAGGCCCATCTTCTTCGACGCCTCTGTTTCAAGGGTTAAATATCACGACGGATAAGAGGCGGAGAAGTGTGGAATAACGTCTCAGACACGTCGTCTTTGGTTGGAAACAGCTCTTCAAGTAGATCGTATAAACTCGATGTCTGCAAGATGCGATACAAATTCAAGAGTTCGGCACAATTTCTTTAGGCTGCGGCTACGATGGCCTTTTTTAGGGTGAGAAAGCTCAGACCCTTAAATTTGTGACTCGAATTCCGTCAACATTATCTCCGATATTGAAACCGAAACAACTCTGAAAAACAGATCATAGAGTAAAAATCATTAACAACTCATATGAGAATACAAATAGATCTAAATGCAACAATGGAATGAAATTATAACAAAATTTAAATTAAAAAAGGGCAAAGAAACGGGAGAATGATAAAATCAAATCATGTAGTCTGCAGGAAATTGTAATCATAAAGACAAACAATGTGAAGAGTAGGAGTGAAGGAAATGATGAATTTTTCAATAGTTAAACAGGAAGGGGGAAGTGGAGGAGATTAATGATATCGTGGAAAGGAGCAATTGAAAAAGAGGGTTTTTTAAAAACCCCATTACGTTTTTCATGGGCTCTATTTAAGAAGATAATATATTTCAGAGTAAAGTGATACGTAGAATAACATAATACATACCAATGTAGAATACTTCCTGGTTTTATCTTTTGGATAAAAATTCCATGTCCCAGATATTAGAGCTCTGATCTTCCATTCTTTTTTCAAAGAATTTAGATTTGAAAAAAAGAGTATAATCCAGAGGCATCTTCCAACTGTATAAAAGAAAATTCAGAATTAATATGAGTTCAAGAGAAAGTATATGGATATGAACAAAAACTAAAGATTTACCTGCGTGAGAATTGTAATTGTGGTTTATATAGCAACTACAAACAAAAAACGATGGAGTGGAGAAAAATAACAGAGAAGGATCGAGAGAGAAGACACTAAAATTGGATTTAAATAGGAGATTCTCTTGTAACCATAATCATGAACGTGGATGCGTTAGTGGGCGTAAATATAGGGATGTTTTTTTTTTGTTACAGGTTGTGTTGATCGTAAATCGTAAATCGTAAATCGTAAATCGTAAATCGTAAATCGTAAATCGTAATTGGAGGAACGATGAAGAACAAAAAAAATTGTGATATAACACATAAAATTAGACCTTTTTAATAGTCCAAAGGTTTTGATAATTTCATAACATTTAATTGGTTAATTTTTTTTTTTTAAGAATTCATTTTTTTAAAGGATCGTGTGTATATATGTTTTTGTTTTTCTTTTAACTAAAAAAGTATTTGATGTGACCAGTTATTATGGGACAGGTGACTTGTGTTTTATAGGATAAAGGATTATTACGAAAACTTTATGGTGTATACAAAATATAAGCTTGCAAAAAATGTTGAAACATATTTATTAATTCATATAGATCTATTTTTTGGAGAAAATCTTATTCATGTAGATTACATTTGTCTTTTCTATCAAATTTCTTCTAAACTTGTGCATCACGGAATACATAATTATTTATGATATTATGTGTTGAAGTGTGTCAAAAATTAATGCTCCCTCTACATTTCAATGCGTCATAAATGACTTGTTTAGACCATATTTCCACAAGTTGTACCTTTTTGACGATTTTTGGTGTAATGTAGCAACTCATGTGGACCATTTGGGAGTGGTGCTTCAACTGATGCAGCAACACAAGTTCTATTGCAACTCCAAAAATGTTCTTTTGACAAAATGGCGGTGTCCTATCTAAGTTACAAGATATTTGCACAAGTAGAGGCTGAAGATTCAGACAAGATAGAGGCAATGTTTTCCTCCCATAAATAAAATCAGTCATCGAATTGAGAGGGTTTATGGGTTCGACATAATACTATTGTGGGTTTTTGTAAATTTTGTGGAGATATAGAACGGATAATGACTATTTTGTTGAAGAAGAATGGATTCATATGCTCCGAATCCATATTTTTATCTTCTCTATCTTTCCTCTATGCCATTAACTTTAACTCCCGGACCGTCTTAGTGGGTCTTATGTCCAATCCCAGTCCATGGGCCCACCTTTCTTAATGGGCCTCATGTTCTCTAGGCCCGTGAGCCCATCCATATCTGACGACCGTTTTGCTACGCCCGAGAGGTTTTAAAGACTTGTTACCGTGCCTACAAATCACCACATGATTTTTCCCTTTGTTTTGTCCTCACTCGCACAGTTCCGACAGTCACTTCTCGGAAGGTCGCCCATCCTGAGACTACTCCAGCATAAGCACGCTTAACTGTGGAGTTCTCTCAAGACCCTTGACAGAAAATTTAAGTACACTTTGGTGACATAGGTGGCCAAATAAATTCTTTAAACCTCTCCCCATATCCCTGAAACCGGGGTGTCACAATTCATCCCCACTAACAGATCGCAACGTCCTCGTTGCGCACCAAGAGCGTCACCCCCATTAGTGTGAGCCCACTCGACTCCACACTCGTCTGGGTTTGGCGATGATACCACTTGTAACATCCGTGTACCGGGATTTGAATTTTGTGATGTATTGAGTAAACCAAGAGAGGGAATTTTAAATAATTTCAGTTTAATTGAATTCTCGTTTATTATATTTAAACCAGAACCCCTAGATTTTTCAAAGTGTCGCTTCCTTTCTTTTGGTGAAGTGTCGACGTTGGTTGCTCAAAGATTAAGAGAGATATCTTGGTTGTTTTGGTGAGAAGGAGAAAGAGATCAACAAAGCTTTGTGTTAGAGAGAAGGAAAATAAGCAGAATCGTGACGGTGTTAAAAGATATGGTTTCGACATATTAAATCATTGTCAGAGGTAACGAAATTTGTTGGAGTTTTTCCCAAGCCTTTCATCGTCATTCTAATTTTTACATAACTGGATTTGGGTTTAGACTCTGTGAGTTATGGGCATTTTTGTCGGGCACGTTCTCTCAGTCGCAAATTGAGACCAGCAGATGTATCGGGATCGATTGCGGGTACATCTGAGATCCGATTGTGCCGAAATTTTGTGGGAAGCTTCTGGACGTCTAGACCTTGCTTTTCACTGGAAGGATTGGAAAGTTAGTGGTTCGTTTTGATTTCGTGGTTTCACTTGTGAGATTGTTCTTTTCTGTTCTTCCTAACAGTTTGTTTTCAATGTTTGTTTGTTGGTGTGATTGGTTGTAGGAGCGAGTTTGGTTATTTTTGGAAATTAGAGAGCCTTTGTTTTGGTTGTAGTTATTTCCGTGGATCACTTATTAAGGTGATTGTGTGACCATGAACTTATCTAAGCAATTGGATTGTATGACTTGTTTTGTGTAATGATGTGTAGGTGTGGTGAAAGTGTTATTGGTTGTTATGTTTAATGGTTGGTTTGTTATAATTTATTTGTAGTTGTATTCTTGATTTGCTTGTGTGTATAGCTCGTAGATGGGAGGATTGCCTCACTGGATATTTCTATTGACATTCACGCATCTCATTGTGTTTGTGGTGCAGGTAGAGACAAAGTGTGACCGTGGGATCATGGCAATGAAGAGAAGGATGTTCTAGAGACTTAGTTGTTATTCTTTGGTTTATTTTAGGTTACTAAAATTGGAATGTTGGTGTTAGAACCATTGTTTAAATTGCTAGTTTTTTGTCTATGATTATGGTTAATTATTTGTTTATTATTATTGGTATTTTTCATTGCTTATTTGGTGATTTGAGTTCTGCATATTTAAAAAAATACTTTTGAGTTATTTATTTCTTATTTATTCTTTATTATTTTTTTAAAAAAATAGGTTGGGTCGTTTCATTAACAACTTAATACTTTTCTCCCTCCTTTTTTCTTGTGTCGATTACTACTTGATAGGCTCACAACTTATTGGTAAGGAACTAATGACAAAGATTATTTTTTAGTGATTTACCTTAGCTTACTTTTCCCTCGATTAGATGATATGGCTGCCAACAAAGATTTGTATTTGATATGATAATTTTCTTTCAATGATTTGAAATCTTAAGAGAGATTTGAAAACAGATTTGTCGCCTGAATTTGTTTGTTTGTAATAATTTAAATCGGGAGAAGATTAAATAAATTTTAATTTTAATTAGAATTTTTCTTAAAAAAAGTTAGATTGTCTACGTTGCATTCTCTTCACCAATTTTTTTATAGATATTTTTTTTTTCAGCAAAGGTAATTTATTTATTCTGAATAAAATAAGTCAACATACAAAGGTTCCATCAACCATATAAGGGGATGTCTACAATCAGAATAAAAATCTAGAGTATTACAACCCAATTTTGCTAAAAGATGAGCAACCTCATTGTTTGTACGATGAATAAACGAAAACTTTACATCAGAAAAACTATTTGACATGTAATTTATGTCTTGAATTAGACTATGAATAGAAACATCCACCAAATCTCCATTGATGCAATCTATTAGTGTTTTACAATCCCCTTCAAAACAAACATTCATATAGCCTTGTCCTGCAGTTTGTTGCATAGCAAATAAAAGAGCAAGTGCTTTCTTTTGTTTTTTTTTGTCATCTGAACTTTTTCATAAAAGTTGTGTTAAGCATATAAAAACGGCGGTTAACAACATAACCCCAGAAACAAAAGCCAACGGATAAAGAACTATCACTGGAAGCTTAAGTCGGTAGGTAACACACCTCCAGAGACTAAGACTAATAGAAGAACAAAGACAAAAGCCAAGACCTATAGTAAAAGTTTACAAAGGGAATGAAAGAAGAATCAAAGATCTAAAACTGCCCAAGTGAAACTGAGCGAATTCCACTAAGCTTTCCCAAAGAACCTGTAAGCGTCGGAGAGTACCCAGAAGACCGAAATCACTAAGAGAGCATACCGTAGCAAAGCCATCATCAAACCGGTAGGAACGAAAGCAGAATTCATACCATCACAGAGAAACAGAAACCACAACCACTACACCAAACCAGAATCCCATGGAGGGCGATCCAAACTAAGAGCAAAGAAAAACCTTGCGAATCGACCTGAGACAAATCAAAGAAGACCAGCAGCTCTTACACGCGGACCCTCGTCGACCCAGCTTCAGCCATCTACAGACCCAAAACTGGTAACCTCCTCGCAAGAGAAGAGCTGAAGGACGATTCCACTGCTATTGTCAAGAACTCAACTCCAAAACTCCAAAAAGCCATAGAGGAGAGCTAGTAGATGACTAGCAACAAAAAAAACATCCGAATGGCAGGCACAAGGAACAATACCGAGCTCGCAACGCCAACACTAACAAACCAACAGACCCAAACTAGCAGAAGATCTAAGAACCAATTCAAACCCTTAACCAGAGAAGGCAGACTTGCGTAGATAACATAAACCACAATTCAAAGCAAACTAAAACCTTCGGTAAAAGCCACAACGACACTAAAACCAACACACCCTTGTTGAAAAATCCGCAAGCTAGAGAAGAGAGAGACGAGAGAGATACAATACCAACAGTTCATGAGACGACACACGTTCCTCTCCATCAAACCACCATCGATAAGAGCACCACCCGATCTGAGTCACAACTTAGACTAATCCGTTAAGAAACGGATCCGTCTCTAACCACAACCAACTCTCACCGCCGATGGCTTCCCCTCCTACAACCGTTCTTCGCTTCATTTCATAGAGGGTTTTGACGACAAGACCGCTACAACTTCGAAAGCAACATATCTAAACCAAGCAGACCAAAGAAAGACGAAGGCTAAGACGCAAGACAAAGTTCTACACCCTCCCACAGCTCCGATAAGAAGCCCGGCAGCCGGAGATAGCAGATCGAAAATCTTAAGATTTTGTCGTGGCGACTGGAGTTGAGAGAGAAATTAGGGCGACCCACCGGTCCAAATATGAAAAAAAGAGCAAGTGCTCCTCCTTCCAAAGAATTGTTTGCATTTCAAAGTAAACTCGAACCCAAATATGTAGCGATGTCAAGATGATTTCCAACAAAATCCAACCTCTTATGGACTAATATAGAGAGAATTGACTAAAGGTTAATGATTTGGAAAATAAAAAAAATTGAAATAAATACTTCATAATTTATTAAAAGTTTTAAACATTTATTTCGTCACAAAACAATATAAAATTTTCACCACTTTTCGTAAATTTATGTTTTTTTGACATATTTTTGCAAAAAAAAAAAGAAAAACTTAAGATCCACATATACTGTACTCTGTTTTTCCCAATAAAACCATAATTCTTTTTTATCTATCAAATTAACCCAATTTAAATCGAGAAACCAAAATTTTCTATTGGAATCCAAAAGTTTCAATTGCAAAGAAAAGGGGGGAAAGTTTTTGCTCCGTTCGATTTGGAGTTTGTTTCTCTGAATTCTTCTCTTCGTATTCGTTGAATCCTATAGGAACAATCCTTTTTGTGTCAGAGAACGTCTGTAAAGATGACAGGGGACAACAATGAGGCTAGGGTTTCTCCAAGCGACTCGGCTACATCAAACGATGCTTCTCGGACGAGGCAAAGGTACCAACTTTATATTGTTTAACCATTCAAATTACAATCTTTATACATTTTTTGTGAAATTGACACCCTTCTTTGGATTGTTGCTTGAACGACTTTGATTTTGGTTTTGGAATCTAATTTGTGAATAAAGGTTCTGGCTTTGAAGCTCATGCTGATCTCTCTTAACCAATTTTGCAACTTTAGTTATATTATTAACTGACCGTTTTGGGAATTTGGGTGGCAGGAGAAAGAGAAAGTGGGATCAGCCAGCAGAGCAACTTGTTGCGGCTGGAGTTGCGTTTCCTCAGTTACTCTCTTTAGGCAACAATACTTTGAATGTTCCTGCCGTGATGCCATTGCTCCAAACGCTTAATCAAGTAAATATCTCTTATGCTCTTGAGGGGTTTTCTGTGCTAATCTTTCTCTGACTTAGCTATTGCATTATGCACTATGGCGTAGATGATGATATGTCATGTTTTGATCTGATTTGGTGTCCTGCTATATGTTTTCTTAGTGAACTGTATAATCTGCTACCTCCTTAAAATTGTTGTATCACTTGAAACTTTGTGTCCGATGATTACTTGATTAGTAGTTTTACCGTGTGTGGTCCAGTTTCCTCTGTTCATGTATGAGATTCCCCAAGTCCTCGATATATGGTGGCTGTGTTTGTGACTTTGACATTATTGACTTTATACTGAACGAGCTATTATTTGTGGATATATGTCTTCTTCTTTTATCCTATCCTTTAAACATGGTGATTTATTGTGCGCTTTGTTGCATGTCCATCTAGTCTAAGATCCAGGATGAGTTGATCATAGCACGAGAAATTGTTATCAATGATGCTGAGGCTTCTCTTAGGCACAAGCTTACTAAACGCTCAACTCAAGAAGAAGTATGTGTAA
The DNA here is from genome assembly GCF_030686135.1 of Camelina sativa. NCBI lineage: Eukaryota > Viridiplantae > Streptophyta > Magnoliopsida > Brassicales > Brassicaceae > Camelina > Camelina sativa. The sequence continues at coordinate 8,345,643 of NC_141883.1, forward strand.
TTTACTATGTCTATAAGATACAATTTTCCTAGTTTTATTTTTAACGTCTATTTTTCTTGCAGATTCAGAGGTGTACTGATGCTGTGGTGATTACCAGGTTTGTCCAACATCTAACTCATGGAGGAGAAAGTCTTACAAGAATCTTTTCTAGATTGAATTGATGAACTCTTTTTGTAGGGGCAAGTATCGTCCTCCAAATGCACCTCCTGATGGTGAAAAGCCGTTATATCTCCACATATCTGCTGCTGCTCATGTATGTTAATCCTTTTTAGCTTAACAGAACACTAGCCAAGGGTAACCGAGAGCACTAGGCTAATAAAATGGTGATTAGTTTTTGGGTAGAAACTTATTGATTATAGTGGTGTATAGTGCTGGTCAATATGTTTTGGAAATATGATAGATGTTCTTCATGGGAGGGGCAGAAAGTAAAACATTTATTGGCTTAAAGAAATACCTTGAGGTTTTGAGCTTTGAGAAGTCGGCCTTGTTTTAACGTTTGGTATTGCAATTTCAGTTAAAAGAGACTACAGAACGTATTCTAGCTGTTGATCGTGCAGCAGCTATGATTGAGGAGATGATGAAACACAAATCAAACTCACAAGTCATGTCGGTTGGTTTGCCCACTGCCAAGGTAGATATTCCTAGATTGTGGGAGACTTTGTTTTTTGTAGTTATGATATTGGAGCAATAATATATTTAACCATGTTGCCAGATGCACAGCACATGCGTATATTTGGGTTTCGAAGCTGACCCGTCATCTAACGTTGCTGCTCGTATTCGTGGACCTAATGTGGGTATTCATTCTTTCAATATTCCCACCTTTTTTCCTTTCTAATTTACAACAGATCTGAATCGATAGTCTAATATCAAATTATGTATCAGTAGAAGTGTTAGCCAATTGGTGTTTAGGTTTTCATTTTTGATTAATAATATTTGCACTTTTTTGTCTCACTCCATGAATTCGAGAGATTCTAATGTTGAAGCTCTCTCTGACATCTCCGTGCAATCGGGAGAGAACTTTTTTTTGTGTTGGTGGTGGTTGGCTTTTGTACATGCAGGATCAGTATATAAATCACATTATGAATGAAACAGGAGCAACTGTTGGACTAAGAGGACGTGGTTCAGGAAGCCTTGAGAACCAACATGGAGAAGGTAATATTTACTTTATTTGTGTTTTTTTCTGCCTACTTGTGATGGTGTGATTTACATTGTTAATGTAAATGTTACTTCCTGTTTTTAACGCATTATTGCAGACGCACAGCTACCGTTACATATATTATTGTCCAGCAGCAACCCGAAGAGCATTGACAATGCAAAACGTTTAGCTGAGAATCTTATGGATACAATCAGTGTAGAATTCGGGGCATCAAGGTTCAATTTTCTTTAAATATTTACTTATCTCTTGGTCTTTTATTTTCTGTTCAGAAGCATGTTCATGTGTCTTTTTCATTGCATTTGCTGATCTGTCATTGTAATTGTTTGTTCCACAAAATGTTTCAGGGTTACCTCAAGTAAGTTGTATGGCGCAGTACCACCACCACAGCAACTGCTTTCTGGAGCTCCGGGTTCGGAAAAGGAGCAATGGCCAAATTTGATTTCAACATGTGGTTTGATGACATCGATACCCATCACAGCACCACCAAAGGCTGTTAGTCCATTTCCAGTTACTCCCTCGACAAGTCTTTATCCTCAGTTTCCAATAATGCAACCTCTAGGAATATCAAATGGTGGGCACTTGCAACCAAGTCCAGTGAGTTACTTACAGCCAATGGCTGGGGGAACTAGCTATAGTGGGTATGCTGGTATATACCCTCAAGCCACACCACTACAACAAGTTGCTCAAGTCCTTAAGCAATCAATTTCTCCTGTTGTCTCTACTGTGCCCCCTACTATGTTGACAGCTGCCTCCGTATCGAACCCAAGTGATATTTCAAGTACAGAAAAGGAAAGGCGCCCACCCCAAAAGCGAAAGTTTCAGGAACTACCAGCTGATTGTAAGGTTCCAGCGAAACCAAAACAGGTAAAAGATCTTTTCCTGCATCTGCGGTGATTTTGACGGAGTAATGGATGGGTCCAAACCCTGAGGCCTGAGGCTCTTTCATAGCTACCATGAGAGAACTTGTGCTTGTGGTTGTTTGAAATAAATTTTGGCTAGTATTGGGTACTTGTAAGCAATAACCAATAGATGAGTGAACATATCAGGTCAAGTGTTTTACATAGAAACAGGATTGAGATATTTTGAGTGGGGTGACAAAGGTAAATCGTTTTTCTGGTAGTTAAAAGGTTTAACCATGAAGCCTAGTATTCATCTTCTTAAGCATGTCATATGCACATGTTTGCACTTCTCAACCGCTTCTATAAGTCTCTTACCTATTCATGAACTCTTTTTAATTGGCAGTTACGCTCTCTACAATGATACATTGTTTCAGTTTCTGTCATGAAATTTATTTTGTGCTGATTTTTCCCCCTTACTATTCCAGGTATTTTTCTGAACTTCTAAGAAGCTAACTAGCTGATTCTGGACCCGTGGGCCATTGGTTTGCATGTTTCACAGGGTACTTTTAATAGTGGAGGCCTTGGTTTTAAAAAGCGCGCCATGGCGCGTTGCGCAATGATGTGAGGAGATGAGGGAAACAGGACACTATGGCAAGGCGATATCCATGATGCGAGCGAAATGATGAGCCATAGCCGATGCGACCATTGCGTGAGGCGAGCGCAACATGGTTTGTGGCACAAACAAGGTAAAAAATTGTTCTGTAATATAGTAGTTTACTTATATATCAAACATATAATGAAAAAATATTTGATTTTCTCAATAATATCTTTAATTATTGATTTTATGTAATCAAAAGTCTTTGATTTGATCATTTTTTCACCCATTATATATAAGAAAACCCTAGTTTATTTAGTCTCCTCATCTCTTGCATTCACGAGTCCTAAACGTCTACAGCTTCTGCACGTCTACACGTCTACAGCTACTGCAAAAGGTAATCATCTACTAATCAAAACTGTTGTATACTTACTTGTATTTCTTAATTTCTTTTGAGATGGATTGGATTGTTTTATGCTAGTTTATTCTAAAGTTTTAATAAGTTTCAGCAGAATACCTCTTATTTTCTTTCTTTTAAACACCAAGCGCCTCATATCCATGTTGCGATGCGCCACATGCGCCATGGCGTATGGCACATTAACAGGATGTTTGTGCCACAGTGCGCTTTGCGCGATTTAAAACCAAGGTGGAGGCACCATGTGGTTTGCAGCTTGGTTTTAAATCGCGCAAAGCGCACTGTGGCACAAACATCCTGTTAATGTGCCATACGCCATGGCGCATGCGGCGCATCGCAACATGGATATGAGGCGCTTGGTGTTTAAAAGAAAGAAAATAAGAGGTATTCTGCTGAAACTTATTAAAACTTTAGAATAAACTAGCATAAAACAATCCAATCCATCTCAAAAGAAATTAAGAAATACAAGTAAGTATACAACAGTTTTGATTAGTAGATGATTACCTTTTGCAGTAGCTGTAGACGTGCAGAAGCTGTAGACGTTTAGGACTCGTGAATGAAAGAGATGAGGAGACTAAATAAACTAGGGTTTTCTCATATATAATGGGAGAAAAAATGATCAAATCAAAGATTTTTGATTACATAAAATCAATAATTAAAGATATTATTGAGAAAATCAAATATTTTTTCATTATACGTTTGATATATAAGTAAACTACTATATTACAAAACAATTTTTTACCTTGTTTGTGCCATAAACCATGTTGCGCTCGCCTCACGCAATGGTCGCATCGGCTATTGCTCATCGTTTCGCTCGCATCATGGATATCGCCTTGCCATAGTGTCCTGTTTCCCTCATCTCCTCACATCATTGCGCAACGCGCCACAGGCGCGCTTTTTAAAACCAAGGTTTGCAGTCATTTTCGCTTCAACTTGAGGATCAGAATTATAACTTTTTTCCAGAATTTAATGTCTTTTTAACTGACGTGATATGTGTCCCTTGTGTGCATGTCATTTTTGCACAATCCAATGCATCTTCACTTTAGTGCCTTGCAGTTAGGTTGGCATTACTCATTACAGAATGACTGATGCCCTTATCCATGGTAGAATAGGCTCATTCTCCACCGTAACTTTGTTCTGGATTTATAGTTTCTATTTTTAATCTATGTTTCTTGATGCATGGAGTTAGAGAACATTAATATATAGCTGCCATTAGAACTAAGCAGCTATACATCTTCTGATCTTTAACTTGTGTCTTTAAGGATGCTAGTGAGCTTAACACTGTTCAGATGAAAATGTTGTTTTGATTCACGTTGGTTGTGAATGAGCTTGTAAAGGTTTCAAGTTTTACCAAATACATTCTTCATTAATTAGCTTTTGGATACATATTTCCTGGATTTGAAAGCATTTGCATTAACAGTACCCTCTTTTTATATATTTGCGTGATCGCTTTTAAAAACCTGTAGATATCTAACTGTCGTTGTGTAAATGGCCTCGAATATTCTATTCATATCATTTGTTGCAGCAGTTGGAGTTAGCAATGTCAGGTGAAGTTGCTCCAAAGAATGTAGTTGAGGAGCCATCAGCAAATAGAGTGCGGTCACCACCTTCACCAAGATCCGTGATGCCTCCTCCTCCACCAAAGACCTTAACACCACCGCCTTCGCAGACCGTGTCTCCTCTATCATCAATAAGCATGCTTCCTCCACCACCACCTTCGAAGACCGCGTCTCCTTTATCATCAAAAAGCATGCTTCCTCCACCACCACGACTTACATCAACAACTCAACCTTCAAGATTACAGGAGGGCAATCACATCACTGTAATGAAACCAAATCCAGTTCCAGGTATATTAGATTCGAACTAATCCTTGGAAAACTCATCGACAACTCACTCAGTTCTTGTCTTTCATCCCTGTTGATTTTGCATACCATTTTGTGTCTTGTGGTTTAACGGCAACTTAGCATAACCTAGTAATCGTAGAATCAAATTTATGATCAGTCGCATGTCTTGATGTTGCAGATACGTTAATAAAGCTGATGGAATATGGAGATGATGAAGACGATGATGACGATCCTGATGAGACATTGACCGTCGGATCATGATAGTGTCTCGCAACAAAATGCCAATTAATGTTTGTAACAATAGAAATGTTGGTGTCTTGCTGATTTGGAATTTCATGCCTAAGGCTTTATTAAGGGGAGGTATTGGTTTAGGATTTAGAAAGAATTTTAATGACTTTAAAAGTTAGGTAAAATATGTTATTATTCAATCAAGACTTTTAAAAACTCTTTAAAAATTTGGTGTTATTGGTTGTGGATTTGTAAAAAGTTATCTAAAATCTTGATAAATCTAGTGTTATTGGATTAAGAGTTTTATAAAGTCATTAAAAGTTTTATGTTATTCAAGTAAAACAAAAGAATCTTGGATTGTTAATGAATTCAAATTTTATGTTATTGGTTTAGGATTTTATATCATTTCCTTCATAACAAAAGTCATGAAAACTCTTTCATCAAATAGAAAGATTTTACAAGATTAGAAAAAACAAATCATCAAGATTTTAAAAAACTTCCTAAACAATTTCTTAGAATCCTTCATTTTTAACTTTCAATTTTCTATGATTCTAACAATCAGCAAAAACATAAAGTCATTAAAATTCTTTCTAAATCCTCAACCAATATCTCCCCCTAAGTTCAAATCTTTGCAAGGCTTTAGTTGCTTGTTTTACCTTTTGTCTCATAATTACTAAGACATGATGGGGAAGCCTTTCCCTTGGCCTTTATACAATACTAGATTAGGACCCGTCCGATGTGCGGGTTTAGAGTTTTATAAATAAAATTAAATTTAACAAAGAATATAAAATAAATATTTTTAGTAAGTAAAAACTATCTATAAAAATAAATTGATACATGGAGTTGTCCAATGTGATATTTGATATAAATGGTGAGACTATGCGGTTGAGACTATTATTCATGTTTTCTTTTAATGTCCTCGTTCTTGTGAAGTTTGGGATTTATCTCTGACTCTGGTCTCGTCAGATGGTTTTTCATATGAGTCGGTGTACTCGAATTTGGATTTTGTTTTCTGGAGGGGTGCCTCTCAACAGGATGATCATGATCAGCTTCTACAATTACCATGGATTTTATGGGCAATCTGGAAGACCAAAAATAAAAAAGTTTTTCAAGGTTTAGAGATCGAGGTGAATGATATAATTGCTCAGGCTTTGGGCGTTAAGTTAGCCTGGGAAGAGGCGCTCTATTTTATGGCAGTCATGTCAGCTCCATCTCCGTCTTCGAATGTCTAGATTTCTTCACCTGGTTGTCAGATTGATGATTCTTGGAAAGCAACCAATGTGCATTTAGGATTGGGTTGGTGGTTTTGCGTTGAGGAGGAGTGAACCTTGTTGTTGGAGGCCAAGTGGGTGGGCATTTTAACTGAACCGAACCGACCCAACCGACCCAAACCACACCCAATCCTACTCTCAAACCATTTGGTTAAGTTTTTTCTCAACCCAAATGGTTCGGTTTGGTTCGGTTTAAACCCAAACCGAACCGATAACCCAATGTGCTTTTTATTAACTAATTTAATTAATAATATTCATAACTTTTGTATAATATGTAATCATAATCTTATATTCTTTATGAATTCATTTATGTTAAATTAGATTTAATGATTTCTAAAACTTTAACCCTAGGGTTTAAAGAGTAAAATTGTAAATAACTCCAAAGTTATTATAAGAAATTAGACTTTTCTATCTTCTTATGTTGTTTGGTTTGTTTCATTTTTATTTTATTCTAATTACTAAACATTTAATAATAATATTGTTATTATTTTTAGGAAAAATTTTATGGATTCTTTGAATTATTCAACTTACAACTTCTTGTTTACTTTATACATATTATTATCAAAGGACAATGAATTTTGTTTTGTTACATCAATTGATTTGTAAACCGAATAAAATCGAACCAAATTAGAGTCAAATCGAACCAAATCAAACCGAACATAAACCAACCCAAACACAAACCAAACCGAACTAACTTTGGTTGAGTATGGTTAGATTTTTATGAAAACCGAATTAATCAAACCGAACCGAACCCAAACCGAACCCGAACTTAAACCGAAATGCCCACCCCTAGTCGGAGCCCTTCCCCCTACATTCGGAGTTAGAAGCGTTGTTGTGGGTCATGGAGCGGATACATGCTACAGGGATCGTTTGTCAACATTTCAAGACAGATTGTGCTGAGTTACTTACTATTGTGCAGTCTCTGAAGATTGACCATCCTTCTCCAACCTGATCGATGAGTTTAACTCGCTGGAGTCCTTCCCACTATTCTGTATCTCTTGGATCTCGCGTGATTCAAATACGAAGGCAGATTGTCTTTTCTGTGCTTCGCGTTCTCTTATCTCTGAAGTTTTTTTTTGTAAACCCCCTCCCTCAAGCTTGGACAACTAACCGATGAATTTCCTTTTAATTTATTGTTTGGTTAGATGAGTTCAAAGTTATTAAAATAAAATTAAATTAACAAAGAATATATATTTAATTATTTTCATAAGTAAAAACAATGTATAAAAGTAAAGAGATAAACTTTAGTTGTAGAATATAATTATTTTCTTTATAATGATATTTTAAAAAATTTTAAAGCTGTTCAAATTTTTTAATTTTCTTATAATTTTTTTTTAATATTTTTAAAACTGTTAAAGTTTTGTTTTACATATGGATGTTTACAAAGGTATTTTTTCTTTAAAACATTTTAAATAAAATTAGGTTTTCTTTTCTCGATTTGACTTTTATATAAAACCTTTTTAGGGTAGGTTCTGAATTTTTACATTTTTATTTTAAAATTTTTAATTAATTTAGAATTGACATGTGTCAACATCTGAATGATACCATTGACACGTGTCACGATCTTGTTAATTAGTAATTTTGTCATCAAACTTAGGTTTTCTTTTCTCTATTTGACTTTTATATAAAACGTTTTTATGGTAGGTTTTGAATTTTTACATTTTTATTTTAAAATTTTTAATTAATTTAGAATTGATATGTGTCAACATCTGAATGATACTATTAACACGTATCACGATGTTGTTAATTAGTAATTTTGTCATCAAACTTTGTATAATAAGATTTACCTATAATTCTATTTAGAGTATATAATAATCCCTTGCAAATTCTATACATATCTTTTGAGTATTTCTTTCTAAAACAATAACGTGTTGTGAGTATAAAATTTGCAGTTTTGTAGTTAATATAATACCAATTGGTCAAAGATCATACATTCATATGGGACCAACTTCATGATTTATTAATTTTGAAAATTGTATTACAGTTTGCAGAAGAATAAAACACCATTGACCCACAAATTTTAAGTAGAAAGTATTTCAAGTTGCAATTTTAATTTTGTCAACGAAAATTCCAAATTAGTTTAAAATATTATCAATATGTATGGTGTGACACCATGGAACATAGTGGCAGTTGATCAAAGACTTCTGGTAATAGTGATATGGTCAACAAAGTCTATTTCTTTTGACTTGTCCCTTACTCTCAAACTACAATCATTTCTTTTGATTGTATTATTCTTCTTTACTTACCAAACCAACGACAAGAAACAACAAAAGACTTCTCAAACTTTTATTTCACTAACCATATTCATGAAATGATGAATATAAAAATTACAAAGGTCAAATAAATTCAATACAAATAAAACAAATTACATATATTTCTATACTTATAACATAAATATTATGAATCACCAAACTCTTTAACACAATTCATCATCATCATAATCATCTTCTGTAAGAATTGTTCAAGGATTTAGGAGAACCAGCAAAGAGATCTAGTAAGAGTCTCTCAAGATCATCAGTACTGTACTTAATATACTTTTCACTCACAGTGTTCTTGTGTCTACAGTAAAATGTCCAGTATGCTTGAATCACCCACATCGAAGCCTTTGTCCTCACATCTTCTCTTAGCCTCTCATCTGATATTAACCACCCGGTTTGGGCCTTGTACACTTCCTCAAACGCAGTGTTGAATCCTTGAAACCGCTCCCTCGGGCGTAGATTCCTTGAACCAGAACCAGAACCAGAACCTGAGCCCGAACCGGAACCAGAACCATCGTCCTTGAGGAAGGATAGGACAGGGAGCCAGGTGGCACGTTCGTATTCCGTTGCTTGCTGCTGAAACTTCCATGTATGTTTCCGGTTCCATTTGTCTCCGAAGATATGTCTCAGCTCAGAGTTTAGCACTTTCCTGGTCATGTAGTGTACGTTGTTGAGGAGAAAAATGTGTCGTAGAGAGATGTCTTTGTATAGTTTTGATTTCTCTTGAAGGTTGGCTTCAAGAACTGAGGTTATGGAGTAGAAATGTCGCGTCATTGCAAGAAACTTCTCTGGTGAAGAAGAGTTTTCGTAGGTGGACTCTTCTTCGACCATCACAGGATTGATAATATCAGGCGATGGTGGTATAGTGAGATCTTCTACATCGTCGTGTTCCATAAGAAGCGAGTCGAGCGTGTGGCTGAAATCAGTTAGCGCCATGAGGTAGTTCATCACGTAGTTTGTAAGCGGGTGAACAGCTCCTCCAGGGAAAGGATGAGATGAGACATCCGAAGCAATCGCACTTTTGAATTCAAGAAACGTTGTTCTTGCGCAGTCCCCAAGTCTCCTCATAACTTCCCTGTATTCTGTTCTTACTGATGAACCAGGATGATCCGAGAACAAAGCATCGATCTCTGGTAGAAGCTCGGATGCTAGCTCGTACATTTCAAGAATCCTAAGCAACTTCTCTGGTTGTCGTGGACCAAGAGACACAGCTTCACCAAAATTGAGCAACTGCATCATCGGAGCCTTTACTGTATCAACAAAACATGTTAGACCGATCTCGTTTAGGTCACCAAAGATCTGATTGTCCAGAGCCTTCTCGTTTAAGAGATATATCTGGACGATACTTCTCACAACCCGAACCCATTTCTTGATATTCGTATTCAACGTCGCCCAATCCATCCTCAAAACATCTTCAATGCTCAACTTCTCGACCTCATGGTTATAAAGAAACTCATCCAACGCGTCTTTTCTAACCATTGTACATACCTGAATACACTCACGGTCATACCCCGAAACAATCATAGTGTTTGCAATGTTCTTGAGGTCTGATATAACATCAGGATTAATCAAATCAACCACAATTTCCCCTGAGCTTCTCCTACTATTGTTATTATTGGTTTCAAGAATCAAATCCTCAGTAGAAGCAGCACCAAAAGAAGCCATGGATCCTTCTTCAACACCATGATCCGCTTCAACAGACCGAAATGAAGAATGTTCAAGCTCAAAAGGCAACCTGTTCTCCACAAGAAGATGCTTAAACTCATCCTCAAGCCGTGCCATGGCCGTTTGAAGAACATCATGAGCTTTTCTCAAAGAAACCTCCTCAGTCCCAGTCTTTCCCAAACCAGAAGAACCGTCTAACCGGTCAATCAAACTTCTCAACTCATTCACAGCATCCAGATACAGATTCCCTTCACCAGAACCCAAATCCCAAATCATGGATTCATCAACATCCCTAGTCATAATCTTCTCACTAACAACATTAAGCCTTAGCTCAACCTCACCTATTTCATCTTCCTCATCTCTATCTTCAGAGATCACCACACGAGACAACTCTAACAAGAGATTACCCAAAACCTTCTTAGCATTATCAGTAAGACTCTTACCAGATCTAAGTTCCTTCACAAGATACTTAGCAGCAACAATCAATTTCTCTTCTCCATCTACCTCAAACTCTCCCATCTCCACACAATCACCAAACAAAGCTTATCCTAAAACAGACTTTAAAGCTCTAAACCTTAACTCTCAAAACCTTGAACCCATTCAAAAAAACCCAGAAGAAATAATCAACAACAACAAAAAAAGGCTTAAACTTTACATGAAAGATAGAGACTTTAAAGTGAAAAACTTGGCAAAAGAGGATCTTTGTCAGAATATGAGATTGGTGAAGAAGAGAAGAAACGTACGGACTGAAAAAAAGATTGGTCGCTGCCTAATTCTGATTTAAAAAAATGCAAACTTTCCCAGAAAATCTCTGTTTCTTCTCTCTTTTTTTCTTTCTTGTTTTTGGACTTTATTAGTTTTGTTTTGCATTATTTTGTTTTTTCTCTATAGGACCTTCAAAGAACAGAGGAAGAAGATTCAACGGAAGAAATGTAAACGCAGTATTATAAATTTATTTTTTATTATCCACAAACAATTAATTTCTAAAATATTGGAATATTAACTATTTTATTACTCTGCTAACCACACTCGGTTTTGTAATTTTTAAACACAACTGGTGTTTTTTTTTTATGTTTTTGTTAGTGTATATATATATATGCTGCTGGTTATATTATATTTTGTTTAACTAGATCAGTTAGATAAACAAAACAAAAAATGAGGCAGTCTACTCTAAGATGGTTTTATAATACGGGAGAAAAGAATTTGAAACTTATATTAAAATAGAATTTTAATATATTTGACCTGCGAAAGTGGTAATGTAACATAGTGTTGTAAATCGTGCAAATTTAATTAAACGAGCAAGTTGAAAAGACTGTAGCAACTAGCAAGGAGAAAGTTTATTTTGTGGTCGAAGAACACTCCAAGGGTCAAGGTCAAGGCTAATGTAAACAACTTGATCGCTCTGTGTTTCTTATGATAATAATAGACTTACACCTGTGGGAGTGTGGGTGGAAAAAGAAGTAGAGAAAGAAATGGCAATTAATTAAATTTAAGACTGAATATAATAAAACTGAAGGTTATATGCTAAGACTATTTTGAATAGTTTTCCTTATTTTTTACTAACAGAGGATTTCTATAATAGAGATAAATTTTGCTTCAATAGTTTTTTATATTTTTTCTTCTATAAAATAATATTCTAAATAGATACTATTTTTATTTTATAATTCATACTTTTTATTTATAAAAATTGCAACTTTAATTTTGTAACACTCTCATAAAATTATCTTTTGCAAATGGTAGTCTTAATATTTGAAAACAATTATTTATACTTAAATTTATATTATTAGTTCTTAAAAAAAATATTTTATTTATTTTGGTCATAAATAAAAGAAGTTATAGATTAAGAGGACTACTTTACAAATAACATAGTTCAACTCTATTTATAGAGGAAAAAATAGAGTTCTTCTATATATAGAAAAAAAAAATAGCAATCTCTATTATAGATTTGAAAATAGAGATGGATTGGAGCAAAAATTAGTCTATAATAGAGTTTCGAAGCAAAAATAGAAAACCATTGGAGATGTTTTAAATATTAAAATTTGAGTAGACAATGTTGAATTCCTATTAAAAAAAGTATATTGTTATTACTAATTTTATAATTTGTTAAATATATTTATGTTATTTTGTTAAACAAATAGTAAAAATAAATAAAATGCTAAGTCATATTACCCTCGTTTCATATTACTTTTTGTTAGAGTAATTTCACACGTATTAGAAAAATTATGACACCCCGGTTTCAGAGACTTGCAGAGAGGTATAAAAGAATTGATTTTGCCACTTATGTCACCAAAGTGCACTTATTTTTTCTGTCAATGATCCTGAGAGAACTCCAGAATTAAGCTTGCTTGAGCTGGAGTAGTCTCATGATGGGTGACCTTCCGGAAAGTGACTGTCGGAACAGTGCAAACGAGGACAAAACACAGGAAGACTATGTAGTGATTTGTTGGGACGGTAACAAGTCTTTAAAAGCGGTTGTCGGATGTGGATGAACTCACGGGCCTAGTGAGAGGACGTGAGGCCTATTAAGGAAGGTAGGCCCATAGGCTGGGATTGGACATGGGACCTACTTAGAGGTGGCGGTCGGGGCGTTACAAGTGGTATCAGAGCCGAACACAAACAAGTGTGGAGTCGAGTGGGCTCACACCGTTAGGGGGTGACGGTTTTGGTGCGCAACGAGAACGTTGCGATCTGTTAGTAGGGTGAATTGTGACACCCTGGTTTCAGAGACTTGCGGAGAGGTTTAAAAGAATTGATTTGGCCACCTATGTCACTAAAGTGTACTTATCTTTTCGATCAAGAGTCCTGAGAGAACTCCAGAGTTAAGCGTGCTTGAGCTGGAGTAGTCTTAGGATGGGTGACCTTCCGGGAAGTGGCTGTCGGAACTGTGCAAATGAGGACAAAACACAGGAAGATCATGTGGTGATTTGTAGGGACGGTAAAAAGTCTTTAAAACCGGCTGTCGGATGTGGATAGACTCAGGACGTGAAGCCTATTGAGGAAGGTAGGCCCATGGACTGAGATTGGACATGGGGCCTACTTAGAGGTGGCGGTCGGAGCGTTACAAGTGGTATTAGAGCCGAACCCAGACAAGTGTGGAGTAGAGTGGTCTCATACCGTTAGGGGGTGACGTTCTTGGTGCGCAACGAGAACGTTGCGATCTGTTAGTGGGGTGAATTGTGACACCCCGGTTTCAGAGACTTGCAGAGAGTTTTAAAAGAATTGATTTGGCCACTTATGTCACTAAAGTGAACTTATCTTTTCGGTCAAGCGTCCTGAGAGAACTCCAGAGTTAAGCGTGTTTGAGCTGGAGTAATCTCAGGATGGGTGACTTTATGGGAAGTAACTGTTGGAACTGTGCAAGTGAGGATAGAACACAGGAAAATATCATGTGGTGATTTGTAGGGACGGTAACAAGTCTTTAAAACCTCTCGGACGTAGCAAATCGGCCGTCGGATGTGGATGGGCTTACGGGCCTAGTGAGAGGACGTTAGACCTATTAAGAAAGGTGGGCCCATGTATTGAGATTGGACATGGGACCTACTTAGAGTTGGCGGTCAAGGCGTTACAAAAATAATTAAATTTTTTGTTTTATCTTCTATTAATACAATATTTTATTTTATATAAGTAATTAATAAATTAAAACTTAAGGACAAAACTATAAATTAGAAATTTGTTTAATAAATTTTCATTATAAACTTTAATTCTAAAAAGAGAACTAAAAAGGAAATGGAAAGAGTATAATAGAAATATTTATAGAAAATTAGAGATTTATTTCGTAAAGTTATTGCTAACAAACAAATATTGGCTTATTAGTAAATGTCAAAGCCATTTTTTGCGTAAAGTTAGAGATTTATTTCGTAAAGTTATCTCTATACGTATTAAAATAGACACTATGATACTCATTTGATCGTAACATAAATCTGTTTAGTTATTTTCCAAATAAGTCAATTGTATTCATTCATAGTCTCTTTTTTTGGCAAATAAATTCATTCATAGTCTAACTTGCGGTTATATTATAATTTTTAGCCCATTTACATTACTCTTGTTTTCTTAATAAATTTCACATTTGAAAGAAAGAAAACTAAATGAATTAATATAGATTTATAAAAAATAGGATATTTAATAAATTAAAAAACTCATAATAGTGTTTATTTAAAATAATTTTGTAATTGTATTTTGAAACAACCCTTTCCGTTTTTTATAATAATAATAATTCTCTAGTGGTCTCATATCCACTATCAACCTAATAACAATCATCAACAGCGGATAACCCAAACAATTTTATTAACCAAATAAAATCCAATAACCAATCAAGTAAATAACAAAATCCAACATCCTACAATGTTCTATCAGCTCAACCCTAGCAACCTAACAATAGCTAGACCACAATCAATCAAGCCTCTAGAACATCCTCCTCATCATCGCCTTGATTTCACGATCACATTTTGCCTTTACCTGCACCACAAACACAAATTGAGATGCATGAGTATTGTCATAAACACTCAGTGAGGCAATCCTCCCATCAAGTGGGCTATACACACAAGCAACTGAGATTCTCTTTTTAAGGCAAACAAACAAAACATAAACAACACATATAACCAGGAAAAACAAGTGTCGGATAAGATTGGTGTCGACCGACACTAGGTCAGTGTCGACCGACACTAACACGTCCATGGTGTCGACCGACACCTAACTGGTGTCGACCGACACTTAACTGGTGTCGATCAACACCGCCTTCGCAGACGCGAACTGCACGAAACTGAACGACAAACCTCTGTTTTAAATCGTCTCCAATCTGTTTCAAACTCTCCCAAACGCTTCAGGAACCTATGGAAACATGAAACTAACCAACCCAAGCAAGCAAAACACCACATACAACAAAGAACAACCAAAACAAAAGAGATCTCAGACTTAGATCAGTCATGGTCAAGCACTCACCTCTTTTGCAGGAAGATTTGATTGAGAAACAGTGGAAACAACACCTTAAGAAGCTTCTCCTTCGTTCCCACCAACAACACTCCCTTCCACAGCAACAGATCTCACCAAAACAGCCAAGAACAAGCCCAAAAATCTCTCAAAAATACTTTCAAACGCTTTCTCTCCTTTTTCTCTATTTTCTCACTAAACGACGACCAAAAACACGAAAACCCTCGACTTGGGTCGCCCCCCCCCCCCCCCCCCCCCCCGCTTATATATGTGGTTTGGACAATCTAATTCAACCAAACCAGCCCGAAATCGCGAAATAAAACAATCTGGTCGAAGCAGAAATTGCTGGTGTGGACCGACACTCCCTCCGGTGTCGATTGATACCCACCTCCAAAACGCACATTTTGATTTACGGATGTTACAATTTTGAAATAATAAAGCATAAAAAATATTTGTTTGGATTATTTTTTCTCTCTAACTTCTCAAACCATATACGAAAAAAACATCTTAAAAATAAACTATATATATATATATACATATATAATTTTCTAAACATGTACTCGGCTTATTAGTTATGACCTTCTAAATCAAGTTGATAAGATACGTCTAAAACTAGTTACTAAATCCAAAATTTATTTCAATATTTTAATAGTGAGAGTCAATATATGTACAGTAAGACCAATAAATTTTAAATAAGTATCCAATTTGATTTTGTTGTCGAACGAAATTACTAGAAAAAAAAAGAAAAAAAAAACACTACTAGTAACATTTGTGGAAGTGTCTACTGAACACCTTACTATTTTAGAGATTTTTATCCAAATAGATCTTTGTTCCAATCCAAAAAAAATTGAAATTGGGCATTTTTATCTGTGATACTGAATTTATGCAATTTTTAGTAAAACTAAAAAACAATTTTGGCCTTCTATCTTCTTCTTTCTTTACGTTTTTGTTCTCTTCTTCCTTCTCCTATGCTAATGAGATAATCGCCTCCTGTGGCTGGCTTCTCACCATCTTGCCTCCAAAATACAAAACCGTTCTACCACCAACACCATCTTGGATCTAATAAATTCAATGGATTTAATCTATTTCGTTTTGGATGAAGAAATCTAAACCCTAAGAAGATATTATCTTGTGAACCTAAAGGTTATAATTACAAATAAGTATTAAATCAAAAATTCCAATCATCTTCAAAACTATCTCGTTCACCTGAATTTCATCTCGTTCACAGGATCTCATCATCATCACCACCATCTCGTCACTCAATCTCATCAATTTATTTTGAATGTGACCATAAAAAAGTTCATGATAAAGGTGGATGTTCATTGGCAAAGGTCGCAAATCCAAATATATATGTATATATTTGTCTTTTCATCCAAGTATAAATGTTCATTTCTGCAATCATGGAGAGAAGAATCTAATTCCATAAGAATCTAGAAGAAAATGGGTCCTATAGTATATTACACAAAATGCCACTATATTTTAATACAACATATAATAACAGAATTTTAATATTAATTTGTTGTAACCAAAAAATGTTTATCCACAAAAATAGCAAATAAAACATAACCTATTATGAAGTGTTTCACAAAAAAAAAACCTAGAGATAAGTTATTGATGAGAGAATTTGGGGATTGATTGCAGTCATTCATATTAAGATTCTAACATTTTACATATTATACCCGCTGCTGATATACATAGTCCATCATATGTATTTATTTTATATTATACCTAAAAAATAATTAGATCATTTTAACTTTTATTCTAGAATATATATATATATATATATTATTAATAAATGATAATACTACAAAATATTAACGGATATTTACGGGTCGGGTAACAACACGGCTAACAAGATGAGTAATGACACAGATATCAAAAATTAAATTAATATCCGATACTCGATCCTTACTCATAAATAATATAATTATAATACCTTTCACTTGACCCTAAAGCTGCGGATACCCTTTTTTGGGACGGAAACAAGCCAAGCAACGGGTCAAATACGGATAACGATATAAGTTTCTATACCTACCTATTAGTAGTTTAATATGACTCAAAACTCACCCTATAGTACTATACTCCCTCTGTCTCTAAAAGATTGATGTTTATAATCTTTTACACATTTTAAAAAACAATGATTACTGAGTTTAAATATATTTTTTTCTTTGACTAAAGAGATATTATTTAATTTTAAACCGACAACAATTCAAAATTTTAAATATTTTCAATGATTACTTTTTGAAGTTTACAAAACATCAAATCTTTGTAGGACAAAAAAATATCCCAAAACATCAATCTTTGTGGGACAGAAGAAATATTATATAACATGTAAATGAATGATACAAAATAATCATAATCTTAACAAATAACCAAATAAAAAAAATTCCTCGTGCTACCATGCTACCGGTACGGATGATTATCTAATTAATTCTAATATTTTACCTACTTTATATATATATATATATTAAATTAAGCTAATAAGTCAAAAACTGAGAACTTTCTTTTGTGGAAAAAGTTACTTGTTGACTTTCGTAGGTCCGTCAAACTATTATAGAATATTTAATGTTTAAATTTTTAAAAGATATTTGACAAACAAAATGAATTATGAAAGACTTCAGATTTCTATATAAATTTAGTGTTATTCAATTTTATAGTATTTTGTAAAATCTTTAATTTTAATGTTATTAGACATGAATTTAATTTTAATGTTATTATACATGAATTTTTTGAATTTTCTTAAATGTTATTTTGTATGTTTGATAGAGTCATTCTAACACTATTTTTACGTTTCAATATAAATATCCTATTAGATTTTTATAAATTTCTTATTTTAACCTAAGATTCATTGAAAAATATCAAGAGCTACAATAAAAATTTTAAATATGTAAAAAAATTCTCATAAATTTTTTTAATTTGTATGAAAATGTTTTTTTCGAAACTTAGTATGAAACAGAGGGACTAATCTTATTCAATATAAGGATGGCTTTGGTAGTTATGCCATTTTTAAAAGAATTTGATAGAAAACTAAACAAAAAGGTGAAGAACTAATTCCTATTTTGTATGTTCTCATTTGGATACAATTCATTTTTTTGTCAACATTGAATCGACAATACCTGATTCATAGCCAATCTCTATTAAACAGAGAGTAACACGATATAGTAAAGTCAAAATCCGGTGGGATCGGTCGCAGAGGTGTGATGCAAGCCTGCAACCACTTGATTAAAGACAAATTCTGGATTTAATTCATTTATTAGTTAGATTCTATCATTTCTTTGTTCAATTCAATTATTGAATACCCCTCATAAGATATAAGAACGATATATATAATATGTAAAAACAAAATGAGGATGTAATTTGTTCAAAATACAATCGTTAACACACGAAATATACGAAAAAAACTGATGCAACTAAAAGTTAAACAAAACAAATTTGTTAGAGTAATATAGATTATATAATACGTATTTTTCAACAAAAAAAGATAGTTAATAGTAATATAGCTTATAGTGTGTTATCTTTCAGAATGGCTTAAATATACTTCTAGAAGTATCATCATTCATCACTAACAAAGTTAGTTTTTCCTAGATTTTCCTAGATGTTAGTTTTTTTATTTATCTTTTATTTTGGACAAATACAGCTTTGATTTTTTGCGTATGAAATTTAATATAGCCTGTGAATTTTTCCTAGATTTTCCTAGAAATATGAGATGTTAGTTTTTTTATTTATCTTTTATTTTGGACAAATACAGCTTTGATTTTTTGCGTATGAAATTTAATATAGCCTGTGAAGCCATCTTATTGACTTCAATGACATTTTCCTTGAAATGAGAAAGAAAATCCTTTGAATTACAAAAGCAAGGGAAACAATAATTTGATTTTGAATATAATATATAATGTCAAAAAATTCCTATGACTAATACTTGTATATAAATTCTACAAAACAGCCACATGAATTTGTCTTTTTGTAATGATTTATGTGTTTCGGTTTATAAATAATTGATAATAATTATTATTTACTTGTTCATCTCGTAATAATTCCATGTTTGAAATATTTATTAACTTTTTGTAGAATCGGATCACATGTAAACAATTATTAGAATTCTTTTTTTAACGCATATCCAATTGATGATATATAAAAGTTATATATATCTTATTATATAAACCTTAGTTCTCAGAGTTAGTAACTCACCGGATCGTGACACATATTAGTTTTAACGATCAGAGATCAAAGTTAAAAATTTACCAGATCGTGACACGTGTCAATTTTAACGATTAAATATCAAACCAGATCGTGACATATGTTAGTTTTAACGATCAGAGATCAAAGTTAAAGACTCACCGGATCATGACACATATCAATTTTAACGATTAAATATCAAAATCAGTAACTCATCAGATCGTGATATGTGTCAATTTTAACAATAAGAAATTACAGTTTTCAAGCTAGGTAAAACGAAGAATAAGATAATTGTAATCTTATTATATTAATTTTTTTTGTTAATCCTAAAAAGAAAATAATTGTAAATACACCCCTCTAAAATATGGTTTCAAAAGTTACTAATTCATAAGATCGCGACATGTGTCAAAATCTTATTATTTTGCAGATTATTAGAATAATAATTAAAAATTGTATTAATTATAAAATTTTGTAATTTTAAAGAAAAATGAATCGTTCTAAAAAATTTACAATAATTAAACTTATATAAAACAATCCTACGTTATATTGAATTCATTGGCCTAATCTTAAAAGAAAAAGAATTTAAGTATAAAGATATGAATTCTCTCATATATTTGTCATATATATAGAGAGGAAGATGTCTTTTCGATGTATCAAACTCAATTAGAATTTTCAAACATGAGCACTACAGATGAAAACCAAAACTATGGAAATAATGAAAAGTCAGTCAAGAAAAGGAATAGAACCATTATGAATAATGATTAGATTGTTATGAGGGAGAAAGCGCTTACCGCTGAACCTCATATGCGACTGAAACTAGCTACACTTCTGACATGGGTCAACAAACTAAATCAATGCGTAAGTATAAAACTCATATTCAGCTTCACATACATATTTTTTCATAATTGACTAATATTATTTAACAAAATATAGGGACTCCAGCTTACAACTATGCAACTAAGAAAATAGTAACAACTTTAACTTTTTAACTTTTTCTCTTTTTTTGAGACATTTTCATCTAACAAAAACATATATTTCAGGATTTATTACAAATGATTAAAAGAAGTTAAAACTAGCAAAAATTTGAACCCATCAAATTTAACCACATATATCTTGGAAGCGAATCTAAAAGATATATTATGTTTATTATATTATATGTGTTTTCTCAATTATATTATTATTAATCAATAAATAGTGAATAACAAATCTAAAAAACTAACATAAGTTATGTCAAAAGAATCATTATTTTTGAAACATAATAGGAATAACTAATTAAGAAAAGAATATTATATTTACATAAAATTTACATGTTTATATCAAAAGCTTTAAACTTTGATTTTTTTTTCTGATATAATTTTGCTGATCTATTTTGGGTCTTTAATTTGTGCGGGTTCTTCAATGGAAGCTATCAGATGCAATGAAATGAAATCAAAGTATATAAAGCCGAGGATGGAGCCACTGATGGAGATTCCAAAAATAATTCTACAGTTAGTAGCGTTATAAGCTTCAAAGATTAGTCGGTGGTTGATCTATTTGGTAGCGATTTTGTAATTTGGGAAGTTGGAACGATAAACCGTTTTAAAATTGGTTTCAAACCTGATTTATGTGGGTTTCTATCAAATTTGGCTTGTAAACCGTTTAAATCCAGGTATATAGAGAAATATATGAGAACTTTTGATTCAGATAGAAATTGGTTGAGAACTTACGATTCGAGAATATTTGAGATGAGGTCATAGTTCTAAGTAGTTTTGGTACAATGCAATACTTCTGAGGAGTAAATAAGGCATTGATCCTTAACGTGATTATGACATATATCATGTTTTGGATTGTTTATAAAGTTTCTATTTTGCATATTTGAATTATTTAAAGCTTTATATATACCATCATGATTATATTATTCAAAATTTTATTTTTATTATGTGATATTAACTTTCTTTCAATTTTTTTACTTTAATTGGGTTGGTCATAAAATCATTATAATAGAGTAGATAATTTTCACCAGTTGTTCATCCAAAATATCTTTGGAGTAAAAAAAATTAATGGTTAAAGAAATTATGTTGCAATACAATTTTAGTAATTATAAGAACTATAATTATATAGACATTTTTAAGAGACATTTTATAGGTAGTGATAACGAGCATACTTGAACAATAAAATAATTTAGGGGTTTAAGAGCATATTTTTAATGGTGAAACATACAGTAAAATTGTATGTGGTTACTACATTATATATTGCTTTGATGAATTCTTTGAATGTAAAATATTTTGTAATAAGTTGTGAAACTTTTTTGAAATTTGATAGTAATAATATTTTTAATGATGAGTATTTGGCAAAAAATTTGGTGGGGGTATAATTTAGCTTTAGATTATTGTAATAATTGTTATAATATATTAAAAATATAAAAATATAAATAAGTATATGAAGGTAAATAAAAATCTGATTTTGGTAGGGTATAATTTAGCTTTAGATTATTGTACTAATTGTTATAATATATAAAAAATATAAATAAGTGTATGAAAGTAAATACAAATATGATTTTTTCTCTAACTAAAATTATTTATATTATTTACTTCAAAAAATAAAATAAAATTTTATATTTTAAAAATATTGTTTAGGATTTATGATTTATTATCTTCAACAATTTCAATACCCACATATCGTACAAGTCCTTATCTAATATATATATATAACACATAGATTATTTATATATTATTGAACTTGTTAGTTTTCAGCCACGCATTGAAAAAATAAACAAGTTTTTAGTCACTTTATATTTGACGCAAAACTAACAATTCAAGTGCATATATATAATCATATCTATCAGTTCAACTTAAATCGAGACAAATAATGTGGTTTTATATTGTACAAGCCGCATAAATTAGACTTGATTATTCAGTTAGTCAACACTTTTTTTTTGGAAAAATGAGTCAACAAAAATAGTGATATGATTCATATGAATTTTTTTTTTATCTGAAAAGAACTATAGCATAATGTTGTTTTTTTTTTATATAAAAAGAAGAAGAAGCCATGTCTCCATTTAATTTTATGTGTTTATTATATTACTATTTTGTTTATATTTCTGGAAAAATGGCCACAAAATGTAAGTGATATCGTTATGGTATGGACAGGGACCACCAACAGATTTGATAATATAGATTATAGAGTACGAAAATGCAGTTTATGTCTTGATAATTTGGTGGCCCATTGTAGGTCTCTATATTTTTTTTTTTTTTTAGAGTGAAATTTATTTTGCAAAATACTCGTTTCCTTTTTTCTCAAAAACTGTTTAGAAAAAGATGCTATAGAAAAGAAAAAAAAATACTAATGTCATAAGTCCTAACTCCTAAGGAAGATTACGCTGTCTCTTATTTAAGTGCGCTTAAGGAAACAAATGAATCCTACATTAATAGAAAACTGAACTTCCAAAAAATATTTATATCCTACGAAATAGGAAATGAACAAAGAGAGAAAACAATCCCAACAGAAATTAAAAATCTTAAATTTCTTTTCTTTCCTCCATTGATATATAAAGCAACAAACCACCCACAGTCCACAGGCGCACAGCTATCGAGTCCCAACTGATTGGTATCGTATCGTGGGTCAGGTTGAACTGTTCGGTACGTAAACATGTCACAAAGAGATTAGACAAGCTCGTATATATAACCTCGACGACTTTAAATCGAAACCAGTCAAAGAATGAAAATTAATCTCCAACACAAGAACGAATGCAACCATACTATTTATGTATAAACCCCGAAAATCTCTGAGTTCGATAAATATCAGTTTATACACCTCGGAGGTAAGAGAATTTGTAACATTGTTTACCGATACAACAAACCCCTCAAAAGAGAGACTCAAAGGGTCACAAGAAGGGAGATGGATTTACAACGATGTGCTTTAAGGGATGTGCAACATCACTACCACCAGCATGTTTAACGAACTCTGCGGGTGAGAGGAAGCTTCCATGGCACACACACACAATCCTCACTTCTTCACCTTTCCTGTACCTATACAGAAACCCATCAATCTTTTTCCCGTTCGGTCCATCGCCTATTGTTGACACACATGGCATGTCTTCCATGATGTTTCGGCTCGCTTCTTTACCCGGATTCTCGGGCTGGGATTGGGCAGTTGAAGGGCTTGTTTCCATGGACTTGTTTGTTGTTGCTTCAAACACAAGAAAATAAATATATCTCTATAAAACTCCAAACAAGAGACAATACTAAACATATCAACCAAAATGTTAGCAAAACCTACACGATTTACTAGGTTTGTTTTCGAATCTTATCGATAATCCCTTTGATAAATTGTGCATTTTTACAGGAACGTATCTTTTTCCTTGGAATGGAAATACAAAGTTACAAACAATGTAGTAACTATAACTGATCTTTAAGGCTACCTAAAATGGCCAAAAATCGGACTTAAAAAACCTAAAAGACACCTAAACGCGATAAAAGGGGCGAAATAAAACGTTGAACAAAGACTCAAAATCTCTTAAAATACCTAAAAGAAACCTAGACGGGATAAAATACCCGACATAACACAGAATCATAGACTCAAAAACACAACACATTAACCACAATGCAGACAATTCATCAACCCTAAGATAAGGAATCTAATATCACTACATTCAAAAGAAGATTCAAGTTTTTGTACCCTAGTTAATCAAGAATCAAAGATCTAAACAAGACAAGCAAACCCAACCAAAACTCAATCTCAAAGACTATATAGAAACCATGCATTAATCCAAATTCCAAAAACTCATGAAAGATAACAAAAAATTGAGGTAATGTACCTTGAACAGGAGGAGGGAGAGCATCAACTTCAGACAAACCAGAGGAACCACTACCAGAAGAACCAATAGATCCTTCTTCAAGAACCTTCTCATCTCCACCACCAGCAGCTCTATGTTTCCTCTGCTTCTCTGATCTCTTCCTCTTAGCCTCAAGCCTCCTCAAACTCTGCAGCTCCTTCCTCCTTCTCCACTCTTCCTCCGTTTCCACAGGCAACGAACAAGTCCTACTCAAACCTGATCTATCGTTGACCACCAAATCAACAACCGATGAAGACCTCATGAGCCTCGTTTTCGCAAGTGGGTCAACACCAAATCTTCCATTGAGAGACAAACCTAAGTCTAACTCAATCTCCACCTCTCCATCTTCTTCAGACAATCTCTGCTTCTTCGACATGAACCTCTGCAACATAACTCTGGTCGGAGAAAATAAATTACTCCGGTTAGATTAGAGATCTCTCCGATTTTTTTTTTTTTTACTCTTTTTCTCAAAACTTCAGAATAAATAAAATTTAGATTAAAAGGTTAGAAATTTCCAACAGATTCTTGATGATAAAAGAAGCAAATACAAATCCCAATAAAAGAGCAAAATATCAAATTTTAGAAGATTCCCTTTCTCTGATTAATGACGACCTTCCCTTTTATAATTTTTCAATAAATAAAATAATTAAAATTCTCAGAATTTTTTTTAAACATTTACCGAAAAAATCTCCGACAAATCTTGAACGAACACTCCCAAGAAATTACGAAAAATAAAAAATCCAAGAAAAAAAATAAGAGCCTACAAATAAAAAAAAGCTGTTTGTCTAAATTGCGAAAAAGCTAAAGTACCAAACCTACCCTTGTTTTGTGCATTAAGGACACGTGGAATCATTTGTAGACAAAGGACTTATTAGAGCACCCACATGGTTTTTGATCGAGAAAAACAAAAACCAGACCGTCCACGTGTCTTATGTTCAGTGGTTTTTACGTTGTAAGATGGGATGTCGCAGCGTCAGGTCGTCACGTGTCTTTGTTTTTAAAGTTAAATCACATTATCTTTTGTGTTGCCACGTGTCCCACGATGTTATCTTCTACTTTTTTTTTATCTCTCTTCTTTGCTTGGGAATTGACACGTCGATTGTTTGGTTTGTACATATTTTCTAGCATTATATGGGTTTATAAGTAAACGCAACTTTGACGAAACTTTAATTCTATTTAAACTGAAAAGTACGAAAAATCGAATATTTGACCCCAAAAAAAAAGTATTACAAAATTAAGGGTGTATTTTGTTTTCCAACGATTTAATAGTAGTCAACAATTAACATCGTATGATAGAATAAGTGAATAACGTTTTTATTTAGTTAGTGGGATGGTGGGTTTATATTTTTATTAGAATGAACAACATGCCTGAAGAGACTAATTTTCTCTGTTATTGTAATCAAGGGTCAAAACCTATTTTCTTGGGTTTTTTTTTTTTTTTAATTTGAAAGCTACGTAATATTTGGTTTGAACATAAATTTAGCTATTTTAGCCATATAAGATTAACACGCAAGCAAAAAAAAAAACAAATATACTTTGTGGTTTTATTTTATCATTTTATGTACTAAACATTTAAACAAGTAAATGATTACTATCCTAATTTATCTTCCAAAAAAAATCATCATCCATAATTAGAAAATAATCCGTAAAATTAGAATTTTATAATATTATTAAATTGTAAAATTTAAATTTATTAGTTAATAACAATTAAAAGCCAATGCTGCTCTAACGTTCAAACCCCCTGAAAAGTGAGTGCCTGAGTTAGTTCAAACAATGCAGCATTGTTGGTCTCAGAGTTATAGAAAAACTGTTTTTGAAGGCGACTGTCAAGAAGTAATACAACTTCTTTCAGAGAGCACAATCAACTTCCGAGTTCATAATTGGTCTAGAAAAATACAACATTGGAAAGTAAACTTTTACATGGATTGGTGAAGAACGAATAAGGGTATCTCCACTCAGAGATGCTAATTCAGAAAATTGTTTAAAAATATAAATATAATAATGAAATAGAAGAAAAAAAAAGGAGAGAAACGGTACTGATAAGCAACATTTCTCTTCTCAAATAGACATCTGTCAGTTTTAAAATGGTTATTATTAATAAAAAGTAATAAATATATATATATATATATACTCCTTCTATTTCAAAATATAGAATTGTTTAGCTTTTTTTTTGTTCCAAAATATAGAATTTTCTCAAATTTCTATGCAAATATTAAAACAATTTTGGTCAAACAATTTTATGTGTTTACAAAAATATGGCTGGCATCTGAAATTTTTTTCTTGTAATTTGTTAACAACCCCTATTTAAGTGGAATAAAACGTATCTCTTAATATTCTTAATTATCCATTCTATTTTTTTTTTGTGGTCAATTAATGTGTTCAATTAATGAGTTATTTTGTGTTAAAATTTTCCTTAATAAGCGTGCTTTTAGCCAAACAATTCTATATTTTGAAACAGAGGAAGTATATATATATAATTAAAATAATATTTTTTTTAAAAAGAAACCTGATCACGCTGCTCTGCTGGATTTGCTCTAACAAAGCAACATACCATCTTGCCAAGTCCCCTTTGCCTCTAAATGAATCTTTTGTATTTCATTATTTTGTTCCTTTTGGTTTATCACCAATCCTCTATGAGGATCATTGTAACTAAACTCTTTAATTTTAATACTAGAGAATTTGTTAGAAATGCCCTTTTTTAAGATATTTTTTTTTAAAAAATATTTCTTTTTCTGAACATTTTTATTTTTGCTTTTTTACATAATTACAATATGTTAAATTAATTTTTAGAATTTTTTTTAGGTTTGAGTTATCTATTTTATATTTAAGGTATAGTTTTAAAGGGTTAGTGTTTAGTATTTGAAGTTTAGGATTTAAAATTTGGTTATTTAATATATTAAAAGGGGGTATTTTTGAAAATAGTCACCATAAAAAAATAGTTTTAAAAAGTATCATAGAAAAAGAGGTATTTTTGAAAATTTCCATTAATAATATCAGATGTTATAAAAATGTAAATATAAATTTATCATCATTTTAAATATGTGTGAAACTTTTCAGTAATTCTAAAAAGAAAATAGTAGGATATTTAAAGAGAAGAAGTGGAAAGTTTCTTTTGCATAAATAAAAATCAAATGGATGTGAATAAATAATAATTACTTACGTATGTAAAATTTATTATGTCTTTCTAAGTTTGGTAATTTTTTTTTGAATTCAAAAACTTACTTAATCATTCTCATAAATATAAATATGTCCTCGCACTTCTATATATGTAAAATTTAGCATGGTTGAAAACTAATTTTGGATCAAGCAAATAATTTTGGATCATTTGTCCACTTTTATATTATTTCTCATTATATACAAAGAATTTGTTTAAAAACTATTAATCACAAAAATTATGGTTCCTATACTTATATATTGTAGTAATTGTAGTAATGTGAAAACTAGCTAAAGAAAGCTAATCAAAAACAATAAAAACAAAGCGTAGATGCTTTGGGAGGGAGAGAAAACATTATTTATAGGAGTTAAAAAAATAAAAGATATTATTAAAAAATTATCAAAAATAAAATTATCATCATTTATATCTTGTAATTGTTTTGCTTGCCACAATGTTATGTATTCATTTGATATTTGTATATTTAGTTATAAGAAAATTAACTTGGCTAATATTTTTAGTAGATAAATATTTTGTATTTTCTTTAAAATTAATACCTTTTTTTAAAAATACACTTTTTTAAATATTTTTATTTTTATCCTCTTTTACACAATTACAATATGTTAAATTATTTTTTAGATTTTTATTTTGTTTTCGGTTCTCTATTTTACATTTAGAATATAGTTTTGAGGGGGTAAGATTTAGTATTTGTTGTTTAGGGTTTAGAATTTAATTATTTTATACATATAAAAGGAGTATTTTTGAAATAGACAACGTAAAAGGATATTTTAAAAAAGTTACATAAAAAAAAAATATTTTTGAAAATCTCCTTAAAATTATTGGGGTTATTTATAATTTGTAATAGGATCAGTTTATTAGGGTTTTAATATCTATGTATGTCAACTGATTGCATGGTAGAACGCGTCACTATAAATAGTGATACTCGTTCCGGAATAGAACATAACTACATTACAATCTTAAATAATTGTTGCAAAATAGACAAGTTTCAACAGTAGCACGAATTAAACGTTTTTGTGTTTGAGAATCTATAAAATACTAACTCGTACATTACTTGAAATTTGGAATTATAAAAAATGGTAAATAAAATCAAGCACATAAACAGAATTATCCATACTTTCCTCACCTCATAGTACTCTCTGCACACGCACCAATCAATCTCTCCATTTTTTTTTTGTCATCTAAAATTTTATTATTGAAATTTAAAACCATTACAACTTTGAATTACAACATAAACCGGCGGAAAAACATGATATTTCTGGAGTCTAAAGTCGACCGAAGAACAAGATATCCCCAAAATCTAAGGGAAACTAACAACTGGAAAACAAGACTATTACAAAGATCGAAGGAGAAACCCATAATAAAAACATACCAAAACGAAAACCTCACAAAGAAAGAATTATACCAAGCCCAACAAAGAATGCTAACTTTAAGAGATCCTTTGCTTGTACAAATCGAAGATGCCCTCGGCTAACCTTCAAAAATTCATTCCTCCTCTAAGAGACTGCCTAAAAGTAACAGGACTCCTATTCTAATTTTCATAATCCGCAAAGACAGAACCACTCATAGTTCTTCACACTTTCTTCCGGATACGGCGACGTCGTATACAAGGCGACTTTTTTGCACCTAGGTAGAAGCAAAACCCATAGGACCAGATCTCGATCAGATCTGGAAAGCAGAGACAAGGAGCGAACAATCCAAACTGGGTACCACCAATCACAATCAATGACAGCGGAAGATCGAACCATAATGAACCCAAAGAGAACTCTAAAGGACACATAAGAACTTGTAGGCCTGACAATCACCACGACGAAGATTCGTTTGTTCATCAAACAAGCATAAACTGGGAACCTCAACTTCTATCCAAAACAGTCAGAGACAATACGAAACCTAATCAACTAATTCCGGGAAGATATTGCCTTTTCCACATCCCTTACCATGGGAGAAGAAGAAAAGGTAAACGACACCATCTCTGAAACTGAACCAGTCTGAACCAGCCTAGTATTGAAACAACCAAATCGATTCCATCTAACCCTAGCAAAACAACAAAGAAGAAAGGCTGGATAGTCAGTTTACCGGACCAAGGAGCTGGAGCGAGACAAAAGGTCACAGATTCGCAAATTTTTTTCTAAGATAGAGCAACCAGTAGATCTACAGATCTCGGAAGCCCAAAACGACAATCTCTCTGGAGAAGCTGACCACCTGCCATGTCTCCAAAGCTCGCCGAGAAGAACCACCGTCACAGCCTGACGAAACTCCTCTCTACTTAACCATCAAAGCTAAAACGAAATAAGGGAAACAATAACTAAACGAAAAGGAAACTACCGAATACCTTCTCACGGCTGCGGCGAGGAGTGCCGGTCACCGGAAAGGGCAAACGAAAATCAGATCTGAATGGACGGCAGCTGGTTTTGTGTTTATTCGAGAGAAAGTTAGGTTTCGGTTGTTCTTTTCAACTTTGCAATCTCTCCCATTCAAACTCATAAAAATACAAATATCGTAACATGTATATATATGATAAATGGAGCAAATTAATTATACCATTTCATAGCATGTGAAAGATACGTATGAAAATTGACAACAAAAAAAGAAAAGATATTTGTGAATTTACGGAATCTGAAGAGAAACACGCAAAAAATCAGACAATAGATCAGATGGTGGACCTGACAACAATTCATTAGTACTTCTTTTTTTAACCCAACTTGCAAAAATCTCACTTTGTTGTTTCAGTCTATCTATGTCATTCCTCTGGGGTGTTTGACACGTTTACATCCTCGACAATCACACACGTGCCTCTCCTTCATTGCTTCAAAACAGCTAAGAAAGCAATCAATCAAATTAGAAAGTACACAGAGAAAAAAAACTGGAAAGCTATTTTATGTAGATATTGAAAACTCAACTAAACATTAATGATATAATTTGAATTCTTTTATAATGTTTTCTGTGGAGTTTATTTAATATGTTATTAGATAATCTTTCTAAAAGCACTTAGACATGAAACAAATACAAATCCATATTTAAAAAAAAAAAAAAAAGACAATGTTTTTTTGCGATTAAATCCAATGACAAAAAAAAGCAGTTGTTTAACACATAAATTGGTGGAGAGTCTCTCGAAAGTTGTACGGTAAAGAGGAGTCGCTTGATGTTAATGGCCCTGTTCGGAAGCATGTCGCAGCGACAGCAGCTAGCGACTGAATTTTCTGTTCTTTTTTTTTCTCTTTTTTTACATGCTAGTTTTGTAATTTAAGTATTTTAAGGACTGTAACTATAATTTTAAAAAATTCTCAACATAAATATCGATATTTACGCTAGAGAAAAAGATACAAATTACAGATTTGCAAATCTCTTGGTGACTTTTAAAATGCAGCGACAGTCGCTGCTTTCAAAGTAAAGCTTGTGTGGTGTCGCTGTTTATTCCAGCGATTCCAAAATCTTCAAAATCAAATCGCGCGACAGAAGTTCAAGAGAGATAAAGAGCAGATGACAAAGAAGTAAACACAAATTTTGTATCACCAGTCGATGTCGCTGCGATCCTCTCCCGAACAGGACCAATAACGGCAACATATAAGGCATATACATGTGTCGCTTACAGAGCCGGCCCCAAGCACAAGCTGGTGAAGCATGTGCTTGCGGCCGTGAAATAATATCTATTTTTTTGGCCCTCCATTTTCAAAAAAGTTTCATTAGTGTAGTGGTAAAAGTCAACTAAGAGGTAAATGAGGTCTTGTGTTCGAGCCTCTACACCATCTTTTTTTTTTAAAAAATTTCTCTTCTTTGGTCCTTTACAAAATCAGCCTTAACATTGATACACCATTAATATGCTCAATATGCTCTGCGACGACTCTGGTCGCTTAAAATAACAACAAGTTTCTTATCTTTACTGATGATAATACCGACGATCATATTGAACAATTGTCTTTTATCTCTGTTATATTTTTTTTGCCTTAATTGGAATAGCTATTGCTATCGCAACAATTAATTGACAAACATGGCCTAAGTTAAAAACATAACAATGATTAACACTACAAGAAAACAGACCATTTGTGACTCCAATAATCGTCGCTCAATGGTCGAAAATAAGGGTTTTGCAACTCCTTCGCGACCACTCATGAATGGTCGCTAAAGAACGGTCGCAAAATATGTTGGTCGCAACAAGATCGCTTATTTGCGACGGATTTCAGACTCTATAATATAGTCGTATATTAGCGACGTATATGTGACACATTGTGGTAGTTGCACATTTCTGACTAAACTGCAACGAAGTCTATTTGGGGACATTTTTGTGACTGTATAAAACAGTCCTATGCTTACGGGGGTTTAACGACAATTTTTGTTATTTGGAATAGTCACGAAGTAGTAACTTTTTTTGAATTGGTTTCGTCACAAAACAGTCACATTTTTTTGAATTGGTTTGCTCACAAAATAGTCACATTTTTGAATTGGTTTGGTCACATATTAGTCAC